>NW_027555736.1:142532667-143732667 GCF_003287225.1 Phascolarctos cinereus
AGAGGAGTGGCCAGGAAGGGGTGTTTTGGTCAGTAGAGTGAGAGGGAATAAGGATAGGAGTCATAGGGCCATTGATTACTGTGTCCTTTCCTAGAATGATAATGTCGATTTGATGATTGTTCCCAGAGTAAGCAGGAAGGTAGGGACCCTGAGGGGTAGGAGAGGATATGGATGCAGAGGCATGGTAGGGACATGTCTAAAGTAGATTGGTACTAGATTTAAAGTGAAAAACCCAGGACGGTAAAGAAGGGAGAAAAAATACAATTCAGAATCATCTATGTCTTAATTTCTCTTCTTACTTAGCAAGATTCTAAAATATGACATTAAGTAATGTTTACGCACACACACATCTAGTGAAAGGTAAGTTCCTTGAGGGTAGGACCATTTTTCATTTTTTCTTTACAATCCCCAGTCTCTGGCACATGGACTTACATGGTGTAAGCACTTAAAAATAATAATTATATTTGGATTGGATAGGGATGTATCCTTCATTTTCAAACAGGAGAGAGGCAGCCTTATGCAGTGGATAGAGTCAGGAAGACCTTGGGTTTGAGTCCTGGTTCTGACACATGCTGATTGTGTGACTCTGGGTGAGTCACTTACTGCTCCAGGACACTCCTTGAGACTATAAATTTCAGAGAAGGTGCTGATCACTATCAATAAAGGAAATTCCTCACTGGAGCTCCCAGCACTGAAGAAATGGAAGCATTTTCCAAGAGACAGCACTTGGAATCTTTGAATGGAAGTAAATCTGAAAAGAAAAAAATAGTGAACCAATTCCTTTTCCGCCATGTGCACTTCAAGGTTCTCCTCTGAGATCTTTAGCTGTTCCCCAGAGTTGTCTATTGCCAACAGGCCTCTGCCTACATCAAAGAAGACACTGTGCTCTATGAGCAAAGCAGAATTGCAGTAGCTCAAAAGAAATATGAGATATGCAAATTTAGAGCCATCACCACCCTGTTTCTCATTTGATGAGCAACCCTGAGGGTCTTGACTTTTTTTTTTTAATTTAAGGGGCCATCCTTTGACTCACTCAAAGAAGCCTATTCACTGAATGGGCATTGCCTCACTCAAAGTGAGAACTTGAGCAGACTTTAGTTTAAAAAGGCCAATGTCTCTCACTGCATCCTGGGCCATCTCCAGTCTTCCTGATCTATATCTTGCCACTGGACCCAGATGGCTCTGGAGGAGAAAATAAGGCTGGTGACCTTGCACAACCCTCCCTCCCTCAAATCAAAGTCAATTGCAAGTCACATCATCAACTTCCTAATGTCATGATTAACTTAGCACAAGGCTTGGCATATAGTAGGCACTTAGTAAATATTATTGGATTGGATTAGACTATTGGTTTGGTCCACTCCCCAAGTCAGCCTCTGAGTGGGCCTCTCTCAAGTACAGTAGTGACCCAGCATTGTTCCAATAGGAATCTCCTTGATAGCTCTTCCCAGTTGTGGACTGATATTGATAACAGATAAGTGGCATAATGGATAGGGTGCTGGGCCTGGAGTCAGGAAGACTCATCTTCCTGAATTCAAATCTGGCCTCAAACACTCATCTGTAAAATGAGCTGGAGAACGAAATGGCAAACTCCTCCAATGTCTTTGCCAAGAAAATCCCAAATGAGGTTGCTGAAACGACTGAACAACACCAATCACAACATCAATAATATGGAGTGATTTGATTGACTTTTTCCATAGCCACATATCTTTTTTGTCTTGTATTTATGTCAACAGACACTGTCTATTGTGTTTTCTTGATCCCTTAAGCTTATTATCTTGATTTTTAAAAAAATCAAGCTAACTTGGCATGATGCAGCTTTTTTGTTTGCTGGATTTGTTTTGCAACTAGACCTGTGAATTCACAGATATGATGTCTGGTGAGGAATTCCCTCTAGTGAGGCAGGTTGGCACTTCCTCTGTAACTTCCAGTCTCAGAGGAGTGCACTGGGCACTGAGATATTAAGTGATTCACCTAGTGTCATGGAGCCAGCATGTGCCTTGAACTCAAACCCTTTTCTTATTGCCAGGGTAACTGACCAACTCTCCATGCACTATACTACACAGCCTCAACTGGCTTATTTTTGACCAAATGATATTATTTAGAATTTTCATTACTTTATTTTCTCTAAAAACACTTAAAAATTAATCATACAAGTAGTGTGGCAGAAATAGCATGAGGCTAGGATTGTAGAGACCCAGGTTCTCATCCCGTATCTGCCCCTAGCTAGTTACGTGATTGTGGGCAATTCAACTCAATAAACATTTTTTAGACATTTAAAGTGAAAAAGATAATCTGTTATGTACTGGGCTACAAAGACAAAAATGAAACTGTCTCTGCCCTCAAGGAACTTACATTTTACTGCAATGCCTCTTAAACTTTTTTTGTTTATATGTTCATGATGCAATATTCTTTATGGGGAATCATGGCACATGAAACATTTCAACTGGCAACAGAAAAGGGTTCTGTGGCAGTCAGGCCTCCAGATCCAGTCATTACCCTGAACTTGGGATTCCTGAAAAGTTTATATAGTATTGGAATTAATTGTTCTTTAAATGTTTGGTAGAATTCACTTGTGAACCCATCTGGCCCTAGGGATTTTTTTCTTATAGAGTTAAATTTCATTTTTTAAGATGGGATTCTTTAAGTATTCCATTTTCTCTTCTCCTAACCTGGGCAATTTATATTTTTTGTAAATATTCATTACTTTTGCTTAGATTGTCAGATTTATTGGCACACAATTGGGCAAAACAGTTCTTAATAATTGCTTTAATTTCTTCTTCACTGGTGATGAATTCTCCTTTTTCATTTTTGATACTGGTACTTTGGTTTCCTTCCTTCTTTCTTTTTTTAAAATCAAATTAACCAACGGGGCCTTGGGACTCCTCTCCTCTTTCCCCTTCCCCATCTTTGAGACTTGAAGGTGAGCAGGTAGGCAGATTTGTGCTCCTTCTATAGACTCCCTATAATGACTATCGCTGTGCCATCCTTGAGGAGAAGAACGAGTGGCATTTTGTTTGCACTTTGTTTTGTTTGGGCTCTGATGATTCATAACATTAGTTGTAAATTCAAAAGGAGCCAGATTTATAGCAGAGGCCAAAATAGTTGGTTTATAATTTACAAAGTTTTAAATGGATATGTGAAGAGTAAAATTTCATGGTGTGCCATTTGTAAGAGCCTTATTCTACTGAGTCACTCGTGCCATCTCTCTGGGCCTCAGTTTTCTCCTCTGTAAAGTGAAGATTTTGTTCTAGATGACCTTTAAGCCCTTAGCACAGTACCTGGCAGATAGTAAGCACTTAAATGCTTGTTGATTTGACTTGTCCTTCCAACTCTAAATCCTTAGATGACTCTGAGATCCTGACCAGCCCTAAAAACCCTTCACTCTAACTCATGATACTCTGATTCCTCCCTTGCTGCCTTACAACAGTGCCTTTCCTGCACACCTAAGTTTGCTTAGAAGTCCAATGATCAGAAGAAGAAAAAAAACCCCAGCAGCCTAAGAGTTACTTAGACAACATCCATAGTCAATAACTCTTACAAAACCAACCCGGTCTCTCCAGTTTCTTCTAGCCTTGGGGTAAAGCTTACAGCCAAGAGCTTCAAGAAAGCAGCCTCCTACCCAGACAGCAACTATTTTTTGCCAACTTCATTGTGACCTCTTACAGCAGGTAAAATCAAACCCCGAGTCTGTCAAAAACAAAGGAGCTTCCTGAGTCACTGGAGAAGGCATCACAAGACACTTAACCATAATTCTATTAGTATTGTGTTGTGGGTAGGTATCTGTTTCTATTCTGTATCCTTAAAAGGTCCAAGGCTCATACAACAGCTTTATGGAAAATTTTTAAAAATCAAGATATGTTAAGTCAGTTTTATTTAGCTCTGCATTTGCACGGGGCTAACCTTTCCAGTATACCAGAAGCGAAGTGGCAAGCGATGAATGTTACCACACCTGCGTGTCATTTTACACAACAACATTGATTCTGAGAAGTTGTGCACATATCAAGTTTTTTAAGTTGAATATTTTAAATGAAATGTGAGTATGTAATATACTCTTTTTCAATAATCCCCAAATTTATCTTTCAAAATTATAACCCTATAATGCTTGTTCTCTCTGCTCTTCACATTGCTATAACAACACCACCACCAATAATAATAATAATAATAATAAGTGTTTATGTAGTGCTTTGAGGTTTGTAAAGCACTTTACGTACATCATCTCATTTGAACTGCACAACAATCCCAGGGAGGTAGGCGCTTATAATTCCCATTATTTTACAGATCAGGAGAGTGAGGCTGAAGAGATGAAGTGACTTGTCCAGAGTCACATAGCTAGTGTCTGAGGCAAAATTAGAACTCGGGTCCTCCTGACTTGAAGTCAAATACTCTATCCATTGCACCACTAAGCTGCCACAATATTGAACAAACAAAACAAAACAAAAAAAACAAAAGCAAACTATGTATAGAAGGTACAAAAAAAAAGGTCAACTTCCCTAAAATGTGAAAAGAATGATAATTCTTTTCAGAAAGCTGAAGTTTGTCCAGAGAAAAGACACTGAATATCTGGTATTAGATTGAGAACTCAATTCCATAAATATAACCCAAGTGATTTCAAAGAGATCCCTCCAGGGGCAGCTAGGTGGTGCAGTGGATAGAGCACTGGCCTTGGATTCAGGAGGACCTGAGTTCAAATCCGACCTCAGACACATAACACTTACTAGCTGTGTGAGCCTGGGCAAGTCACTTAACCCCATTGCCTAGCCAAAAAAACCCCAACAAAACATAAAACAAAGAGATCCCTCTGAAACAATCTAAAATCCATTTCTTTTCTTATATTAAACTAATTTTCCTTTCAAAATCTGGCTCTCCTGTCACATATTCTTTATTTCAATATGTTTGCTTCCCCACTTCTCTTCTGAAATTCTTCATCAGAAAGTCTTTTCTTTTTGCTTTTTTGGTGAGGCAGTTGGGGTTAAGTGATTTGCCCGGGGTCACACAGCTAGTAAGTGTCATGTGTCTGAGACTGTATTTGAACTCATATCCTCCTGACTCCAAGGCCAGAGCTCTATCCACTGTGCCACCTAGCTGGCCCCCCCTTTTTTTTTAAGGCAATTGGAGTTAAGTGACTTGCCCAGGGTCACACAGCTAGTAAATGTTAAGTGTTTGGTGTGAGGCCACATTTGAACTCAGGTCCTCCTGACTTCAGGGCCGGTGCTCTATCCACTGTGCCACCTAGCTGCCCCTTCATCAGAAAGTCTTGGGGGTCCTTTATACCCTTTGACTGCTTGTAATAGACTGGTGTCTGGGGCCTGGGGTTTCACTGCTGTTCTACTAAAGGGGCAGTACCTTGCCTTTGCCCCCAGATTGCCCCTTTACAATTTCCTCAAAGCAGAAAAAAAGACAAATACTAACTAGCACAGGCAGATAACTGACAAGGCAATATAACTCTGATTACTTCCCCATTTATCCTGAAGGATTATCTCCTTTGCCAAAAAAATGTTGGGTGATTATAGGACATGGCAAGACGTTGGGGAAATGGAGCTCTGAGCTCCATGAGATGAATCAGTCAGTGGTAGCTATACCACCAGATCATCTGAAAGCGTTTTAACTTCCTTGTGCCTCTGATGCTTCATCTATAAAACTGGAAATCACAGTCCCTTTGTGACTATCAGAAGCAGGCCTTGGGTACCAGCATATGTACTACCTATGGGAGAAAGGGAGGAATCATGGAATCTGCTCTCTAAAAGTTAGTGTCAAAAGTAGTGTCAAAACTGGATTCCATATTCACTCTGGTTTAAAGAGAAAGACTAAAAGAGCAATTTCTGCCCTTTGGGATCTGGTTTTTGAAGCCTTAAGACTCTCCTCATTTCTATTAGATCCTTTTTTCCAATCCTCACCACATCCCTATCCTACTTTTACCCCCACACTTGTCCCATACCATAGTATTTTCTTTCAAACAGCTAATTCTCAATTCCCTGTTCTAAAGACAACAAAAAACATAGCGGAGGGACTGATAGCCAGTCTGGTGACCAGCATGCCCAGGACAAGAGCAAGCCCTAGGAGAGTAATGATGGATGCAGGGAGGGCTGAACTGGAAGAGAGAGGGATAGAATGGTTATCATGACTCAGCAGCTTAGCTTGCTCTCCTCCAGGCATTCGCCTTTGCCAAGTCTTTAGCAGTTGGGTGGTGTTATTATTTCCTTTCGGCTAACCCAAATACTTTGTTCTTGGGCTTGAGGGAGAGGGAGATGTGTGCATTGGTATGGAACTGTGTTGATATGAATGCTGGGGACAGTGACACTGATGCCTATTGTCCTGGATGGCTACTAGCAGACATGATGTCAGGCACACCATGGTTCCCATTCTCATCAGTGCACCAGAGCATATTCATCAGATCATTGCTTTTGTTCAGCTCCCAGAGGATTATCATAGATGAAGATAATAGATTCCTAGGCCCAGAACTGAAAGGAACTTAAGAGGCCTTCTAGATGAGGACACTGAAGTGGACACGGATGAAGTGACTTGCCTGAAGCTACAGAGGCATAAGTAGAAAAACAGGTATTTGAACCAAGGTCTTCAGATTTCAAATCCAGTGCACTTTCTGCCTCATAGGCCAGGAGTTGAGAGCCACCAAAATTTTGATTTCTGGGTTCTTTCCTCTTCTGGCTGCTAAATGAAAGTTGTGGTCTAAGATGGGCATATATCTGATCTTAATATACTCATGTTTTCTCTCACCAAGCTAATTAAATACTTTATGACCTTCATAGAGGTGATCTGATAAAGAGATAAGGAGAAATGGGAACTGCTAGGTAGGTGAAGGTATAAGCCCAGAGATCACATACACACACACACACACATCCTCTAAACTGAAGTCAAAACCTCGTCCAGCTTAATGTAGGGAGCCCTGCCAGTGGATGACAACTGAGTGCCCTGAGATTCTTGACTCACGGGAACAGGGAGATTGACCAATACCCACAGTGTCCTGCTGGTTGCAAGGATAACACCCACAGCTGCAGAACCAGGTTTGGGAGCTCAATGTGGATCTTTGGTCAGTCTAAGCAAGCTCAGCAGGAATTTCACTCTAATAAATGAAGATCTCTCCAGAAGATGCTGCAATCCGAGTGCTACAATTTAGGAGAGTTAAGAAATAATGACAATTGGGCATACCATACAGTATTCACACAGGACTGGTGTGATAGAACCCAGAATAATAGGCCAGAACTTCAATTACAGAGCAACTGAAATTATAGGGCAGATTCAATTAATGATAATGGGTCAGATTACTGTCCTTAAGGGAAATCCCCTGAGCAAAAGAATAGGGTTATGTTTACATGGGGGAAAGCATGCCGTGAGGATTTTGGTTTCTCTTTCCTAAAAGATTTTTGCTGACCTCTTTCAGTGATTATCAGAGACTCCCTCCCTCCTCTGGGACACAGGCAGGACCAAGCATAAAGGCTGCTGTGTTCTTTTTCAGCTAAGTTATAACTCCGTGCCTTTTGTGAAGACGAGAGTTATCCTTAATTAAATCAGCTCTATGTAATTGCACTAGCTCCCTAATTGATATGGCACTGGGATGTAGGGTAACTGCCATTTTAAACTCATTTTAACTCCTAACAAAATCCTTCCTTTAATATTGTGGTTTCTGTTTGAAGATATATTTGCTTTATTGCCATAAAAGAAAAAGTAGCAAAGGGGTAAAGAAGTGGTTTTTTTTCTCCTCAGTTTTCTAATATTTTTTCTCATGTGTTTCAATTATAGTACTTGGTAAGGGTCTTTTTTGGGGGCCTAGGAGATGATGGCAGAGGTGTGAATATTATAGCTTACTATCTAGCAGATGCAAGACAATTGTGTGCATATATGTGAAGGGGAGGTGCAGAGTTGGGGAGCATGGAAAGCCTGGGAGACCAAGAATGTGGTTTGGTTGCAGGGCAAATTAGGATTCCCATAGGAAATTCTTCAAACAGTGAATCCATCAGTGACAGACATGTTTATAGGTGGAGGTTAGGGAGGGAGAAGGGAAAAGAAAGCACAAGGAATGAATGTCTCCATCGAGCTATAATCCTCCCTGAGTATCATTTCAGCTCTGGTAAACACACTTGGAGTCCAAAAGACTTGAGGTCCATCCTATCACAAGAGACTTACCAGTGCTTAACCTCTCTGTGCTTCAGTTTTCTGAGCTATAAAATATAGGGATTAGACTTACTGGTATCTAAGATCCCTTCTGGCAACAAAGGACTATAGCTGGACAGAGATATGCATTCCTTAACTTTTCCCTTCCCTTCTCCTTCTCTAACCTCAACCTATAATCATGTCTGTTCCTGCTGGACAATAAATTCATAAATGAGGAAACTAAGGCTCAGAAAGGGTAAGTGATTTGCCCGAGGTCAGACAGTTAGTGTCTGAGGCAAGATTTGAACTCAGGTCTTTCTAGCTCCCATCTAGCACTACCTGTTCCACTGTACCTACTATTTCTATAAGTTTTTAAAAGCCTAGAATCAAATTTACACTTGATATAATTAGCAAAGAACCATCATCTTCTATACAATATGTTTTCAAGCTGTTTTCTCTAATGCAGTGAGTTCTGATTTGGAGAATTCTTGGCATAAAATAGTTCTCCCTGCAGGCCAGATTACCTACTCATACCTAGCTCTTGCAACTGTGGAAATTTTTTCTTGGAACTTTACTTGTAAGTATTTTTCATTTACTGTAATATACTATTAGAGTTGAAAGGGATCTTTGGAAGTCCAACTCCCTCATTTTGACTGAGCTAGGTCTGGAACCCAGGTGGTCTCTTATCTACTAGCCCCACACCACACCATAACATTTTCATAGTCAAGTGGCTGCAGCAGAATTCATGTTTCACTTTTTTTTTTTAGCGGGGATGGCACATTCTCTCATGCCTCAACAGTAATCAAAGAACAATGCAGCCTGATTGTCTGCTCATCACCATGAATGTGGAGCCAGCCATCAGAAGGGAGAGCTTTCTAGTTGCCTTGGTCTGGAGAGGAGAGCTGTCCAAATCTGTGTCCCAGAAGCCACCTTCTGAGGTCAGTCTGATGAGTTACTATCCAATAACAGATCCCCTCTTCACATACTTCTCGAAGGACATTATTATACGCTCCAGGCTATAGGAGTCTCCCAGAACAGGATGATGACTCAGCAGTGTTTACGTGACGTTCTACAGGCACCATGTTTCAGTTATCTTTGCAACTTTCCTGGCACTTACTCAGCACGGTGCATCACGAATGCCAGTACCTCATGAGGATTTTCTTGAATAAATGAATGAATATTGGGAAATATGCTATGAGGCATTAGATTTAAAATGGCCCATTGACTAGAAGCCCTACATGTTCAGAAACAAACTGTTCCCAGCCTGTGCTGCTGCTTATTGTTAGCTCCAAGCAATTCTGGGCACCAGTGAAAGGCTGCCAGTTAAGACTTGCTGATTACCTTTTCTATAATCCATATCCTTTCCTCTGCCCCACTCTGCTAAAGGGTGGCTCTTCATCTAATTTGCTTTTGTGTTCACTACATGAAATCCTTGTAGCATCCAGCTCTGCCCTGGGCGTTCTCAGCAAAGACCTGTTCTGGTTACAGTATCTTGACCTCCATAGCAGAAGGGTGATATTGGGGAGGGCCAATGTGTTTTTCCCATTTGATAGTTTGGAAAAAAGGTTTCTGGAAGCTGTCTCCTATGCTTGGACTTCTCTCTTTCCTTACCCCTTCTTCTTGGAGTCACAGTTACATAGATTTAGAACTACAAGTAATCTCAGAGGTCACTAGTCCAAATTCCTCATTTTACAAATGAGGAAACTGAGGCCCAGAAGAAAGTGGCTTGCCTGAGGTTCCACAGGTAATAAGAGACAGAACTAAGACTTGAACCCAGGTCCTCTGGCTACATACTGAGGGCTCTGTTCCACTGTAACATCCTACCTAGCTTTAGAGGCATCTAGGTGGTACAGTGGATAGAGCGCTGGACCTGGAGTGAGGAAGAGCTATGTTCACATCCAGCCTCAGCCCCTGGGCAAGTCAAATTAACCTCTGTTTGCCTCAGTTTCCTCATCTGTTAAATGGGGATAATAGCTCCTACCTCCCAGGGTTGTTGTGAGGATCAAACAAGATATTTGTAAAGCATTTTGCAAAACTTAAAGTTCTATATAAATGATAGCTATTATCATTACTATCATTACTACAGTTCCATTCAATGCTCACCTCAGGAACTACCTCCTACACCCTCAGAATAACTTTGTATGTACTTTTCTGAGTACATATTGCATCCCACTCCTAGCAGGATACTAAGCTCCTTGAAGTCAGGGGCTCCTTTGTCTTCAAATCCCAAGTGTCTAAAACAAGCCCTTGCCATTAATCAAAAATGATTTATTAAACACTTACTGTGTGCCAAGACCTAGAAGTGCCTGGCATATAGTAAATGCTTACTAAACGTTTGTTAAATTGAACTGAATTGTCAATATGGTCTGAGGGAGGCTCTGCTTCAGGGAGTACCATAACAAGTCTTTAAGCAGCAATCACGCGTGTGCGCACACACACACACACACACACACACACACACCCCTACAAAGAGTACCTAACATGTAAATTCATCTATTCCAGGGATGGAGAACCTGGGGCCTCAAGGCCACATGCAGCCTTCTAGGACCTAAAGTGCAGCCTTTTGACTGAGTCCAAATTTTATAGAACAAATCCTTTTATTAAAGGGATTTGTTCTGTGAAGTTTGGATTCAGTCAAAGGGCTGCACCTAAGGACCTAGAGGGCCACATGTGGTTTCAAGGCTGCAGATTCCCCACCCCTGCCTCTATTCTCTATGTAACAATCTGACCCAGCACATAATGGTGTTACTTACAAGTCAGATATTTTATTAATCATTACAGTATAACTTAGAAACAAGCAGAGGGGAAAAACGAGAACTCATACCCCCTCTGCTAAACTATTTTTTAACAACATATATCCAGCAACATAGAGATTTTCTAAGGTATATTATTAAAACATCATTAAAACAAATAAACAAATAATGCCCTCTAACAGTTGCAATTCACCTCCGATTAAGCCTTCCTGCTCACCTCTACCTTTTAGAACCCCTGGCTTCAAGAGTCGGCCCAAATATGACCTTCTGTAAGAGGCCTTCCTTTCTCAGTCCCCCAGCTTGTAGAGCCTTCCTTTTTAAGGTCACCATCCATCTTGTCTGTATGTATCTTGCGTGGACCTATTTCTTTTTATGTTGTCTCCTCATTAGAATGTTAGCTCCTTGAAGGCAGGGGCCGTTTTGGTCTTTCTTTGTATCCCCAGCAACTTAGTACCTTGTCTTGTTGGTACGGAGTAAGTCCTTAACAAATGTTTGTTAATTAGGTGATAGATATATCAACACTGAAAATTTCACCTGAGGGTTTCCCTTGAGCACCTCCTAGACTAGAATTTAGTGATGTGTAAGGTGCTCATTTGGGTTCCCCTCTCAGTGGGTTCTGTTACTAAAGGAGAGACACACACAGAGAGACAGAGACACAGAGAGATAGAGATAGATAGAGAGAGAATACATTTTAAGCTAAGTAGTTATCAGTGAAAGCCCCCCAAATACACCATTATGTCATTGCTTTGGTATTCCCCACAATTATCCATCTAAGACAAGGGTTCTTTTTTTTTAGGCCCTTTAAAAATTTATTTATTTATTTTTAGTTTTCAACATTCACTTCCATAAGATTTTGAGTTCTAAATTTTCTTCCTATCTCTCCCCTCCCCCCCACCCGAAGATGGTGTGCAATTTGATATAGGCTCTACATATACATTCATACTGAACCTATTTTCACATTAGTAAGACAAAGGTTCTTTACCTAGGGTCTGTGAATTAAAAAAAAAATAGACAACTATTTCAATAAAATTAGTTTCATTTGTAATCCTATGTGTTTTATTTTATGCATTTACAAAATTATTCTGAGGAGGGGCCCATGACATAAAAAATGTTAAGAACTCTTGATCCAATAGAAGAAAAAGGTAGTTCCTTTGGACAGCAGCTAACGAGGATAATGCCGAATGGTCTCCTGCAGGCCACCTCAACTGGTCTAACTATGGTTAAAGACCTGCTTCAGAAACATGAGCTAATTTCTTCAGGTCTCACCAAGGTGTTGTTTTGGTCATAGAAAATGCTGGTGCTTGCAGTGATCTACCTTTATCTAGGCCAAGGAAATTGATAGGAGCAGTAGAGGCAGGTAATAATTTTCCACTTAAGTGACCCAATAAAAGTCATTTAGGGCCTGTGGTTGCATAAGCTTTAGTTATGTCTTGTGACTAATAGGCCTGATGCACAAATAAAAATTAAATAGAAAATTTTCAACCTAAGTTAAAATGTAATCTCCTGTTGGACTATTGTTAGTCAAGAAATGGCCCCAGTGAATGTGGTCAGCAGGAATAGAATATGACTTTCATCTAACAATGATGGCAAAGGATAGAGGTTATGGCCCGCTTCAGACCACCATCACAACTGTGACAAATGACAGATGAACAGAAGACCAGGAGATGGATCATGGTAGCACACATAATTGCTACATTTAATCATCCTGGTCTGAATGAGTAAGTGTAGAGAGGGGGGAAAGTGTAACCGAAATGTGAACCTTTATCAGTGTTTCTGAACTGAGACACAAGATAATAGAATTAAGAGCTGGCAAGGGCCTTAGGAGTCATCTCAACCAAACTTCACATTGTACAAATGAGGAAACTGAGGCCCAGAAAAATGAAGTGACTTCCTCAAGTTTTCAGTTTTTGTTCCCTGAATTCAAACTCAGGACCCCTGACTCTACAGCCAGTGTTCTTGTCACTATGCCACCCTGACCCCTGTCTTTTGCTGTTGTTTGAAAGTAAACCAAAGCTAAACAACACTTATCCAAAATGTGTTCCAGAATGTATAGCGTTACCATACAAATAAAGGCAGCTGACTGGATAGAGCACTGAATCTGGAGTCAGGAAGAGCTGAGTTCTGATCTGGCCTCAGTTACGACCTTTGTGACCCTGGGCAAGTCATTTAAGTTCTATTTGCCTCAGTTTCCTCATCTGTAAAATGGGGATAATAACAACACCTGCCTCCCAGGGCTGGTGTGAGGATAAAATTAGATATCTGTAATGTGTGTTGTACCTTAATTTGCTATGTAAATTCTAGCTATCATTATTCAGACAGCTAGGTGGCACTACTGTAGATAGGGCACTAGAACAGGAGTAAAGAAGACCTGAGTTCAAATCCAAGCTCAGACACGTAATAGCTGTGTGAATCTGGGCAAGTCATTTCACTTCTGCGTGTTTCAGTTTCTTCTGTAAAGTGGGGATAATGACACCTATATCCCATGTTTGTTGTAAGCACAAAATGAGATAGTATTTGTAAAGTACTCCTCAAACCTTAAAGAGCTACATAAATTCCTAGCTATTACCATTATCATCATCATCATCATCATTATTGTGAGAAGTCATGAGAATGAGAGGCTTAAATAGGATCATGTGGAGGGAATAGGCTGAGGAAATGATAACACCATAAGGCACATGAAAGAAAATGCACATGCTAACTTAAATAGTATTAATAGTTTAGGTCTATACTCTCTATTTCAAAGAAGAACTATTAACCTCTCATGGATGAGTGTCTCCTCAAAGAAAAACATACAGGATATTGGACATTTTAGTTTGAGCCAAGAGCAACTGAACCTTGAGGGGGATGAGCAACACGTAAGAAAGAACCTGTTCTATACCCATTTGGAATTAACAAAGCTTTCCTTTAATTCCTTGGGTTCTTCAATCCTGTCCATTGTACTCTGGGCATATATGCATGATCAAAGGTTGAGGTTTTGTCAGTTCAGCAGTCACTTGGTCCAATGCCCTTTTTATCCCAGGCAAACACTAGAGCAGCCCAGAGGGCTAAGAGACACAGAGAAACATACTAATGAATGTCATTATGCCACATAAGCCATGAGCACAAAGTATCAGACTGGTTGTGTGACTGCTTATGTGACATTGGCCTTGGAGTCAGGGAAACCTGGTTAACACTTACTAGCTGTATGACTGTAGACAAATGACTTAGCCTGTCTGACTCTCAGGTTCCTATTTTGTAACATCAGAATATGGATTGGGTCTGTGATTTCATTGGTATGTGAAACTCTCAGCTGAGGAAAATGCTTCTACCCATGCCAGCCCGCCCGTTCTCTTCAATCTGTAGTTAACTTGTCTAGAACAGGAATGTCAAACTCAAATGGAAATGGGGCCACTTAACCATACAAAAGGATCCCTTTGGGCCACATTTTGACTTAGAAAACCACATTAACTATGTTCTCCTGTATTTTTATTTATTTTGTTAAATATTTCCCAATTACATTTTAATCTGGTTCAGGCTGTGTTCAGAAGAGCATTGTGGGCTGCAATGTGGCCTGCTGGCCACATGCTTGACACCTCTGGCCTAGATCTCTAAGAGTTTGTTGGCATGCCCAGGGTCATGCCATCAGTAAAGCGTCAGAGACAGGACTTAGATTCAGGTCTTCTTGTCTTCAGGGCCAGCTTTCTATCCAGTACTCATGTTGCTTTTCATCTGTAAAATGGGGATAATAATACCAGTCTAATCTACTTCACTGGATTGTTTTGAGGTTTAAATGAGATTTTATATATACAAGGTTTCCCAAAATCTTCAGTAGCTTAAAATTTCACTAACACTTTTGGGATACCACATGCATATGTATCAGTGTATACGTATATATGCACACACATACGTATATACATATGTTATACAAATGTCATAAGATCATATTGTTAGAGCTGGAAAGGACCTGAGAGGCTATCTAATCCAGCCTTTTTGTTTTATAAATAAGAGAACTGAGACCCAGGGAGAGACTTGCCCAAGGTCACGTAGGTGATGAGCAGCGTAGGTGGGATTTGAACCACTCTCACTCTAGATCCAGGGTGCTTTCTGTAATGTTAAAATAGGTAAAGAAATGCTACAATGTGACTCTTCTAATTTTCAGTCTGATATAACAGCCTCTGCTGAGGTTTCATTTTGGGAATCCAGGTCAAATATTTCTCTCCCTGGACTCTGCTCCCACTGCAGTAGTTGGCTACCCTGCTAGAACATTCCCATACAGTCATGTCAACCCATATCTTCAACTTCTGCTGCATCAAAGGAAAGAGGTCTTTTTCATTTGACCGTGGGTGTTTGCAGATTTGATGCTCCCTGGACCACTGTCCCCAGTTCTGCCCTCCTGCTCTTTATAACAATGTAACCTACATCTATTTCTTCTTCTCTTACTGTTTCCAAGTAGTCATTATTAATAATCCTCGTTCTACAGACAGAGCCACTGTGACTGAAGAAACCTGCCTTCTATGCCTGTGGTCGCAAGAAAAATCAGTGATGCTACCTCTTTACTTCCCAATCCTGCTCTAACCATTAAATAACACATTCTTTTCATTTCCATGCACCAAGCAAGCTGATTTTTGTCTGGTCTTGCAGTTCTGGTCAAAATGGAGGTCAAGAGCAAGAAAAAGCTTTGGCATTAAATAGCAATCCTGTGAAAACTACATTGCTTACAGATCAGATGCTGGCATGACAAGGCAGGACAATTATCAGATTCCGATAAATGTCATCACCAAAACTTTGTTCTTGGCCTTGGGCAGGTAGGTGCCTGAGGACTGAGCATAAGAAGTTCTAGATTCCTTCCCACACGGCAACAAAATCATCAGAGCAAAATCTTTTGCCCTTTTCCTCCTTCAGCCAAATTTGCAGAAAGGATCCCTTTATTCATTATTAAATAGAAAGTAACCCTATCTCTAGTGAAGAGAGGGCTACCACTTTCCTACATTCCCTTCCAGAGGCTACTTGCCCAGTATCGGTAACTCTGAGTACTACTTTGTCACGGGAATCCTTGTGAGGCTCTGGAAGCCATGACTTGTGATGCAGAGCACTGGCGAGCCTGATAATCCAGCCTGTTCAATCCTCTGGAGAACAGCATGTAACACACACACCTCCTGAGCCATAGTAACCTCACAGGGAACCAATCTTTCCTAGAAACTTTTGTATTTTCATTGAATAATGAAAGCAGTTGTGGTTCTCAACAGACCAACTCCAGGGTTGTTTCATTACACTTGCTGATTGTGATGATAAGCACCTTCCCCTTCCTCCCCCCCCCCCCGGCTGTATCTCCCGACTCACTTCAGAATATATCACTCTTCATTTCTGACATCTTCTCTAAGTTCAACCCTCTCCTGATGAAAGGAATTAAAAGTCACTACTTACCAACATAGGTCCACTTTGATCCTGCAAAACAAAATTAAAACAAGTAAGTACAAGTTAAAAGAATAGCGAATTTTTAATATTGACAAAATATGACTAAGGGGGCATTATAGCTGTTTTCAAGTATCTGAAGGGCTCTTGCGTGGAAAAGGTGTAGACTTGTTCTACTTGGCTCCAGAACTAAAAGCAATTGATGGAAGTTTCACTGAGGTCGCTGTAGGTTTGAAGAGAGAAAAAACTTCCTACAATTGATGGAAAAACTTACTGTGATACAAAAGTGGAATGGGCCACCTGTCTAGGAAGAAATACTGCTAATAATAGCAAGTTTTCTTTATATGACACTTCAAGGTTTGCAAAGCACCTGACAATTATTATCTCATTCCATCCTCACAACAACCTGGGGACGTAGGTGCTATTATTATTCCCAATTTACAGATGGGGAAACTGAGACAGACAGAGGGTAAAGTGGCTTGTCCAGAATCACACAGCTAGTAAATGTCTGAAGTCAGATTTGAACTTAGATCTTTGTGACTCCCAAATGTAGTGCTCCAGGCACTATATACCATCTAGCTGTCCCTTTACTGGAGGTCATGAAACAAAAGCCAAAATGACATTTGCTAGGTAAAGGTAGGAGGAATTCTTGTCCAGGTTTGAATTGGACTAGATGACCTTAGAGATCCCTCACAACTCTAAGATTCTATGATTTTGTGAGGTTCTCAGGTGAGAAAATTTCAATTCAACTCAACAAATGTTTACTAAGTGTCTACCAGGATCAAAGCAATATGCTGGGTGCTTCACATTTTTTTTTTCTTTTGTTCTGGACTTGGGATTTCTCTGGCATAGGGAACTTCCCATAAAGGAACTCCTTCAACTAAAGTAGACCAGCCGATGGTCTACAGTTTATCATCTTCTCAATGCCTGGAGCAGTGAAAAGTGAAGGGTCTCACAACCGGTATGTGTCAGGAGCAAGACTTGAACTCAGATTTTCCTAACACAGTGGCTCTCTGTCCTCTATCCTGTCAGGCTCTGGGAATATAAAAGACAAAAATGAAATGTCTATCCTCAAGCACCTTATATTTTAATGGAGGGGAGGAGGAAGGATTGATACAACACGAATACAACTCTATATATATACAAAGTAATTCAAAATAATTTTGTGAGTGAGAAAATATTAATACCTGGGGGAAGGAGGAGGAATCAGGAAAGGCTGTATTTAGGAAGCAACACTTGAGCTATGCTTCAAAGGAAGCCAGTGATTCTATGACATGGTGAGGATCTTTGTCAGATCATGTTATTCCATACATGGAAGAGCACTCCTGAAAAGGAGGTGAAGAACACTGGGGGGCAAATTTTGACCAGGATATTGGGTGTGTAAAAGGAAATAATATGGAATAAGACCAGAAAGGTAGGTGGGAACCAGATTTGGCAATGCTAAGGATCTTTTTTTATTTTATTTTATTCAAGAGGCAAGAAAGAATCATTGATGATTCTAGAGTAGGGTGAATACAGGTTTAGATCTATGTTTTAGGAATATCAATTTGGCAGCTGTATGGAGGAGATTAGAAACTAGAGATTGAGAACTGATCTCTAAGCCAGGAAGACCTTGCTGATGCATATTGGATGTATTACCTTGGGGAAGTCACTTAACTTCAGGAAGCTCTCTGAGCCTAAAAATTGTATAGAAGGTTACCAATCTGCATTAGTAGAAGAAGTTTCCTTCCTTGGGAGTTCCCTATACTACAGAAATCACAGGTCTACTCCCTATCCCTATGTGAGGAGAGACTGGAGAACGAAGAGTTGAGTGGAGGCAGAGAGACTGAAGAAGACATTATTGCTATAGTCAAGTCATGGTGAGGGTCTGAATAAGGGTAAGGCTTGGGTGAATAGAGAGGGGAGAGATGGTATAGAGGTAAGATCAAGCCCCAAGACTTGGTAACTGATTAGATGGAAGGGCTGAAAGAGAGGAAAGGGTCAAGGATACCTCCAAGACTATAACACTGGGAGCCTAGAAAGATGGTAGTGCTATCAACAGAAGTTTGGAAGAAGGATGGATTTGGGGAAAACATGGAATCATTACCACAATTCCACCTTGGATCATGGCAAGTTTGAGTTGTCTATAGGACATCCAGATGGAGATTTCTAGCAGGCAAATAATAACTACTTATATGTTGTCTCCTTCATTAGAAGGTAAGCTTCTTGAGGGCTGATTTGGCCTCTCGTTGAATCTCCAGTGCTTGGCACTGTGCCTAGCACATGGTAAATGCTTAATAAATGCTTGTGACTTGACTTTATGGAGCCTAGGATAGAGATTAGGCCTGAATGTAGAGGGATTTGGGAGTCATCTATGTAAAAAAATGATCATTGAACTCAAGAAAGCTGATTAGATGACCAAGAGAGAAGACTATGCAGGACCAACTTAATTTTAAAATAAATTAAAATGAACAGTGATGCTCAGGTTGTCTGCTTTTCTTTGTCAGACCAGCTGTTTTGAATAAAATAGTCTGCTTTGCCTGGGCTCCTAAATAGGAACCTGTATCTGTTTGGTTTGTTTCTGTCTTGACTTGTGAATAACTAACTACTTAGGGGCAGCTAGGTGGCACAGTGGATAGAGCACCGGCCTTGAAATCAGAGGGACCTGAGTTCAAATCTGGCCTTAGACATATAACATTACTAGCTGTGTGACCCTGGGGAATTAAGCCCATTGCCTAGCCAAAAAACTAACTACTTGAGGTTTTTTGAGTGGCAGCCTCAAAAGGCATTTCAGAGAATCTTAAGTGGGAAATTTTCATGTTCTGGTTACCTCGTCCTCCCTTCAAGGATTTTCCAGGGGTAGTAGACTCTCAGTTCCACCACATATTCCCTGTGTGACTTTGGGAAAGTCAATTTACTTGCCTCAGTCCTCCATAGACCTGATAAAATGAGGTGGGACGAGACCAGTGGTGTCAAACTCAAATAGAAAGGAGGCCACTAATCCACACATAAGGACCCCTGTGAGCCTCATATTGACTTAGTTTTAAAATGTAGTGTTTCTTATTTTTATTTATTTTGTTAAATATTTCCTAATTACATTTTAGTATGTTTTTTGGCTGCACTCAGGAGTGTTTTGGGACCACATATTTGATACTTCTGGATTTGATTTCTAAGGTCCCTTTCAGTTATATGAATATAACTAAATGTAATCCCCAATCGGAAAGAGTGCTTATAGTCTATAACCAGGGATCTACAGAAAAATCCTCCCCACTACTATTCCTTCCACTAAGATAGCCTTTTTACCACTTTGACTATCCCAGCCTTCAGCCTTTCCTTCCTTCTTCCCCCTCATTCTTCTGACATCTATCCTATTGATCAGATTACCTGTCTTGTCTCTTCCATATTTTAAAAAGTCTTCATATCTTCAGCCATTCTTTCTTCCTCCTTTTCTGTCCTATATTAAGAGGTCATGCTTCCCTTCCACTTACTGAAATCAATCCATACACCCTTGCCCTTGATCACCTTTCCTAAAGCCTCTTCTTCCTTTTTTTAAAATTTTATTAGTTTATTTTGATTTATCAATAATCACTTCCATATGCTTTTGAGTTGAAAATTTTTCTCCCCCTTCCTCCACCCTCCCCAAGACAGTGCACAATCTGATATAGGCTTTACATTTACATTCCTATTAAACATATTTTCACATTAGTGAAGTTGTAAGTAAAAATTAAAACCAATAGGAGGAACCATCAGAAAGAGAAACAAAACTCAACAGAAGAGAAAAAATGATAGCATTCACTTCCATAGTTCTTTCTTTGGATGTGGACAGCATTTTCCATCATGAGGCCTCTGGAGATGTCTTAGATCTTTGTAATGCTGAGAAGGGTTAAGTTTATCAATATTAGTCGTCACAAACATGGCTGTTATTGTGTACAAAATCCTCTTGGTTCTGCTCACTTCACTCAGCAATCAGACCATATAAGTCTTTCCAGGTTTTTCTGAAGTCAGCCTGTTCATCATTTCTTATAGCACAATAGTATTCCATTACATTCATATACCACAACTTGCTCAGCCATTCCCCAATTGATGGGCATCCTCTCAATTTCCAATTCTTTGCCACCACAAAAAGAGCTGCTATGAATATTTTTGTACATGTGGGTCCTTTTCCCATTTGTTTGATCTCTTTGGGATATAGCCCTAGAAGTGCTATTGCTGGATCAAAGGGTATGCACATTTTTGTAGCCCTTTGGGCATAGTTCCAAATTGTTCTCCAAAATGGTTGGATCATTTCACAACTCCACCAACAAATTAGTGTTCCAATTTTCCCACATCTTCTCCAACATTTATCATTTTCCTGTTTTGTCATGTTGGCCAATCTGATAGGTGTGATGTGGTACCTCAGAGTTGTTTTGATTTGCATTTCTCTAATCAATAATGATTTAGAGCATTTTTTCATATGACTATAGATGGCTTTAATTTCTTCATCTGAGAACTGTCTGTTCATATCCTTTGACCATTTATCAGTTGGGGAATGGATTGTATTACAAATTTGTCTTAATTCTCTATATATTTTAGAAATGAGGCCTTTATCAGAGAGACTGGTTGTAAAAATTCTTTCCCAATTTTCTACCTTCCTTCTAATCTTAGTTGCATTGGCTTTGTTTGTGCAAAAACTTTTCAATTTAATGTAATCAAAATTATCCATTTTGCTTTTCATAATGTTCTCTATCTCCTGTTTGGTCATGAATTCTTCTGTTCTCCATAGATCTGATAGGTAAACTATTCCTTGTTCTCCCAGTTTACTTATGGTATCAGCCTTTATATCTAAGTCATGAACCCATTTTGACTTTATTTTGGTATATGGTGTGAGATTTGGGTCTATGCCTAGTTTCTGCCATACTCTTTTCCAGTTTTCCCAGCAGTTTTTTTCAAAGAGTGGGTTCTTATCCCAGAAGCTGGGGTCTTTGGGTTTATCAAATAATAGATTACTATAGTCATTGACTACTGTG
The DNA here is from genome assembly GCF_003287225.1 of Phascolarctos cinereus. Lineage (NCBI taxonomy): Eukaryota > Metazoa > Chordata > Mammalia > Diprotodontia > Phascolarctidae > Phascolarctos > Phascolarctos cinereus. The sequence goes on from NW_027555736.1 coordinate 142,553,903, forward strand.
TCTTGCATATTTAACCTATTCCACTGATCCACCTCCCTATTTCTTAGCCAGTACCAAGCAGTTTTGATGATTGCTGCTTTATAATACAATTTAAGATCTGGAATTGCTAGGCCACCTTCCCCTGCATTTCTTTTCATTAGTTCCTTTGATATTCTGGACCTTTTGTTTTCCAAATGAATCTTGTTATTATTTTTTCTAACTCTATAAAATAATTTTTGGTAGTTTGATTGGTATGGCACTGAATAAGTAAATTAGCTTAGCTAGGATTGTCATTTTTATTATATTAGCTCGGCCTACCCATGAGCAACTGATGTTTTTCCAATTATTTAGATCTGATTTGTGTGAAAAGTGTTTTGTAACTGTGTTCACAGAGTTCCTGGGTTTGTTTCAGGAGGTAGGCTCCTAAATACTTTATAATGTCTACAGTAAGTTTAAATGGGATTTCTCTTTCTATCTCTTGCTGTTGGGCTTTGTTGGTAATATATAGAAATGCTGATGATTTATGTGGGTTTATTTTATAGCCTGCAACTTTGCTAAAGTTGTTTATTATTTCAAGTAGTTTTTTACTTGATTCTCTAGGATTCTCTAAGTATATCACCATGTCATCTGCAAAGAGTGACAGCTTTGTTTCTTCTTTGCCTATTCTAATACCTTCAATTTCTTTTTCTTCTCTTATTGCCAAAGCTAATGTTTCCAGTACATTATTGAATAACAGTGGTGATAATGGACATCCTTGTTTCACCCCGATCTTATTGGAAATGCTTCTAGCCTGTCCCCATTACATATAATGCTTGCTGAAGGTTTTATATATGCTATTTATTATTTTAAGGAAGACTCCATTTATACCTATGCTTTCTAGTGTTTTTAATAGGAATGGGTGTTGTATTTTATCAAAAGCTTTTTCTGCATCTATTGAGATGATCATGTGGTTTCTGTTGGTTTTGGTGTTGATATGCTCAATATGCTGATAGTTTTCCTAATATTGAACCAACCCTGCATTCCTGGTATAAATCCTACCTGGTCATAGTGTATTATTCTTGTGATAAGTTGCTGCAATCTATTTGCTAGTATTTTGTTTAAAATTTTTGCATCTATATTCATTAGAGAAATTGGTCTATAATTTTCTTTCTCTATTTTGACTCTTCCTGGGTTTAGGTATCACACCATATTTGTATCATAAAAAGAATTTGGTAAGACTCCTTCTTCACCTATTTTCCCAAATAGTCTATATAGTATTGGAATTAATTGTTCTTTAAATGTTTGATAGAATTCACATGTAAATCCATCTGGCCCTGGAGATTTTTTCCTAGGGAGTTCATCAATGGCTTGTTCAATTTCTTTTTCTGAGATGGGGTTATTTAAGTATTTTACTTCCTCTTCTGTTAATCTGGGCAATTTATATTTTTGTAAATATGTATCCATTTCACTAAGATTGTCAAATTTGTTGGCATATAGTTGGGCAAAATAATTCCTAATTATTGTTTTAATTTCCTCTTCCTTGGTGGTAGCTTCACCCTTTTCATTCTTGATACTAGTAATTTGGTTTTTTCTTTCTTTTTTTAATTAAATTAACCAAAGGTTTATCTATTTTATTGTTTTTTCATAAAACCAGCTCTTAGTTTTATTTATTAGTTCAATAGTTTTCTTAATTTCAATTTTATTAATTTTTCCTTTGGTTTTCAATATTTCTAATTTGGTGTTTAGTTGAGGATTTTTAATTTGTTCTTTTTCTAGTTTTTTTAGTTGTATGCCCAATTCATTAATCTCCTCTTTTTCTATTTTATTTATGTAAGCATTTAGAGATATAAAACTTCCCCTAAGAACTGCTTTGCTGCATCCCATAAGTTTTGGTATGTTGTCTCATTATTGTCATTCTCTTGAATGAAATTATTGATTGTTTCTATGATTTGTTGTTTGACCCAATCATTTTTTAGGATTAGATTATTTAGTTTCCAATTATTTTTAGTCTATCTTTCCATGGCCCTTTATTACATATAATTTTTATTGCATCATGATCTGAAAAGGATGCATTTAATATTTCTGCCTTTCTGCATTGGATTGTGAGGTTTTTATGCCCTAGTACATGGTCAATTTTTGTGTATGTGCCATGTACTGCTGAGAAAAAAGTATATTCCTTTCTATCCCCATTCAGTTTTCTCCAGAGGTCTATCATACCTAACTTTTCTAATGTTCTATTCACCTCCTTAACTTCTTTCTTGTTTATTTTGTGGTTAGATTTATCTAGTACAGAGAGGGGGAGGTTGAGGTCCCCACTAGTATAGTTTTGCTGTCTATTTCTTCCTGTAACTCCCTGAACTTCTCCTCTAAGAATTTGGATGCTATACCATTTGGTGCATATATGTTTAGTAATGATATTACTTCATTGTCTATGGTGCCTTTTAGCAGGATGTAGTTTCCTTCCTTATCTCTTTTGATTAGATCTATTTTTGCTTTTGCTTTGTCTGAGATCAGGATTGCTACCCTGCTTTTTTACTTCAGCTGAAGCATAATATATTCTGCTCCAGCCTTTTACCTTTACCCTGTATGTGTCACTCTTTTTCAAATGTGTTTCCTGTAAACAACATATTGTAGGATTATGGTTTTTAATCCATTCTGCTATCCATTTCCATTTTATGGGAGAGTTCATCCCATTCACATTCACAGTTATGATTACTATCTGTGTCTTTTTCTCCATCCTTTTTCCCCTGTTTATGCTTTTCTTTCTCCTTTCTCCTTTCCCCCTCCACTAGTGTTTTGCTTTTGACCACCACCTCCTTCCTTCTGTTATCCCTTTCCCTTTTCTTCCCCTTTACCCTTACTGCTTCTTCCCTCTTTCCCCTCCTTTTCTTTCCCCTTTTCCCTACTGCCTATAGGGCAAGTTAGATTTCTATACCTAACTGATTATATTATTATTCCCTTCTTGAGCCAAATCTGATGAGAGTAAGGTTCAAACAATGCTCACCCCCTCCCTTCTTTCCCTCTGCTGTAATAGGATTTTGTCTTTTCCTGTAATGTAATTTACCCTTGTCTGCCTCCTCCTTTCTCAGTACATTTTCTAAGATCAGATTAATCCACTTATTTGGATCCATTTAACCCACTTGATTAGATTTTTTTTATCATTACATCAAAGTCAACTAATATCCACCCTCTTTATGTATACTCCTTTAACATGGTGTATAACAATACAGTTCTCAAGAGTTGCAAGTGTCATCTTCCCTTGTAGGGATGTAAACAGTCCCCTTATTAACAACATATTGTATCTTTCTGTCCCATTTACCTTTTTATGTCTTTCTTGAATCTTGTACTTGAAGATCAAATTTTTTGTTGAGCTCTGGTCTTTTTATCAGGAAGGTTTGGAAGTCCCTATTTTGTTGAATATCCATCTCCTCCTTGAAAAATCATGCTCATTTTTGTTGGGTAGTTGATCCTTGGCTGCAATCCAAGCTCCTTTGCCTTAAGGAATATCATGTTCCACCCTGCAGTCTTTTAATGTAGAAGCTGCAAGGTCCTGTGTAATCCTCACTGTGGTTCCATGATATTTAAATTGTTTCTTTCTGGCTGCTTGCAGCACCTTCTCTTTCATCTGGTAATTTTGGAATTTTGAATTTTGCTATTATATTCCTTGGCATTGTCAATTTGGGATCTCTTTCAGGTGTGCAGTTTATTCTTTCTATGGTTATTTTACCTTCTGGTTCTAGGACTTCAGGGCAGTTTTCCTTTATGATTTCCTGAAAGATACTGTCCAGGCTCTTTTTTTCATCATGATTTTCAGGTAGTCCAATAATTTTTAAATTGTCTCTCCTGAATCAATTTTCCAGGTCGATTGTTTTACCGATGAGGTATTTTATGTTTTCATCAATTTTTTCATTTTTTTGTTTCTGTTTGACTGATTCTTGCTCTCTCATAGAGTCATTAGTTTCCATTTGTCCAATTCTAGTTTTTAACAGATTGTTTTCTTCTGTTAGTTTTTGTACTTCCTTCTTCAATTGGCCAATTTTGTGTTTTTTCTTCAGTGTACTTTTTTTCCAATTGGCCAATATTTTTAAGGACTCTTCTACCTCTCTCATTTGACTTTTAAAATCCTTCTTGAGCTCTTCTAAGAAGGCTTTTTTGGGTTTCATACCAGTTCATATTCCCTTTTGATGTTGCAGATGTGGGTTTGTTGACAATGTTGTCTGCTCTTCAGAATTTCTGTCTTGATCTTCACTCTTCTCTATGGTATGTTTCTTATTACTCATGGTGTTTCTTTATTCCCTGGCCTTTAAAGAGATTGAGCTCTCCTGCTGGGGAACAGAGGGCACTGACCCAAGCTTCTTGTGTTGGGAGCCTAGGTCTTGGTCACTGGCTTTGTGTGTTGGGGCCTCTTATGTTGGCAATTGGAGGCTGTAGGGTTTTGGCAGCTTACCTGATGTTGGGCTGGAATCAGCAAGGCTGGAACTTTCAGGCAATTCTAGGTTGTCTGCTTTTCCTTTCCTTCAGCTTTCTTCAGCTCCTTTTAGATGGGTGCTGCAGGGTGTTTATCTGCCTGGAGCCCCTTGCAATGCTGCCTCCCTCGTTTCTGCTAATGCACTGGGAAATTCCTTTGTGGTAGAGTGCCGAGGCACCTGGTGGTTTTCTGAGCTGATTTCCACCGATTCCCCCGCTCTTACTGAGGCACTTGGAGGTCCAGGTGTTGGTGTGTGCCTGCTCTACCACCTGGGCTTCAGGATCTCTTCCTGGTTGACAGTTGGAGGTTCTGACAGCTTACCTGGTGTTGGGCTGGAATCAGCAAGGCTGGGGCTTTATGAAAACTTTAGGTTGTTTTCTTCAGCTCCTTTCAGATGAATGCTGCCAGGTGTTTATCCATCTGGAGCCCTTTGTAGTGCTGCTTCCCTTATTTTTGCTGAGGCACTGGGAGACCCGTTTGCTGGGCTGCTGCACTGCTGCTCCCCGTCTTTCTTCTTCTAGTTCAGTTGTTCCAGGGTTTTTTTCTGGGGTGATGTTGTCTGGGTTTTCAGAGGTTGATAGGGGAGAGTGAGAGAGCGACTACCTTTTTACTCCGCCATCTTGGCTCTCCTTCCTTTTTTTCTTACTGCCATCTTTGTTTTCAAATCCTTGTTACTTCTTGCCTGGACATTTAAACAACCTCCCAGCTCATCTCTCTGCCCTAATTTCTTCCTCCTACAAATCATCCTACATGATTAAGATGTTACCTAATTACCAGGTTACTCTTTCTTAAATAGGATCCCATCACTTCCTTGCTCAAAGACTTTCCCTAATTCCCCATTGTTGACAGACTAAATTCTATACTCTTTAGTGTGGCATTAAAGGCCCTCCATAATCTAGTTCCAACCTACTCTTCCAGCCCTATGTCCCAATATTGCCCCATTATACAGCTGCATTCCAGAAAAATTAAGTTAATTAACATTACCCCAAACATCATATACTTTCTTAACATCATACCTTTCCTAATGCCTAGACTACCCTTATCTCTGCCCACCCCATCTTCATCTGTTGAAATCCTAGTCATGCTTGAAGGTATAGCTCAAATGTTGTCCTCTTCATGAAGCCTCCCTTGCCCTCTCTTAATTGAAAGGGTGTAAGGATGGAGGTTAGGTGAAATGGTTGTGGAGGAAAGGGAGAAGGTAGCAGGAGGCAGGAGGAGCAAAGTGAAACTTGGCTTGGGGTTTCCTGAAATAGTGTTACTGGAGAGGCAGTGGCCAACCAGGAAAGCAAGGCTTCTCTTCCTCCTTGGGACAGACATTGGAGTGGCCTGGGGGTTGCTGTGAATTTACATGGGCAGCATTAGGCTGAGTCTTCTTTGTGGACTGGGAATAAAACTAAGCTTCCCTAAGAGCAGTTCTGCAGACTTTGGAGATGGGATGAGACTGGCCCTGTGACTTTGTCAGCAGACGGTCCCAGTAAGGAACTTCCTGTACCAATGGAGAGCCACACCTTCTCCACAGCTCATTGTAGAGAGTTTTCTGGGGGCATTGAGAGGTTAAAAAGACTTGCCTAGGATCACACTGGCAATGTGTGCCAGAGGCAGACCTTGAGCCTAGATCTTTCTGTATCCACTGTATCTACTACACCAGGCTCCCTCATTCTACTGCCTTTATTCAGGCCGGATTGTTTTAGCTTCTCACTGTCATTAAAGAAGTGGTTGGAATTCTGGGGAAGCAAAACTTTTCAAGTGAGTTCCTATGGTTTACTGCCTACAGGGTCTCTCTCAGCAGAAATAGGGCCTAAGAACAAAGGGAAGAGAACTAGCTGAGGGCTAAACAACAGGAGACTCCCCTTTATTATCTTGTCTTATTCCCTGAACGTCTGCTTGCTTGTCTGACTAAGCATGACAGTGGTTTGTAGAAACATATGGCAGTTACTCTCACACAGGAAGCTATGCAAAATTCCTATCAGGTGAAGCTTCTAGCCTAAGTTTCCATGAATGGCAAGGTATTTCTGCCCCACTTCTCCCTGGGAGAAGCACACAGTAAGTGTCGGTTACCTGGCCCTAGACCACCAAGTAAACAGTCAATTTTCCCCTGACTAGTTCATCCTTAGCTTGAGTGTTTTAATTGCACCTGCCACAAACTAAATCACCACCAGCAAGAGGATTGTTACTTAACATCTTTGCTGCTAACTCTAGAAGTTTCCCAGGTTGAGCTTTTTCTTTTATTGTGGCATGGAGGAAGAAGCAACTGTGAAGTGCCTAAAAACACCTCAGTGACAGCTCTTACCTCATCTAATGTCAGGGCCAGAGGAGTCAGCGTGTTGACTGACACCAAGTCTGGGGATTGGCTACTGTAAGTGAGTGGCATAATAAGCCAACCTCTTGAGCTGTCTTCTCTCTGAGGTTGGGACTCTTAGGCTCTGGGTGAGAGAGTGTGTGTGTATGTGGGGGAGGGGGAGGGTGCAGTAGGGGAGGAATAAATATCAAATAGATTTGAGAGTGGGTGGGGTGCAGAAAAGGAAGCACAGTCAGCCTAAAGAAAAACCAAAGTTAATAAGGATTGAGTCAGAAGGTTTGCCTACTTTTACAGATATGTATCAATGCCAAATCCAACTAGTTAGCTTTCTGAGGAGAGCTGACACACAACTATAGTATTGAAATAGACTGTTAAGGTTCTTATTAAAAGTAGCTTTTTCTAGAGTGGCTACTCCTCCTCCCTGGATATAAGATGTTGAAGAATAAACCTGAATGATAGAGGAAACTCATGTCTATCGACAGGGCTGAACCTCCACAAAGCAGGTGAGGCAAATTTCTCATCCCAGCATCAGGTCTAGCTTCTTGAGACTACTAGGGACTTCTGTGCGGGAAAGAGATTTTTTCCATCCTAAAGAAGGTCATCTGAGTGATTTAGGAAGGCTTGAGTAACTCAACCTTCAATGCCTGTTTGAACCTGCAAACTTGCTACAAGACTGGGTAGGGAAAATGTCCCAGGTGTGTTTTGAAAAAAAAAACCAAAAACTGATTTGTAAAGATCCAGGTCACAGGGTTCAGAGCATTTGGAGCTCCTTGTAACCACTGTCAGAACTCTCTCGATGTAACCCTATGCTGAGGCAGAGCAGCCCAGCTGCAAACTCAATTCCTCACATTGAAACACAGTACAAACTGGTTTAGGCTAGACAAGATTTGGCTCTGCAGAATTCATTAAAAACCTGCCCTAAAACAGCCTCATAAAGCCATAATACAAGGCTTTCTCTGCCCAGAACTTCACATTTCACCTTTTATTCACTTTTCTCTCATTCATAACATCCCCCATGCATTTTTCCTTGACATCCACCAATTCTAGCAGCAGGAGAAATTAAAAACTGTGAAGTCTAGTTAGAGAACAAACCCCAGTTTATACCAGGCCACATTTCCCACCTCTATTCCCATGGCCTGGTCCTACACCACAGACGGGGTTTGGTATTTTTTTGCAGAGGGGAGGGGAGATACAGGTGTGTTGGACCTTATACCCAGAGGCTTTAAAAGAGCTGAGAAGCCCAGGTGGAGAAGGAGGAGGCACAACTGCATAAAAATATGTTTCATGAACAGGAATGAGTGCAAGGTCTGCTAACTACAGTGTGAGATGAAGAGCTCTTTTTCCTGGTCTAACCCCTCCCCCAGGCCCCCACTCATTCCAAACCTTTGGAAAGTTGTTTTGTTGACTAGTGGGGCAGCGGGAAGTAGCTGCCTCTCAAAGGGTAAAGGTTCTTCATTCAAGGGTGTTGGAGAATGAAAAGGACTAATGAATAGCTAGTTGTCTCTATTGTCCTGGGTTGGTTAGACAGCCAAAGAGAGGCAAGATGTATGTGTGTGTGTGTGTGTGTGTGTGTGTGTAGGTGTAGAGTGGGGGGTTATTAAGCTGAATATAGATCTAATTTGCTGCTGTTTTCTTGAAGGAGGGGGAAAAGGGTTGACAAGATTTCAACACTCATAATATATTTAAACTCCTGCTACTTTTCATTTAAACTTCTATATCACATCTTTCTCCCATCTCCTTGCCATTTCTTTCTTACCAGAAGCTAATATAAAGCATGTAATGCCTTAATTTCATTAACAACGATCTTAAAGTTACTAACAATAGGTTCTGCCACTCAGGTCTCCTTGCTGACCTCCAGGAGAGAAAGAAGGCACATAAGTTTTCTGGCCAGGGACTGAAGTGATTTTTAGTTCCCCTGCCAAGCCAGCAAAACATCCCACATGTCTTAGCTGAGGGGAGGCGTAAATCCTCTGGATTTGTGCTCCCACAAATGACCCGGGCTTACTGTCTCAGAGCATGCCCCACGCAGGGCATGAACCATCATGAATTATCCATGAAATACCCATGAATTATCCATGAGCTATCCATAAGTGTCAGTCTTCTCCCCTGGAAAAGCACTAACCCTAGGCATTGGAGAGACACCCCCCCACACACACACACATGCACAGCCTCCAGCAGGCAAAGTTTGGCATTTTTCTCTTCTTCGAAAAATAACTTGAAACCTGTGCTACCGCCACCCCCACCCCTCACCCCCAACACACACACACACACACACACACACACACACACACACACAAATGTGGCAGTTCAGCAAAATGCACTGACCCATACCTGGAGCTCATGACTTAAGCTTCAGGTCCCCAGTCTTGCTTTTAAATGTTACAACACTGATTAAACCCAGAAAACAAAATAAAAACAAGTTGGGGGGCACTCCTTGCAGAGAATATAATGATTGAGGCTAATAGGCATCATCCCTTCATCTTTAAATGAAGTTTGTGGCATGAAAATCTATCCCCTAAGGGAATGAATCTTGTCCCAGAGATCTCCCAAACCAATATGCAATTTTCCTAGTAATCAGAGCATCATAAAACACTAGTCAATTCTTTATTGTCTGCAGGTGGATTATGAATAGCCTATTTTAAGTCTCATAGCAATTTCTTCCCACTGGTCAGCATATTCCCAAGCTACCTTTTGTTCAGTTTACATCCAGGGAATGAATACTAATTCTAACATAATGTATGATTAAAACATAATCAGTACATTTGCTTTCTGCTTTAACCTGTTTCTACCACCTTAAGTAATGCATTCAAAGTAAAACTAAAAAATAACTTGATTATTTGCTGTTCTAGGTTATGCGTTACTATTCTCTACCCCCATTAGGTGAGGATAAGAGATCACTATATTAATATGACATCAAATAATTCATCTGATCAGTGATTCTATGCACAAAATCTAAGAGCTCAGGAAGGTTAATAAAGAAAAAAAGGCAGAAACTTTACCATTAAGTGGTGCTGGCACAGAGGTTTGCACCTTTAAGAAAAGGATAAGCACGGTGGCACCAGCTGCACTAACAATGCTCTGGGCTGGCATGTTCAGGAAAGCTGTCTCCCCGTAGGTAGTTCACAGGATTTTTCTTTTTTCTCACTCAGTGGAAAAGCCTCTCCTGAACAAGCTGAATGCTACCACATGCTCTCAGCTGGAGCTCTGTGGCAAGCAGGACAGATCTTTAGGCTCTCAACTCTCTTAGGGCTGTTTTTATATAGAGCTCCTGAAAGGCTCAGCCCCAAACAAATGATGTCATTATGCAGGGGGAGAGCCCTGCCTACCAGAGTCCCAGTCTTTAGGAAAGTTATAGACCTTATTACTCTCCTGTATTTCCTAAGTGATCCATGACAGTACAGAGCAGGAGAAATGAACCCAATTGAGAATGGGGATGGCCATTGTCACTTATACCACTTCATCTCCTGACTTTTGCCTGCTTCTGTCTGGATCTAGTGACCTCTGAGTCATATCTATACATGTAAACAAATCATTAAGGACCACTTTTGCTCCTGAGGCACTATAGAAAAACAATAGTCTTATGTGGTGAAGTTTCTATACTCTGGTGGTATTATCCATTCCTAGTAGCAATGGAAAAATATAGTTTGACCATCCATGTTGGTTATATTATGACATATATATGTGTGTGTATATACACATAATATACATAATACAAATGTGTATATATTATATATAATACACAAACACATATATATGTATATTTCTTTTTTTCATTTCATTCATGACAGCTAGGTGGCACAGTGGATAGAGTGCCGGACCTGGAGTTAAATCAATTAAACAAACATTTACTATGTGCCAGGCACTATGCTGAAAGTCAGGAATACCTGAATTCAAATCTTGCCCCAGACCCTTACTAGCTGTGTGAACTCTGGGCAAGTCACTTAACCTCTGTATGCCTCAGCTTCCTTATCTGTAAAATGGGGATAGTAAGAGAACCTACCTCTCAGGGTTGTGGTGAAGATTAAATGAGATAATTATAAAGCATTTACCCCAGTGCCTGGCACATAGTAACCATTATATAGTTGTTAGCTATAATCATTTTTAGCTGTGTGAATTCTGGGCAAATCACTTCACCTCTATCAGCCTCAGTTTCCTCATCTGTAAAATGGAGTTAATAATAGCACTCCAGTGACACTGGACTATTTGCTATTCCTCGCAGAAAACACTCTATACTCCTACTTGATGCATTTTCAGTGGCTGTCACCCATACTGGGAATTCTCTCCTTCATCTCTGCCTGCTGACTTCCTGGTCTTCGAGTCTCAGCTAAAATCTAATCTTCTACAAGAAGTCTTTTGTGATCTCACCTAATTCTAGCGTCCTCCCTCTGATACTGTTTCCATCTTATCCTGTATATATCTTGTTTGTACATACTCATTTTCATGTTGTTTTTGAGGACATGTTTTCTTAGTTCCCTTTTATAAGGGCAGGTTTTTGCCTTTCTTTGTATCCCCTGTACTTAGCCAGTGCTTGGCATACAGTATGTTCTTAATAAATGTTTGTTAACTGTCTGACTGATTACCTCCCCAGGTTTTTGTAAGGATAAAATGAGATGATTTCTAAAGTGTTTTGCAAACCTTAAAGAGCTATATAAATGCTGATAAAGTATAAAATGCTATATAAAAGCTAATGAAGTACTTTGAGATCTTTGTAAGATAGCAGTTGTAAAAGGACAATCCTATTGCAATCATTTTCAGACCATAGCAGAAAATTTACTTGTTAGATGATAACTTTTTGTGTCTAGAACTTCTGATAAAAGAGTAGTAACTATTTAGGCCTATGGTTCTTACCTAGCATTAATAGGAATGCAACTGCTTTTGTCTATACATAGGATGGAAAGGTAGTGTGGTATAATGGATAGAGAGCTGGATTTGGAGTCAGGAATACCTGTATTCAAATCTAGCCTCAGACACTTATTAGCCATATGACTCAGCAAGTTACTTAAATTCAGTTTCCTCATTTGTAAAATGAGAGGGTTAGAATACATAATTGCTGAGGTCCCTTCTGTCTCTACATCTATTGTCCTATTAATTTATCAATGTGGGGAATTCTCAGTTTAGAATCACCCTCCACTGTTGCAGATCAAGTAATCCACAAGCATTTATTATTATTTATTATTATATTCCAAAATTTTCAGATACAAACACAAATCAACAACATATCTATAACTGGTAGCCTTAGAGAGTTACCTAGGGCAATAGTGTCAAACTCAAATAGAAACATCCCTTTGGCAGCATACTGAATTAGAAAACTACAAATTAACATTATTTATGTTATATTGTATTTTTATTTATTTTGGTAAACATTTTCCAATTACACTGTAATCTGGTTTGGGATGCTTGGGAGTTTTGCCTTTTTTTTTTTTAACACTTCTGGCTAGAGTATTGAAAGGCTAAGTGATTTGCCCATGGTGATTTGTCAGAGGCAGGACTTAAACAGAGATCTTCCTGGCTTTTAGATACACTGCCTATCCACTGCTCCAATTTACCTCTCACTGAATACCTTTGTAATAAGGAAATGGCTCGTGGTACAGTGGATAGAGAGCTAGGCCTGGAGTCAGAAAGAGCTGAATTTAAATTCAGCCAGACATACTTCCTAGGTGGGTGACCCTGGGCTAGTTACTTAACCTCTGTTTGCCTTAGTCTACTCAACTATAAAATGAGGATAATAATAGTATCTCTTTCACAGGGTTATTGTGAGGATCAAATATGATAATATTTGTAAAGTGTTTAGCATAGTGCCTGGCATATGGTAGGCACTTAATAAATGTCCATTCTTTCCCTTCTTCCCCTAATAATGACTAATCCGTCTAAAAGCTGAAATGAGTTGCAGAATTGTATATGTTATAATACCTATGTCATTTTATTATTTTGAATACAAACATGTATAGGTATAAAATCATAAAATTTTTGAGTAGTAAAGAATGGTAATTTTATCTGATTTAAGTTTTTTTTATTTTATAGCTGTGGGAACTAAAAATCAATGAGGCAGCTAGGTTGTACAGTGGATTTGGAGGTGATACAGTGCTAGATTTAGAGTGAGAAGGTCCTAAGTTTCAATTCTGCATCAGACACTTATTTAGCTGTATGACCTTGAGCAAGTTGACCTCTCTCAGACTCAGTTTCCTCATATGTAAAAAGGAGATAAGAGTAACACCTGTCTCACAAGGTTGTTGCAAGAATCAAATGAGATGACACATGTAAAAGGCTTTGTGAGTCTTAAAAGTATTATATTTATAAAGTACTATGAAGTATTATATAAAGTATTTAACAATAATAATAATAATAATAACTATGATGATGTGATTTGCCCAGAATCATACAATTGGAAGTAAAACCAGAACTAGAAATAAGCTTTCCTGTATTTCAGAGCTAAATATTAAATGAAACCAGTTCTGCAACAAACAACTCAAAGGAGCACTGGAAGAGGAGAGACAGGAAGGATGTGTGGTTATAGGTGGTAATTCAGTGTGTTCATAACATTAGATTGTGACTATTTTCACAAAGAAAGTGCTAGAATTAGTTGAAAGTGCCTGTCTGTACTGAATCATTCAATAAATTCATAGCAATAAAGAGGGGATTGAGAATGTAAACTGAACTTGATTGCCATTAATGTTTTGAGGACATTTTTTTTCATTCTTAGAAATCAGAAAAACTAAGAGAGCAGAGGAGGGTGAAATGATCAAACTTCAAAAGAACATTCTTCAAATTGAATGTCGGGGACTAAAAACACTAAAACATAAAGCTAAACAGCTTAAGTTCTCAGCAGAATAAATTGACAGGGCCCTTTCCTACAGAGGGTCTTCTTGAGGAATATTTGGCATTGGCTTGAAAGGAATTGTGCTTGCCATCCTCTTATGGAAGTGCTGTGATGGATAAATCCGTTGCCCTCTTGGGTTAGGTTGGTAAATGGACCTAGTGCAAATCTGCAATAGTCAGTCGATAAACATTTATTAAACACTGTGTCAGGCTCTGTGCTAAGCCCTGAGGATACAAAGGAAAGCAAAAGACAGCCCAGCCCTCAAGGACCTAACAGTCTAATGGGGGAGAAAACATATGGACAACTGTGGACAAACAAGCTACATGCAGAATAAGTAGGATTATCATATGACTTTTAGAATTGAAAGGCAAGTTAGGGAGGATTTAGTAATGAAGCCCTGAAGTGTAGTGACTTGCCAAAGGACACATAGGTAGCAAGGAACAGAAGCAGGATTTGCACTTAGATCTTCTGCCTTCAAATTCCATTCAAACTGTGCTGCCAACCAACCCCCAAATGGCATGCCCAGATAGGAGAAGCTGCCAAGAAAACCCCTCTAAAATTGAACCCCCAGTTAAAGGCTCAGATGAGGATCATGCATCAAAGCAAACAATGTAGCCAGCAAGCACCTGCAAAATCCTGCTGAAGTTTTATTTTCTCCACGGTGTCAGAAGAAGCTTTGAAATTGACAATTTACTATATTTGATAAGAATGTATATGTAGAGCCTATATCAGATTGCATGTCATCTTGGGGAGGGGGACGGAGAGAGAGGGAGAGAAAATTTAAAACTCAAAAGTTTATGGAAGTGATTGTTGAAAACTAAAAATTAATTAATTTTTAAAAATTCCTTATAAAAAAAAGAAATTGACAATTTACACTAATGCCTAATATACCTTCTCTTCTTAGTTTTAGCTTATGTAGCCCCTCCCATAAATTAATCCTTGGCATTTCAAGAGTAAGGCTTACTTTGGAGTGGGTTTTCCCCCCTCAAAGATGAGAATTATTCCTCTGGACAATGTCAGTCTACTTCAAGTACTACCAATTCTGAGGTCAAATCAAGGGACTATTTTCTGGTTATACCCCTTTGGGTTGGGGAACTGTAGTTTTCTAGGTGCTTTGATCATTTGGCTATATAAGCAAACCAAGGACATCTCATTCGGATCCTGACAATGATATAATTGTCTGCAAGAAAACTGTGTGCTTCTCTCCCCAAGCTAAACTAGGGTACAAAGGGATATTTAAGCCTTATTCAATAAATAGCACACCTGCCCAAATGGCACATGGTAAACTACAAAAATCTCACACACTCTCAATACAGTCTTCAAGGAACCAACTAAAAACAGTCAGAGTTCCTTCTTTTAATAACGACTTCCATTTGGTCAAAAAGAAAAACCAGGCAGAAAATATCCAGTAAGTACTATTGAAAAGGGGTAGTGGCAAAGGGAAGCTCTCTATATCTCCTCATGAATGATTTCCTGTTTCCTTCCAGTCTTGGTAACAGTTACTTTTGTTTGTTATCAATGTTAACTTGATGTTCAACACTTGTATCTTTGAATTATAAACTGAGGAAGTAAATATCCTTTTGAAACTGCTACATTGCACAGTATGTCACTGAAAGGCAGGATTCACATTAAGAAAATTTGGGTTTTAGTCCTGGCTTTGTCTTTAACCTAAAGTGTGACAAACAAGTCACTTAATGTCTCAATGCCTTAGCTTATTCATCTTCTCATCAGATATAACCAATACTTGTCCTAAATGCTTCACAGGATTGTTGTGGGTATAAAATTAGTTATTCTACAAGTATTTATGAAGTGCCTGCTATGTGCTGGCAACCTCAGTGTCATCCTCAGCTCCTCTCTCTTTCATTCACTTCACATAGCCATTCAGTTGTTAAATCTTGTCATTTCTACCTTTCTATAATCTCTCCTATTTTCTACTCTGCCATTGCCTCACGCTTTATACCATCCCCTCATCACCTCTTACCTGTAAAGGTTGCATCTGGTGGGTTTTACTGTCTCACGTCTCCCCCCTAGTCCATCCTCCACTCATCTGCCCAACTGATCTTACTAATAGGACCTGACCATGTCATCCTTGTACTCAGTAAATACCAGCAACTCCCTTGACTTCAAAGATCATATATTACATTTCTCAGTCATTTAAAGGACTTCACAGCCTGACCTCTTCTTACTTTTCTGGTCTTCTTGCATTTTACACCCCTCCACAGCCTCCATGATTCAGCCATATGGGCCTATTTGCTGTTTCTCACATAAGAGACTCCATTTTGCCAGGCTGTCCCCTGTCCATAGAATGCTCTTCCTCCTCACCTCAGCCTCTTGGCCTTTTCTGGCTTCCTTCAAAATTCACTTCAAATGGCACATAGTGAATAAATTCTTGTTGACCTTATGAAGGAAACTCTCCGCACCCCCAGCCCCTTCCCTTCCAATAAAAGTAAAGTCCTTTACAACCTGGATCCCTCCTATCTTTCCAGCCTTCTTGCTGAGGCTCACAGAGGACACTCCTCCCAATTTTGTGCTTTTGTCCTGGCTGTGCTACATGCCTAGAATGCTCTTCCTCCTTATTTCAGCCTTTTGGCTTCCCTGCATTCCTTCCGGACCCAGCTCAAAACCCATATTCTGACTTCTGGAGGTGAAGTCAAGGTGTCAGACTAGAGAAACTGTGCAGTTCAGCTCCCCCAACATTTCCCTCTAAACAGCTTTAAAATAATGCCTCAAATGAAATTCTGGAGTGGCAGAGCCAACAAAAGGTCAGAATGAGTCATTCTTCTAGCCAGAGACAACTTAGGAGGTTGGAAAGAAACATCTGTAACACAGGGCTGGAAGCTGGCTTAGAACCCGTGTGCTTGAAACATCACTGCTCTGGTAGTGACAGAAGCAGCCGCAATTTTAGGAGCTCTCTTCAGGAGCTTACCAGAGATGGTAAGGGAACCTGCAACTGGTCAGAAAGAAACTACAAGGGACCCCTGTGCTAGCACTGGGCGCAGGATCAGACACTGTTTAGCAGCTTCATTCCTACCCCCACTACTGGATCATAGTTCAAGCACGGGGAAGGGGTGCTTTTGGTCAAGAAGGAAGTAGAAACCCTGATGAGGGGCAGTATCAATTTTGAATTCAAGGGAATCAGAGACCTCAAGGAACAGTATATATTCTGGCCCCAAGGGATCAATAGCCCTTCCTGGGTAAGGACCAGAGTAAAGACCAGGAGAGCAGTAACCACACCTCTCCCCAGATCATGCCACCTTGGAAGCACTGAAAACTTCAGACTTCCAGAACTAGCTCTGAAAACAGCAGGGTAAAAAAGCCTGAAGCCAGGAACAGAGACTGTCTTTAATATAAAATTCAAAATCAAGAAATAGGGTAGAAAATGAGCAAACAACAAAAAAGAACCTGGCTGTAAAAAGCTACTATGGTGATAGGGAAGATCAAGACACAAACTCAGAAGGAGATAATGAAGTCAAAACAGCTACAAGCCAAGCAAAGGAGGAGGAGGAGGAGGAGGAGAAAGAAGAGAAAGAGACAGGATGAAAGGAAATGAACAGGTAGTAATCATAACTGTGAATAGAAATGGGATGAACTCACCCATAAAACAAAAGCAGATAGCAGAAGGTATTAGAAACTAGAAATCAACAATATATTGTTTACACAAAACATACTTGAAATAGAGTGGCACACACAGAGTTAAAATAAGGGGCAGGAGCAGAATCTATTATGCTTCAGCTGAAGTAAAAAAGGCAGGAGTAGCTATCATGATCTCAGACAAAGCAAAAGCAAAAATAGACTTAAAAGGGATGAGCAGAAAAGCTACATTTTGCCAAAAAGGGAGCAAAGACAACGAGGTAATATCAATACTGCACATATATGTACCAAATAACATATCCATCCAAATTCTTAAAGGAAAAGCTAAATGAATTACAGAAGGAAATGTTAAACCTGTACTAGTAGGAGACCTCAACTTTTCCTTCTCAGAGCTAGATAGATCTAACATGAAATAAATAAGAAGTCAAGGAGATAACCAGAAATCTTAGAAAAGTTAGACATGATAGACTTCTGGAGAAAACTGAATGGGAATAGAAAGGAGTACACCATTTTCTCATCTGTATATGGCACCTTCACAAAGAAATTGACCATATATTAGGGCATGAAAACCTCACAACCAAATGCAGAAAAGCATAAATGTTAAAAGTACCCCCCTTTCAGACCATAATGCAATAAAAATTACATTTAATAAGGAGCTGTGGAAGTATAGATTAATTAGAAACTAAAGAATGAGTGAGTCAAAGACCAAATTATAGAAACAATCAATAATTCCATTAAAGGGAATGACGACAATAAGACAATATTCAAAAATTTGTGGGAGGCAGCCAAAGTGGAATATAGGGGGAAATTTATATCTCTAAATGTGTACATCAGTAAAAGAGAAAAAGAACAGATCAATGAATTGGACATGCAACTACAAAAACTAAAAATGAACAAATTTTAAAAATTAATTTATTTTTAGTTTTCAACATTCACTTCCATAAGCTTTTGAGTTTTGAATTTTCTCTCTCTTCCTCTTTTCCTCCCTCCCCAAGATGGTGTGCAATCTGATATAAGCTCTACATGTACATTTCTATTAAACATATTTTCACAGTAGTCATGTTGTAAAGAAGAATTAGAACCAATAGGAGGAACCACAAGAAAGAAGAAACAAAACAAAACAGAAGAAGAAAAAAAAAGAGCAATCTACATTCAGACTCCATAGTTCTTTCCCTGGATGTGGACAGCATTTTCTACCATGAGACTTTTGGAGATGTCTTAGATCCTTGCATTGCTGAGAAGAGCTAAGTCTATCAAAGTTAGTCATTGCACAATGTGGCTGTTACTATGTATAATGTTCTCCTGGTTCTGCTCACTTCACTCAGCATCAGTCCATACAAGTCTTTCCAGGTTTTTCTGAAGTCTGCTTGCTCATCATTTCTTATAGCACAATAATATTCCATTACATTCATATACCACAACTTGTTCAGCCATTCCCTAATTGATGAGCATCCTCTCAATTTCCAAATCTTTGCCACCACAGAAAGAGCTATGATAAATATTTTTGTACATGTAGGTCCTTTTCCCATTTTTATGATCTCTTTGGGATACAGACCTAGAAGTGGTATTGTTGAGTCAAAGGGTATGCACATTTTTATAGCCCTTTGGGCATAGTTCCAAATTGCTCTCCAAAATGGTTGGATCAGTTCACAACTCCACCAACAATGCATTAGTGTTCCAATTTTCCCACATCCCCTTCAACATTTATAATTTTCCTTTTCTGTTAGGCAGTTCTATTAGCCAATCTGATAGGTGTGAGGTGGTACCTCAGAGTCATTTTGATTGGCATTTGTCTAATCAATAGTGATTTAGAACATTTTTTCATATGACTATAGATAGCTTTAATTTCTTCACCTGAAAACTGCCTGTTCATATCCTTTGACCCTTTATCAGTTGGGAAATGACCTTTATTCTTATAAAGTTGATGTAGTTCTCTATATATTTTAGAAATGAGGCCCTAATCAGAGACACTGCTTGTAAAAATTCTTTCCCAGTTTTCTGCTTTCCTCCTAATCTTGGTTGCATTGGCTTTGTTTGTGCAAAAACTTTTCAATTTAACGTAATCAAAATTGTTCACTTTGCATTTCATAATGTTCTCTATCTCTTGTTTGGTCATAATTTCTTCCATTCTCCATAAATCTGACAAGTAAACTATTCCTTGCTCTCCCAGTTTGCTTATAGTATCAGCCTTTATATCTAAATTGTATACCCAGTTTGACTTTATTTTGGTATATGGTATAAGATGGTGGTCTATGCCTAGTTCCTGCCATATTATTTTCCAGTTTTCCCAGCAGTTTTTGTCAGATAGTGAGTTCTTATCCCAGAAGCTGGGGTCTTTAGGTTTATCAAACAGTAGATTACTATAGTCATTGACTACTGTGTCTTGTGACCCTAACCTGTTCCACTGATCCACCACTCTATTTCTTAGCCAGTATCAAGTAGTTTTGATGATTGCTGCTTTATAATACAATTTAAGATCTGGTATGACTAGGCCACCTTCCTTAGCATTTCTTTTCTTTAGTTCCCTTGATATTCTGGACCTTTTGTTCTTCCAGATGAATCTTGTTATTATTTTTTCTAGCTCTACAAAATATTTTTTGGTAGTTTGTTTGGTATGACACTGAATAAGTAAGTTAATTTAGATAGAATTTTCATTTTTATTATCTTACCTCAGCCTACCCATGAACAACTGATGTTTTTCCAATTATTTAGATCAGAATTCATTTGTGTGAAATTGTTTTGTAATTGTGTTCATATAGTTCCTGGATTTGTTAAAAATAAACAAATTTAAAATCCCCAATTAAACACAAAAATGGAAATCCTGAAACTCAAAGGTAAGATTAATAAAATTGAAAGTAAAAAAAAAATCATTGAACTAATAAATAAAACTAGAATCTGGTTTTATGAAAAAAATCAAATAGATAAACCATCAGTTAATTTGATTTTTTAAAAAAGAAAACCAAATTACTATATTAAAAATGAAAAGGGTGAATGTACCACCACAAAATATGAAATTAGAGCAATTATGAGGAGTTATTTTACCCAATTATATGCCAGTAAAACTAACAATCTAAATGAAATGGATGAATATTTACAAAAAAACTGCCCAGATTAACAGAAGAGGAAATGGAATGCTTAAATAATCCTATCTGGGGGGGGAAAAAGTTGAATAAGCCATAAATGAATTCCCTAAGAAAAAGCCAGGACCAGATGGATTTGCAAGTGAATTCTACTAAACATTTATGGAACAATTAATCCCAATACTATATAAACTATTTGAAAAAATAGATAAAGGAGTCCTGCCAAATTCCTTCTTATGACACAAATATGGTTTTGATACTTAAACTAGGGAGAGTAAAACCAGAAAACAATTTCATTAATGAATATTGGTGCAAAAAATTTAAATAAAATACTTGCAGAAAGATTACAACAACGTACCACAAAGATCATACACTATGACCAGGTAGGATTTATACCAGGAATGCAGGGCTGGTTCAACTGTCAGTATAACTGACTACATTAATAACAAAAGCAAAAAAAGTTACGTGAGTATATCAATACATGCAGAAAAAGCCTTTCACAAAATCTAACACCTATTCCAATTAAAAACACTAGAAAGCATAGAAATCAATGAAATCTTTCTTAAAATAATAAGTAGTATCAATCTAAAAACCAAGCCAAGCATTAACTGTAACAGGAATAAACTTGAAGCCTTCCCAGTGGGATTAGGGGAGAAACAAGGATATCCATTATTATCTCTATTATTCAGTACCGTACTGGAAATACAAGAAAAAGAAATTGAAAGAATATAAATAGACAACAAGGAAACAAAACTAACATTCGTTGCAGACGACATAATGGCAAACTTGGAGAATCCTAAAGAATCAACTAAAAAACTAGTTGAGACAAACTGAACCCACACACATCATCAGCATTTCTATATACTACCAACAAAACACAGCAACAAGAGACAGAAAGACAAATTCCATTTTAAATAACAGTAGACAATATAAAATACTTGGGACTCTACCTGCTAAAACAAACCCAGGGATTATATGAACACAATTACAAAACATTTTTCACACAAAGATAGATCTAAACAATGGAAAAATATTAATTGCTCATGGGTAGGCTGAACCAATATTTTTAAAATGACAATTCTACGTAAGTTAATTTACTTATTCAGTGGCATACCAAATTACCAAAGAATTATTTTATAGAGCTAGGAAAAAAATAATAAAATTCATCAGGAAGAACAAAATGTCAAGGGAATCAATGAAAAAAATGTGAAGGAAGGCTGCCTAACAGTTCCAGATTTCAAACTATATTACAAAGTAGTAATCATCAAAACAATCTGGTACTGGTCAAGAAACACAGTGGTGGACCACTGGGGTAGACTAAGTACGTAACACACAGTAGTAAATGACTATAGTAATCTAGTATTTGATAACCCCAAAGATCCAAGCTTTTGGGGCAAGAACTTGACACTTGACAAAAATTGCCAGGGAAACTGGAAAGCAGTTTGGCAGAAACTAGGCATAGACCAGCATCTCATATTGTATACCAAGATAAGGTCAAAATGAATAAATGATTTAGAAATAAGGTGATATCATAAGTAAATTAGGGGAGCACAGAAGAATGTACCTGTCAGATCTATGGATAAGGGAAGAACATATGACCAAACAAGAGACAGAGAGAATCCGAGGTGAAACAGATAATTTTTACTGAATGAAATTAAAAAAGCTTTTGCACAAACAAAACTAATGCAGCCAAAATTAGAAGAAAAACAGGAAACTTGGGGGGGGGTGATTTTACAGCAAGTTTGTCTGATAAAGGTCTCATTTCTCAACTCTATAGGGAATTGAGCCAAATTTATAAAAATAAAAGCCATTCCCCAATTGCTAAATGGTCAAAGGATATGAAGAGGCAGTTTTCAGAAGAAGTCAAAGCTATCTATAGTTATATGAAAAAAATGCTCTAAATCACTATTGATTAGAGACATGAAAATTATAACAACTCTGAGATACCACCTCACACCTATCAGGTTGGCTAGTATGACAGAAAAGGAAAATGGAGGGGATGTGGGAAAATTAGGACACTAATGCATTATTGGTGGAGTTGTGAAGATCTATATTCCAAAGAGATCAAAGAAACAGGAAAGGATCTATTTGTACAAAAATATTTATAGCGGCTCTTTTTGTGGTGGCAAAGAACTGGAAATCAAGGAGATGCCCATCAACTGGGGAATGAGTGAACAAGTTGTGGCATATGATTTTGATGGAATACTATTGTGCTATAAGAATGATGAGCAGGATGGTTTCAGAAAAAACTGGGAAGACTTCTATAAACTCATATAAACTGAAGTGAGCAGAACCAGGAGAACGTTGTACACAGTAACAGCAATATTGTAACAATAATGAATTGTAAAAGACTTAGCTACTCTAATCTGTACAATGATCCAAGAAAATTCCAAAGGATCCAGGATGAAAAATGCTATCCACCTTCAGAGAAAGAATTGATGAATTCTGAAGCATACTTTTTTTTAAACTTTATTTTTCTTGGGTTTTTTTATCTGTGTTGTCTTTAATAACATAGCTAATATGGAAATGTGTTTTGCATGACTTCACATGTATATTCATATTGCTTGCCTTCTTAAGGAGAGGGGAGGGATAGCAGGGAGGGAGAGAATTTAGAACTCAAAATTTTTTAAAATAATTGTTAAAAAATCTTTTAAAATGTAATTGGGAAATATTTAATGAAATAAATTTTATATACATGTTACACACACATGTGAGTGTATATGGGTATATATAAATAATCTTCAGGAGGTGTTTCTCAGCCTCCCTGCCCCCAAATCACCTGCCTTTTCCTACCTAGTGCTTTTCTTTTGAGATCACCTTCTAGATATATATAGATATACATACATGTGTGTATGTATATACACACATGTGTGTATATGTGCTGTATATATACACATGTGTGTATATGTACTGTATACATACACATGTGTGTATGTATAGTGTATGTATATATATACACAGAGAGACACACATGTATTTATCTCATGTGTACATATTTTTTTCATGTCATCTCCCCATTAGATTGTGAATTCTTTGAGGGAAGAGATTCTGTTTTTGCCTTTTTTTGTTTTTCCAGTGCTTGGCATAGTGCCTGGCATATAGTAGGCATTTAATAAAAGTTTGTTGACTGACTGATTGCCAGGCACTGGGGATAAAAGTATAAAAATAATAGTCTCTCCTTTCAATGAGTTTACATTTTTCCAATAACTATCATATGTGTGAAGATATAGTTGTTTTAGTTTTAGCACTTATATTTTCATAAAATATAAGTTCCTTGAGGGCAGGGACTTTCTCTTGTTTGTTGTTTAAATTTTTTTATTATATATGTGTGTATACTATGTATACATATGTATGTGTATCCATATATACATACATGTGTGTGTATACACACACATATACACACTGGATATTCTCACATATGTTCTTTTCCCCCCATAGAAAGTTAGCTCCTTCAAGTAGAAAGGACTGTTTCATTTTTTAAAACAGCATTGTGCCTAGTATAATGCCTTCCATATCATAGATACTTAATACATTTCTTGGTATTGTTATTATATTATATATATTATAACTAGCAGAGAACTTTGGAAGGCAGAGGACTGGCACAATTAAAACACCCATCTTTATTGGGTGTGCAACAGTTTCTTTTGCTAACAAGTTTCCCAACAGACCAATCATGACATTTTTTTATTGGCCATAGGCCAATGCTGGCCAAAATCCAACTTCCTCCTAAACTCTGAGAAAGGTCTGTGATAGATCTAGTGTCCTACAAATCAGGTATAACAGCTATGTTTTGCATTAATCTTGGCAAAGATTAACATATTTAAAGGGACCTAATTGGAAATAGTTGTGCTTTATGTCCTGATCAGGTATTAAATGAAATATAAAAGAAATTCTACTTTGTATGATAAACTTATCAATAGTGGTTTTTAAAGACTATATATTATGCCCAAAATAAATGTTTTGGTTTCACTTTGTAGTGGTATGTTTTAATCCTGAGGCTATTTAAAGCTTTTGGTGTGGATAAGGTAGGACTCAGGTTTGATATTCAGTAATTGTGGGTTTTGCTACTTTACAGGGTAATCTGTAAATGATAGAAATAATGATGAAATGACATTAAACTCTTTAAAGTATGATTATGGTCTAATCAACAGAAAACCAGAATTCCAGAAACAGGCTGAGATTTTCAAGTCCCTGATTTGAAGTGAGAGCTCCTTCACTTAACTGAATCCCACTCTAGTTATTTTTTTTTAAATCTTTACAGTAGCCACAATACTACTTAGTGCTATTTAATGCTTTTAAAACACTAATATGCCTTAGGGAAGGCAGGGGATTTTAAAAGTGGAAAAAGTAGAAACTATGAGATACAAAGCTCTGTATTTTTTTCACTTCTACGAAGAACTATGAATTCCTTTGAAATTCCTTCATGACCTAGCTCTAACCTGCCCTTCTTGCCTTATTACTCCCCTTCACACATTCTTCAGTCCAGTAAATCTGGGCTTCTTATTATTTCTCATACAAGACACTTCATCACTTCCTGTCTCTAAACCTTTGAATTAGCCATCATTCATTCCTAGAACTCACTCCCACCTCACTTCCACATCTTAGAATTCCTCATTTCCTTTAAGCCTTATCATAAGCACCATCTTTTATGAGAAGCCTTTCCTGACTCTCCTACCTGCAGGTACCCCCTCTTCTAAATATCATATTGTGTCTATTTTGTCTAGACCAATACATGTGCATATTGTTTTCTGCCATAGAATACAAACTCCTTGAGGACAGAATCTACTCCACTTTCATCTTTGTATCTCTAGTGCCTAACACATAGAAGATATTTAAATGCTTGTTGGTTGCTTGATGGATTCTAAAAACAAACTAAGTTGAACAAAATTTTTGCATCTCTCTTAGTCTCATTTTCCTTATCTGTAAAGCAAGGTGATTTAAATAGTCTTTGCTTCTTTCCAGCTCCAGAATTCATTCTATGGTTTTGTAGATTCAGCTTAGTCTTTAGAAAAGATTTTAGAAAGCCAGGAAAATTAGTAATCAGAATTGAGTAAAGGCTTATAGACAATCTCCCCCAAAGCGGAGAAACACATTTATACTGTATTTATCTTGTGTGTACACACACATGCATATATGTATATATACATATATATGTATGCACACATATTCATATATATATGCATTGTTGTTTGCATGTTCTGTCCCCCATTAGAATATGAGGTTCTTGAGGGTAGAGAACACCATATTTTTGCCTTTCTTTGTATCCTCGGTGCTTAGCACATTGCCTGGCACATATTAGGTGCTTAATCAATACTCATTGAGTGACAGTAAGGACCAAGTTTGAAACTTTGATAGTCTTTGAAAGATGTATGATTTCATTGGTAGAAATATTTTCTTCATAGATACATATCGCAGCCCCTCTATCCCTTAGCACATGGTCTTCATGAGTTACTGTGCTCTCAAAAACATTTCACTTGGTTGTCAGCTGTTTTTTAACGTCTCCAAATTTAACCAGGCTGCTTCTTAGGCAATACATGTGAAGCCCATGACCAGGGCCCTACTCAAAGTGTTTCCATTTTGGGATTACCTACCAGAGTTTGCCCTCTGCTGGAACAGACCAGTCAACCAGCACCTATTTATTTATTAAGCACCTATTATGTATCAAGCACAATGTGAGGTGGCAGGGGATACAAACGCTAAAATGAAACTGTTCTTGCCCTCAAGTTTACATTCTACAGGGAGAAATAGCCTGTTCATATTTAAGTATATACAAAACACTAAACACATAGAAAACAGACACAAGGTTTCCTGTGGGAAAGGGGGTGATACAGGGAACACTAACTTTGCAGGGAACGAGGAAAGACTCTTGAAGGAAACCAGGGATTCCAAGAAGCAGAGGTATGAGGAAGAAGGGCCTTCCAGGCATGGAGGTCAGCTAGTACAAAGGCATGAAAATGGTAATGAAAGGTCATTTGTGAAGAACTGTAGCAAGCCAGTTTGGCTAGCCTGTCGAGTGCACTGAGGGGAGTAATGTATAGTAAGGCTGCATCCTTGAATGTAGCATTGAAATAGGACTTTAAAGGAGGATAGTTTGTCAAGTCGAGATAAGTGTAACAGCTAGAAAAGTGTAAATAATGGTGAGAATCTCTGATGGCTTAATGGTTAATTGGAAGGTGTACATGAGAATAACTGAAGGGGAAAGTGAACCTTTTGTTGGCTGGAGGTCTAGCCAAGTCAAATGAAACAACTGGGAATACAGTACTTTACAAACCTTGAAATAGTTCCTGAGCCTTATAACTCCTGACAGAGTGACTGATCATGGTGATTGAAGAACCTTAAACTATGGGTAGTTTCTCCAGTAATGGAAAAGGGTAAAGGTATGTCAGGTTGGCTGTCAGTAGAATGGGAGGGACAAGTCTTCAACCATGACTTAACTCTCAGGGTATCTCACAGGGCTCTCTCAAGGCCCTCTTTTCATCTCCTTCTACACTATTTCAACATGTAGGCTCCCACGGCTTTAATTACTATCTCTACGTCGATGATTCCCAAATCTGCTTATTTTGCCCTAACCTCTCTGCTATCCTTAAGTCTCACATATCCAACTGACTTTTGGTCATCTTGAACTGGATGTCCAGCAGACATCTTAAAACTCAACATACCCCAAACTGAACTCATTGTTTTCCCTAAACCCTCCCCTCCCTCCTAACTTTTCTGTTACTATTGAGGGTACTGCCATCCTCCCAGTTCCCCAGGCTTACAACCTAGGTGCTATCCTTGGTTCCTTGTTCTCTCTTACCCCCACCCCCAAAGCCTATATCTAGTCTGTTACCTAGGTCTGTCAAATATTCTTTGTGGGGCAGCTAAGTGACACAGTGGATAGAGCACTGGCCCTGGAGTCAGGAGGACCTGAGTTCAAATCTGGCCTCAGACACATAACACTTACTAGCTCTGTGTGTGACTCTGGGCAAGTCACTTAACCCCAACTGCCTCACCAAAAAAAAAAATTCCATTGTAACATCTCTCAAATACACCCCCTTTTCTCCCCTGATATTGCTGTCATTGAGGTACAGGCCCTCATCTCCTCATGCCTGGAAAATTACACTTACCTGCTGGTTGGTCTGCCTGCCACAAGTCTCTCCCCACCCCAGGCCTTCCTACACTCAGCTGTCAATAGTCTTTCTAAAGGATAGGTCTGACCATGTCACCTCTCCCCCCCCCCCACTCAATAAATTCTAGTGGTTCCCTATTGCCTGCAGGATCAAATGAAAAAATCTTCTGTTTGACATTCAAAGTCTTTATAAACTATCTCCCTCCCTCCCCTTCCAGTATTCTTATACCATCACCCTACAACACACACTCTTTGATCCATTGATACTGCCCTCCTTGCTGTTGCAAGAACAAGACATTCAATGTCCTGATCTGGCCATTTTTAGTGACTGTTCCTCATGTGTGGAACACTCTTCCTCTTCATCTCTGCCTTCTGGCTTCGTTGGCTTTCTTCAAGTCTCAGCTAAAATCTCACCTTCTTCAAGAAGCCTCTCCCAATTCCTTTTAATTCTAGTGCCTTCCCCTCTGTTGTTTATTTCCTATTTATTCTATATATAGCTTATTTGTATGTAGTTGGTTTGCACGTTATCTCCTTCACTAAATTGAGAGCTCCTTGAGGGCAGGGATTGTTTTTTTTCTTTTTTCTATATCTCTAGCACTTAGCACTATGCCTGGCATATGCAGGTGCTTAATAAATGTTTATTGACTGATTGGCCTTCTACTTCACCCAAAAAGCCCATTGAAGAATCAGGTCATAGCCTTCAACTACAGTAATTCAAAATGTTGGAAAACCAAGGAACTCAAAGAATTACAGAACCTCAGAATTAGATGGAAACTCAGAGGCCATCATGTCTAATTCACACTTAAATAAGAATTCCCACCACAACACACCTGGCTAGTGGTTATCCACTTCTGCTTAAAGATCTCTAGGAAGGTGAATGCACTAGATAGGCTCCCAAAGCTTCCTATTCCATTTTTGGAATTGTTTTCCCTTATAGCAAATGCAAATTTGCAAATTCTGCCTATTTCTATTATATCTGTCTCCTGGAGACAAACAGGACAAGTACAACCTCTTCTAGCCTTTCGAATATTTGAAGACAGATATCATATCCTTCCTAAGTCTTCTCCTTATATTAAACATCCTCCATTCCTTCAACTGATCCTCAGATGATACTGACTCAAGACCCAGTTAGCCTCTCCTGGCTACCTTCTAGCTTATATAAAAATCCTTTCTAAAATGTGGCACCTAAATTGAATGTAATATCTTCCAGATATACTTTTATCAGAAAACAGTAAAGTTATCACCTTCCAAGTCTTGGATACTATGCCACTCCTAAAATAGTGTAAAACAACATGAACTTTCTTCATTACCATATCGTCCTAATGACTCATATAGATTAAGCTTGCAGTTGATGAGAATGCCCAGATTTTTTTTTCAGATAAACTACTATTTAACCATCTTGTATTTATGAAGTTGATTTTTTAAACCGAAGTACAAGACTTTACATTTATCCTATTAAATTTCCACCTTACTGGATCCAGCTCAATGTGTTTCAACCTGGTCAAGATAGTTTTGGATATTAAGTGACATCCAGTGTATTAGCTACCATCTGCATTTATAATCTGTAAATTTGATAATCATGTCATCTATGGTTTTATTTAAATCTTTGGCAAAAAAATATTCAGCAGCACAAAGCCAACCATGTATTGTTGGGGCACTCCCTTATAGGCCTTCAAAAATGACATAGGATCATTTATAACTTCTCTTTGATAGAACCATTCATAACTTCTCTTTGGGTCTGGCCACTCAACCATTTTGAAATGCATCTAATTGAACTATCATCTAACCTAAATCTCTCCACATTTTCCCACAAAAATAGCAAAAAAGACTCTAAAGTCTAGGTGAACTGTATCTATGTTGTTGTTCAGTCACGTCTAATTCTTCATGACCCCATTTGGGGTTATCTTAGCAAAGATACTAGAGAGATTTTGCCATTTCTTTCTCCAGTTCATTTCACAGATGAGGAAACTTAGACAATCAGGGTTAAGTGACTTGCCCAGGGCCTCACAGCTAGTAAGTGTCTCAGGCTGGATTTGAACTTAGGAGGATGAGTCTTCCTAGTTGGGAATTGATCTAGCCATTCTGGAGAGGTATTTGGAACTATGCCCAATAGGGCTATAAAATTGTGCACATCCTTTGATCCAGCAATACTACTACTAGGTCTGTATCCTAAAGAAATCATAAAAAAGGGGAAAAGACCCACATGTACAAACACATTTATAGTAGCTCTTTTTGTGGCGGCAAAGAATTGGAAATCAAAGAGATATGCATCAATTGGGGAATGGCTAAACAAGTTATGGTATATGAATGTAATAGAATACTACTGTGCTATAAGAAATGATGAGCAGGTGAATTTCAGAAAAACCTGGAAAGACTTACATAAACTGACGCCAAGTAAAGTGAGTAGAACTAGGGGAACATTGTACACAGTAACAGCAACATTGTGTGAAGATCAACTATGATAGACTTAGTTCTTCTCAGCAATGCAGTGATCCAAGACAATTTTGAAAGACTTATGATGGAAAGAACTATGGAGTCTGAATGCAGACTGAAGCATACTATTTTCAGTTCTGTTGTTTTTTTCTTTCTCATGGTTTTTCCCTTTTGTTCTGATTCTTCTTTCACAACATGACTAATGTGGAATTTGTTAACATGATTGTACATGTATAACCTAAAAACAAACAAATAAACAACAAAAAAAGAGATGAGTCTTCCTGACTTCAGGCCTGATACTCTATCCATTGCGCCACCTACCTGTCTCAGCTATAGCCATAGCATTCCCCAAATACTCCAGTCAAAAAAAGGAAATGCAATTTGCATGCCATGACTTCCTCTTAATTCATGTCCTTCACACTGGCTCTTTTTGATCACTGCTTCCTTTTTCTAGTTGCTTACTAACCACCTCTCAAAACAAATAATAGGAGCATAATACACCATGCCAAGTATAAGTACATACAGTATAGTCTGAGGCAAAGAAAAAGTTCTATCTGGAAGTCATGAGTCAATTTTAATTCCATACCCTACTTGTTGAGCAGATATATATGCCTCACCTCTCACAATCTTCTCATCTCTACTGCTTTCTCTTCTCTCTTGTTTTCTTCCTATGACAAAAGGGAAACTCAAAACTTGGAAGGACACCTTACACGTTAGGTGACAGAACAAGAAAAAAAATCTTTAAAGGCTAGAAAATGTGACAAATCTATACAGATGACATTCAGTAGGGATAAATGTAAATTCTTACTCCATGGTTTAAAAAAGTCAATTTTACAAGTATGAGATAGGGGAGGTGTGGCCATACAGCAGCTTATCTGAAATAGATCTGAGACTTTTCTTTTTTTATCTTTTAATGATGAATTTGACAAATGTGAGAACTTACATATACAAAGAATAGAAAAAAAGTATTATGAAGTAATAAACTTTTGTTACACATTTTAAGTATAAACTAAAATTTAATTCAATAGTACTAATAATCCTGCTTGTTGGTATTCCCTTCTGAGCTTCCTTCTTCACTCTTCTGAGTATTTTTTAAAACTTCATTGATGTTATTTTCTTTCTTTCCACATCTCCATGACAGCTTATCTAGTTCCCTCACTTCCCCAATTCTCCTTCCCCCCTCCAAAAAAAAATCCCTCCTTTATATCAAAAAGTATGCTCAAACAAAACAAATCTACACATTTGGCCATGTCTGCAAATGTAAGTATCTTTCTGTATCTCTAGTCCATTGCCTTTCTGTCAATAGGTGGGAACCATGCTTCATCATCACCCTTTTGGAGTTTTTATTAGTCTTGCATTGATCAGAGTTCTGACATCTCTGAAAAGAATTTTCTTTTACATTATTATTGCTATATAAAAATTGTTCTCTTGGTTCTGCTCACTTCACTCTGTGTCAGTTCATACAACTAGGTTCTTCTGAATCAATTATATCTGGGACTTTTAGTGGATTGCAAGTCCAACATAAGTCAGGCAACAGTAGCCGTGAAAGTAAAGTTCATCCTTTCCTCTCCTTTCATATTTACCAACTTCTACCTCATCAACACAAAATAGCAGATTGGGACATTCTAACTCCTTATTCTCCACTTTTTTAAAGGCCTGTCTGTGGGAGAGCTCCACTATCAACAGGGAAGTTTAAAGGGAGAATAATTAAAGATACATTAAAGAATCATCAGGGAGGGGGAAATCTATGAAAAGACAGTGCCTCAAAACACCAAGGTATAAAAAAAAGTGTCTAAAGAGCAGAGCACAGTAAAACAATGTTTATTAATGAAGCAGTGGTATCAAAGAAAATGAAAATGAAGAAGATGCTTTTGGCCTCATTAACTGAGAAGACCTTAGTGGAGCCAATTTCAATGAACTAATGTGGACAAAACTAGACTGAAGGAGAAAGACGGTGTAAAGGAAATTGTACCATCAGGGGTAGAAACAGCTAATTTAAAGAGTTAGTAGAGGAGGGAGACATGGTTAGAGGGGACACGAAGATTCATTAAAGGTTTGACGAAAACTTGGAGGAACTGACCACTTTTGAAAGCAGGAGGAAATGGTCCAGATGAGACAAGTTGAAAAAAAAAGAAGAAAGTTAGACATGAGGAGACAAATTCTATTTTTTAAATTCTATTTTATTTTCAGGTGTCAATTCTCTGTCACTTCTTCCCTTCCTTTCCCCATTGAGAGAGCTAGGAAAACAAAACCTGCTACAAACATGTATTGCCAAGCAAAGCAAATTCCTGAATTGGCCATGTGAAAAAAAATGCCTTAATTTGCCCTCTGAGTCCATCTTCTAGCTGTCTGAAAGCAGCTAACGTGTTTTATTGTGAGTCCTCTAGAATTATGGTTGGTCATTCTGTTGATCAGAGTTCCTAAACCTTTCAGTTTGTCTCTACAGTATTCCTGACATTATATAAATTATTCTCTTGGGTCTGCTCACTTCACTTTTCATCAGTTCATAAAAGTCTTCCCAGGTTTCTCTGATACCATTCCCTTCATCATTTCTTTACAGCCCAATAGTATTCTATCACATTCATATCCCATAACTTACTCAGCCATTCTCCAATTTGTGGGTACCCCTGCAGTTTTCAATTCCTTGTTACCACAAAAAAAAAAGAGTTACTATAAATATTTTTGTAGAAAAAGGTCCTTTTTCTTTGCACAAGGAGGTAAATTCTAGAAAGAAGAAACAGGTAGTAAATACCCATTTGAGTGGGATGAACTGTGTCAGTGGATAAGCTAAGTGCTTTGGGGGATGGGAGTGGCTAAGGGAGTTCCTTGTTTTTAGGGGAGTAGATTGAATGAAACAAATAGTTTGAGTGATAGATGAATGTCTGGATGAACCGGAATGAATTATCTGATAGCAAAATCAGTAAAGATAAGACAATATTCTTACCTAATCTTCTTTTGGGTGGGATCACAGGTAAATTTATGGTGGGTCAGGAACCCTTCAGCTCATCATGACACAGCTAGGAGAGAAGGAAAGGCCAGAAATTAGGAAGGGTTTTTTTTTAACTTACCTCATAAATCACTGGAGACCTTTAGTAATAAATATATAAATACCAACCCATGATGACACTTGTTTTCCAAATACAGCTTTCATTGTGCTAAACAACCTTTTGTGAAGAAAAGCAAAATGCACCTGTAAAAGATGACTTGCTGGGGCAAGTATGGAAGTTAACAAGCTGCCAACTAACTCTGAGGGTTCTGCTACCTAATTATGCTGTCATTTAAGTACTTGTGCAGGTGTTTTTTGCATTCAACTAAAGAGAATATATGTGTGTATATATATATATATATATATATATATATATATATATATATTATATATATGTGTGTGTGTATATGTATACACATATATGTATGCACACACATATTGCTACTTATAGGCAAAAACTAAAGAAAATCAGAGGCACTTTTAAAAATTCTGACCTTCCCTCTTTGGCAACAATAGTTACTTAATAAATATATTGGTTTTGGGGAAAGAATACAGTAACTTGGTAAAGGGATTTAGGAAAACAGGCAGATAGGGGGAAAAGTGAATTAATACAGTTTATATAGTTAACTAATACAGTTAATATATTAAAGCTTATTTAACCCTTAATAGCGTAAAATTGTACTTTTGGGATACCATGTATCGTAACATGAAATATTAAAAGGCATCTTTCTGGAGAAAATTAAATAATTTCTCATATATTACTGTTTTCATTCTTCTAATAACCCTGTAAGGTGAGTGAAGATAGCTACTATTATTCCATTGGTGAGAAATTTAAATAGGGGGTTAAATGAATTAACCAAAGTCTCATATTCTTGTTAAGGACAGACTCTAGAAACCAGGTGTCCTAAATCCTAGCTCTATAGTCAAGTCTGCCAAGTGATATTTTCTTCCAAGTGAAGAGATATATTGATTAGTAAATTTTTCCTGGTGTTTAAGTGGAGATATGACTCAAGAAAACTATGACTCAAGATTTAAATTTTCAGTTGAAAAGGTTAATGTCCTCCTTCCCTAAATAAATTCAGAACTGCTTAGAAATATAAGGATAGCAAAAATTTTGATGATGATTTTAATTCAGGAGATATTAATCTATTTCACAAAATTTGGAGTTTTTATGTATTTGAGATCCAAATGTTTTTCATAGATTTGAAAAAGACATATTTAGGAGGTGGAAACAAGCACATGCATCTATACTCCAAATGGATTTGTGATCTCATTGAGGTGAATGTGGCCTCCAGTGATGTGGCCTGCAACCCATATATGCCTATCTATCCTGTGCTGCTCTCATTCCCATCTTCCCATATATCCATAACAGGGGGTTCCTAAAGTGCTGGTATCTTTCCTCTCATTCTTTTATCATCATAATGATATCAATAAAACAAGTAGATTGTCTATTAGTTAACCTTGATCTTGCCAATTTGTTTCTGTTTCTATATCTCTCTGAAATCTATCATACTACTTCTCTTGCCTAATTCTTGATTGGCAATATGTCATAGCCTACATTTATGCCCACTCTACAGCTTTCCACCGCTGCTTGGGTGACCCTCAACTTGAATTCTCCAGATGCTGTGATACTCCACAATTCATAGGCAAACAGCATTGGCAGGATAATATTGTTGAAAGGACAGGTCTTTGTTTCTGAAAGAAATGGGTTCATTGAAAAGACTTTGCAATTTCCCAAAAATAATCCAGCCATTCTTTTCCTCCTGTTCAATTCTATGCTGTCTATTTGCTATGTCTGTCCAGCTCTATGGTTTGTCCATCTAACCACAGTGGTACATGGCCCTGCTCAGAGCACGTTAGAGATGTTGTATTCGGTTCTTGCTGTCATGTATTAAGAGAAGCATTGATATAGACTAGAGAATGTCAAGAAGACATTTTGTTAAGAAAAGGAAGGGGGCTCAAGATTCTCCCATCTGAGGATTGCATGAAAGATCTGGACAAGCTGGTAGAAAAGGAGACTTCAGGAGGTCTTTGTCTTCAAGTTGAAGGTCTATCATGTGGGAAAGGACTATCATGTGGACTTTTTCTTCTTGGTTCCAGAGGACAGACTAGGAAAAATGAGTAAAGGCAGTTGTGTGTGTGTGTGTATGTGTGTGTGTGTATGCATCTATATATATAAAATCTATCTATAGATTTATGGATATATCTTTAAATATAGATATGGGAAATTGTCGTAGTGAATTAGACTTTCCAAAAGTGAGGTGGGCCACCTCAAGAGGTAATAGGTAACCCTATCATTAGAAATTTTCAAGTCAAGGCTAGATGACCATTTGTTAGGATTATTGTAGAAGGAATTCCTTTATAGAGGCAACTAGGTGGCAGCGTAGATATAGCACTGGGCTTGACATCAGGAAGATCTGATCTCAGGCACTTAACTAGCTATGTGGTCTTGGGCAAGTCATTTAACTCTTGTCTGCTTCAGTTTCCTCAACTGTAAAATAGGGATAATAAGAACACCCGGGGTTGTATGATGATCAAATGAGATAATATTTATAAAGTGCTTAGCAGTGCCTGGCATACAACAGGCACTTAATAAGTGCTTATTTCTGTCCTTCCTTCGCAGGTATAGATTAGACTAATGGCCTCTGAGATGCCTTTATATCAGAGATTTTGTGGTCCTAACACATCAGCAACAATCAGCAGAAGCATTTTAACTAGAAAGCCAAAGAATACGTTGAGTCCTTTGGAATAATGAAGCAGAAAATGGGCAAATGTTAAGAATCAGAAAAATTTATATACCACCTATTCCCATAGCCCTTGCCTAAGCACAAAACTCCCAATGAGGTCAAGGAGGACATTAGGCCTCAGAACAATTCAGGACTGAAATGTGTGAACAGGAATATTAAAAAAAAACAAAACCAAGCAATAGTACAAGAACAGAGAATGACTGTTACGTAGCATAAATAGATACAAGAAATTATTCTTGGTGCAGTTCAATTCAACGAACATTTATCAAAGAAATACCATGGGCAGGACTCTATGCTAAGCATGGAGATTACTGTCAAAAGGATTTATGATTCCATCAATATGTATGTTACCTTTTACAATGAACACCACAAGCCATTCACACCTGCCCATTCTGTTTGATTCTTGTCCATGTATTCTCGTAAGTATATTATGGGGGGGTGAGTCTATCCAAATGTGCTGGTAGCCTTCTTTGATTTCTGTAACATCACAAGGATGTGATTTATTTATTTATTTATTTGTTTAGTTAGTTAGTTAGTATCAACTGTATGCTAGGCATTGTGTTGGGGAGACAGATCCACAAAATGAAACAAACCCTTTTCTCAGAGAGCTTCTATCTCTTTCAGATGACATATATCCAATTTTAAGTATATACCAAATAAACATATATGGAATGCATACAAAATAAATGTGACAGGGAGGGTAAGGCTCTCCTTGTTTGGGAAGGGAGATGGGACAGGAGGGAGCTTGTTGAGGCAGGAGGATCAGGAAAGGCTTCTTGCGGAAGGTGGTACTTGAGCTGTATCTTGAAGAAAGAGAGAGATTCTACAAGGCAAACATAAGAAGGAAGTATGTCCCAGACATTGGGGATGGCCAGTATAAACACATAGAGAGGAGCAGCTAGGTGGTGCAGTGGATAGAGCACCAGCCCTGGAGTCAAGAGGACCTGAGTTCAAATCCGGCCTCAGACACACAACACTCACTAGCTGTGTGACTCTGGGCAAGTCACTTAACCCCAATTGCCTCACCAATAAATAAATAAAATAAAAAATGAACAAACACACAAAGAGAGGAGATAGAGTATTGTGTATGTGAGGAACAGAGAAAAGGCCAGTTTGGTTGTATCACAGACTGCAGGAAGAGGAGTAATGCATAATGAGGCTAGAAAGGTAAATTGAAGTCAGGCTGTGAAGGTTTTTAAAAGCCAAATAGGAGAATTTATGTTTTATGTGAGAAGCAATAAGGAGCCACTAGCATTTAATGAAAGCATCTGGATGGTGCAGTGGATAGAGCACCTGGCCTGGAGTCAGGAAGACTCATCTTCCTGAATTCAAATCTGGCCTCAGACACTTACTGGCTGCATGACTCTGGGTAAATCACTTAACCCTGTTGGCCTCAGTTCCTCATCTGTAAAATGAGCTGGAGAGGAAAATGGCAAACCACTCCAGTATCTTTGCCAAGAAAATTCCAAATGGAGTCATGAAGAGTTGGACACAACTGAATAACATCAGTCGATCAGAGTTTAATGAATAGGAGAAAGACATAGAGCTGTGCTTAAGGAAAATCACTTTGCTATCTGTATGTAGAATGATTTGGAATAAAGAGATACTTGAGACAGGGAAACCATTTAAAATATAGAGATGTGAGGCAGGGAGACTGATTAGGTGTCCTTTGTAGTAGTCTAGGCAGTAGCTGATGAGATCCTGAACTAAGGTGATGACTAAGATGATGATTAGAGAGAAAAGGTCAGAGATGAGAGATCTTGTGAAGGTAGAAATAGCAAGATATTGCAACTGATTAGATGTGTGGGATGAGGGAGAATGAGGAGTCTAGGATAATGCCAAGGGAGCCTGGGAGACTGGAGGGATACTGGTGCCTTCAACAGAAATAGGGAAGGTTGGAAGAGGGGTAGGTTTGGTGGGGAAATATAATGAGATTTGTTTTGTATATGTTGGGTTTGACACGTCTCCAGGATATCTAGGTAGCTGATAATGTGGGATTGAAGCTCAAGGGAGATACAGAAACTGGATATATAGATCTATGAATCATCTACATAAAGGTAACAATTAAACCCTTGGAAGCTAATGAGGTCACCAAGAGAAAGATTAAAGAGAAGAGGGCACTGGATAGAGGCTGGAAGAATACCCAAAGTTAGGGGCCACGACATTCAGCAAGGGAAACTAGGGAGTAATAAGACAGGTAGAAGGAGAACCAGATGAATAGTGTTATTAAAAACCCAGAGAAAAAAAGAATATTCAGCAGGAGAAGGTGATCAACAGCATAGAATGCAAGAGAGAGATCAAGAAGGATGAGCACTGATGGAAGGCCATTATATTTAGAAGTGAGAAGGATGAATTTAAAAGACTTCATTAAAATGACAGAGGGAGGCCTGTTAAGAGGCTACTGCAATAATCCAGGAGAGAGATAAGGATAATTTTTATTAAAATGGTTGTAGTGGATAGAAAGAAGGGACAGAGTTAGGAGACCTTCTAGAGATAGAAGCGGTAGGGCTTAGCATCTTATTAGATGTGGGTGATGGTGAAGGAGAAGGAAAAGTCAAGGATGACTACGAGTTTACAAGCCTATGTTACTAGAAGCATTGACAGAGATAGCGAACTTAAGAGGAAGAGGAGATGTAGAGGGGAAAGATGAGTTCTGTATGACTAGAGAAACAAGGCTTTTCTCAAATAAGACCTAGCCTCCTTGGTCATGTCTCACCTTAAACAACTCAAGCATAGTAGCTCTATTTCTTTTTATGCCATTTGCGCTCTCATCATATCTTCTGGTATGGTGTTCTACAATTCACTTGAATTCAACAAAACAGTGCCAGGCACAATTCTAGACACTAGATATACAAAGACCAAAGAAAAGAAAAAAAATTAGTTTTTGCACTCAAGGAGTTGACATTGGGGATTTGGGAAAATTTATATAGATAAGTAGAATCCAAGGAAGGGGACTTAGGGAGCAAAGGAAAGATGAGATGAAGTGGTCTAGGAATATTTGGAGATGGAGACAGAACTAATAGGTAGGGTGGTCAGAAAAGGTTTCCCAGAAGAAGCAGTACTTCCTGAGATAATCTTTGAAGAAAGAGACATTATCTGAAAGGTAAATAGAAGGAGGGAATTTATTCTAAGTATGGGGGGCAGCTTGTACAAATGCACAGAGGTGAGACAGTCTGTGTTGAGTTTGGAAATCAGTAGTGAGACTTGGCTGAAACATAGAGTATGTGAAAGGAAGAAATAAGATGGAAAAGATAGATGACATCAGATTTCAGAGGGCCTTAAATGACAGGCTAAGGTGTTTGTATTTTAATAATGAGTCAATAATGGGCCACTGGAGGTTTTTGAAGAAGGAAAGGGAGGAGACAGGAGGCTATTAGAATAATCCAGAAGAGAGCTGATAACTATATGAACTCAGGTGACCAACTGAATGAAGAAAAGGGATCTAAGATGCTGTGGAGGTCAAATTGATATGATCCTGAAAATGATTGGCTTTGAAGAGTATGGCAGAGAGGATCAAGAATATCTCTCTGAAGTTACAAACCTAGGTAACTAAGAAGACATGGTGTCCTCAATAAAAATAACGAAGTCTGGATTGGGTGCAAGTTTTGGAGAAAAGATGATGAGTTAAATTTTGGACATGCTGAATTTGAGTTGCTGCTAGTATATCTGATGGAGACATCCAACACGTAGTGAGAGATGCAGGATTGTACAGGAGAGATTTTAGACTATATTGACATAGATCTAAGAGTCCTTCTGAATGCCAGTGAAAACTGAACCCTTGGGAGCATATGAGATAACTAAGGAAAAGAAAATGTAGAGAAAGGAGAAGAAGGCCCAGGACGGAGATTTGGAGGATATAGATGCTTAGAAGGCAAGGGATAAATAATGGTCCCGTAAAGGAAAATGAGGAGCAATCTCACAGCATAGGTAGGAGGAGAACCAGAAAATAAATAAGCTAAAAGAGAAGTATCAAAAAGTGGAGGGAGGTCAATAGTTACAAAAGCTACATTTGGGGAATTCAAAGAGCATTAAGTTCTAAGAAAAGGCTATGCAATTCAGCAAATAAGAGAGCATTGATCACTTGGGAGAGTGGTAGAATAGAAAGATAGATTTCAAAGGGTAGAAAAGGAATAGGTGTTGAGGACGCATAAGCAGCAATTGTAAATTGAGCTATCATCTAGTTGGATTCCTTCATTTTCCAGATAATAATTGTAGTATACATAAACATTTGGTGATTTTTGCCTGACTGAAAAATTGGTGATTTTTATTTAATCTTCAAGGCTTGGTGAAGGATGACTTTCCCACATGGTACATTTGGATGGGGAGCAGAAAAGGCATTGAATGAATAACTCTTGAATTTACAGATGGTTCTGAAATTCTTAGTTAGCTTCTCTGCTGATATTAAGAAGAAATTCCAATTTATCCAGGACGTCACTTTTTGTACATAGTTATTTACATATTGTCTCCTCTATCAGATAGTTCACTTCCCAAGAGCAGGAACTGGTTTTGCTTTTCTTTCTGTTCCCAGTGGTCAGCACAGTACCTGACACACAGCAGGCTTTTAACATTTTTTTTCTTTATGATCTCTTCAGAAACAACTGGAGCTAACTGCCTTTACTCTCTAGCAGACCCACAACATCACAATCTGTCACTCATGATTCATGTTTGTTGGATTTTAGAGGGTGCTGTGGTTAGAACAAAAGTAATTTTCATGGTGGAAAGAAAATCAAACTAAGATGGAATAAAAACCTTTGTGGCAATCTAAATCTCAATGTCCTGAGTAAAACGGATTTTCATGACAAAGAATACTTTGCTGGTGGTATTAAATAGATGGGCAAAGCCAATAGCAAAAGAAATTTATGATACTCTGTGTACTGTTAGTGGAAGAATTGAAAAATAAATCAGCCCCAAAGGGAGCAATCATATAATTCCACAACTTTAAAAAAAAAACCCAAAAAAACCTCACTTTGGTTTATGGTGACACCTAGTGGACTATTAAAACTTGGGGTTTGAATGAGAATTTTAGAGCCAGAAGGGATCTTAGTGATCAGCTAGTCCCAACACTTCCTTTTGCAGATGATAGTAATAACTGCTTCTATGTAATGCTTTAAAGTTTATACCACTTTTTTATATACCTGTCTTATTTGATCTTCTCAACCATCCTGTGAGGTAGGTACCTTCCCCATTTTATAGATGAAGAAACTAAGACCCACAGTGTGATCTCTTTGAGGGCCATGGCCTTGAAGTCATTCACTCTAACACTATCACTGTATAAGGGTGGGGAACCTGCGACCTCGAGGCCACATGTAGCTCTCTAGGTCCTCGAGTACGGCCCTTTGACTGAAACCAAACTTCACAGAACAAATCCCTGGACTTTATCAAGCTGAACAAAGGAATACACAGATATTTAATTGTGTTGGCCAGTTGTGTGGCTTATTATGTCCTTATGATACACAAATCACGTTTACAATATATTAGGTAACATCCAAATAGAAAGAGCACTGAACTGGAAGATGAGCTGTTGTCTCGGGTCAGTCCTATACCTGGTAAAGAGGAAGAAATTACCTTCCTTTTTCTCCTCCTTCTTCTCCTTTTCCTTCCTTCCTTCCTTCCTTCCTTCCTTCCTTCCTTCCTTCCTTCCTTCCTTCCTTCCTTCCTTCCTTCCTTCCTTCCTTCCTTCTTTCCTTCCTTCCTTCCTTCCTGTCTCCCTTGTATTGATGTCAGCCTCCTCCTTTTAGGA
Organism: Phascolarctos cinereus; assembly: GCF_003287225.1. Taxonomy (NCBI): domain Eukaryota; kingdom Metazoa; phylum Chordata; class Mammalia; order Diprotodontia; family Phascolarctidae; genus Phascolarctos; species Phascolarctos cinereus. The sequence goes on from NW_027555736.1 coordinate 142,595,130, forward strand.
TCCAGAAAGTTGTTCAGTATTAAGATGTAGCTATATTATGATTGCTGGGTTTGTTCTGAGTGTTTTTGTGGACGACTCTCATAACCTAAAAATCACTTTATAACAGTATTTCTAAAGGAAAATAATTTTCTAGCTCCACACAACTAATTTATAAATGGATTTTTGGAACATAACTCATTTATTTAAGATTAAACTCTCAATTTATGACAATGACATTAGACTTTATATTTCTTTATAACAGGCTTTTATGTAGTATTCCTGTAGTATTAGTAGAAGCAGAATTTTAAAAGGAATCAGCACCAAAGGTGTTTCCAATTCTAGAAATGAATACACTGAGGCACAAGGTACTTAAGTAACCTGTCTAAATTGTCTAGTACATTTAGCTGGAGCTGGGTTTAGAAGTCAGAGCTTCTGACTTCTTGTAAGGCCACCTAACATGAAAACCATATAATCAAGGGCCTTTGGTGAACTGAACTCATGTGATGTGTGTTCCCATCTAAATAAAACCTAGCCTGGACCTTGCATCCCCTCTGAGTTGGTTTGTGGTTCATTCTAACTGTAAACTTCTTGTGTCAGCCTGGTCTTGGATGGGGCCTCCTAAAAGAGTAGTTGTGTTGTTCTTAGACTCCTCTAGAAATTCGGGTATCAGTTGCTAATGAAAGTATGGTATAATGGGAAGATTATTAGACTGAGAATTAGCAAATCCAAGTTCTGATCTTGGTTCTATCACCTTTGTGATGGGGGTGATCAGGGGAGCCCTTGATAATCAACTTGATGAAACTACATGTAGCAGATCTTTGTCTGAAGGCCACTCTCCAATGGAAATAGCCCCTTCCTGCAGAGATCTCCTCTGATTGGTCTCCAGTGACTGGGGTTCTTTCAAAAGGGATTTGTGATGGAGAAATAGAAGAGATAGACTCTTATGTTGGTCCATAAAAATGGGATATTTCATGACTCACCCCTTTTTCCCCATCCGTCTTCTTCCCTGGATTCTCAGATAGAAGTGCAGCAAGGGGTTAGGGGAGGGAATTCTTCTTTCCTCTCACCCCAGAAACAGAAAATAGTGACTTATAGGTGAATCACATGACAAATGGTTTGTACTTGCTAAATAGACACTGAGAGGGGAGTTTCTAAACTTCCGGTTCCTGCCTGTCTTCTTTTGTCCTTCTAGTTCCTTTTCTGAGTAATTTGGGAAATGGATTTTTTTCAATCTTGAGGATTACTTTGGGGGCAATCCTGAGTTTGGTATGTCCCAAGTTCTCTAGATTTTCCAGTTGATCAAAAGTTCCTGAACTTGCCAGCCTCTCTGAGAGAGATTTTCTTAGCAGCATGCTTCTCAGAAAAGGATCCTACATTCAAAGACTAAAGCTATGTCATGAAGAGCGAGATCCAAACTTTACCAGCTTGTTGTGGTCTGCTTGGATGGTTTAGGTCTGAGGCGACTGGGGATTATCTGTTTGCCAATGCCATAAAATCTCTTAATCTTCCAGGGTAGCCTAAAGAGTCTGATGAGCTATTTGAATGTTTTGTATGTGTGTAGTCGTTGAGGGCGTCCTGAGCTTTTTGTGTCTTCAGTATTTTCTGTGGTAGCCAAAATAAAATCTGCCTTATATTTTATACTCATCTTGCATATTGAGTGTTGTATATTGAGTAATTATTCAGAAGTTCAGGACCTTATTACCCATGTGCAGAGAGATCTAGATATAAATCATACATAAACTTTATTCAGAAAATGTTCCTTTGAGTAAAATCGAAGTAGGTGCCTGAGCCAAATAAAGAAAATGATCATTTTAGAGTTCGTCCCTATGATTGAATCCCATCTTTGTGAGCTCAGAGTCGTTGGGGGATGGAGTAGTGAGGCTTGGTTATGGACAATACCTTATCCCATTTGGGTCTTACTTTCTTAATTTGTAAAATAAGGAGGCTGGTCAAGATGTTTTCTAAGATCCTCCTTTAGGCTTAAACTGCTACTATTCTAAGAAAGGTTCCAGAGAACTCTAGGTATAGAAGACTGGCTCAGCTAATTCTCGATTCAAGTGGTCTACCCCTTCATCATAGGTCCCAATTATTGTACCTTGATTACAATCCAAGCAGTTCAATATGTCAGGGAACTTAGAATAGAACAGCATCAGAAGAGAACCATCTTTGCAAATCACCTAACCTAACCCTCTTTCCACTAGCCCATTTTGCTACTCTCCTTGGGTTGTTCCTAGAAATTCCAAAGCAAGGTTAGTTCTCCTAATCCCATGGAGGGAAAAGGAAACCATTACCAGCATCTAAAGAGATTGAAAGCATTAAACTTCTTTGTATATGGCACCTGGACAGGTTATATCCAAAGAATTAAATGGACCTTGCCTTCTCATTAATAACCTAAGATGATATCATCATCACTGTAGTCATCATGATCAAATACCGTGTATTCATGTGGCACTATTCTAGTCACTCATTTAAAACCTGATTAAAATTTTTCCTTACTATAAGCTTCCAATGACTCATTGTGGCAGCAGAATGACCTGGGTTCTTGAAATCTGTGCCAGAGAAGCATAAGTTCTGGCAAGTTCTACTAGATGGAAGACTTCACGTACAATCCCAGCAGCAAACTTTGTCTCCTTTCTGAGGACCAGCCAAACGAAGTACAGAGAAATTCCTCCCCAGCAAGGTGGGCAGTCTGTGATGAATTCTTTGTCATAACAACTTGTGAAACAAACAAAAAACCCCTGTAAAAATGGTCTTCAGTCCTGTCTGATTCCCTTTCACTACTACAGTGATGATGGCAAAGTGGTAGGAAAGGAAGGCAGAGGGTAAAGAATCAGTTGTTTAGAGCAATGTAAAATATTAACTGTTAGTATTCTAAATGTGAAGTCCTTGTCCAGTGACTAGTGTGTGGACACACTATCAGAAGAACAGAATCATTCAAATATTGACATTCTTAGTGTAAATGAAACCAAAAGGCAAAAGAAAGCTATAGGTAAATGTACAAGAGGCTCATAGGTTCTCCTTGGAGAAGCTAAGAAAGGACTTGTTACATTGGTTTTATTTTGCATCCAAAGACAACAATGAACTTTGTTTCATGGGATGCTTATCATCTCATATTTCATTGCTCATGATGAGCATTTACAAAAATGCCACCACAAATATAATCGTGGCTTACATGCCAATATCTATCGCAGAAGATGAGAAGGAAGGGGAACTCTATGAAGACCTCAATAAGACCCTCTCATTTCAGTCAACATGTACGTCAATACCAGGTGACTTTTACTCAAATATGGAGATCAAAGATGATAGTGAAAAAAAATGTTGAAAACATGATTCAGGAGGAAGAAAAAAAACCAGAATCTTATAAACTATATCCAAGTTTTATACCTATGTATAATGAACATTTTTATGTAGTATCAAAAATGAAATTGATTATGCTTTAACTGATAGAAAATGACTGGGTTACTGAAGTAGGAGTCATTAGCTACTTGTATACAGTCAGATCCCTGCCTTGTGATAGCAAAAATCAAAATTAGTAACAAATTAGAAGCATAAAAATGATTAGAAAATATGGTGACCAATTGAAGTGACTCCAACCTTACTTCAAAAGCTCTTGATGATGAAAAATGAGATATGGCTAAAAGAAAAAAAGTTCATCATTTCCTAAAGAATTTTAGCTGATGTAAAGTAATTTTCACAAGGAAACCAAAGGAAGTTAGAAACTATTTGAGCTACTAAAAACTTTATCCTCTTGCCTAGTGGCAAGATATCACATGGCAGCCATAGGCAATACCAACAACTGACCTATGTATCTACTTTTCCTTCCATGCAGTTTGGAATATAAATTTGTTTGAAAAATCTTATAGAGGAAGATGGTGGAAAATTATGATTAGTATTATCTCTCTTTTTTTGAAAGCTACTACATTTGAACTCTAATGTCATAATCCCATATGTGTTATATGAAAGAATAGAATTGGTACCAAAGAAAACACAGATAGGGAGAACAAACAGACCAAAATGAGTACATGGAGAGAAGAGCCAGGCTAGAAGTGACACAACTGTGAGAGATCAATTTTCAAGGTATCTGAAGGAAGGGAGGGTGCCAAAGACTTAGAAAAACATTCAGACTTCATTACTGGTCCCAACACCCATCAAAAGAGTAAACCACAAAAATACCAATAACTTACTTATGTGCCCACTTTACTATGTAGAATTTTTATAAGAATAATCATAATTTATAATTTATAAGAACCTATGTGGAAAGCAACCTCAATAAAAATATGAAAAAAGAACAAGCAGCTTTTTGCAAACAATCTTCTATAGTAAATGACACCTTGACAGTCATACAAGTATCTGGAAGGAATAGGTATTACAAGGTCTTGTTGGACTTAGTTTGTTGATTAGAGAAAGCAAGTGATTCAGTAGAACAAAATGCTGCCTTAACAAGTTATTTCACATGCACATGTCAAAATTATGTGAGTCCTTAATTTAAGTAACAATAGGAATGATTTTGATGGAAAACTCTCTGATTATTACAAACAAAGCATAAAGCAGGGAGGCTTATGTTTGCTCCCTCAAGGGATGATATTCAGCAGAGCATTCAAATATGACATTGTGTTGATTGCATCAAGCCCCAGAACACTTGCAGAGCTTCCTAAATGAAGTCCAAAATTTCTACAAGAGCTTGGCCTAACTATCCACACAAGGAAAACCAAGTGGAGGGGGCAGAGCCAAGATGGTGGAGAGAAGCCAGGAAGTTGCCTGAGCTCTCCCCAGTTTCCCTCACAATGTCAAATAAGCCTCTTAGTGGATTCTAGAGCAACAGAATCCACAAAAAGACAGAATGAAACAATTTTACAGCTTAGGATAACTTAGAAGGACATCAAGAAAGATCTGTCTCACTTGGGTAAAATGGGAGCACAGTCCAGCACAGCTGGTGTCCAGAGAAGCCAGCGTGGGGCTCTTTACCATGGCACAGATCATCAACCAAAGCCCCTGGGTCCTCATTCAATGGGCCAATAGCACAACAGGCCAGTGAAGCCTCCTGTCCCAGTGCAGAAGGCAAACTGCCAGCCCCAGAGCCCCTGGGCCATCCTAGCACAGCGGGCAAGCTGCTGGCACCTGAGGTCCTGGCACAGAAAGCCAGTGACTAGGCCCCTGGTGGAAGAAGGTTGGGACAGTGCCCCACGTGCCCCAAGAGTAGAGCTGAACAGGCTAAAGATAAGTTAAAAACCAGAAAAGAGCCCTGACCATAGAAAGACACTATGGTGACAGGGAAGATGAAAACACAAACTCAGAAGAGGACAACTATGCCAAAATGCCTACATGCAAAGCCTCAAAGGGGATTATAAATTGGTCTCAAGCCCAAAAAGCCTTCTTGGAAGAGCTCAGAAAGGATTTTACAAATCAAACAAGAGAGGTAGAAAAAAAATTGTGGGGAAAAAAATGAGAGCTATGCAAGAGAGAGTCAACAGCCTGGAAAAGGAAGGACAAAAATTGACTAAAGAAAACAACTCCTTAAGAAATACAATTGGCCAAATGAAAAAAAAAATCCACTGAAGAAAACAACTCCTTAAAAAGTAGAATTGGCCAAATGGAAAAGGAAGTGCAAAAGCTAACTGCAGAAAATAACTCCTTAAAAATTGGAATGGGGTGGGGAGGAAGCAAGGTGGTACAGTGGATAGAGCACTGGCCCTGAAGTCAGGAGTACCTGAGTTCAAATCCGGCCTCAGACCAAACACCTGACACTCACTTGCTGTGTGTCCCTGGGCAAGTCACTTAACCCCAACTGCCTAAAAATAAAAATAAAAAAATTTTTAAATTGGAATTGGGCAAGTGGAGACTTAACGACTCTATGAGACATCAATAATTAGTCCAACAAAATCAAAAGAATGAAAAAAGAAGAAAATATAAAATACCTCATTGGAAAAACAACTGACCTGGAAAATAGATCCAGGAGAGACAATTTAAGAAATATTGGACTACCTTGAAGCCATGATTTAAAAAACAAAAAAGAGCCTGGATAGCATCTTTCAAGAAATTAGCAAGGAAAACTACCCTGATATCCTAGAACAAGAGGGTAAAATAGTCTTTGAAAAAATCCACCGATTACCTCCTGAAAAAGATCCCAAAATGAAAACTCCAAGGAATATTGCAGCCAAATTCCAGAATTATCAGGTCAAGGAGAAAATACTGCAAGCCACCAGAAAGAAACAATGCAGATATCAAGGAGCCACAATTAGCATCACACAGGACTTAGCAGCTTCTGCATTAAAGGATTGGAGGGCTTGGTATTTACATAGACAGAGGGTGTGGGTATAAGCTGACTTTGATGTGATGATATAAAAAAAATTAAGGGGTAAAAAAAAGGAGTGTACTGGGAGAAAAGGAAAGGGGGAGGTAGAATAGGGTAAATTAAATCACATGAAGAGGTATAAAAGACCTGTTACGGTAGAGGGAAAGAAAGGATGGGGTGAGCATTGTTTGACCCTTACTCTCATTGGATTTGGCTCAAAGAGGGAATAACATACGCACTCATTGGGTATAGAAATTTATCTTTCCTTATAGAGAAGTAGAAGGGAAAAGAAGAAGAAAAGGAGATGGGGGCTGATAGAAGGGAAGGAGGATTGAGGGAGGTAGTGGTCAGAAGCAAAACACTGGTGAGGAGGTACAGGGTTAAAGGAGAGAGAAAAGTTATAAGTGGGGGAAAACAGGATGGAGGGAAATACACAGTTAGTAATCATAACTGTGAATGTAAATGGGATGAACTCTCCCATAAAACAGAAAGTGGATAGCAGAGTGAATTAAAAACCAGAGTCCTATAATATATTGTTTACAAGAAACTCATTTGAAGCAGAGAGATATACACAGAGTAAAGGTAAAAGGCTGGAGCAGAATATATTATGCTTCAGCTGAAGTAAAAAAAAAAAAAGAAGAAGAAGCCAGGGTAGCAATCCTTTTGTCAGACAAAGCAAAAGCAAAAATAGATCTAATTAAAAGAGATGGGAGGGGATGCAGCTAGGTGGCACAGTGAATAGAGCACTGGCCCTGGAGTCAGGAGGACTTGAGTTTAAATCTGGCCTCAGACACTTGATACTTACTAGCCGTGTGAACCTGGGCAAGTCACTTAACCCCAATTGCCTAGCCCCCCCAAAAAAAAGAGAGAGAGAGAGATAAGGAAAGAAACTACATCTTGTTAAAAGGTACCATAAACAATAAAGTAATATCAGTACTAAACATATGTGCACCAAGTGGTATAGCATCCAAATTCTTAGAAGAGAAGTTATGTAATTTACAGGAAGAAACAAGACAGCAAAGCCAGACTAGTTGGGAACTTCAACCTCCCCCTCTCAGAACTAGATAAAACTAACCACAAAATAAACAAGAAATAAATTAAGGAGGTGATAGAATTTCTAAAAAGTTAGATATGATAGATGTGTGGAGAAAATTGAATGAGGATAGAAAGAAATATAACTTGTTCTCAGCAGTACATGGCACCTACATAAAAATTTGCCATGTATTAGAGCAGAAAAACTTCACAATCAAATGCAGAAAGGCAGAAATGTTAAATACATCCTTTTCAGATCATGGTACAATAAAAATTATGTGTAACAAAGGGCCATGGAAAGATAGACTAAAAATTAATTGGAAACTAAATAATCTAATCCTAAAGAATGAGTAGGTCAAACAACAAATCATAGAAATAATCAATAATTTCATCAAAGATAATGACAATAATGAGACAACATACCAAAACTTGTGGAATGCAGCCAAAGCAATTCTTAGGGGAAATTTTGTATCTCTAAATGCTTACATGAATAAAATAGAGAAAGAGGAGATCAATAAATTGGGCATACAACTAAAAAACCTAGAAAAGGAACAAATTAAAAATCCCTAATTAAATATGAAATTAGAAATTCTGAAAATCAAAAGAGAGATTAATAATTGAAAGTAAGAAAAGTATTAAACTAATAAGTAAAACTAAGAGCTGGTTTTATGAAAAAAAAACCTAATAAAATAGATAAACTTTTTGGCTAATTTGGCTTTTAAAAAAAGAAAGAAGAAAACCAAATTACCAGTATCAAAAATGACAAGGGTGAATTCACCACCAATGAAGAGGAAATTAAAGCAATAATCAGGAGCTATTTTGCCCAGCTGTATGCCAATAAATCTGACAATCTAAGTGAAATGTATGACTATTTACAAAAATATAAATTGCCTAGATTAACAGAAGAGGAAACAAAATACTTATATAACCTCACTTTGGAAAAAGAAATTGAACAAGTCATCAATGAACTCCCTAAGAAAAAATCTGCATGACTAGATGGATTTACAAGTGAATCCTACCAAACATTTAAAAAACAATTAATTCCAATACTATATAAGCTATTTGGAAAAATAGGCAAAGAAGGAGTCTTACCAAATTCCTTTTATGACACAAATATGGTGCTGATACCTAAACCAGACAGAGCCAAAACAGAGAAAGAAAATTATAAACCAATTTCCCTAACAAATATTGAAGCAAAAAAATTTAAATAGAACAGTAGCAAAGAGATTACAGCAATTTATCACCAAGACCATGACCAGATGGGATTTATACCAGGAATGCAGGGCTGGTTCAATATTAGGAAAACTTATCAGCATAATTGACCATATCAATAACAAAACTACTAGAAACCATCTTATTATCTCAATAGATGCAGAAAAAGCTTTTGACAAATACAGTACCTATTCCTATTAAAAACACTGGAAAGTATAGGAATAAATGGAGTTTTCCTTTAAATGATAAGTAGCATCTATCAAAAATGATCAGCAAGCATTATACATAATGGAAATAAGCTAGAGGCTTTCCCAGTAAGATCAGAGGTGAAACAAGGATGACCATTATCATCACTATTATTGTACTAGAAATGTCAGCTTTAGCAATAAGAGAAAAGAAATTGAAGGAAGTAGAATAGGCAATGAGGAAACAAAACTATCATTCTTTGCAGATGATATGATGGTATATTTACAGAATCCTAGAGAATCAACTAAAAAACTATTTGAAATAATTAACAACTTTAGCAAAGTTGCAGGATATAAAATAAACCCATATAAATCATCATCATTTCCATATATTACTAACAAAGCCCAGCAGCAAGAGATAGATAAACCCAAAGACTCCAGCTTCTGGGATGAGACTCATTACTTGAGAAGAACTGCTGGGAAAACTGGAAAATAGTATGGCAGAAACTAGGTATAGACCAACATCTTACACCATATACCAAGATAAAATCAAAATGGGTACATGATTTAGACATAAAGGGTGATACCATAAGCAAATTAGGAGAGCAAGGAATAGCTTACTTGTCAGATCTATGGAAAAGGGAAGAAATTATGATCAAACAAGAGATAGAGAATATTATTATATGCAAAATTGATCATTTTGATTGCATTAAATTAAAAAGGTTTTGCATGAACAAAACCAATGCAACCAAGATTAGAAGGAAAACAGAAAGTTGGGAAATAATTTTTACAGCCAGTGTTTCTGATAAAGGCCTCATTTCTCAATTATTTAGAGAACTGAATCATATTTATAAGAATACAAGTTATTCCCCAATTGATAAATGGCCCACAGATACAAACAGGCAGTTTTCAGATAAAGAAATTTAAAGCTATCTATAGTCATATGGAAAAAAAGCTCTAAATCACTATGAATTAGAGAAATGAAAATTCAAACAACTCTGAGGTACCACCTCACACCTATCAGATTGGCTAATATAACAGAAAAGGAAAATTATAAATGTTGAAGGGGATGTGGAAGAATTGGAACACTAATGCATTGTTGGTGGAGTTATGAACTGATCCAACCATTCTGGAGAGTTATTTGGAACTATGCCCAAAGGGCTATAAAAAATCATGCATACCCTTTCACTCAGCAATCCTACTACTAGGTCTGTATCCCAAAGAGATCATAAAAAAGGGAAAAGGACCCGCATATGCAAAAATATTTATAGCAGCTCCTTCTGTGGTGGCAAAGAATTGGAAATTGAGTCGGTGCCCATCAATTGGGGAATGGCTCAACAAGTTGTGGTATATGAATGCAATGGAATACTGTTGTGCTATAAGAAATGATGAGCAGGCTGACTTCAGAAAAACCTGGAAAGACTTACATGAACTGTTGCAAAGTGAAATGAATAGAACCAGTAGAACATTGTACACAGTAACAGCAACATTGTGTGAGGATCAGCTATGACAGACTTAGCTCTTTTCAGCAATACAATGATTCAAGAAAATTCTAAAAGACTCAAGATGGAAAATGCTATCCACATCCAGACAAAGAACTGTGGAGTCTGAATGCAGACCAAAACATACTATTTTAACAATTTTTTTGGTTTTTTTTCTTTTGGTTTTTCCCTTTCATTCTGATTCTTCTTTCATAACATGACTAATGTGGAAATATATTTAACATAATTGTACACGTATAACCTATATCAGATTGCTTGCTGTCTTGGGGAGGAGGAAGGGAAGGGAGGGAAGGGGAAAAGTGTGGAACTCAAAATGTTCTAAAAATAATGTTGAAAATATCTCTACATGTAATTGAAAAAAATTAAATACTATTAAGTGGGGAAAAACAAATTTTTAAAAAAAGGAAAACTAAGTAGATGAAGATATGTATTTCTCTGACCATTGGTGGGACAACCCATAGTTGGTTCATCAATAGATATATTGTGGACAGATACTGTGGATGGATAATTTTGAATGAGTTCAGAACTGAAGAGCAGCAGGAGAAGATGGGATTTAACTGCCTCTGGGGAACTGTGAAGACCCAGATAGGATCCAAATTCTGCATCAAAACATATTTGTGATACATGTAGGTATATATACGTATATGTACATATATATGTATGTATGTATATAAGTATTTTGTAGGTTCCTAGAATCTTTACTCTTTGTCTTGTGAACAGACAAAAACCTAGTTCTCTGGTGGCTTACACATTAAGCAGTTACATACAACACACACACACACACACACACATACATACTGATTTGGTATTTAAATTAGTATGGTTAATTTAATGAAGAAATTCTTGTTTTTCATTATAGAGCTCCCTCATTTTGGTATAAAGCTTCTACTACTAAAAAATGTATACCATCCCCTTCAAATTTTTACTCATCTTTTATTGTATCTAATATTTTTGCATTGTCTTTTTCCTTCCTTCCTCTCTTCTATTCTTCTTCCCCCCCAATCTCCCTTTCCTATTCCAGCAGCCTGTCTTTGTCTTTCTGTCTCTTTCTTATAGAGAAACAAAGATCTAGCAAAAGAAAAGCAGTGTCTGTTATCATTTTAGGGTTAACCATTTAAGCCCCAAATACTTCATCATAGTTAGGACAAATAACAAACCACTATTTGGCACTTTGTTTCTTTTTATTTAACCACATATCCTTGTTCCTAATTTTATAAATAGTGTAGAATTCAGTGGTGCTTGAGGAAAATTAAGATAGAAAAGAAAATAATATGTAGGCAATCAAAATGGTAGAAAGGACGAAAGAGTAACAGGAAAACTGAGATCTCAGAGCAGAATAACAGATGGTAGGGATTTTTGCACGTTCTTGAATATATGTTGGATATTAATTAGATGTCATTGTTCATTGAATCAAAATAGTCCCCCAAATGTTTTGTTTTGTTTTGTTTTTTACAACATATAAAATGCATGAAACAAAAGGAAGAGAAGAGGAATGCAATTATGGTAGAATGATCAGAGGTTAAAAGTATAATTTTGTGAAGGATATGTTCCAAGGAAGAGGGAAAGTAATTTTATTGCTGGAAGAAAAAAAAAAGCCTTTCCTCCAATTCATTGCTCTAATTCATGAATCCTGTTCCCAATCTGTAGGAGCTTAGTTAATTAAACAAAAATATGCCTTACAAGTAATATATAGATTTAGGCACTGGGGAAGAGAAACTGATAAAGGGGAATGTGTGGTTTGCTTTAACGGAAAAAACTACTTGAAGCTTCAAATGCCATGCAATACAACCAGGGGCTCAGTGAACCATGTTTAGTACAAGAGAAAACTGTGAACAAGTTAAAGATTGTTTGAGTCTCAGGTTGAAAGACAGAAAGATATTTGTGCTGTCATGCATTTCTTCTTCTCTCTTAACTCCTTCCCTCTGTAGCAGCTGAGGTAGGAAAAGATTTAGCTGGGAAGGGGGCGGGGTGGAATGGAGAGGGGGAGAGAGAAGGGGAAAAAAAATTAAAGGTGTCAAGGCACTGAGCAAATTGCAAATTTATAATATAGCAGTGGATGTCTGTTACTGCTATTCCCCATGGACAATTTTAAAGGGACTGGGGTTTCAGAATAAGCTCCAGACTTTTCCTACATGTGACATTTTATCAAATTTCTTTTATCATGCACTGATCAGACCCTTTGACCTTTAAGCTACTAAAAATGCAAGCTGAGGCTCTAATAACAGCACATAACAGATCTTAATTAGAGGCATGAATAGTTAAATCCTGGGCTGGGGTCCAATTCACCCTGAGGAGCATACCTTACCCTGATTTTAAATTGTAAAGATGTTGTTGGCTTAGTAGAGTGAGGTAAATGAGTCCCAGGGGACCCTAGCAAATTTCACAGTCTGTTCATATGCCTTCCTTCTTAGATCTTATGTGTAAAAAAACATTTTGGGTGAAAAAAAGAAATGAGGCATTTCCTTCTCTTTGGTGGATGTCTATCTATCTGGAATGATTTTGTGTTATTCCAGTAAGAAAGGGAACAGATAAATAATCTGTCATTTCCTTTTAAACTAATAAAAGCCATAGTGGAAATTTTTTGTGTGCTTAATTTACATATTTTCCAGTGATTCATGGTAGTGAAAAGGGAAAGAATTGGAATAGCCTGTTACTTCCTGAAGAACTAAGGGATGATCCTTTGGGAAAGGACATCGCCACCCTTTAAAAGAAGAAGAAGGTTATAAGAGCATCAGTGCGTGAATGAGATCACCTTGACTAAGTATGTGGTCAGTTATAATGAGTTCCCACAACAAGGTAAAACAGGGATGATAGGAGGCTGCCCCTGACAGGAGGAGACATTGGGGATAAGTAGGAGACTTGACTTTGGAGATAGTGAAATGGAGTCATTGATCATGTGATTGCCCCAGGGGGAAACCCCAGAAGGATTATTTCCCAGGTTCAAAGTTTCTGAAGGGAACTCCAGGCAAGAACAATGTTATAACCCCAGAGAGTTACTGGGTCCTCTGCATCATAGATGCCTCTGATACCAGGGTTAACTTGTGATTCTATGAGATCAGAGTATTTTGTCAGCACAAATTAATATCTGATTCTGAATAGCATAGCTTGTAATCCAGACTTTTTTTCTTTTTAATTTCCTTTCCTCATCCCCCAATGATTCTTGTTCCTTCCTTTTTTTTTTTCCCACATTCTCTTGATTTCCCAGCTCCATGGCTCTTCATTCTGTGTTCAGTGGTCTGAGCAATCCATAATGAGGTCAATACTGACCTTGCAAAAATCTAGCTGACACCCTACCAGACACTACCATTCCTGAATTCTGAATGGAAGAAAACGTGTCTTGAGGATCCAAAAGTTCGAAGTGCATCATTCATGCTGTAACTTTTATGTTCAAACAGAAGATGAAATGAAATGAAATCTTGTTATTCACACAGATAACATGCTTCTTCCCCCTCCATCCTTCCCTTTCTAATTGAAGACAAGTAGGTGGATAGATAGATAGATAGAGCATTTATTAAGCACTTGCTAAGTTCCTGGAATGGTGTTAAGGAATGGAGATGTAAATACTAGAAAACAAAATCATTCCTATTCTAAAGGAGATTTACATTTTTAAAAATTAAATTTTATTTTCAGTCTCAAATTCTCTATCCAATCACTGAGACAGCAAGAAAAACAAAACCCATTACAAACATATGTAGTCAAGCAAAATAAATTCCTACAATAACTATCCTCTTCCACCCCTCCAAATATGTGCTTTAATGTGCAGTCTAAGTCCATCATCCATCTATCTGGAGGTGCATAGCATCTTGAGTCCTCTGGAATTGTGGTTAATCATTATGTGGATCAGAGTTCACAAGTCTTTAAAGTCATTTGTTTATTTACAATGTTGTTGTAGAAATTGTTCTCCTGGTTCTATTCACTTCACTTTCTTGTAGTATACCCTTCATCTTTGTGTGTGTGTGTGAAATGGGGTTAAGTGACCTGCCCAGAGTCACACAGCTAGTAAGTGTTATGTGTCTGAGACCGCATTTGAACTCAGGTTCTCCTGACTCCAGGACTGGTGCTCTATCCACAGAGACACCTACAATTTAATAGCATTCCATCACATTTATATGCCATAACTTGATCTTCCATTCTCCAACTGATGGGCATTCTCTTACTTTCCAATTTTTGTCACCATAAAAGAGCTTCTATAATTATTTTTGTGCATAAGGGTTTTTCCCCTCTTTCTTTGATCTCTTTGGGGTATAGGCCTAGTAGAGGTATCTGTGGGTCAAAAAATTTTTGTTGTTTACAGTAGTGTCTGACTCTTTATGACCCCTTTTGGGATTTTCTTGGCAAAGATACTGGAGTGGTTTGCCATTTCCTTCTGTAGTGGTCAAAGAATATGCACACTTTAATAGTTTCTTAGGCATGGTTCCAAATTACTTTCCAAAATGACTGGACTAAATCACAGAGGAGCTTACATTAGGGGGAGATTAATTGGGGATCCTCAAGAAGGCAATCCCAACAGGGCCTCCCTACTAAGACAGTGGCCCAAGAAGTCGTCCTGAGGCAGAGAAGCATCTGCTGAGGAGGTGGAGCAGCTCAGAGAGTGAATAAACTGGGATTAATAGCTAGCCAGCATTTACATAGCACCCTAAGTAGTAGTGAAGTAGATGAAATAGAGGCATCAAGAGGTCATAGCAGATAGGGGTCTGGGTCTGGAGTCAGGAAGACCTGAGTTCAAATCTAGCCTCAAACATTTACTAGCTGTATGACCCTAGGTGAGTTGCTTAACCTCTATATGCCCCAATCTCCATCTGTGAAATGTGGATAATAATGGCACCTACCTCCCAAGATTTTCATGAGGATCAAATGCAATAATGTTTTTAAAGCACTTACCACAGTGCCTGGCATATGGTAGACGCTTAATAAATGCTTGTTCCCTTCCCTGTTATTAACTTTATTTTATTTTACAGATGAGGAAACTGAGGCTGGGAGAGGTTAAGGGATTTGCCCAGGATCACACAACTGATTGAGCATTGCCATTTGCCTAGATATCAGATCTCCAGATGTGAGTCCCTGGGAGCCCCTACATCTCAGTTACTAGATTATGGGACTTGGGAGCAGCCTAGGACTTGGCTAGCCTTTGTTGTCTTGAAAGCATCCCAGGTTAACAATGTTTCTGTGAGCTTTTGTTGATTGAGCCGGCATTGATGATAGATAGACCATCTTCCACCATGAACCCTCCTTCAACCCAATATTCAAAAGATACATTTATACTCCCTAAATGGTCCAGAGGTATAAAGGCTGTGGGCATGTTTAAGAACCTGGTGCCACTTGGGCCTGAACAGATTCAGTGTTCCCTGTTCTTGACATGATTTAGCTATTATTTTGCTGGCATTTGAAGACTAAAATGTGTATAATCTGCTTCTACATGTGGTAGAAGGATGAGGAAGCAGAGTGGTTTCTAGCCTCTTATTTCTTTAAGAGCAAGATTTGGATCAAATTGTGGTCCTATTTAACTAATGGGGGGAGGACAGAAGTGTTTGTGCTTCATAAAACCAGGAATGGCAGCAGCCCTGATAGATGTTCCCAAAGCAGATTCAGGATGGTGCTGTGATGATGATGTCAAACAAGCTGAGGGTTTTTCAGGCCACATTTTTGGCTTTGAGCAGCTCCAAACCAGAAGTGTAATTGCCTTTCATTTGTTATAAGTTGAAAGTCTCTTCTGGGAGAATAATCATTAGCCCAGTTCAATTTGACAGGTAAGGAAAGTCTCAGTAATTTCTTTCACTAAATATAATTAGTGGTGGCAGTCTAATGTAGTGGATAATTACTGGACTTGGAGTCAGAAACACCTGGGTTCAAGTACCTTCTCTGCCACTTATTAGCTGTGTGAACTTGTGCAAATCATTTAAACTCTACATGCCTCAGGCAACTTCTCAGAACTTATTTACTAAATCATAGTCTAATCCATTGGTAGAGGGAAATTCCTGATCTCAAATCACCAGATCTTTTGCATATATTAATATTTTAAAACGCAGACATTATTTCAGCTGTAAAACCCATCCACTATCATCCAGAAAATAAATCATGCTCACATTTGCATAGTAGCCTAGTGTAATTTACTCAAAGGCCAACTTCAGATAAGCTGACCTCTTCTTTACTCTGATTTTGAGATTTGGAACTGTAGCTGAAACACAGGGCTGGCTAATAATTCTTTGAAATCTGGAAGTGCCTATTTTCAGCACTCCTGTATTCCAATTAATAAAATAGATTATAAATAATAACTACAAATAATTCCAGTTACTAAGATAGAATTCAACTGGAAATCACAAAGCCTAAAGCAACTAAATAATGTTTCATATATGGAGAAAGTGAGGATCTTAGAAGAGTCCTAAACCACAAACTGACCCCAAGATAACTAATCTCAGTCCATTTCTCTGCTTACAAATAATCACTGTTCATTGAAAGCATGATAATAAATACTTCGAGCAGTACGTATTTTGGAATGCACTTGGAATATCCAAGTTCTGAATTAGTCAGATTTTGGGGTTTTAAAAGACATGGGTTTCAAGAAATAAGTAATTAAAGTTTAGGGAGAATGATTATTGACAAAAATTAAGGTTAGAGATTTTTAAATGAGCATTACCTACCTATCCCCAAAGTAGCTAGAAAAATTTACAATTAAATAAGAGTTGAGAATAGAATGAATAGGTCATTTGGATTCACTACTGACCTTTATGCCTATTTTTCCATCTACATAAAATTTTTATGGGAATCATCTACTGAGATGTACATACACTGAGAGCATACTTGATGAAGGTATTAGCAGGGAACAAGCAGGATTTTGCTAGGGATATTCTACAGTAGACTGCATCTTTGCCATCACAAAATTGGCTGAAATGTGTAAACTACAATTTCCCTCTATGCTTATTATTTAGTGGTTTATATATTAAAAATATTTAATCTGGTGGAACAAAATACTACCTTAAAGGTTTTATTCCAACAGTATCTCCTATCCTTACATCAAAATTATTCAGGATTCCTTAAAAAAAATAATAAAAATGACCTTGTTCAATGTCTGTCTAATAAAAGACATCAGGCAAAGCAAATATTTGTCAAAAGTGTTTGATGCTGTGTTGGAGGAGGTCTGGAGCAGAATTGAATTTGAAGAGGGATTCCCTAGCCATGGACCTGGGAGGTGTCAGTGTTTATTAAATGCTTGTTGATTGATTCCAATTGTTATTCCAATTCTTGTTGATCCCAAATTGTTGATTCCAATGCTTGGTGACTGAGTAAATAGTTCTCAAAAGAATTGTAAACTAATAAAAGCCTAATGAAAAATGCTCCAAATAACTAAAGAAATGCAAATCAAAAAAAAAAACCTTAAGGTTTCACTTTATACCCAGAAAAGTGGCTTAACAAATTGTAGCCCATAAATGTGTTGGAATATTACTGTGATGTAAGAAATGACCAACAGGAATATAGAGAAGTGCGGAAATACAAAATGAAAAAAGCAGAACCAGGAAAATGGAACACACAGTGACTATAATAATATAAATAGAACAACAATCATGACACAATTGTAATTGAATGTTGCAAAGTTATAATGGCCAAGCTCCACTCCTCCTCCTCCAAAGAACACACTTTCCATTACTCCTTTGCAGAAGTAGAACATTACAAATAATATCAGATCTTTTTCAATGAATTGATTGGTTTTGATAACTTTTTTCTTTTATTCCTCTTTTTAAAAATATGCTTTGTTATAAGGGATGGCTCAGGAACAGGAATGGGCAGGCTGGGGAAATTAGGTGACATAAAAACAAAAGATACGAACAAGAATCTATTTGAAAAATGGACATTTTGATAAATATATGATCTTATCAATATAAGGACTCTTCAAAGATACAGATAAAAACCCATCTATATCTGCCCATCCTGTGTGGTTCTTGTCCATATCTTCCTGTAAACTATTCAAAGAGAATCCACTCAAAATGCTGAGAGTCTTCTTGTAGTTTTCTTGAAATTATATAGATTACAATGAAGCACATGTGTGGTCCCTCAGTTAAACTTTGTTCTTATCACATGACCAATATAGCTTTTCTACTTGTCATCCACGCACCCTATAATCTAGTTTCTGGCCTTCTTGCTTTTCCTCATACAAATCACTCTTATCTCCCAACTCCTGCCTTTTCATTGGCTTTCCCCTGTGCTTAGAATACTCTCCCTCCTTATGTCCAAATCCTGGTTTCCTTGGCTTCCTTCAAATCTCACTTCAAATCCTACCTTCTGCAAGGAACTTTTCCTAGTCCCCTTCAATGCTAGTGTCTTCCCTCTGAGATTGCCTCCAAGTTGCCCTGTATATATCTTGTATGTATGTTTGCAGATTATCTCTCCCATTAAAATGTTAGCTCCTTGTCGTTCTTTGTTATCTTCATCAC
Organism: Phascolarctos cinereus; assembly: GCF_003287225.1. Classification (NCBI taxonomy): domain Eukaryota; kingdom Metazoa; phylum Chordata; class Mammalia; order Diprotodontia; family Phascolarctidae; genus Phascolarctos; species Phascolarctos cinereus. The sequence continues at coordinate 142,613,758 of NW_027555736.1, forward strand.
TTCAGACAGTGTTTGGCAAATAGGCAGCATTTAATAAATGCTTCTTATTGTGGTGGTCATGCAACTCGCTAAGGACAGCCCAGGGAGGTAATATAACTCTTTATGTAACTGGTCTTAGATTTCTTTGTGCAGGCTAGAGCCTCATCATTAGAGAAAAATTCTTGCAATTAGGCAAGGTGAGGTCTTTCACATATCAAGAAAAAACAGTGAGAATCACACAAGACTATGTATTCATCAGCCATGAGGGATTAAATAAAAGCCAAAATATTGCATTCTAAAATGCAAACCCCCCCAAAAAAACCCCTGGTTTGTGACCAAAAATAGCATAGTTTGTGAAGGTGATTGTCGTTAAAAATGAATTTTTAGCAGAAGGGAAGAAATTTAATCATTCCTAACTGAAGAAATCAGAGATGAGCAGGGAACTTGACATGAAAACTCATGAAACAAAACTAACTCAAACTCAAGAAAGGTAAAGGAGTCCTTTGTTGTTGTTTATTTTAATTTTTTGTCTAGTAGACCTATGATTTTATTGGTTTAGGAAACTCCTAGTATGGAAACTCTCTATACTAGTGCAGATCAACAATTCATAAAAGACAGCACTTGCACCTAGGTCTTTTGGACTCCAAGGTTATTTATCTATTCACTTTGTCTCTCTGCCTCTATCTTGTCCATATACTCCTAAAAAAAGCTCATAAATCATTGTTTACATGTGCAAAGATATAAAGATAATAATATCTTTTAGAAGTTTTGCTTTATCTAAAGACCACAGAGAAAATAAAGAGAACAATAATGGGTAAAATCATCAGAACAACCATATGTGACAATCATAAAAGTATCCTAGGGGAGGGGGAAAAGAGAGGAAAGGAGAAATAATCAAATTTATAGTTCTTGATATTGGTTGCCACTGATGGAGGTCATTCAAATAAAATGAGAGGGAGAAACGAAAGGTTAGAGGGGAAAGAGATAAGGAAGGGGAAGGATTGAATATTTCTTGGAGTGAGGTATTGCAGATAAAGGTGATTCAAACAAAGAGATGTGGTAATAGAAGGGGACTGCGGTGTTGGAATCCTAAACCATACTATCTCTTATCCAGCAAGGGAAGCATATATTTTAAAAAGAGAATAACAATAAAAATAAAATAAAGGCATCTAGACTTAGATTGGCAGCTGGAGGAGGTGTCTGTGGGAGGAGACTAAAACCAGATGCTTGTAAGCAAAACAAACTGTAGGGACCTAATGTAGAGCTAAAACAGAATTAATATTATAGAATTTGATTAAGGGAAACTCAAACTGAACAGTTATAACCTTGAAAGTTAATAAACTTATACAATAGCCACATATTACAAGAAAAGACAGCTTTTTTTTTTAATTGTGCTCTGGAGATTCTAGCTATTTATTGTTCCCACTGGTTGTATCCATCTGTTGACCACCTGTGACCTTTGGTTTGATGTTAACTTGGATTAAACTTCCTACTAATGATGGCAACTGGGGGATGTCTGTTTGTGAATGGGCTAACCACATTGGCATCTTGCCAAGAATGGATTATGGCAGCTTGGATTCAGTGTCTACCTTAGACTTCATCTAAGCAGGAGAAATTAAAGCAGGACCCCATTTATAAACTAGCCTTGCATATGGCATAGTCTCTAGGTGTGGACAAGGTCGGGGATGGGGAAGGGAGATGGTGATATAGTGAGGTGCCCATGAACAAAAGGAATTTGTTTTTCAGCACTAAACTTAATAACCATTTATTTACTTTTATATGGACTGTATTTTTGTTTTTACCCATTGTAGGTGAGTTTGTAATTAAAAGCTCAGTACAATAAACACTTTATCTCTTGCCCTCAAAAAAGTTAATGAATTAAAGTACTAGAATGGATTAGAAAACAGAGTCCATAAATTTGCTGCATGCAAGAAACTCTAAAACCATAAAGACACGTATCAGATTAAAGCAAGGGTCTGGAATGAAATTTATTATGCTTTAGGAGAAGCCAAAGAAACAGAAATTGTTATCTTGACTTCTGATACGGCAACAGTTAAAACAGATAATGTTGAAACAAATAGGGAAACTATATTATACTTAAAAACTTCATAGACAGTGAACATTTTGTTTGAGATTTGAGCCCAATCTAGGAAATATAAATCCAGTTCTTCTCCTTCCCCCTCTTCCCTGTCCCCAACTCTAAGTATGTTGACTTGTTTCTCCTTTATGGGCTCAATCAACTTCTCCCAATTTGGCTTACTAGTAGACAAAGGGTTAATATACTCTAGGAAGATCAAAATTAGTTTTGATTTCCTATTCTTAAACAACTAGCTAGCTAGATATGAACCAAATGACATTGCACTGAGTACTTGAAGGGAAAATTAACTGAAATGTAAAAATATATTGATAATAAGGTAATAATTGCAGGTGTTTATAATATTCTCTTTTGGAACTTAATAAATTTAAAAGAAAGAGAAATAATAGATCAGAACAGAATTGGAGGTAAACTAGATTTGTTAGACCTAGAGTGATTGTTGAAAGGGAATATATAAGAGCATACTTCATTTTTAGCATCTCTTTTGTCTTTACCAAAATTGATCATGTGCTAGGGCATAAAAACAGAAATGTAGAAAGACAGAAATATTAAATGCATCCCTACAGATCATAATAGAGTAGAAATATAAACAATAAAGGAAACATGAAAAAATACAGAACTAAATGCTGTCTGAGAACAATATTAAAAATAAGAGTAGGTCAAGGAATAAACCAGAAGAACAATGAACAATTATATGGAAGGGAATGACAAGAGTCAGAAAATATGCCCAGATATATGTATTTCAACTAATATAATCTTTAGAGGAAAAATGTATATATTTGAAAATGTATGTTAACAAATGACAAAAAGAGAGAACTAATAAACTGAGAATGTAAGTTTAGAAAATTAACAACTTAACAATCCCAAGTAAAATAAGCACCACAGAAAGGATTTTGAAAGTCAAAGGAGAAATAAATAAAAACGAACACAAAATAGTATTCAATAATAAAACAGCTGTTTTGACACTAATAAAATCAATAAACCATTAGTCAATTTAATGAAAACAAAGAAAAGAAAAAGTCAAATTTCCAAAATAAAAAATGAGACTTATGAATTCACAAAAAAGTATGGAAGAAATAGAGAATATAATCATAAATTGCTACACACAATTACATGTATTCAAAATTGGGTATACCCAAGTTAATAAAACAGGAAATATATACATTAACCTAATTTCAGAAAGAAAAATTGAACATCATAAGTAAACTCACAAAGAAAAAACTCTTTTTATGAGACAAATATGTTCCTGATACCTAAATGAGGAAAGGATAAAACAGAGAAAGAGAAATATATATCAATATCATTAAAAATTATTCATATAAGCAATTCAGATTTGTTTCATGGATGCAAGAATGATAAAACATTAGGAAAACAGCATAATTAGCCATGTTAATAATTAAACTACGCATTTATATCAATAGATTCAGAAAAAAGACTTAAATATATAATACATCAAAATATAACATTAAAACACTAGAAATGGGAAAACATTCCATTAATATGATCAAAGTCTTTAATCTAAAACCAAGAGCTAGCATTATTTGGAGATATATGGAAAGCTTTCTCAATCAGATTAAAGAAGAAGCATTTCCTCTGCCTTTATTATTTTACATAGTAAGACAAAGAAATTAAAGCATTGGCAAAAAAAGAGTTAAAACTACCCTCATTTTCAGACTCTAAGATAGTTTACTTGGAAATCCCTAGAGAACAAACAAGAGCGAGAGCGAGAGTGAGAGCGAGAGCGAGAGCGAGAGAGAGAGAGAGAGAGAGGAGAGAGAGAGAGAGAGAGGAGAGAGAGAGAAAGAGAGAAAGATTTACAGCAGCTAAAATGACAATTTTGACTACATAAAATTGAAAAGCTTTTGTACAAACAAAACCAATATAGTTAAAATTAAAAGCAGGAGCTTGTGGGGAAATCTTTGCATGAAGTTTCTCTAATAAAGGTTTCATTTCTAAGATATATAGGGAATTGATTCAAATATATGAGAATAAGAGTCATTTCCCAATTGATGAATGGTCAAAGGATATGAATAGACTGTTTTCAGAGAAAGAAATCCAAGCTATCAAGTCATATAAAAATGTTCTAAATTACCAATAATTAGAAAAATGCAAATCAAAACAACTCTGAGGTACTGCCTCATACCCATCAGATTCCAAAAGTTGACAAAAAGAAGGAAAATGACAAATGCTGAAGGGGCTGTGGGAAAACAGGGATATTGATGCACTGTGGAACTGATGGCATTGTGAACTGATCCAGCCATTCTGGAAAGCAATCCAAAATGACTCCTAAAAAGCCATTAAACTGTATATATACAACCCCTGACCCAGCAATAACACAACCACATCTATACCCCAAAGATATCGAAGAGGAAAAAATCCTCATACGTGTGAAAATGTTTCTAGCAGCTCATTTCACGATGGAAGAAAAGGAAACTGAGGTGGTGTCCATTAGTTGGGAATGGCTGAACAAGTTATGGAATATTATTGTATTATAAGAAATGATGAAGGTGGTGGTTTCGGAGAACCCTGGAAAAACTTTTATGAACTTATGCAAATTGAAGTGAACAGAACTAGAAGAGCAGTTTATACAGCAACACCGATATTGTAAAGGCAAACAACTTTGAAAGACTTGGGAACTCTGAACAATAATAACTAACCATAATTTTAGAGGATTCTAGAGGAATTCAAGAGAAAACATACTATCCACCTCTACATAGAGGTAATGGACTCAAAGTACAGATTTAAGCATTTATTTTAATATATGAGGGGGGATGTGGCATGACTAATGTAGAAATGAGTTTTGCTTGACTGTTTTTTAAAGGGTTTTGTTTTTCTTGTTTTTTTGGGGGGGAGGTGGGAAGGAAAAATATAGATCTGAAAATAAAATCAAATTGAATTTTTAAAAAGGAAACCCTAGAGAAATAATGAAAAAAATGACCAGCACAATTAATAGTTTTAGTCATAACTAGGGAAGACGGATGGCGGTTTTGCCTATCAGTATAACAATTTAGACAATATGACAGCACTTGCTCTCAACTCCCTCTGGTTAGAGAAGGTAGGAAAGGACATCTGGGATCTCCTTCCAGAGCCTCAGTTTGAGGAAGGGACCCAGGGAATTCACTTAATCATATCCCACCTGGCCACTTTCCTAGACTTCCAGAAACTCATCATTCTGCAAGATGAAACCAACTTCTGAAACTCTCACTTCCTCAGATCATTTCTCACTCAGCTGAAGGACTTTATCATGCTACCCAATTTCAGCTTCCTCCATTAGACCATGAGTTCCTTGCTGGCAGAAAACTGTCTTGTGCCCTTTTGTTTTTTTAAATCCCCAGGACTTAAAACAGTTCTGGACACATAGTAGGACCTTAATAAATGTTTATTGACTCTGACTCCAAGCACTTGTACTCTTTTGGCAGAAACAGCCAGGCTTAGCACCTAGTTAGCAAGAATAATGGGATCATCTTCCCAGTAGCCAAACCCCAGTTTGGTTTATCTCCATCCTGGCCCTGCCGTGTTCCATATTCCAGCAGCAGTGGACTTCCAGCATTCCAGGGCCTTTGTCTGCTCAATAAAAAGATGATGTCCTAGGGTCTTCCCTTCCATGGGGCTTTGTGTCTGGAGGTCTGAGTCTACTCATTAACCACACCCTCCCACCCACATACGCACAATTGAATTCATCTTAAAATGTGGGTTTGAGGCGACTTTCACAATGCTTTTCCAAGAATATGTTTTGTAATGCTTGTTCTAGGTGCCAGAAGTGATAGTTGTAGCTCTGGCTCTCCCAAACTTTATTGTTCAGTTGGTTTTCAGTCATGTTTGACTCTTCATGATCCCATTTGGGGTTTTCTAGGCAAAGATAGTGGAGTGGTACATTTCTATAAATCTCCATTACTCATTTTGATATGTAAAATACAAGTTGCATTATTCAATGTGTGCTGAATTAGATAATATGAAAATTATATTATGCAATAAATACTGAACTGGATTATATAAATGCTGTAGGAAGACAAAGCAGCCCAGGCATTGTGGCACACACCCATAATCTCTGATTCTGGGAAGGCTGAAACTGATTGATCACTTGAGCTTGGGAATTTTCAGTTACAGCATGGCTAAAGCTAATCAGGTCAGACAATAATAAAGTAAGCCCCCAGGAAGGAAAAAGGACAGAAAGTTGCTAAGGAGGGGTGAACTAAAAGAGAGCAAGTCAAAGCTTCAATGTATTATATATACATATATAAGATACAAATAACATATATATGTATGCATACACACATACATGAAAAAAGATATAGAAAGCCTGCATTCTTTTTTGCATGCATCCCATCATGATGGCATTAAATTATCATTGGTTGTCTTGGGCACTCCAGGCATACCCTCTAAGCATGCCTATATCAGTGGAATAGACCAGATAAGCAAGTCCTAAAAGCAGACTTGTTCAATAGGCTAGTTTTTGACAAACCCCACAAAACAGATGGTTTGTCACATTAACTCTTTATTCCATATGAAATGTTGGGAAAACTGAAAAGAGGTCTAATGAGAAATAAGTCTACCCCAACATTTTATACCATATGGCACAATAAATTCCAAATGTATAAATAATCTAACTACAAAATTTCAAACCATTAAAAATGGAGACAGAATGGAAAGTTACATCTCTCAATTGTGGTTAGGGAATAATTTATAACCAGAAACAACTGAATTTTTTATGATGGTAGTGTGTGCCCCACCCCTGTGCTGCTCTGACATGCCAGCGTTGATCATGGGTTAGTTCTGTCATGCTTTCTTTTTACTGAGCTATGTCAGTGAGACTATGAGCTCAGAAAGAAAGTGATTAAGTCTGAGACTTCAAATTACATAAAATGAAATAGTCTTAACCTGGAGTCTGTGAACTTGTTAATATTTTGATGACTGTAATTCGATACAATTAGGTTTCCTTTGGAATCCTGTATATTTTGTTTTATGTATTTAAAACCATTATTTAAGGAGACTATAGGCTTTGCCAGACTACCGAAGGAGTCCATGACACAAAAACATTAAGAACCGCTGACCTACATGGTATACGTATTTGGACAAAAAGCTACAATGATATCCCTCAGTTGCTCTTCTGAATTAAATGAATAATAGTCATATAAGATTACAGAGGAAACTGATTATATTGAAATAGTTATAAAAAAATTTTAAGCCAACAATTTCACAGACCCCAGGTTAAGATTATTCTGTTTTCAATGGGTCAATGATCTTATCTGTGTAGACACCCACTCCACTAGTGCACAAGTGGCGATGTCCTTACATAAATCCTTACATGGAGGAGCAGTATCATTTGATTAATATCTAGCTAGCTGTTTAATAATGAAATCAAAACTCATTTTGATCTTCCTAGAGTATATTAAATGTACCCTTTGTCTATCCATGTCTTCTCAGCCTGTGCAATTCTTGGCGATGTCCTTACATAAATCCTTACATGGAGGAGCTATCTAAGAGATAGGAGACCTTCTCCTGGATCTTTCACTGTTTGGTGGATACCAGTGCAGTACTTGGGCCATCCATTTTGCTATATGTTATGAAGGGGAAAAAAAATGAGTTTGTTAATGAGTACCTAAGTTCAAATCCAACCTCAGACACTTTGATACTTACTAGCTATGTGACCCTGGGCAAGTCACTTAACCCTGACAGCCTCACCAAAAAGAAAAAAGAAAGAAAGAAAAAAATAAGAAAAAGGAAAGTGATTTATTTAGAGTCAGCAAGGGTCTTGTCATTTTCTGTTCATTTGTAAGCATATACAAGAATGGTGACATCTATGATGACTTCCTCAGATCCTAGAGAGAACATTAGAAGACTCATTTTTACTTCTTAATGATTAGTGCGTGTTCTGGTAGACATTCTACAGACAGAATGATCATTCACTGTTTATCTTACTGAAAGCGCAAAGATCACTGCTGTATAGATTAAACAGTGAATATCCTCCCTTCTAGATCAAGACTACAGTGGTTGAAGTGAGGAATCATTAGTACAATGAATTATATTCGTGTCACCCTCATGGTGGCTCTCCTTTCTCTATCTCCTCATCAGGATGGTCAGAAGGTGAGCCATTTTTTAAAAAATAAGTGGGGGTTATGTAATTGTTTTTTTTTTTAAATTAAGGTTCACCGAACTGCCAACATTCACATGAAGATCTCTGGAGCCAAGTTATGATATTGAGTACGGGTAGATCTGGGAATATTATGTTAATGAGGCCCTAGAAGGAGTTATGGAGCACATAAAATGTAAGGAATTCAGTGGGAGTAAGAGAAAGAGGGCAGAGGGATGGAGCTAATTCCACCTGGAGCTCAGGCATCCCAAAGTAAGTCAGTACCATAAAATGCCCCAGTACGGTCACTGCCTGCTTCTATAGGTAAAAGATGAAAGGGAACAAATAAAGCACAAACCCTCATCTTCCCCACTTTCTCCAAGAACTCTTCCCATCCCTTCAACTCAGGCAACGATAAAATTATTTCTTTCTCTCCTCTGCTTCCCCATCCTCTAAACTGCAAAGGAATCCCAGGGACCCTGCTTTGAGATGGCCTGGGTTGCCATACATTGTAAACCGTGATGGGTCTGTTGTAGTTGTTTAGTCGACTAGTCGTGTCTGATTCTTTGTGACTCCATTTAGGGTTTTCTTAGCAAAGATACTGGTTTGCTATCCCCTCTTCCAGCTCATTTTACAGATGAGAAAACTGAGCCAACACTGTTATGTGACTTGCCCGGGGTGACCGAACTACTGTGTCTGAGGCTGGATTTAAACTCAAGTTCTCCTGACTCCAGGCCCAGTGCTCTATCCACTGTGCCACCCACCTGCCCTGGGATTATGGGTCTAGCCAGACTTTATGGTGATCACATGATTGTAATTTCCAGAGCAATGGTTGAAAGTTGAAATTTCCTCCATGACAATTTCCCCCAGTACCGCACATCTCAGCTCTACCACACATACCCATGGGAAGTCTGAACTTCTCTGGACCTCACTTTTGCTCATCTGTTAAATGAGGAGGTTGGACAGATTCAGAATTTAAGATCTTTTTAAGTGCAAAAGCTATGACTCTATGACCCTGACTATTCCACAATAATAGGCACAGTCTTAGGGAAGAGTTGTCATTAACTAGATCTGTCCTCCAAGAATGTTGTCTCCTTATATTTCAGCTTTAAGGATGTTTGTTCTAGGGTTAATGGCTTCTCAGAGTCAGGCAGTATCTAGGACTAATTTGTCTGCCTGTACTCAGTCCCTCTCCTCCCCAATCCATCTCCCACATAATTACCAAAATGTTATTTCTGGAGCACAGGTCTGGCTAAGTCACTCTCCTCAAGGAGTGTATCGGCCCTCTGTTGCCATCAGCATAAAATACAAACTTTTCTGCTTGGCATTTAAAGTCCTTCATGATCTGGCTCCAATTTATCTTCCCAGAACGATCGTACACTACTCTGAGGCAGTCTACGTTTCAGTCAAACTAGCCAACTTGCTGTTCCCAGTATAAAATATTACTGTCACCCTTTGTTCCTTTGTACAGGCTATTTCCCATCCATGTTTGCAATGCTCTCCTTCCTTATCTTTTTCTCTTGGAATCCTTAATTCCCTTTGAGGTTTGACTCAAATACCAGCTCTTATAAGAGGCCTTCCTTTGATTTATCCAGGGGTGTGTGTGTGTGTGTGTGTGTGTGTGTGTGTGTGTGTGTGTGTATGGCGCATGTTGTACTGACTAACTAGGTATATATCAACCAGGTACATGCCACTCTCCCCACTAGAATGTAAGCCTCTTGAGGGCAGGAACTGTTTTTCAGGACTATTTTCGTTTTTGTCTTTGCATCTCTGAAACTAAATGCTTATTGAATTGAATTAAATTGATTATTAGGTTTCCTGTCTGCCACATATTGCATTCTCTCAGGATTAAATCTAGTTTTGTTATGTTATATTATACATAATATATTATACTATGTTGTGTTATGTTATGTTATGTTATGTTATGTTATGTTATGTTATGTTATGTTATGTTATGTCATGTTATATTCAAGTGAATTTGCTTCAGTATAGGGACATACCCCTTGATGAAAGGGTAAGGAGATTGCTATAAAAAAAACTTGTAGTTTGTTTATATGATATGAAAAAGGTCACTGGGACAAGAGAAGCTTTGGAATTCTTTCTCTGTTTGGTTGGTAATAGGAGAGCTTCATGTTTAGCAAACACACCCCTTCGAGTATATTAAAGATTTAATCTCAACTCTATTTTCCTTTTTTTTTTTTAATTTACTATATGACCTGAGGAGACCCTATCTTTTTAGGGATTCACTAGACATTGAGTTAGCAGAGGACAGGGATAAGACCTGTTGGGGCTTCTTAGGAATCTCTGTCATTTTTAGTGCAACCAAGCTTGTAGGTTCGTTGAGTTAAGTACCTTAGTTTGCAAACTCTAAAGAGGCAGGCCTTTGATTCTACCTCTTTGGGCAGAAGAAATCCTTTGTGTTCATTATGTCTTGTCCTGTGTGAATGAAAAGAAATGAAATATAACAAAGTAAAGCATTTTGTGCCCTTACATAAATTATTTTGTTTCTCTTGACTTGAGTTTTCTCAGATGTAGAATGACAGAGTTGGATGAAGTGATTTTAAAGCTTCCTCCTGAAGAACTACCATCTGTTTTGCTGTTATACCTTATGAATCATGAAACCTTTTTTTGACTGGCAACTGAAACCTCCTATGTTATCTCCATCTTTAGAATTTGACCACTTTGAGAGCAGACTATCTCTACTTTGCTTAATAAATTATTTTCATTTATTCATTCTGGCACTATTGTCTAACTCTCTCTAACCTGCCACATTCTAAATATTTGGTTGAGTAAGTAGAAGGGACCCTATGGGTTTTTTTCCCCATAATTAAAAAAGCTTCACCAGTTAGTGAGTAATTTTTATTCCTAAGGCAAGCTTTCCCCCTTCCCTCACCCCATTAAATTTCTTTTTTCATTTAAAAATATTTTATTTTCCCCCAATTACATGGTGGGGTTTTTTGTTGTTGTTGTTGTTTTTTTTAGGCAATTGGGGTTAAGTGACTTGCCCAGGCTCACACAGATAGTAAGTATCAAGTGTTTGGTCTGAGGTCTGATTTGAACGCAGGTCCTCCTGACTTCAGGGCCGGTGCTCTGTCCACTGCGCCACCTAGCTGCCCCCCCAATTACCTGTTACAATAATTTTTAACATTCTTTTTTTAAAATTTTGAGTTCTAAATTTTCTCCCTTCCTCCCTAACTTCATCCCTCTCTGAGACAATAAGCAATATAGGTTATACATATTCGATCATGTAAAATACATTACCATATTAGTCACGTAGTAAAAGAAGACACAGACCTAAAGGGAAAAAAAACACCCATAAAAAATACAGGAAGTGACAAATAGTATGCTTTGATCTACAGCTAGACCCCATCAGTTTTTTCTCTGGAGGTGGATAGTGTTTTTCATCATGAATCCTTTGGAATTGTCTTGGATCTTTGCATTGCTGAGAAGAGCTAAGTCATTCACAGTTGATCACTGTACAGTTCTCCTGGTTCTGCTCACTTCACTTTGAATGAGTTAGTATAAGTTTTTATGGGTTTTTCTAAAGTCAGACTGCTCATTTCTAATAGCACAATAGTATTCCATTGCAATCATATATCACTACTTTTCAGGCACTCCCCAGTTGGTGGGCATCCCTTCCATTTCTGATTCTTTGTCACTTCAAAAAGAGCTGCTATACATTTTTTTTTACAAATATGTAGTTTTCTCTTTTTTAAAATATCTCTTTGGGATATAGACCTAGTAGAGATATTACTGAGTCACAGAGTATGGATGATTTTAAAGTCCTTTGGGCATAATTCCGAATTGCTCTCCAAAATGGTTGGATTAGTTCACAACTGCACCAACAGTGCATTAATGTCCCAATTTTTCCACATCCCCTCCAACATTTATTATTTTCCTTTTCTGTCATGTTAGACAATCTATAGGTATGAGGTGGTACTTCAGAGCTGATTTAATTAGCAGTTTCCTAATCAATAGTGATTCAGAGCATTTTTTATGACTATAGACAGCCTTGATTTCTTCAACTGAAAACTCCCTGTTCATATCTTTTGACCATTTATCAATTGAAGAATGACTTGTACCCATTAAATTTCATAGAGACAGCTGCCTAGAGATAATCCTTGGAATAAAATGTCACACATACTTTTGTTTGCTTATAGAGTTTATTGCTTTCTGTTAGTGTTCCTAGACTCACATTATCATCTGGGGACTGGATAGAGAGTTGAAGAGGTGATAACTGCTAAAGTTGACGCTGCTTCACCCATGGGAGTAACTTGCTGATAGGTGTCCCGGTTTGTTCTATCAGCTTCACAAAAGCAATTTATTCCCCCAATAAACATGATAAGCCTTGGTGACTAGGGACCTCTGCTGAATATATGCTTTGTAGTAGACTTTTGCTACTCAAAGGTCAGAGTGATCAGTTGTAGAGTAGTATCAATGATTAGCTCAGAAGATTCAGTCTTGGCATTGGAAGCTGATTGAGGCACTCAATTTCTTCCTTCTCTTAAATCTGCTCTTCAAGCACAGTGGTTGATCACAAAAAAAAAATGTTCTTTTATATTGGGAACATGCAGATGTTTTGTTAGTAAGACTTAAACCAAAAGAAATGTTGTTGCTCAAATTCCCTAGTCTTTAGAATGGATTTCAATAGTCTCTGATTTCAATAGAAAAGTCTTATAAGGGGGTCATATTTTCAACTTAACTATGGAGTTTTAACATTATCAACAATGGACATGTACTGATTGTCTATCATGTTCAGGGCTGTATGGCAAGTACCATGGATATATAGAAGCATGATCGAGAGGGGGGAAGGGAGAGAGGGAGAGATAGAATTTGGAACTCAAAACTTTAAATAAAAATGTTAAAAAAATTTTAAATGAGAATACATTTTCTACTCATAGCTGTGAGAATTACATGATCTGTTTCTCTTCTAATTTTTTATAGTATAATCTTTCATATTCATGTTGCATATCTATTTAGAATGTATTGTGGAATGTGGTGTAAGGTGTTGCTAATTTCTGCCAGATTGCTTTCCAGTTTCCCCAACAGTTTTCACCAAATAAGTTTTTTTTCTTATGTAATCTATGTTTTTCACTTTATCAAACAATGGGTTATTGAGTTCTATTGTTTCTGAATCTCCCTTGTTGAGTCTGTTCCATGACCTATCTCTCTATTTTTAAACCAATATCAGATGGTTTTCATGACAGCTATTTTAAAAAATAGTTTGGAGTCTAAAAGTACCATACCTGCTTCATCTCTAATTCTTTTCATAATTTCCCTTTGGTAGTCTAGATCTTTTATTTTTCCAAATTAATTTTGTTATTATTTCACCAAGTTCCATGAGGTATCCCCTTGGCAATTTGACTGGCACAGCATTAAAAATATAAATTAGTTTTGGTAATATTATAATTTTTATTATATCAGCACAGCCTAGCTATGAACACTGAATATTCTCCAGTTCTTTAAGCTGTTCTTTTTTTCTTTAAGGAGCACTTTGTAATTGAATCTATATAAAACTTTTGTGTGTTTTGGTACGTTGGTCCCCAAGTATTTTATGCATTTTGTAGTCATTTGGAATAGGGTTTCCCTTTATGTTATTGCTTCTTTTGTTTTGTTACTATTACAGAGAAGTGCAGTTGATTTTTGAGGATTCATTTTGTAACCTTCAACTTTGCTGAAGCTATTATAGTTTATATACCTTCTAAGGAAAGAGTAGCCTAGCCTTCATGCGACAGGACTTAGGACATCGGTCCCACAACAAAGGATTTCTGTCTTCAAGGACTTTATAATCAGGTTGATGAGACACAATACATACCTTTTAAAATCTAGTAAGATAAAACAAGATAAAATATAATATTCGACATTCATCACATTGTTAAGTAGACCAATTGCTATAAGTCGTGTGCATGCATGTGTGTGTGTGTGTGTGTGTGTGTGTGGTGATCAATGCACAAGTATATTCACTTTTGGTACATAGGTCTGGGGAGGAAAGCCAGACCATAATACTCCAAACCTAAGGGATCCCCAGAAGTCTGATAATGATTGATTTCATGTTTCTATGCCACTTTGGCTATCTGTGGACTGTGTTACAAATCAGTGTGGGAGATTTATAACTCTCCCAGGTAGTTGACAGCAGAAATTGTGGTTCATTAGAGGCAGGCCTGACTCAGTCCAGTCCAGGCTCAGGTTCAAGTTCAATGTTCGAATGAGATGAGGCAGTTTAGCTCAGATGGATATATCCCCTCTCATTTACATATGAAAACACATCTGGCCAGCAGGGCAGGGTGTGGTGACTTGCGTGGTCTTGGGACAGCTACCAAGTCTGAAGGCCCCAATTCCATGTGGGTGGGCCTTTTATGCCCTTAAGTAACCAGGAAGTCAATGTCATACAGGTAAAGCCTACCAGGAAGCTATGTTGAAGGAGGTATTGCTTGAACTTTGCCCCACTCCAGGTCAACAAGTTTTGGCTTTGTAGACTTTTAGGGAAAACCTAGCTTAACGCATATTGAGGGGAGGGGAGGAAGAGGGAACCCTGGTAAATATTGGTCCTATCACACATAGGAAGACTTCAGGGAAGAACCAGGGAGTGAAAACCAGGTAGTCACTGACAACAAAAACTGGTTCATGGGGTAACTTCAGGGAAGATCCAGGGAGCGGAAAACATGGTTCATGCAAAAGTACATGTTTTTGAGAAGACACTCTGATAGTGTCTGCCTTACAGGGATTCAAGCATATTTCTGGTTGTCCTTTTCAATACCCCAGAAATTCTATTTCTTCCTTCTCAAATGGATACTTTTTTGACTTGCCAGATATCCAGTGATCATACAGGTCCTAGAAGGTAAGCCTAGACCAGTTCCAAGTGTTGGACAAGGTACAGGGAATAGATGAGAATATTATCAAAATAGACTGCTGCTCCCTTGTCCAGAAACTCTTAAAATGTGGAATTTCATGAATATCTGAAAACCTCAGGAAAGCGTCAGCCAAACCAAATGGCCTAACCTCATATTCCTCCAGCCTACACCAAGTAGACAAGGTTGTCTTTCCTTCATCACCTTTCTGTATCTAGATCAGATTGTATGTGACTTGGGTCTCTAGTTTGGTGATGACCTCCTACCCCCTTTCTAGCTGGTCCAGTGAGTTGAGTATGAAAGGGAAGGGATACAAATCACAAATGCTAATGGCTTTCAGGGCTCTTCACGGATGGCAGGGTCACCACTTTTCACCCTTCCTGTTAAATTCCAGGGCTCCAAGAGGAGAGGCAGAGGACCATATGAACTACTACAGGTAGTTCCTTTTCAGAAACTATTTCAGAACTCACTTAGACGTGCTCAATGAGTAAATATGTTCTTCTAGAATTGGTACTGTGATTTATTGGACCGTTGTAATGCTTATATGGCAGAGATTACAGGTCATATCACTACCTGAACTTCATGAAGTATTTGCCTCCCACAAGGCCCTGAAAGATCCCCAGAGTACAGGCAATTCCTTGGTGAGATATAGCACTCTAGGCCCATAATTCTAGAACCTTCAGCCTAAGGGTCCACAGGGTGATAATTATCTCTGCTATTATCTGAACCAAGGACAGGGTTTTGTTTTTGTTTGTTTGTTTGTATGTGAAAAGATTATTGAATCCCTCATAGCTACAGGCTTATAGGATTTAACATTAGAAGGAATCTTAATCATAATTCAGATCAACCCCCTTGTTTTAGAGATGCAAAAACTGAGACCCAAAGGAGGCAAACCTTGCTCAAGATCAAATAGTAGCAGGAAGTGACTTGCAAAGGTCACAAAGATAGAGGCATTCAGTATTTAGATACAGTGATAAGGCAGGCATATATCAATGATTACTAGAAATCAACAGACCTAGAGGGACAGAGCTTGCTTAGGGGTAAAAGGATGTGTTCCAAGTGATGATATGATAGAATAAACAGAATGTAATGCTGGGATCAAGCCAAAAACCTTATAGGTCAAATGAGACCACAAAGGACTCATGGAATAGAGGCAAGCACAGCAGTCCAAAAGAAGGAAAAGGCAGACACAGAATGGGTTGAGGAACGTGACAGAAGAAAGTAGCTGCTTGTCTCATACAAAATCTCCACCACACGTACCTGTTCACTCAGCTTCAGCTGCACCCACTTGTGCAAGAATACAAAGCCTTTAATATTATATTAAAACCATTAAGCTAGTCCACTTAGTCCCTGTGAAATGTCCTTCCTTGTTCATCAGTCCACTCTGGTGCTGGGACCCAGAAAGATGGAATGGTTTGTTTGGTATTCATTCCCATTGTAATGGATCTGTATCAGGCCCCCAGGTATCCTGACCCAGCAAAGTGATTCTCAGGGATTCCCAATAAAATGAGAGAAGAGGACAGAAGAGGCTAGGCTGGGATAGGACAGAATATAGAATTTTAATTTAAAATGGTTCTTAGTGATCCATTTAGTACAGACCCTCATTTTCAAGACAAAGAGACTGAGGCCTAGTCACATTAGTCATCATTACTCTGGTCTGAAATGAAATTGCTAACTACTCACATGTTTCAGCAAACAATATTTTTGGTTTAGCATGAATCTGAGTGATTGCAAGAATGTCTCTGGCTCAGTTAAATTACCACCTTACAAATGTAATCTTTGCTTGAAAGATGTGGTAAGCTGAAATGGTCATTTTGTGTTAAGTTAATATGTGCAAAACTGACTAAAAGAATTCATATAAAGTGAACCCCACCTTACCCCATCCCTACACACACTATGAAACATAGACACATGAAGGAAGTAATATCAAGAACCAATATTTGTTTCTAGGCAGGACTACCCCCGAATTGTAAAAACCAAAAGAATAGATAGGGAATCATTCTATCAAATTCACTTGTTCAACAAATATGTGATGAATGGCTACTATATATGACATAGTGAGATAAGATCATCTATTTAAAGCTGAAAGGGATCTTAGACGCTATATAGTCCAACCATCTCATTTTACAAATGAGCACATTGAAGCCCAGAGAAGTTGGGTCACTTGTCGAGATTACACAGGTAATGTGATTGTACATGTATAGCCAATATCAGATTGCAGGCCATCTTGGGGAGAGGGGTGGGGAGGGAAGGGGAAAATTTTAGAACTCAAAATCTTATATAAGTGAATGTTGAAAACTAAAAATAAATAATAAATAAATTTAATTATTAAAATAAAAGAGAAGGAAATAGGGAAAGATGTAGTAGTTGCCTTGTGACCACATGCCCCTGCGAGTAATTCATGATCATTCCCTGTGAAAACTATTGTTTTGTCATCTTGACCTGATATGAAATAAGCAGATACCAGATTTGTAGAAATCTCTAACTTAATTTCAAGGTCAAATAATTGTTTTTCATTGATGCTTAAAATTCCCCATTCTGATTTTGGACAAAGCCACAGGTAAACTCAGGACTTCAGAGAATCACACTAACAAATCATAGGCTGTGAAAAAAAAAAAAAGATTATACAGGTAGTAAATGACAAAGGCAGAATTTGAACCCAGTTCCTTTGATTCCAAAGCCAAGACTCTTTGTAGTTGACCATGTTATGGGTGATACAAAAAAGACATAGTCTTTACCCTTAAAGAGTTTAGTAGGGGAGAGAAAATATATATGATAGTAATTATAGTTAATAAAGGTGCTATATGAAGTTCAGTCAGAATCAAAATCACAGAATCTCTAATTTGAGGAACCACAGAGGTCATCTTTTCCACCCTGACCTAACAGAATCCTCTCTACAACCTCTCTCTGTTTCTCTCTGTCTCTTTCACTGTTTCTAGCTTTGTCTCTGTCTATATGTCTGTCTCTGCTTTCTCTCTCTCTCTCTCTCTCTCTCTCTCTCTCTCTCTCTCTCTCTTCTTTCTGTCTCTCTCTTCTTTTATCCTCTTATCCACTATCACTGGCTACTTCCTTGCTGCTTACAAACATGCCCAGATTTCACTCATCCTTCAAAGAAATTTTCACTTGACCCTAAAACTATTTGTTGTCTCATATCTCATACCTTTTTATACTCAATGCTGCCATTTTGTTTTCAGTCAAGCTTCTTGGTTTTCATTCTACCAAAATTACTTTCTCTAAAATTACCAATGATCTCTGAACTGCTAAATTTGATGACTTTTTCTCGGTCTTCATCTTAATTAACCTCTCTGCAGCTGTTGATGCTATCAATCTATCTCCTATTCTCTCCTCCTTTGTCTTTCATAAAGCTGTTCTTTCCTGGTTTTCCTCCTACTGACCTAATTGATCCTTTTAAGTTCCCTTTGCTGGATCTCTCACCTCCTAAGAGTAGCTTGTTTTTTTTTTTAAGGCAACTGGGGTTAAGTGATTTGCCCAGGGTCACACAGCTAGTACATGTCAAGTATTTGGTCTGAGGTCGGATTTGAACTCAGGTTCTCCTGACTTCAGGGCCAGTGCTCTATCCACTGCACCCCTAAAGAGTAGCATTCAAATTAAGGAGGATAATAACACAGAAAAGGGATATGGAAAGGCAAAAGGGACTGTGTTGTACATAGGTACTAATTTAATATTCCTAAAACCCAAATAGGTCTAGGGAGATTAGAATCTTGCTATATTATTCCCTGGTCAGACCACACCTGCAATATTGTATTCAATTCTGGGTGCCATGATTCAGAAAAAGCACTGATAGTTATAGCTAGCATAGGGCTTTAAGGTTTGCAAAGTGTTCTATATTTGATCCTGTCAACTCTGGTAACAAACATCCAAAGAGTCACAACCACAGTGCCACCACTGTTAATTCCAAAAGTACCAAAGAGCTCACACAGATTAAAAGTAAACAGCTTTCTTTATTTGGTTGGGGGAGAGAAATTAGACACGTGTGTTGGGGCCTCCTCTAGTAGGAGACCTGAGGCAGTGGGGCTAAGCTTTGATTTACACAGTTGTGGCTAGATAAAGAATCAGACAGTGTAGTGTGGCAACTGTGGTGAGGCACAACGCAATAGTGAAGCCAGGCTGCCCAGTGACAAAAAGGCCATTCATAGCAGGGCTTCACGTCTGGGCCTATCGGTGCTTGCCTGAGCTCAGGGACCATCAGTTCTGTGATTTAGTTGCAACACTATTCATCCAAAGGGTGATAGCAAAAGAGCATTGCTATGCCAAGCTCAGGGCACAGCTTGCTTGCTGGGCCTTAGCCCTGGAAAACAGGGTGTCTCCTAATCGTAAAAAGAGAGGGGTGGTCTTGGATCCTGACAATCCCCACAGACACCGGTGAGGTAGATCAAGAAACTCTAAGGTTGAAAGAGGTCATGTGATCTCATGCAGCTAATAAGTATCTGAGGCAGGATTAAAACTCAGTTCTTTCTGGCTCCATGTCCAGCACTTTGTCCACTCTGCCATCTAGCCACCCAATAAACCGCAGAGTATCCAGAGGAGGGCAAGCAGGATGGTGAAATGCCATCTCACTGGATCCTCAGAACAAATTATTAGCATCACCATTTTACAGATGAGGAAAGTAAAACACAATAAGCATAAACCAACTTTCCCGAGGTCACTTGTCAGAATTGGGATCAGAACCTAAATGTCCAGGCACGTTATCTAATCCTCCTTCTCAATACCATAGGGCATATGTTGCTAGAAGAGTTAGGGAGCCGGCATTCCACGTATCTAATAGTTTTTTGTCACAGGTAACCAATGTTTACATGCTATAAAATGATAGTATGTCAAGAGAAGAGTCATTGGTTGTTTAGAGCTGCGAATGAGTCATAGAGTTTGGTTTATACAAAGAAAAATGGGTGTTCCAGAAGCATGTGGTAGACAGAGGCTCCAAGAGGTAACGCTGGGACTATACAATTTCTGAGAAACAATGAAGAACATCCAGTGGTGCCTGTAAATTAAATGCAAGGAATTCAAGTGGTCTGTATATGGAAACAAAATAATAGCCATGCATCAGAAAATCACTATACTTGCCACGTCTGAGTACTTTGGCATGGATATAAAGGGACAGAAGGAGCAAACCAACAGCCGGTGCTGCTGTTTATAGCCAGGTTTTCAGCTGAGGATAGGTGCTAGTAGCCACTCTCCCCAGATGTCCCTAATGCTGAATATTTGATGTGCCCACAAATAGCTCTCATGTCCTCAAGGGGGACACTACCCTTTGCTTTCCCATCAGTGTTTCCATTCTTTCCCCCTTTTTGGACAGAACACTCTGGTTGTTTTATTTGTACCTATGAATCTTCTGAGCCTATTTTAGACAACTGAAGATTGAATTCTATCTTTATCCAAAACTGAGGACTTTTTTCAAGTGGGCATTTTTATTAAGAGAAGCCAGGTTCAAATGGATAGTCCCAGAGATTAGAAAGGGTCAGAGATTTCAAGCTAGAAGGGATCTCAGAGGCCATCTGGTTCAACTCCCCCACCCATTTTACAGATGAGGAAACTGAGGTCCAGGGAAATTAAGTGACTTGCCGAAGGGCACACAAGTAGTAAACAATACGTGAGAGATTTGAACCCAGGTCCTCTGATGCCAGAACAAGGGCCCTTTCCATTACACTACCCTATCTCCTTGGATTAAACACAACATGATTGGTTTAAAATAGGCTAACCTAAGTAATTGCCTCCCTTTCCTCCCAAGAGTTTTAATTGTTCCTTAAAAGAGACAGATTCTTCTGTAGCTTTGGAAAAAAGCTTTTCGTCTGACAGATACTGCCTCTAGATGGTAGGTCTTGTTGCTACTCAAACCAAAACATGGAACACAGGCCCCAAGAACTGTGTGGGGGTCATTGTTTAATTGTATTCAACCGTTGGAAAGTATTTGGCAACAGACCTCTGATAATACCAGATTTAATTGTTTTAATAATGCTTCCAGAACAGGCAGTGTATCATTATTGTTACTTATTGGGAGAGTATTGATAGTGGAGGAAGTAGAGAGCAGACTAACATTTACTTTGGCAGAGTGACTGGAGACAAATTTCCAAACCTTGCCCACAACTCTAGATTGTTGCTTTTTATTTATGCATAGCCCACGATTTAATTTTTCCCCATGAGTCAGTGACCAGTGATGGGGGGACAAGTTACCCTCCCCTTCCTCTAAGCTAAGAGCTCCTATTGATGGTTACAGAATCGCAGGATCTGAGTTAGAAGGGACCTCAGAGGCCCATGCAGTCTACCCTGTACCTAAATGCAAACCTCCTTGATTAACATACTCAATATGTAGTCATCCAGCTTTTGCTTGAAGACTTCTAGTAAGAGCAACTCTATTACCTAGGTAGTCCAGTCCACTTGAGGATAGCCTTAAATTTCTAGCAAGCTTTTCCTTATATCAAACCTAAATTTGCCTCTTTGTAACTTTCACAAGTGGTTCCTAATTCTGGGCTCTGAGGATCAATCTGAGTAAGTCTGATTTTTTTTTTCTACGTGAAAACCCTTCAAATACTTGACCACATTTCCCATATTCTTGTTTAGTGTCTTCTCTGCATAAATCGTCCCCAGCTCCTTCAACCAATCCTCATATGGCATGATTTCAGGGCCCTTTGCCATCTTCGTTGCTCTTCTTATATAGTCTGAAGCTTATTTCAAAGTCCTTCCTGAAATGTGACACCTGGTGAATACAGTGCTATAGAAGAAGTCCAAATAGGGCAAAATGTAGCACAATTATCACCTCCCTTATCGCTGAAAACAATGCTTCCACTAATGCAGCCTAAAATGGCATTATTTTGGGAGGAGGGGATGCCATATCTTACAGAATCAATGAGCTTTTAACCCACTAAAACCTTTAGATCTTTTGCAAATGCACTTCTATTTAGCCCTGTCTTCCCCCCGTAGATTTTTTTTAAACCAAGTATAAGACTACACTTACCTCCTTTAAATTTCATCTGATTAGATTTGACTCAACATTCTCCCTCTAAGTTTTGTCATCAGCTAAGATGATCAGCATGCTATCTGTTCTTTTCTCCAAATCATTGATAGAAATGTTTAACAATACAGTCACAAGCACAAATCCCTGGGGTGCTGCAATAGAGACCTCCTTCCCAGCTGAATTCAAATTCTTTAATGATTATTCTTCACGTCCATCCATTCAACCACTTCCAATTACACTTAATTATGCTAACATAGAGCCCACATCTTTCGATCTTTTATACATCAATAACAAGAGAGACTTTGTCAAGTGTTTTGATAAAATCTAAGTAAATTGTATCTGAAGCATTCTCCTGATATACCAGTAGAATAAAAGCTCATTGAAGACAAAGACTGTTCCTTTTTCTCTTTATATTGCCAGCACCTAGCATAGTACCTTGTATATAGGAGCATTTAATAAATGTTTGTTGAAATGACTTGAGTTAAAGTAAATACTACTTACAAGTTTGATCAGATCTGTCCTTATGTATAAGCCATCATCTTCTCTAAAATATCTCTCCCCACTATTTTGTCACACTTTCTGAAATTCCACCATTAAAGTTTCATTCCTTGGGGTTAACAAGCCTGCTTCTTAGCAAGCAACATTCAACTGAATTGCTGAATGTTATTTACTAACCCTTGAAGACTCTAAGTTGTGGAGAAGGTACTGACCTGCACAGAAAGGAGTTTCCTTACCTGGAAGTTCTTTATACCATTAAAATTACACATCCCTCCTTTATTCCTATCCCCAACATGCAATTTTCCAGTCATCATTCACACATCTGTATGAATTCATTTATTGAGCTCATAGGATTTTTCATGAAATTATAATACTTAGAGTCAGAAGAGAACTTAGAGATCCATTTTTCCCAATACCTAGCTAAAAACAGAATACAACAAGGAATGGACATTCTCATGGGGAAAGAGGAGAAGAAGGAGAATAATGGTATGTGGGATACTACCTAAAGAGAACAGGCTAGACTACATGAATAAGAGAGAATAAATGAACAAATAAAGAGTAGCATTAAGACATTATAATAATACATAATAATACTACAATGGGGGACCATCAGGCAGCATGATGGAAATATAGTGGGTAGGTGGGGAGAAGAAAGCATTGGAAATCAGCAGAGGGTTGAAGAAAGGGGAGATGATAAAGCACCAAACTTCAGCTTCCCAGTCCTGTCCAGGGCTGGCCCTGGTGGTAAGACTCAGGTTGGGAAGAAAATACTTTGCCTCAAGCAAAGGCATGTCTCCTTGATGCATATGGCATATGAGGTTTCCAGAGGACAATCTGGCATCACTTTGTTTCCCTATTTGCTGCAGAAAATCTTTGCTCACTCACAACCTTCCCTTCCCTTCTTCCCATTTCACCACCGAACATCAATGAATGAAAAAGATAAGACAAAAGTCTTCTTGGTGTTTCCCATTGTTCTCCCCTCCCCTGTTTGAAATTAAAAAGAGAAAAGAGGCACCTGCCAGTTAAAACTGTAGTTTTGCACAATATTCACAAAAAGAGAGGTGATTCCCAAAATGTCTGTTTGGAGTGATCCACCAACATGGTCTTTACCTCACATCATGTAAAGATACTATTCAAAATAGCCCCAGACAGGGGCCCAGAGCATTTAGAGCAATTCAAGATCTCAAGTGAGTCATAGTTTTGACTGTTTTAAATTCATCTAAATATGACACAAAAATAACTAGTGTTTAAAGCCACTGTGAAATGACAAAAATAACTTCTTCTACCATCACCCATGCCTCCACCTCTACCACCAAGCACCTGACATGCAGAGGTTGCCAGAACCTGGGACAGAGACTACTAAAGCTAGCAGTGGTTATGGAAATGCTAAGCCTAAGAAACCACCTCTGTTAGCTTTGGAGTGGGAAGAGAAAGAGTTTGTTTCTGGCCTCTGGGTTCTGGCCTTAATCTATAACCAACCAAGGATCTAGGACATGAAATGTGTCAGGGCAGTGAGGTGGCCTAAACATTTCCTTTCAAATAAACCAATAGACTGATCTGAATCCAGTTCCATAAGGCTGTGGGCTGCCAGTCTAGTCTAAGCCAAAGCATTTTGGGGGTTTTTGGTTTCTTTTTTTGATCCTGTAACTTTCTTTCTAGGCAGGAATCATATGGTGTAGCATGAGGCCTTCCTAAAATCAGATGGACAAGAGAGACCACCATCAGGATATCATATTTAGCGCACTAAATTAGGGATAAGTAAGGTTCCTACTCATAATAATTTGTTTAAAACAGACAAATGACAAGGAATTTAAACAGGTAATGAGCATTCTGTTGCTGCACCATACTGGGAAAAAGCCACAGTTCAAACTCACAGCACCAATAGGGAAACACAGGGTCTGCCTCATGAGTTTCTTTTGTTCTGATCCCAATGGAGCAGGTTGTAGAGCACTGATACCTCGTGGAAGGCTAATGGTTGCTAAAGACTCTCACTGTGGCTCTGGAATCAGCCCGCTATGGCCTGGCCACACTGGCTGCCCTTCTGTCTTTCCTGAAGCTCTAAGCGCTCTCTGCTACTACCTTATATCTGCTCTCCTTCTTTATATCTGTCTCTTCCAGCTCTGAGATTTCTCTAATTCTATGAGAGATCGGCAAAAAAAAAAAAAGATTTTGTAGTCTAGAACATAAAGTCCTTAAAGGCAAGAATTGAGTCTCATATTACAACATGGTATCTAACAAGCATGATAACATTGTGCTATTAATGAACTAGGGTAAGCAAAATAGCCTTTTAAAGAATGGGAAGGAAAAGCAAGTATTTGGAGATGACCTGGCATTTTTCAATGGAATTTGCCTTTGGCTTTGTTGGATTCAGATGGTCTTTTATACTTATTAGCTATGCTACCTTGTTTGGGGAATTTCACGTCTTTAAATCTCCATTTTCTAAGGATGAGGATGCTTTCCCTACCCACCTCACAGAGTTTTTGCTTGAATCAAATGAGATAATATGTATGAAGTATTTGTAAGCTTTAAAGTATTATATGAATGCATTATTATTATAATATCTCCCTTAGTCACCAGAGTTTTTCCCACCCCAGGAACATATCCATTCTTTGAAAAGGGTGATGCCATATTTGAGTGACTGAATGACTCTGACAAAGTATAAATTATTGAGCAGCTTTATTGAAGACCAAGTATCGGAGCACTGTCAAATGTAGCAATCTTCAGCCTGCTCTAATGATTACAACATCCCATCCCAAGGAAAGCTGTGCAACCTCAGGTTATAGCTTTCTCCTCCTGTTTCCTCATCTGCCAAATGAGTGGTTGGATGAGATAGTAATAACTCACATTTCTATAGCACTTTAAGATCTGCAAAGCATGGTCTTTACAACCCTATAAGATAAGAAGTGGAAGCACTATCTTAATTTCAAAAATAAGGAATCTGGGGCTCTAAAGGGTTAAGAGCTTTTTACGTGATCACATAGTGCCTAATAAGTATCTAAGGCAGGATTCAAAACTAAGTTTCCTGACTCCAAGTATAGTGTCCTATCAATTATGTCATGCTGCCTCTCAGATGAGTGCTAAGGTACTTTCCAGTATTAAAAATTCTATCATTTTGTGAAGTTGATCAGCTTTAAATCATCGTGTGCCTTCTGTGTGTCCCTCACAGAGTGCAGTCTCCCCAAAGATGAAGGACAAATGGGAGTTATGCTGGAATACCGAGTCTACGGCAATTGAACAATGGATCAATGTCATCCATTTGTGTAGAAGGGCTAGGGGGAAATGAGAACCACTTCCTAACCGATATGCAATGTATGAGGCACTGTTCTACCATGCATGGCCTTCTAGGTCCTTGGATGTGGCCTTTTGACCAAGTCCCAGTTTTACAGAATAAATCCTTTTATTAAGGGGATTCATTCTGTGAAGTTTGGATTCAGTCAAAAGGCCTCACTTGAGGACCTGGAGGGCCACATGTGGCCTCGAGGCCACAGGTTCCCCACCCCTGATTCTAGAGAATACAAACAAAACTTCTTTAAAGGAAATTGAAATCTCCTTGGGGGCATAAGACATATATACACAGAGCAGATATTACAAAGTAGTATATGATATGTCAAAAGCAAGGAAGTGAGTGTGGCTATAGGGAGGGGTATGTTTTACAACAGACTGAAAAAAACATATATACAATACACTTTTAAGTTTAATCTACATTACTATTTTCTCCATTGTTTTCTTAAGTCTAGACAATAAAAACAAAACAAAACAATCAATTAAGTCCTAACTTGTAATGTTTGCTGATTTCTGGGGTGTAAATGCTCACACTGAAAATGAAATAATTAGCTCTGGAGGAGCCAGCTCCAGTTACCACTGGCATAAGCCTTTAGAGAAGAGAGAGCTCAATGCGGACTGGAATTCATGTGAAAGTCTCAATGGAGGGGGCAGAACTTGAAAGATGGTCTTGAAAGATGGGCAGGATTCAGATAGACGGAAGAGAGGAGGCAGGGCATTTCAGGAGGCCTTTAATTCTAGCAGCAGCTTTTCTTCTTTTTCTCTAATTTTTAAAATATATATTTTATTTATTTTCTTAAACATTTCCCAATTACATGTAAAAAATCAGCGTTCATTTTTTAAAATTTTGATTTCCAAATTCTTTCTCTCCCTCCCACCTCTTCTCCACCCCTTGAGAAGGCAAGTGATATGATATTGATTATAGATGGGAAGTCACGCGGAACATATTTCCATATTAGCCATGAGCAATTTCTCTTTTTGAAAGATGGTTTTCTAATGGACCATTTTGTGGCTCCCATACCACACTATCAAGTGCAGGAACACAGAACTGGAATAGACTTTAGCAGTCATCAAGTGTAATTTCCTTAATATTACATATGAGAAAACTGAGTCTGGGAAAGGTGAAGTGACTTGCTCAAATTCATGTTAAGTGATAAATGGTGGAACCAGAATTAATACTCAAACCCAGCACTCTTTTCCTTGTATCATGTCAGCCAGACATTTGGGGGTGGGGGGTGGGGGTGGGGAATCAAAGAATGATTTCCAGCAAGAGAAAGGATGTGGTCAAATGCTGAAAGCAAGTCATTAGAAGTCAGTATTCTTAAATCTTCATAGCATTATATACACTTTGACTTGGAAGGGACCTTAAAAGTCATATGATTCAAACTTCTAATTTTACTGATGAGGAAACTGAGGCCCAGAGAGAATAAATGACTTGCTGCAAACCATCCATTGCTACTGGTTATCATCCTACAGATGTATATCTCTTCAGCCTTTCCAGGCTAATTTCCTCAAGAATCAATGCCTCTGCTCCCTTTCTTTTCACTGTCTTCTTAATTTTGAAGTCTGGCATTGAACCTCATCATTCAAATGAAACTACTCTTTCCAAAATTACCAGTGACATCTTAAATGCCAAATCAAACAGTCCTTCTCAATCCTCATCCTCATTCACTTCTCTGCAGCCTTTGATGTTACCAACATCATCATCTCCTCTGTACTCTCTTCTCTCTAGATTTTCATGGCACTGCTCAACCTTTGGTTCATCTCCTACCTGTCTGACCATGCCTTCTCAATTTCCTTTACTTGATCTTCATCTAGGTTTCATCTGCTAACCATGGGAATCCCCCAAAGGCTTTATCCTCGGCACTCTTGTCTTCTCCCTCTATACTGTTGTGTTTGATGATCTCAATAGCTCCCAACGATCCAATTATCATCTCTAAGCAATGATTCTCAGATCTGTTTTTCCAGTTCTAACCTCTGTCCTGACCTCCAATCTCACATCTCCAGCTGTCCATTAGATATCTCAAATTGGATGTTCCACGGACATCTTAAACTCAACATGTCCAAAACCAAACTTGTTACCTCTCCTCAAAATCTTCCCCTCTTCTGAACTTCCCTTTTACTTTTGAGTCTCTCCCCACTCTATCAGAGTGATCTTCCTAAAGCCCAGATCTGACCATGTCACCCACCCACCCCACCCCCATTCAATAAACTCCAGTGGTTCTCTATTACCTTTGGGATCAAATATAAAATCCTTGTTTGGCATTCAAAGCTCTTCATAACCAGGCTCCCTCCTGTCTTTCCAGTCTTTTTACACCTTCCTCCCCTCCCTATACTCAATAATCTAGTGATACTGGCCTCCTTGCTGCTCTTTTCACAAGACCCTCTATCTCCAGACTCCATGCATTTTCACTGGCTATCCCCCATGCCTGGAATTCTCTCTCCTCTTCTCTGCCTCCTGATTTCCCTGGCTTCCTTCTCACCTACAGTTCTGTCTTCTGCAAGAAGCCTTCCCCATCTCCATTAATGCTAGGGCCTTTCCTCTGAGATTATCTCCAATTTATTCTGCCTATATCTTGTTTATACACAGTTATTTGCATAGTGTCTCCCCCATCAGACTGTGAACTCCTCGAGAGCAAGGATTACCTTTCGCTGCCCTTTGTGCCCCCAGTACTTAGATCAGTGCCTGGTATGTATTAGGCGTTTAATAAATGCTTGCCCAAGGTCTCTTAAGGAGCTAACTAGGATTTGGACTGAGGTCTCCTGACTCTAGACCTAGCTACCTTCCCCACTAATCATAATGGGTTTTTGCCCCTGTCTTTTCTGCCCTTCCCTGAGAACTTAACATGCGTCCTAGCATCCTAGTGAGAGAACACCTCACTGTCCCTCTGCAAAGCAAGCAATATTAGCTTACCCATTTCTGAGGACAGAGTAACTAAATTTTAGACATTCCAAACCTCCTCCAAGTAAGAACTTTAAAAAAAATACCAAGTTTCATTTAAATTTCCAGACCCCAATTATGCAAATATAGGCTTGGAAACAACATAGTGTTGGATGCACAGCTTGAATGAGCACAAAGTGATCTTATAAAAGTCCACAATTACAATTCAGTACTCGATTGTGATAACAGGTCTATATCTAACCTGAGGTTAAATGCATAATGCACTTATTATGCATTGAAGCATATTGTTAATGTGCTTATAAACGGGAGTTCTCAAAGATTCTTAAGTACACAGCTATCAGAAAGGTTGGTATTTAAAATTTGACCCTTTTTTATTAGTAGCTGGAGTGAAGAGAGAGGGAGACCAAGGAAGTGAGATGGAGTGAGAAAAGTGGAGTCCTAAGCTTGATGCTATAATGCAGGAATTCTTATCCTGGGATCCATAAGCTTGTTTTCTAAAAAAATATTTTGACAAATGTATTTCAGTATAATTGGTTTCCTTAGAGATCCAGTGTATTTTGTTTTATGCATTTAAAAACTTTTTTTTCCTGAGATGGGGTCCCTAGGCTTCACTAGACTGGAAAAGGAGGCCATGACACAAAAAAAAGTTTAAGATCTCCTGGTGAAATGTATTTACTCAGAAACTAGGTAGGTTAACTCTTTCCAATTCAATATACCCAGAGTTGGGCTGGCCATATTCATGGGCAGAATAGGCAGCTGCTTGCATCTGAAGGGGACCAAAAAGTCCCCCTGTTCAAAAATACCTTCTCTAATACTTTCTCATTATACTTAAAGTTGGGGTAACTATGTGGCACAGTAAATAGAGTGACAGCCTGGAGTCAGAAAGACTCATCTCCCTGAATCAAATCTGGCCTTGGACTCTTGCTAGCTGTGTGACCCTGGACAAGTCACTTAACCTTATTTGCCTCAATTTCCTTATCTGTAAAATGAGCTGGAGAAGGAATGGCAAACCCTCCAGTATCTCTGCAAGAAAACCCCAAATGGGGCCACAAAGATTGGGACATGACTGAACAACAATAACATGCCTAAAGTTGACACCATTAGTCATTCCTTTGATTGAAGACAATGAAGGCTCCTGTTAAAATGTTTGTTTCTTATTCCCACACCAGCTACTAGAGCCCCAACTTTATTTTGTATTTATTTTGCAAATAATTACTTTGTGCTTACTTATATGTGTACATGTTGTGTCACTGTATAGAATATAAACTCCTTGAGGGCAGGAGTGAGGGAGGGAGAGGGAGAGGGGAAGAGAGAGGGAGAGAGGGAGAGAAGGAGAGAGGAAGAGAGGGAGAGGGAGAAAGAGGAGAGAGAGACAGAGAGAGAGAGAGAGAGAGAGAGAGAGAGAGAGAGAGAGAGAGAGAGAGAGAGAGAGAGAGAGAAAAGAGAGATATTTTTGTATCCCTAGCACTTTGCACTTAATAAATGTTGCTAATTGATTATCTGGGAGAGTTCATACATTAAGCTATTATCTCCTCCTTAGAATGAATAAAGTTTACCAGATGAAGTAATATAGGAGAGCCTTGAAGGAATAAGACAAAAGACAAGTAAGTTTTCATGAGAAAGAGAGGAGACAGGATGGAAAGTGTTATAAAACAAGGCAGGCCTGAATAGGTTGCCACACAATAATAATGATGATAGCTGGCATTTCTATAGAGTTTTAAGATTTATAAAGCACTTTAAAATTATTATCTCATTTGATCCTTAGAACAATAATGGGAGGCAGGTGCTATTATTATTATCACCCCCATTTTACAGTTGAGGAAATTGAGGCAGATAAAACTTAAGCGATCTTCCCAGGTCCGCAGTTAGATGGTACAGTGGATAGGCCTGGAGTCATGAAGACTCATCTTCCTGAGTTCAAATTTGGCCTCAGACACTGACTAGCTGTGTGTGTGAGACCCTGGGTAAGTCACTTAATCCTATTTGTCTTGGTTTCCTTTTCTGTAAAATGAGCAGGATAAGTAAATAACAGACCACCCCAATATCTTTGCTAAGAAAATCCCAAGTGGGGTCATCAAGAGTCAGATACAACTGAACAGTGAACTCAGCTAGTAAGTATCTGAGGCTGGATTTGAACTTGGTCTTCTTGACGTCAGGTCTAGCCCTCTATCTTGTGTGACACCTATTTGTTTATAACCACTAAGCATCTGGAAGACAATCAAAGGGGTATGGAGGAAAACTTGATCTGTTTCATAACCTTCCCTGGCAAGCCCAGTGCAGGCTTATTTCTTCATGGGCATTGTTAGCAACTTCCTTGTGCTTATTTGCAACAAAGTCAGGGCTTAAATATGTGATCCCACAAAGTAAAGGAAAAGCCAATGGTGTCCTAATGGACAATGAAGTTGTGTCATTAACTAGACACTGTGTCTTCTTGAGTCTGAAAAAGATTGCCCTGAAACAAAGGAAAAATGTAAACAGGCAATAGCTCTCACTTTCCCTTTCTAGAAATATGATGTATACTTTTCTGGAGTTAGGTCCATGCCTATGGCAGAGGATTATTTCACAGAATCACAGACTGTTAGAGTTAAAAAGGAAATTTAGGGATGATCTAGTCCAATCACCAATCCTGCCACCATTTTACAGATGAGAAGACCGAGGGCCCAGAGAAATAAAGTGATTTATCTAAGATCACACAGCTAGTGAATAGCAGGGCTATGACTCTAAGCAAGGCTTCCTAAGTCCAGGCACAGTGTTTTTTCTCCTGTTAATGTCTGGGTTTCATCTTCAATTCTGTGATACGTAAATTCTATTAACAGCAGTAAGATTATTGATTGCCCTTTATTTGTACCTTGTCTGATAATAATAAAGACCAATCAGTCAATTAACAAGCATTTATTAGGCTCTTACTGTGTTCTAGGCACTGTGCCAAATTGTAGGTTCTTGCTCTCAAGGAGTCCACATTCTTTTTTTATTTTGTTTTGCTAGACAATTGGGGTTAAGTGACTTGCCCAGGGTCACACAGCTAGTAAGTGTCAAGTGTCTGGTCTAAGACCGAATTTGAACTCAGGTCTTCCTGACTCCAGACCCGGTGCTCTACCCACTGCACCACCTAGCTGCCCTGGCATCCACATTCTAACCAGAGACTACCTCGACTTACTCTAGTGCCTTTTTTCAAACTATGTGGCAATCGTACTTGGATTGTTTCCACAGCTGTATGTAATTATATATGCTGGCACTATCAGTTCTTTCCAATACAATCCTCATGGCTTGTGACATCTGCAAGCAGATAGCTATGGGTGCAATTAATCACATGCCAACTCTTTGTGCCTGTCACACTGAAAATCAAATAGCTGCAGGCTCTTTCTTAGTGTGTCTGGGATCTCTCTGAATGAAATTTCTGTAAACACCGTGTGATAGAAATACAACTTAATGGTTGCATTACAAGAACAAACCCAGGAATTATGAGTGCTTTTCTCCAGTTGCTGACCTTTGGCCTCAGTCTGGGGAGGTAGTTATCTTTGACAGCAGGCATGGTTTTAGGGGGAGACAATCAATCAGGGGGTAGAGGGCTGGCCTTGAAGTCAGTAAGACCTGGGAACAATTGCTTGATGAGCATCACTTACTATATGCCAGAACCATGTTCTATCCACCTCTGACATAAACAGACTCTGTGACCATAGGCAAATCACTTAACTTTTCAATGCCTCAGACAACTCTCTGAGACTCTGAGTTACAGATGTGTTGCTAAGCTTCATCAGTGGACAGCTGTGTACTTCTGGTAGGACTCCACACTTTATAACAACAAAAGGCTTCAGGCACATTCGCATCTGCTTCTCATCTCCAGGCATTGGTTTCTCCATCTATAGCAACATAATGTCTTCCCTACAACTATCCTGTGTTAACTTTTATTCAGCCTGTCCCAGGTTTGAGTGTCTTCTTAGAGCCTCAAATCTATGGTCAAGTCAGTCTTGTGAAATAGTTGTTATTATCTCCATCTTATAGATAAGAATGAGGTTATAAGAAGTTAAATTATTTGCCCAGTCACGCTGACCAGGATGTGAGTAGGTCTTCTGACCTCAAGTTGAGTGCTACACCATACTGCCTCTTGGGTCTCCCCCTTCTCCTTTATCTCCCATAGTGCCCAGCATACTGAATATTTAGAAGGCCCTCAATAAATATTTGACTGAGCTTCTGAAGCTGTTCTAGTCATATGCTTTTTTCCCCCTTGTATACTGTCCAGGAAGTTAGGCAACTTTTTTTAATAACTACACTTGACATTTATTCCTTATGTCAACTCAGCCTGTATTTTAGTTACACCACCTTTGTAACTACCAAGATCTATCTTAAAGGGACAGTGGATAATGCTTTGTCTCCCATTTCATTTTTACAGTGATTCCATGTGGAAAGTTTATACACACATTCTAAGAGACCCTACATAGATTTTTTTTTCCTTGCAGGTTTACAGGTACTAAAAGCTGGCGTGTGATTAATTGCTTATTAAATGACATAGTTATGTACTTGTGTGGTTACAAGGTATGGTGGGAGCAATATCCTTAACTCTGACCCCCAGCAAGTTGGGTTGGTTTTTACCTAAAAAGAGACGAAGTTGTTCCCAGGGCTTGATTGGCACAGAAGATTAAGATACAAGCTCCACCTCCCTTCCTCAGCTTCCTAGAAGCATCTGTCAGTATTAATGTGAATTCCTGATCAACTAAGGGCAAAAAAAACACAACCGTGTGAATATGGGGCCCTTCAGATTTGAGGATGTCCCAAGATCTGGAATTCTCATCAGATGCATCTCTAGAAAGAGCTGAGGGGGGGACCTTGTCTACCTGAGCTAAGTGCTTGAGTTTCTTTGTTAAAGATCCCTTTCTCTGTGTGGCTGAGTAACCCTCCTTCCATTAACTGTTGAATGACCTACAAATGCCCCATTTCATCCTAACATTGAACCTGAACTAACAGGTCACTCACAGGACCTGAATCAAACCTACTTCTAATGCAAGGACAGGGAACTTGTGAAAGTTGACACACGATATGAAAAAAAAAGACAGGAGCCCTGAAAGAGTTTACAGTCTAATATGAAAGGCAACACAAAAGAAGAAGCTGAAAAGGGGGAAAGGGGACATGATGGAAAAGTCTGAAGGAGTGTAGCCTGAGGGAAATGGAAGAGATGGCTAGCTTGGGTGCCATCTTTAAATGGAGATTTGAAGAGCAATTCTTTGCTCCACCCTTAAGTCAGAGAGGCAGAGGGTATTCAAACAACCCAGCAGACGATTAAGGCTCTTTGTATACCTGAGTGTCTTCGTTTAAAGAAGCAAAGACAGGGCAGCTAGGTGGCACAGGGGATAGAGCACTGGCCTTGGAGTCAGGAGGACCTGAGTTCAAGTCTGACCTCAGACCAAACACTTGACACTTACTAGCTGTGTGACCCTGGGCAAGTTACTTAACCCCAATTGCCTAAAAAAAGAAAAAGAAAGAAGCAAAGATAGTTTGTCTAGAGACTCTGGACCCCCAGAAGGTAGGTGATATTATTATTCCCATTTTATTGTTGAAGATACTGAGGTAAACAGGGATTAAGTGACTTGCCTGGAATAATACATAGCTAATGTCTGAGACATTTGAACTTCCTGAATCCTGGCCCAGTGTCCACAGAGCTACCAGTCGCCTATAGAGAATGAAAGCCTCAGAGCAAGACGCTTTCATGAGTCTATTCCTTATCTGACAGAATTTGATGCCACACTGGCTCTCAGCTATTAGTCTCTGCTGTGAAACTAGGAACATTTTGTCTTTTTTTAAAACTGTTACTTAGAATTATCATTTCCTATTGGAAAGTTAAAGAAATAAATAAAAACAGTATTTTTTTTAAGTGTAAGGAACTTTTTACAGGAAAATTTTGTAAATACAAAACAAATTCACAAACTTCTTTGAATACGAAATGGTCCAACTCAATACATTCAGCTACCATTGGTACAATACTATTACTGATATGAAAAATTCATACTCATTCATGTGTGGTATTCAAAGGATGTGCTCATAAAACAATTCTTAGTCATTTATGATATCTAAACTGTGCTACAGTAGATTTCATTTATATTGATAAAACTCCCATAATACCACAAAGTCTAGGAAAAAAGTAAAAGATGAAAAACAAATCAGAGGTGCAGAAAAAAATATTTTCACAAGCTATTTAGACACATGAATGATCTTTAAAATATAAAAAAAAACCTCTGTGAGAATAAGTACTGTATCCAATATATCTATCAAACAGACAGTGAACAATATTGTAGCAAAGGAAACCTTTCCTCTATTCTCGCGAGTGCTTAATATTAAAATCTGAGAACGTAGTACATGCCACACTTCAAGGTGGTTAAACAATTGTTTTTGCTTCATGATATGACTGCTTTGTAGTATAGTTTAATATTCCATTTTCATGAATAGCATTAGGTTTTCCTTGGAATCAATCCTTTATAATTTGATATTCTAAAGCTAGGTTCATGACTTTTTTTTTGCAGCTGGAGGCATAGTGTGGTCCATATCACCAGGTGTAATTTGCAATATGGTGTAAGGCAGGTGATGTACTTCCCCAAGGCAAACATTTGATTCAAAAATCAAATCAAACCAGACCATACCACATCAATGTTGGGTTGGGAGACTGGTTCTTTTGGGAAGAAATCCCCCTCCCCAACATTATGATGTGGAAGAAGAAAAAAACAAAAATACCTGATGCTGTTTTCAGATTTGGTAATGGAGGAGAGGAAGGCAAAGAAGTGGTCCCACTCTTGCCAGGTGCTCTCATTAGGGGATACAATGTCTATTCCTGTATGGTTAAAACTGAAAGGAATCGCAGTAATGATGTGCTCCATTGCACTGACGCATATTCTGCCATTGTCTGCAAGGTGTTTTTTAAGGTATTTTAAGAAATAGAATTCTGGGAGTCTGTTACATAACCTAGAATATAGATCTCATTGGGGAAAAGTTCTTTTTCAAAGTCTTATTCATTAAGTTATTTTCATCTCATATCTAATTTCATGAGATTGTCTTTGAAAAACATTCTACAAAGGCAGCAGTTTGATTGAACCCTTATTCATATCTTGATTCTGTTCTGCAACTAATATTAAAGAAATGTGAGGCATTTATATTGGCTTCCCTGGGGGCCAGGAGGACTTAACTTCAGTAGATTCCAGGTAGAGTCTTTAGCTTAATTTACCCTATCCAGTCAATATGTGAAATTGAAACTAGACCTATTCTTGCCGTTAGCTTCCTGTAGAGACTTGTTTCCTTCTGAATAAGTTCAAGAGATTCTTTGATTTTTATTACTGGTAAACTAAAAAAAAAATGCATTGAATCAAACTGAATTAGTAGTATGGTGGTGTGATAGAAGGAATATTTTGTATTAGGAGTCAGAAAACCTGGGTACTAATTCCAACTCTGCAGCTAAATAGTTGTAGACTGTGGGTATATCCCTTATCCTTTGTGGGCCTCAGTTTTATCACCTGGAAAGTGAGGAATTTGGAGTAGATAATTTCTAAGCTTCCTTTGTGCTCTAGAATTATTTAGTTCTATGGATTAATAGGAAAACTTCCCCTTGGTAGCATTTCAAAAAGTAACATTAAGAAACAATCGCTGGCACTTCGAATGCCTTTTACCTCTCTCCTCTCCTGGGTTAGGTCTGGAAATGGAAATTCACTGAGCAGAGGAGGAGATTATTGAATAAGATGATAGAAGGTCTGAGCTGGAAGAAAACTTAAGGATCATCTTATCTCAACCTCTACATTTTACATCTGAAGAAACTAAGGTCATCAGAGAAAATGTAACTTGCTAAGAGAGGATAAGTGTCTTAAAATGGTTTTAAAAAACAACAGCAACAACCTATTACCTCTAAAATAAGAAGTGACCCTGGACAGGGCCAGCGAGGTGCCACGGTGGATAGAGCACTGGCCCTGAAGTCAGGAGGACCTGAGTTTATATCCAGCCTCAACACATAACGTTCACTAGCTGTGTGACCCTGGGTGAGTCACTTAACCCCATGGCCTAGCGCCCCCCCCCAAAAAAAAGTGACCCTGGGGGAAAAAAAAAGGATTTGGTGTCCTTAATGTGTCTAACCATACCTAACCAGCAACAACAAAGAGTTCTGTGCTTCTCACATAATCCCAGAATCATAGAATTTCAGACTTGAAAACAAGTGTGTGCTGAGAAAAATTTAATTGGCTCTCCAAAAAAATCACAGACAATACACTTTTAAGTTTCATCTGCATTATGACCTTTTTTTCTGTCACTTTCTTAAGTCTAAACAATTAACGAAACAACAACAGTCAAGGCCTGATTTGTAGCCTTTACTGATTTCCAGGGTGTAAATGCTCACAATGAAAATGTAACAGTCAGCTCTCCTGAGCCATGCAAGCTGACTCCAACGCACTGCTGCCTGCAAAGGACCTGCACGGCCATCGAGTCCAACAGGGAGCCTTAACTCCCCCCTCCCATATACACAACACAACTGACAATTTGTTATCCAACCTTTCTCTGAAGACCTCCAACAAGGGGGAAGCTGCCACCAATCAATTTACAGCTCTAATCATTAATAAGTTATTCTTTATATCAGGTTTCAATTTGTCTCTTTGCAATTTCTGCCCATTGCTCTAATGCCTTTTCCACATAACAGCCCTTCAAATCGTTTTTTAAGTTAGTCATCATGTCCTTCCCCTCCCGTATCTTCTCTTTTATAGGCCAAACATTCCCCATTCCTTCAATGTTCCCTGTGCAAATTTTTATGAGGCATAAACTCAAATTTCTTCACCATCCCAGCTTCCCTTCCCTGAACACTTTCCAGCTTATCAGTGTCCAGAACTGACCAGACAATGTAAACCAGAGACAAGACACACCAGCCCTATCACCTCCTTATTAGTGTGCCATCCTCTTATTCATAGGAAATACTACTTATCCAATGGCATCAATCAATAATATTTTTAATTTTTAAAAATAAATGTATTTACCTAATTATAATAGCATTTATAATCTGTACCTTTCAACTCCTCCCCATTAAGCAATTTTTAAAAAACCTGAAAAGAATAAAACTTTTCTTACAAGTATGCAGAGTCCAGCAAAATAAATTCCCACAACAGCCATTCATTAAGTATTTATTAAGTGTTTATTATGAACCAGGTACTGTGATAAATTCTGAGGTTCCAAAAACAAAAATTAAAAAGAATTTTTTTTGCATTCTATAAACATATTCTTTGAATTATGGTTTCTGTTATGATGTTAATTTTTTATTGTTCTAACCACAATCACTACTACTTCTCTGATTAGGTATGTGCACAGTCTGGGTTCATGGAGCAAAATGAATATAACTAACCCAGTGGGGATGGAATTGACCCCATAAATTTGGCCTCATCAGCACACTCTCACCAACTGAGTTAACCAGCCACAAACAGTTCCCCTTGCTTATGTTTATTGTTCCCCCTATTCCCTGCGGGTGTGAGAGGCACCAGCATCAGATGTGTTTTATCATGTGCCTCATTATGAGGGAGTCCAGTTTGGTTGCATGCAGCTCAGAGACCAGAGTTTCACGATTTACTGCAAACAGAGGAGTGCTGCAAAATAGCGAGATGGGTGTTTAGGTTACAAACACAATTGTTTAGTGTAGGCAAGAGTGTGACATTTTGTGAACCCCATGTCTGGAGAGGGAAAAAGGCATAAACATAATTGTATGAGTTAGCATCCACACCTGGGTGTATGCTTTCGCTGTGCATTTTGTCTTTTGTCCAGTGCTCTATTAGATTTCCTCGTTTGCATTTATAAGAAAGAGATCAAAAGCATACTGCTGTCCTAATTTTGTGCTCAAGAATGTGCCATGTCAAATAATAGGTTCCAAGGAAAGAATAAGGAACTAGGAATTGATAGACCTGGCTTCTTGTCAAGGACAATCATTTACTATGTGACCTAATGGGAAATTTCACCTGAGTCTCAGCTTTTTCCTCATCTGTAAAATGGAGATGAAAATTTATATTCAACACTTTTCCTATCTACCTCATGGAGCTATTGGAAGGATCAGAATTAGTGTAGAAGTACCATAAACATTTTAAGTACAAAGTATTATGACTGAGGAGGTGAAAGTGTGCCAAACTTGGAAATCATAGGATCTAAGCTTGAATCCTAACTTCCACTTGCTGACCGTGTGACCTTGTTTAAGTAACTGAATTTCTCTAGGTCTCAGTTTCCTCATCTATAAAATAGGGGCGTTGGACTCACTGACTCCCAAGGTCCCTTCTGCCTCTAGATCTGATACTATGGTCATGGGTATTTTTCAAATTAAAATGCTAGATTTTGATGTTAGAATGAAAAGGGGTTCAAAAAAGTTTGCTATTTGAGGTTTTATTGTTTCATTTTCTATCACAAATTCCATGACAGATATTATGTGACATAATTTAGCATAGTTGCTGTTACTGAACATTAGGTGAAGGGGCCATCTTCTAAATTTATAGCTACTTTGTTTCACCCATCAATGATGAGGGACAGGATTTATAACAATAAGCTTTGAGTTACTTAAAGCCAGAGACTTGATTAGCAGCTTGTCACATTGGCAATTCAGTATCTGTGGTTTTGTGCAAATCATTGATACTACAGAAAGAAATAGACTCCCAGGAGCTATCTCAATGGGAAAGTAGTAGAAACTGATTCCCCACCACAAGCTCTGTACCCACAGTTTCCAGAGACCACTGATGTTACATAATTGACATTTAACCCCAGGGGTGACTGTCTAATCTAATTCACCCCATCAAACATTTGTTGAGCAC
Organism: Phascolarctos cinereus; assembly: GCF_003287225.1. Classification (NCBI taxonomy): domain Eukaryota; kingdom Metazoa; phylum Chordata; class Mammalia; order Diprotodontia; family Phascolarctidae; genus Phascolarctos; species Phascolarctos cinereus. Next base: position 142,653,195 of record NW_027555736.1, read on the forward strand.
CTGCTATGTGGAAGATACTGTACTGGGCACTGAGGATACAAATACTAAATGATAAAAGTCCCTAATTTGTAGATGCTTAATAAATGCTTATTGACTGACTGATTTCATGGAACTTAACATTTTTCTGGAGGAGTTATTGGGGATCAGGAAGGAGTTTTATCCCACTTAGTGGCAGATTTAGAGTCCTTGGAACCCCTAGAAACCAAGATTCTGGTCCAGGTGCCATCACCCCATACCCTACTCTAACTGAACTAAGCAGCAGGTCTAGGAAAATGAGGAAGCCTTCCTGCTTCCTCAGAAGGTTACCAGAACCGTTTCATAGGGTACAAAGATATATGGTGCTTGCGGCCATACTCCTCAGTCATTTTGCTATTAATCTTCACTCCTGTCAGTATTGTTGAGGACCCACATTCCTCTTCTAATTTCATCCCACGGATCAATTGTCTCTCCTTCCTGATGAGGAAATAAAGGACTCTGGTTCCCAAGTCTCACTCCCCTCAGAGGTTTCTAGATCATGAATTCTACTCAATGAAGCTCAACTCACCAACTATTTTAAGTGCTTACTATGTGCAAGGCACTATGCCAGACAGTAAGGATACAGAGACAAAAATGAAACAGTCTCTGCCTTCAAACAGCTTACATTCTGTGGTGAGTGTGGGAGTGGAGGAGTAAATCTGTATAACACGTTATACAAGTATTGGGGGTGGAGACTGACTATTTGTTCAGGTTCAGTGAAGTGACTAAAAAAGGCACTCCAAAGTCACTGAGCAGTCAATGAAAGCAAGTTTACTCAGCCTTAAGATGGCAAGAATATGCCACAAGGATACAATGGAATTGAGCTTCAGTAGATGTGCAAATCCCATTCTTCCATGTCCATATAGAAGTACTTCTTTTTACCAGGGCAGGATGCGGTGACTTGCTTTGTCTTCAAACATCCACCAAGTCTGTGCATGGTGACCAGAAAGCCACATCAACACAGCTGGAGGCCACTAGGAAGCTATGTCAAGGGAGGCATGTCTTGAGCCTTGCCCAATCCCAACCCTATCCCCACCCCACTTGTGTCAATCATGTCCTGGTTTCTGTCATCTTTTAAGGAAAATCTAGCCTAGCCTATGCTCAGGGAAGGTGGGGGCAGGGGGAACACTGGTAGATGTTGGTCCTATCCCAAGTAAATAAATACAAACATATTTATTATTGTATTTGCATATAATAATTATATATTATATTATCATTACATTATTAAATTACAATTAAATTATATAATTATGTAATATGATCATAAAATAAATTATAATAATTACATAATAATTATCTAATACATTTGCATATAATAACTAATACAAAATAATTTCTAAAGAAAGTGCTAATAACTGGAGAATTAGGAAAGTCCTTGTGTAAGAAGTGACAAACTATGCTTTGAAGGAAGTCATGAGATAAAGATGACCAGGCAAGTGCAATCCAGATGTGAGAGATCGTTTGTACAATGACATGTAGCCAAGAGAGGAAATGCCATGCCCTGAGAGCAACTAGGACAGTGTGACTGAAATAGAGGACATGTAAAGGGAAATAATATGAAATGAGACTATAAAGGTAGGAGGAAGCCAGCTCATGGGGCTAATGATTTTACATTTGATCTTAGAGACAATAAGTAGCTAATGAAGAACTCTGAGTTGGGGATGGGCAGGGTAGGGAGTGATATAATTAGGTATGTATTTCAGGAATATCCACTTGGCAGCTCTGTGGAGAATAGATTGGAGAGTGGAGAGGCAGGAGACAGGAAGACCAAATGGAAGGCTCTTGCCATAAAAAAAAAAAAAAGGAAAATTAGCCACCCTAGAGGAGAGGGACCAAGGGCTGTCTTTTCTCTTCCACTAATCTTGAGGGCTCTTGGACATATTCCTAGTGATCCTATAAAATAATCCAACTCTAAATTTAATCAGATTTGTTCCAAGGAAATAGATTAAATATGTGAAGTTTTCTTTGATTCTTTCTTTCCTTTCACTCCACAATTACAGTTTTTAAGAATATGCATACCTCTGACCTGACACCTTTCTGTTGTCCCTTACCACCCATGGATACTTATAGCCGTGTCTCTTATTCCTATAACTTATTTCTGAAATATGCCTGTCCTATTATCTCATTTCCTCTGGGTCCTAAGTTTTAGCTAATTAAGCAGATAAACCAATCAATAACAAATAATTTGCTGAGCACTTACAAGAGTATTAGGCACTGTGCTAGCCAGGGATTCAAAAAAAATGCAATTTCTGTCTTCAATTGATTTGCCATGGCCTTGATAAGGAACAACATAAAAAAGGTGGTCCCTATTAGCTCTAAAATTCTGTAATTCTAAAGAGAAAAAATGTTAACACAGCTCCTGTCACCTTAATGTCTAACCTCACTATTTCTAATATTTGTATTATTATTCTTATTATTCATTTCAGATACTACCTCAACATGGCACACTGAATATACATCAGCATAAAGTCGGTCAGCCAGGCAATAAACATTTATCAAACACCATGAGCCAAGTAAGGTTTGTAGCATTGCCGTTTGCTATAAATTTGTATATGTATTGTGTGTGTGTGTGTGTGTGTGTGTGTGTGTATAATATATATGTATATGCATATGTGTATAATGGTAGCAATGGTACAGTGGGTAGAGTGTTGAACTTTTCTTGCCCTTTCATTTTATTAAGTGCTTTTGCTTTGGGCTAATTGTGTCCTCTGGTTGATTACTGAATATAAACATATTTAATGTATTTAATATCCCTGTCAGGGGCCTCATGAATTTTAGGAGTACCAACCCAAAGAATACCTTGAATCTGGGGTAACCATCCTCTGAAGGACCTATCCTATGAGTTGGGGAATGTGCTGGAGCACTTTACTGTGTCAGGAAGACATGAGTTCAAATTCTGCTTCTTACATTTAGTAGCTATGTGACCCTTGGCAAGGCACTTAATCTCACTGAGCCTCAGTTTCCTCATTTGTAAAATCAGGATAATAGCACTTGTAGTATTCACCTCACTTGGTTGTTATGAGGACCCAATGCAAAAGTGTGTATAAAGCATTTTGCTTGAACAATGCCTAATGATCATTTTTTTTGTTTTGTTTTGTTTTTGCAAGGCAATTGGGGTTAAGTGACTTGCCCAGAGTCACACAGCTAGTACCTGTTATGTGTCTAAGGCTGGATTTGAACTCAGGTCCTCCTTACTCCAGGGCCTGTGCTCTATCCACTGTGCCACCTAGCTGCCCCTTAATGGTTGTTTTTTAAATAAAAAGATTCCTACCAATATGGATAGGTTTCCAATATAGACTCAGAGGTGGACTATATGTTTATTGTCTGAGGACCAGCCCAGCTGACTCTGGAGAGGCCCTTCATCACAGGGTTGGCCACCAGATCACTTCCTTGATATATAGTCTTTGATAGATAACTTATGAAATCATCTAAGGCATACAAGCAGTTGCCACATTCATTGGTGGAGAGAATACCCACATGGATCAAAGGATGATAGATTTAAAATTGAAAGGGACCTTAGAGGTCCATTAGTACAATCCTCTCTCCATTTTACAGATGAGGAAAATGAGGCTTAGAGAAATAAAGTGAACTTTTTGGAGAAGATGTGGGAAAATTGGAACACTAATGGATTGTTGGTGGAGTTGTGAAATGATTCAACCACTCTGAAAAACAATTTGGAACTATGCCCAAAGGGCTATAAAAATGTGCATACCCTTTGACCCAGTAATACCACTTCTAGGGCTATATTCCAAAGAGCTCATACAAATGGGAAAAGGGCCCACATGTACAAAAATATTTAAAGTAGCTCCTTTTGCGGTGACAAAGAATTGGAAATTGAGGGGATGCCCATCAATTGGGGAATGGCTGAGTAAGTTGTGGTATATGAATGTAGTGGAATACTATTGTACTATAAGAAACGATGAACAGGCTGACTTCAGAAAAACATGGAAAGACTTATATGGTCTGATGCTGAATGAAGTGAGCAGAACCAGGAGAACATTACACACAGTAACAGCCACGTTATGCGATGACTAATATTGATAGACTTAACCCTTCTCAGCAATACAAGGATCTAAGACATCTCCAAGGGCCTCATGATAGAAAGCGCTATCCACATACAAAGAAAAAACTATGGAGTTTGAATGCAGATCGAAGCATACTATTTGCTGTTTTTTCTTCTGTTGTGTTTTGTTTCCTCTTTCTGGTAGTTCCTCCTATTGGTTCTAATTCTTACTTACAACATCACTAATGTGAAAACACGTTTAATAGGAATGTATATGTATAGCCTCTATCAGATTGCGTGCCATCTTGGGGAAGGAGGTGGGGAGGGAGGGAGAGAAAAATTTAAAACTCAGAAGCTTATGGAAGTGACTGTTGGTAATTCAAAATAAATTAATTAAATTTAAAAAAATAAAGTGAACTTTTGCCAAGTTTTATGCCCAAAACTACATAGGCAGCAAATGACAGTCAGGATTTAAATGTAGACCCTCTTATTCTAAACCCTGTATTCTCTCCACTGTCCCACAGAATTTTTAAGTATTGAAATATTAAAGGTCACATGATATCAAAAGGTTTGCCAGCTCCCAGTGATAGAGATCTGCTTTGCAACTGTTAAGTGGGCTGTGTGCCATCAATGTTGCTCTGGCAATCTTTGCATAAGGAGCTACCTCCTGCTTCCACATCAACCGACTTCTTATTTTCCTTGACTAGAAACATTTGTTATAGGTGATGCAGGGAAGAGAGCTTACTTATGCAATTCCCCCTCTGTCTCTGTAACTATATCCTCAGGAACTTAGTGCTTCCTGTCAGGAATGATTACACTCCATAATGGAGAAGGGATTTTCCAAATCAGCTGTTCAGGGGAAGACCTACTCTGCCAGCACACTGACAGATGGTACTTAACTATTGCTGGTCCCTAAGTGAGCAGCAATCCTTGGTTATTATGAACTTGGGAGGTAAGCAAGCTCGCTTCTGCAGAAAGAGGAAAACAGCAACCATCAAAAAAATGTCTGCCAGACCTTAAATGTTTAAGGTTTATCATTGAAATGAAATTTTCACTTCTATTTTGGGAAACACACAATCCTTAGCCTAGCCTTCCATAATCTACTCCCATGCTGCCTCTCCTGTTATATCTCCCACTAATCAATAATAATAATAATAATAACTAACATTTATATAGCACCTGCTATGTGCCAGGTACTCTGCTACAATCTTTTTTTTTAAAAAAAATTATCTCATTTGATCCTCCCAAAAACCCTGGGAGGTAGGTTCTATTACTATCCTCATTTTACAGAAGAGGAAACTGAGGCAAATAGAGGTTAAATGACTTGCCCAAGGTCACACAGCTACTAAGTATCGGCAACTAGATTTGAACTCAGGGCTTCCTGACTCTATATTCATTGAATGAATGGTAAATAACCTATAACATAAGGAAGCAATATAGATTTGAAACAAGCTCAATAAAAATGCTTGGGGTATTGGGATTTTCAGTGTTAGTCCAGAGTTAGCCAGAAGATCTTAATAAGAGCTATGCTTCAGGATCCTAGAAGTCTATTAACAGGGTCCCATAACGTCTGATATAGGGACACACCCAGGAAATTAGAGAAGTGACTCAGAGGCATCACTACACACAGCCTTTGATATAGCTTGTGCTTGAGATTTCCAAAACTTTATAGTATAGACTGATGTTGGAAACTTTCCCCATAGTTACATACAATACAGGGAAACACAAACATAGACACTTAGGGAAAAAGTCACTTGGAAAACCAGATTTCCAGAATTTGGGTTTGTTTTGGCCCTGTGAGGTCTCACCCAATTCTCTCTTGCTCTGTCACATTTCAACACAATCAGCTCTCTAATAACCATGAGGCCAGTTTAAGGAATACTAGCCCAAAGGCTTAATCTAAGTATCCTTTTATAAGCTTTCCTACAGGTAGCCACAGAATGAGGAAGAGACTGATTTCTTGGTGTTATTGGCAGAAGCTGCCACCTTTCTGCCCTCACAGTTCAACTGCCTCACCTCCATGACTGAAGTAATACTAGGGTACCTTTGGGGATAAGGCCATTCCTAAGAAACTCCAGGTTCCAGACCCATCTCTATGGGGTTCAGGTCAGGGAAAAAATCATATCATTCCCTGACCCACCCTTTTTTTCCCTCCTTTTCTTCTCTTTTTTCTCCCATTTCAAGTTATATACTCTGTGTATGTCAATGGTAAAAAGAAAGGTCTCCTGTACATCAAAATATTTATAGCAGTAGTTTTTGTCAAATCAAAGAACTAGAAATAAAGTTGATTTCTATTTATTGGGTAATAGCTAAACAAATTGTGATACATGGGTGTAATGGAATATTACTGTGCTTTAAGAATCAACGAATATGATAAATACAGAGAAGCATGGAAAGACTTACGTGATGAAGAGTAAAGTAAGCAGAGCCAAGAAAAAAAATACAATGACAAGAATGTAAATGGAAAGAACAACTACAAAACGATAGAAGATGAATGTTGCAAAATTACAAAGAACAAGTTTGGTCTCAAAGAAAAGAAATGAGAAGATACTTCACTCCTCCTCCTTTGTAGAGGTAGGGGACCCAGAGGTATGGAACACTGCATGCCTTCTCAGATTTTTTTTCTGATTAATTGGTTAATTTAGCTGATTTTTTTCTCTTTTTCTCATAAATAAATTATTTGTTATATGGGATAGCTCTCTGGGAAAGGCAAAGAAGTGGGATAAAGGAGAAAATTCAGATGATGTAAAACAAAATGTATCAATAAAAATTTGTTTTAAAAAATAAAGGTCTCATATATACCAAGATTTATGTAGTAGCTCTTTTTGTCATATCCAAGAACTAGAAGCAAAGTAGAGATGCCCATTGATTTGGAAATGATTAAACACACTGTCACGTGAATGGAACGGAAAGTTACTATTTACTAAGAAATAATGAATATGAAGAATACAAACAAGTATGGAAAGCTCTACATGAACTGTAAGTAGAAATAAGTAAGCAGAATGAAGGAAGCAGGACATAGAATGTCTACACTGGAAGGAACAGCAACAAAACTGGAACAAAATGCTATGAGATTATAGTGACTAAGCTCGGCCACAAAGAAGATATATGAGAGTGTACTTCCCCCACTTTTTTCTAAGGTAGGGAGTGAGAGTGCGGAGCACAACATATAATGGCGTACTTAGCTGACTTTTCAGTTTTGTTAGACTTTTTATTTTCCCCCCTCTTTTTTAAATTCTTTGTTATAAGAGCTACCTCTCTGAGAGAGGACTAAGAGATATGTGGTGAAATGAAGATAACATAAAAACAAAATAAAAAATGAAATTTAAAAAAATAAAATAAACAGAGAGAATGTGAGAATTTTGTGGTAATGAACACTTGTTCCCAATAGCTATCAAGCTGCTAAATGTGATGATAAGATTACCAAGCTCAGGCTCAGGCATCTCCAGATGGGTCACTGCTCCTAAACACTCAAATGTGACTTTGCCTTTGTTGAAATTTTTAAAACTTTTTTTTAGTACCAGATGGAGATCTACTACCTCTATTACCTGTACCCCTCAGGAGGGCTCTGACTAGATGACAGGCCAGGAACACCAGGGGAAAGGATAGAAAAGAGGAAAAATAAAGGAGAAGAAAATGGAATTTGGAGGGGAAAAAAGAAAAAGAAAGATGGAAGTATAGATGAGAGGTATATGGGAGAATGGTGCAATTAAAAAAACACACTCAACAACTGTTCTACAAGGAACCCTTCATCATCATCGTTTGGCTACTGCTGCTTTGGAGTATCAATTTCTAAAGGGCAAGGAAGACACCATCGGTTTGTCCCATCATGCTCTAACATTCCTCTTAGGTTGCTGGTGTGCAGAGCCTGAAGCCACAGGCTTCAGAGGTTATCTAATCCAACCTTTCCATTTTGGAAAGTTCCCATATGGAAACTGAAGCTAAGAGAGGTGAAATGATTGGCCAAAGGTCACACAGGCAGAAAGCAGAAGAGTCAGGATTTCAACTCTGGTTGAAGGTCCTCTAACTCCAGAGCCAGTATTTTTTCCATTGTGCCATGGTAGGGTTAGGAAGGAAACTCACATACTTCAGCACTTTAAGGATTTGTAATTTTGTCAACAAAAGGTGCTTCTTTCACCAATAAGATGGAGAAAGCTCTGTAACTTATTTAATGGTCTTTAAGTATATCTGGGGCCAGAAAAATCCATTACCCTTTAACTAGCCTGATGAACAGCCACATTTAACTTGTCATATGTTTGAGTCACAAATCAAAACTATGTTGACTTTTTTTTCTTAATTTTTAATTAATTTATTTACTTTTAGTTTTTAACATTCACTTCCATAAGCTTTTGAGTTTTCAATTTTCTCCTCTTCCTTCTCCCCAAGATGGCATGCAATTTGATATAGACTCTACATATACATTCCTATTAAACATATTTTCATATTAGTCATATTGTAAAGAAGTGTTAGAACCAATGGGAGGAACCACGAGAAAGAAGAAACAAGATACACACACAAAAAAAAGAAAAAGAAAAAGAAAAAAGAGATCAGATAGTATGCTTCCATCTGCATCCAGACTCCATAGTTGTTTCTCTTGATGTGGATAGCATTTTCCACCATTAGTCTTTTGGAGCTGTCTTAGATCCTTGTATTGCTGAGAAGAGCCAAATCTATGAAAGTTAGTTATCACACAATGTGGCTTTGACTGTGTACAATGTTCTTCTGGTTCTGCTCACTTCACTCAGCATCAGTTCATATAAGTCTTTCCAGGTTTTTCTGAAGTCTGCCTGCTCATCATTTCTTATAGCACAATGGTGTTCCATTACATTCACATTCCACAACTTGTTCAACCATTCCCCAATTGATGGGCATCCCCTCAATTTCCAGTTCTTTGCCACCACAAAAAGAGCTGCTATAAATATTTTTGTACATGTGGGTCCTTTTCCCATTTTTATAATCTCTTTGGGGTACAGACCTAAAAGTGGTAATCCTGGGTCAAAGGGTATGCACAGTTTTATAGTTCTTTGGGCAAAGTTCCAAATTGCTCTCCAGAAAAGTTGTATCAGTTCACAACTCTACCAACAATCCATTAGTGTTCCAATTTTCCCACATCTTCTCCAACATTTATCATTTTCCTGTTTTGTCATCTAACTTGTATTTTTTTTTTACCATTTGGGAACATTTTCACCTTCAAATTTCCCTTCTTCCTTTTAACTTTCTCTGCACTGCCTTTCCTCACCAGTTTCTTATATTGTTCCTGGAAGCTTCTTTGGAAACACTATGTCACATGTCATGGACATCTGTCAACACTTGCACCCATGGCCAAACAGCAGCCCAAGTGGACAGCTTTTATTTGTGCGGGGAGACCAAGGAAGGAACTATCATATATACATGTCATATATATGACATAATATTTAATATATTAATATTATATCCTCATCCTCATCCTCAATTACTCAAATAGATGTATGATTTCATCATGAGCTTTAGGAGTTTCCTCCATTGATGTAGATTGTAGTCCATTCGTGCCTGGTGCATGCTATATAACTCTCACCCAAGTCCTCCCATCCTTCTCCCTCTGGTGGATCTGCTCACCATACTGGAGGCCTTCTTTGCTTTCTCCTGCCATCACTAAAGAGAGAGTGGAGCCCTCTGGCTGTCCACCACCTGTCATTCTTGCCATGGGATCAGTCTATCTTCTCTTCCTATCATATAATTCCTTAATGACATCTTTTACTCCTCTTCTCCAAAGTTCATTTATTATATTACATTCTGTTTATAACATAATCATCATAATAGTTGATTATTTTTAGCACTGTAAAATTTACAAAGTGCTTTTCATATATGTTATATCATTTGAGTCGTACAACAACCCTGTGAGGTAGGTGCCATATATATTATTATCCCCATCTCACAGATGAAGAAACTGAGTCTCAAAGAGGTTACATGACATGCCCAGAATAATGCAGCTAGTTAATGTTGCAGGTATAATTTGACCTAAGATCTTTTGACTCCAAGTACAAGATCCTGTCCACTATGTATTAATACACCTGGCTCTCAGAGGCTGAGGTTACTCAGCAACTGTAGACATTGAGACGTGCAGTTCAACAATTCTGATTTTTCTCCTCCCTGAACTTCAGTGTCTGTCCAATCTAGCTAATGGTTGAATGTTATTTAAAATGTCAAAATAAGTCCATCAATTATTAGACAGATCTTAAATTTAGTAAAGTACCTTACCCTACCGAAGATAGTTGTTTGGCATTTCAACCAAATACAGGAAAGATTAACCAGTGGATCAGGGTGTGCCAATATATGTTAAACCTTTGCCTGCTAAATTGCCAAGTCAGATGCAGTCACCACGTGGAACCTCCCTTTGCCTCATTCCCCTCTTCAGGGTTTATCAGGATGCCAATCAGGTAGAAGAATGAAACCGGCAGAGTTGACTTCTTCCCTGTTTCACTCAAAGCTTCTATTGTTAGTACCCTGCTCCTTGCCTTCTCTTATGAAGTCAGAGATTTCATAGTTGACATTCCCCCTACTGAAACTGAAATGGTCCATTCTCTCAAAGAGTTTCAGGGATAGGGGCAGCTTGGTGGCACAGTGGATAGAACTCTGGCCTTGGAGTCAGGAGGACCTGAGTTCAAATCTGGTCTCAGACACATGACACTTACTAACTGTGTGACCCTAAGCAAGTCACTTAACTTTGCCTCATCAAAAACCAAAAAAAAAAAAAAGTTTCAGGGATGCCTGAGGTCTTAGGATGATATAGCAGAAAGAGCACAGGATATAGCATCAAAGGTTTGAATCCTGTCTCTGCTACTTACTAACTCAGTGACCTCGTGTAAGTCCCTTCATCTCTCTGGGTCTCATGTTGCTCTAGGCCCTAGCCCCCACAAAGTTCCTGAGATCAAATTGACCAGTTCCTAACCTGAGGTTTGATCCCAGAAGGCCATTTTCTCTAAGCTCTCTTTGGGCTCTAAGATCCTATTATTTTATGGATTGATAGGAAAACTGGCCCTCCCTTCGTTGCATTTCAAAAAGCAATGGCTAGACATAATAAATGAATTTCTAATCTTGGCCAGGATTCTCTTTACTGGAGGAAATGAGGAAACTGAAACCCACCAGGTTTAAATGACTTGCCCAAGGTCAGAAAGCTAGTTAATGGCAGAGGGAGAACTAAAGGATAGGTTCTGACTCCTAGTCCAAAGCCTTTTTTTCCACAGGGTAGGCTTCATAGTGAAAGTGAAACTGGGTCTGAACTAGGAAAGATAAGTAGATTTTAGATAAGTGTAAATAATAGAGACAGCTATTCCAGGTAGGAAGGGAACAAGAACACAAAAAAGGTTTAGAGATAAGAATGAGCATAATGGCCTTTAGTGACCACCCCAATTTTTTAATTTGGTATGTTTACCTGTTCTTGTGAGCTAAATATAAAGGAGTATACCAATGCTGGTGGTGGTCTGCTTTGGTATATAGGCCAAATGGGTTTCCTAACCATTGGTCCTGCTTTTGAGATTTAGAGTCAAAAACAATTTTTAAAAACACTAAAACATGTTAGCCCTGGGCTAGGTAAGGGGGGAGGACAAGGATATGGGGTATACATCTGATACTGAGACATGGCAGTGAGATTGGGTTAGTCAAGGTTCGAAACTGATAGGCCAAACAAGTCAGGGTGACTCTAAGGATTGGAGTTCAAGGAAAAGCAGCTGGTGAGGCATCAGTTACTCATGCTGAAGTAGTGGACATGAAAAATGAAGTGAAAGACAAGGTAAGTCAAAAGGTCAGGTAGGTAATCATGAAATAAGAGATTCATAGAATATAAAGGCACAGGGCAAGGTGAGGGAGAGAACAGAGAACACCAGCAACCAAGGTGATTTTGATTCTGAGGCAAGAGCCTAAGCCACTCAGGAAGAAGCCTTTTATATGCTTCCTGCTAGGGCAGAAACCAATTCTAGGGCATGGATGGTACTGAGCCTATAGGTGAGAACATGTGAGGACATGCACCGGGTTAGAAGTAAGGAAGTTGGAAAGAAAATGGCAGCTTAGGCAGATCCTATGCATGCTTCTCCAAAGTTTTCTCTAGAACTGGAAGTGCCAACTGGAGAGCAAATAAGAAAGCCTCAGGATAGACTCTGGGACAGTACAGAGCCTGAGTGCTTTCCTAGGTAGTGATATGACCTTGGGAAAGTCATCTCACCTCTCTGGGCTTCAGTTTTCTTATCTGGCAAATAAGGCTGCTGGATTAAATTTCTAAGGGTGCTTCCAACTCTACCAGTTCTATGTCTCTGAGTGGTAAACAACTGGCCTGGTGTGTTATGTCAGGGTGCCTCCTGGAGGTAGATCACTAGGAAAAACAAGTCCACAATGGGTCTACTGTTTATTTCTTTAAGAGTTACCTGTTGTTACTTCCATAAACTTTGAGTCACTCTTGTGGGTTTTCTTTCCCTTTCACCTTTCATTCTCTAAATGAAAAGCATTCAGAGATGAGGCTGTCCCAGAATGTATAAATAACTTAGGGAGCCTTTAATCAACTTGAAATAGCCATGTTTCTTGGCTGAGAAAGCCTCTTCTTTCTTTCTAAAGCATTTGGTTTTATGAAAAGATTCAGGTCAGTGAACAGCATAATAATAAAGGTGTCACCTTTACCCTTCCATATCCTATAGCCTACCCTGAGCCTTCTGGTCAATGCCCCCTTCTTCTTTTCCCCTGCTGGCTGGATACTGATCCCTATTTACCTTAAGTCCTACAAAGGGAACCCAGAATCTCCTTTCCACTATGACCCTTAGCTGTACTCCTCCTCTTCCCAGTGGTGATGGGCCATTCCTGTGCATCCTTAGGATTCCTGAGCCTTGCCACTCACAATGTGGCTCAATGTGTTGCATCTCCCTTTTAGAGTGTTAGCTACTTGAGAACAAGGACAGTTTTCTTTTTCTACTTGTATCTCAAGTGTTTAGCACAACACTTGGCATATAATAAGTACTTAATATTTTTTCCATACATTCATAAAAATAATAGAATTAAAGTATATCCAGAACACCCCACAAAAGATTTATTTTCTGAGTAGCTAAAATTCATTCTGGCTGGTTGGGAATGCAGCAGCATAAGATGTTAAATGATTGATAAAATATTGCAAAGGCCAAAGAAAGTATCTGTTTAGCATAAGGTGACAGACATCTTGCATTAACCCTGCAACATGCCCTCCTCAGATGCTCTTCAATACAATGTTCATTACAGCGTCCTGTTTTCCTTCTTCTTTCTTCCTGATTTCTGTCTCTTTTTTCTCCCCTTTCCCTTGGGGAATGGGGAGAGACAGAGACAAAGACAGGAGACAGAAAGAGAGAGTGAAATAGTGCTGGATTTGGAGTCAGAGGAACCTGGGTTCAAATCCTGGTTCTGCCACTGTCTACTTGGTAAGTTGTTTAGCCTCTCTGGGTCTCTGTTTCCTCAACTGTAAGATAAGAAAATTGGACCTTGAAGGTCTCTTCATACTGGAAATCTAAGGTTTTACTTGCTCCATTACCTTTCCATTAAATTTATTTTAACAAATATTTGTTGAGATCCTGTGTTAGACATGGGAAATAGAAGGACAAAAAACCAAACAAACCTGAACATTCTCTGTCTTCAAGGAGCATAGACTTCACTGGAGGCTATGGTTTATTGACAAAGAATAATAATTTAGTACCGCCCTCTTGGGCCGCTCACCCAGCTCTCCCTTGAACTGTCATGTTGGGTCCTAGAATGGCAGATAGTATACCTCCCTACAGAAGTAACTTTGACAGTTATGATTTCTAATACCATGTGTCCCTCAATATCAATCAACCAACTGAAATCAGTTAGTTTTTACAAAAGGAATATTTACTGAGAAACTACAGCAAAGACGGAAGTCACCAAACATCCCCCAAACTGGGGGGTACATTCTTCCCTTGAACACTCAAGGCCCCTGGGAAGAGTAGGCTCAAACTTATAGCCCAATGGCAGTGAAGCATGTGTAGCCAAGGGCACCTCCAAACTCCTGACCCTAGAATTCCTTCTCCCCATTGGTGGAGTTCTCACTCATGAGGTTCTTCCCTATAGGTGTAATTTTCTATGGGCTTGGTGCACCAGTATCTTTTTAGAGTCCATAGCCAGAATTTCTTTCCAACACAAAAGATCATGATCCCTGAAGCTTCCACTATCCTTGGTGCTATCTTTCAACTATTTAGAGAGCTAGATTCCCACTGTAGACTCTGCCATAGCAGCTCTGATGGACTCTTGGGCCACCATTCAGCTCTTACCACCTGTGCAATCTCTGATGGACTTCAGGACATCCTGAACTCACTGGTCACCTGATGACCTTGTAGCTCACTGAAGTCCTCCTTAATTGAAAGCCTCCAGGGAAGAGAATGAAAGATAAGATTACCTAAATCTTTTGCATACATGCTTTAGTTCCTGATTCATCGTGCTTCCAGCTCTTCAGCCAACCAGAGGACTCAGTACTAGGCCCTCAGTCACTCATGGCCAGAAACCAATTCCCCAAAGTTCTATGTATGGGATTGAAACCAAGCAAGGAACATCTATGAATATTCTATATAACCCACAAGGAAGGGTGAATCTGAGCATATTCTCAGGACTGGACCCTCATTGGCCAGTCACACACTCCCCCAACCTCCATGATATATCTAACATTTATATAGCCTTTAAGGTTTACAAAGCACCACACATAACATTATCTCATTTTATTCTCATAACAGCCCTAAGAGGTAAGGTATGAAAGAGGCAAAGAAGAGACAAGACAGAGTGGTCAAGGAATAGTTGAAAAGGGAGAGAATACTAAAAAGGGGGAGGGTCAAGGAGGTGACACCTAAAACTGAGCCTTGAAGAAATAAAAGGAATTTAAGAGGCAAATGTAAAGCAATGTATTCTAGGCATGGGAGATAGTTTTATAAGTGCATGGAAACAGAAGGGAACATATTGAATTCAGGGAACAAATCAAAGTCCAATTTGTCATATAGAGAGTATAAAGGAGAATAATGAAAAATTAGGCTGTTTCTTCTATTTCTACTTGCCTAACCAATTTCACTCTTGGTCCCAGGACCAAGCAGGCCAGTTCTCTGACTATCCATCTTTTCTGGGTTTCATTGTCTTCTTACTTATAACAATAATCACTATTGATCCTCCAGTGAACACCCAAATGAGACTTACTTCTCATCCCCAGCTGCAGGTAAAGATTTATCTTCCTCTCTTGTCTGCTCACTTTGGTTATAAGATTCTTGAAATTTGAATCTTAGTGGTCCAGTCACCATAGACACATCCATTCCTCTCTCTTCTGTATCATCTGTTGAAGAACTGAAATAATCTTTTAAGAACCTTGGATCTAAACTTTAGCTTTTTTCATTGGCTCAGTGTTGTCTATGGGACAAACATAATAGGAAATCTTTCTTTTTTTTTCTTTAACTAAATATCTCATTGACATGAAATGAGCACTTTTTGGCCCACTGTCCTAGATCCAAGCTGCTACACATCTCTTCTTGGAGTCCTAGGGGTACCCTGAGAGGTCAGGGGTATCACTTCCCTAACTACATTGGCTCAAGTCTCCACAGGTTTGCATGTCCTTGTGATGACTAGTGTTGCAGTTCCATTTGTAAACTTAACAAGAATTCTTTTCTACATAGGGACATTTATTTCAAGGATCAGGCAAGAACAAAAGTACAAACATTTCCCCCTCCCTCTGACACTTCAGGGACCCGCTTTCCCTTGTCCCACCTCAGTCTCAGTCAGGGGTGGAGTGAGGGGGATGGAGAGGAGAATAGACTCATTTTTAGCACAGTTCCTACATAGCATTGATCCTACCAAGTTTGCATCCAAGTCCTTGTCTCTGCTGCCCCTCTTGCTGAGTCCAGTAAGTCACCACTGAAAAGTCACTCCCTGCTCCTTGGGGAATCAAGGCAGGGCTGGCTACAAAACCTTAATGCAGAGATGCCAAGATACTGGGATGTCAGAGGCTCATTCTTCTGACCTTTTGAAACACATGATCCAGATTAATCTCCTTCACTTAAAACTGAAGAGAAAAAAAATGGTGGAGAAAGACTAAGGCCTGTTTTGACAGGGTCAAAGTTCTGGTTGCTAGTACTTTTCTGAATGCCTCAATAGCCAATAGGAAAATGGTCCTCCTAATCACAAGGTTCATGAGATGGGACCAGTTATAGAATCTCTGCCATATAAACTCAAGTCTCTCCAGGGTACTTCCATTATATATCATCACTATTCTTCTGGAAGCATGTTTTCAGCTTTCTCCCTGTAGAGCGATGCTTTCAGAGGCCCTCTGTGTTTATGCCAGTTCCCATAACAAATACTTTAAAAAAAAAAAAAACACCGTCATTTCTCAATAATCACCCACCTCCAAAAATCCTCCCTTGTAGTAAAAAAAAATAGTTAAGAAAAAAACAAAAAAAATACATTTTCTATGTCTGACAATGTATGCCTCATTCAATACTTTACTGTCTGTCGCCTCCATGACAAAAGGAGAAAAGTATGTTTTGTTTCCAGTTCTCTGAAGTCAAGATTGGTCTTTGCATTGATCATAGTTACACTTTTTTCAACATTGTTTTCTTTTACATTATAGCAGTCATTGTGTACATTGTTGTCTTGGTTTTGCTTACTTCATACTGTATCACTTCATCATAAAAGCCTTTCATAGTTATCTTCACAGAATTCATCATATTTGTGATTTCTTTCAATGCCATAATATTCTATTACATTCACATACCAAAGCTTGTTCAGCCATCTCCCTAATCAATGGGCACCAGTTTCCTTCCAATTCTTTGCTGGAAAAATATAGCACTAAAAGTGCTACTATAAATATTTGTTTACATTCCTTTCCCCTGTTTTTGATGTCCTTGAGATCTATGCCCAGCACTGATTTCACTGGGTCAAAGGGCATATACAATTTAGCGATTTTTCTAGTACAAAATTTTCTAGAATGGGTGAGCTAACTCATAGCTCTGCTAAGACCGGTTTTTTTTACATTTTTAATTTATGGGATAAAACAAGCGTTTTTATAATATAGTATAATAAAAAAGATGCACATGAAACTGCAAACCTATTGCATACAACTTGCTATTCCTTTTGATTGTATAATAAAATTATCATGAAAATTTCTTCTTTTTTCTTCCCTTCCCTCTCCCCTTTCCCACCCTGCCTCACCACTACTAGCTTTATTTCCAAAGATGATTAGTGAAAAAGGAAAAGAACCAATAGTGCTTTAATATCAGGAAGCCACTTTTAATATAATACCAGAGTCCCAGCCTTCTCTGCTAATCTAGTCTTTTCCTAATCAGTCAGTCAGTAAACATTAAGTGCCTACTGTGTGCATGGCACTGTACTATGTCCTGGGGATACAAATAAAGGCAAAAGACAGTTCCTGTCTTCAAGGAACTCACAATCCAAAGTGGGAGACAACATGCAAATAACTATATAAAAATAAGATATATCTGTAATAAATAATAAACAATAAACAAGGGGAAGGCAATAGGATTAAGAGATTGGGAAAGGCTTCCTGGAATTTTAACTGGGACTTAAAGATAGACAGAAGTCAGGAGGCAGAGTGGAGGAGAGAGCATTCTCTCTTCTGGGAGGATGGAGGACAGTCAGTGAAAATGCCTGGAGTCTGAAATGGAACATCTTGTTCAAGGAGCAGCTAGGAGGCCATTGCCCCTGGATCAATGAGTGTGGCAAGGAGGTGGTGAGGAGAGTAAGATTTAAGAAGATTCTCCTAAGTGATACAGATGCGTATTAAATGTTTAGCCTTAGCACAGGCTAGTGGGGAGAAACTCTCTACATGTTAGCCCTCTCATCTAGACAGAATTTCCCAGTCAGAGGATATCAAGTGGCTTGAGGAACCCATCAAGCCAATATTCTTTTCCTAAGGAAATTTTCAAATGTCATTATTCCTAAAGTTATATTGTTTGTTGCCATCTCCATCCCCCTGAATTCAAGAGAAAGGAAAAAAGGAGTCAGGCCCCAGGACTTGGTCTTTTGAAGGGTGTCCTTAGATTTCAGTTTTCAGTTCTGTTGCTAAAAGAATTTTAGTGTCACAGGTGATTTGGGGGAATCATGAAGGTAGACGCATGTCTGATTCCTCAGCCTTGCCATGGTCTCAGAAAGAAGTAGCTATAGCCATAATTAGAGTAGGTAGCTGGCTATTTGTTATGTCCTCTGCCCCAAATTATCTACCATCCAGATTTGCCATGATGACTCAATTCTTACCATTAGAATTCCACTTCTGAGTTAAAAGCTCATTTTCAAAATGTAGCCTAATTAACTGGGGAAGGTAACTATGACATAGTTAATGATCCCTACTACCCTATTACCAATTTAGTCTGCCACAGTAGCCAAACACCTAACAGGACCCTATGAGAACAGAGGTGGCAGGATAGGTACATTTATAAGTGGGACAGAAGATTAGAAGAGTATGGGTGACACCTGAGAAAGACAGCCTTGTGTGGGAACATTTCACTGGAGGGGGTTAGAAAATGTTTATGGGAGTGGGGAGTTATGCAATTTATGGTGGCATAGGCTCCCGGGGCAAGAGTAGGGGTGCTGCAAGAGAGACTGAAGTGATTTCAAAAGGATTGACATAGCTCCAAAATCAACCAATGCTCACTTAGCAATTTTGGCCAGATGGTCCTAGACTATCCCCTACTCCATCCCTACCTATCTCCTACTCTGCCTCATAGTACAATAACCTGAGCATTTACATAAAGCATTTGTGAACCTTAAAGTACTACATAAATGTTAGCTATTATTTTAATTCTCTAAATAGTACTGATGTATACAGTAATCCTCCAGAAAAGAGAAAGGGGGGAGAGAGCGAGCAAGCAGTTAAACAGAAAATCAGCTGGCATGCTACAGAAACAATCCAGCCTTAAGAGTTCGGGGTAGCTAGGTGGTACAGTGAATAGAGCACTAGCCCTGGAGTCAGGAGGACCTGAGTTCAAAGCCGAATTCAGACACTAACTAGCTATGTGATCCTGGGCAAGTCACTTAACCCTGTCTCTCTCTCTCTCTCTCTCTCTCTCTCTCTCTCTCTCTCTCTCTCTCTCTCTCTCTCTCTCTCTCTCTGTCTCACACACACACACACACACTCACACACACACACAAAAGAGTCAGAGGGCTTGGGTTCAAATCATGGCTCTCCCATTCCCCATATGACCCTGTGTAAATTACTTTATTCCAGGCTTTGATTTTTTTCATCTGTAAAATGAGGGAATTAGTCTAAAAAGCCTTCATAGTGTCTGCCAGTTCCAAACCTATGATTCTAAATTTCCTCATTTCCACACAGACTAACTTCTAACATACCTTTTTTTTCCTTTGCACAGAAAGAGCTTGCCTAATGGAAAAGGATCCAGGATCCTTCAAGGCATCCTATACAATGTGGTGCTTTGATCCCCTGGAGAGGAAATGCCTCCAGTTCTTGTATGGAGGGTGTGTAGGAAATGAAAACAGATTTCTCACCAGAAGGGAGTGTTATCAGAGATGTGCTCCAAAATCAGGTAAGTAGGAAGGATGTGGGGAGCTTCACATTAAAATAGATGAGTCAGAGAGGAGAAATGACTTTTTTATTCAGTTCAGCGAATAAAAGGACAAGATAGATGTGCTTAACATGAGAATAAAAAAATGTCTGAACAATTAAAAGAAACAGGAGTAAGGTTAGTGAGTGATGCCAGGCCAGGGAAGACCCATTGTAGTGACCATTCCTGAGCCTCCTGGTGCTCATCATTGCAACTAACATGTCCTAGGCAGTGGGGGCTAAGAGGATGGGTCAGTGGCATCTGGGTCCCAGTTGTAACATCATCACCATGCTAATGACCTGTGTGGTTTATTACGATTTCTTTTGGCTAACTGCTATTCTGGTGTAGCTCAACTCTCTCTTTGGACAACAAATTAAAAATGAAACCATCTGTTATTTCAAGTATCACTGGCCTTGAGGAAAATGATAATCGGTGCAATTCTCTATCATCTGGGTAAAGAAGATAAGTTCTATTTATTAAAGCATCTCTTAATCGAAAGATTGCCTTAACTCATCTGTTTGTAGACCAGCTGCCTTAAACATTTACACTATACTTGAATTTTTGCTTTATTCTAAAGTTCAGGGTTTTTTTTCTTTTATACCCTAAAAAAAATTTATCTTTTGTCAAAAGGCGTGCCTATTTTAACCAAAGTATATACCAGATACATGAAAGGAGTATGGGTTCTTTTGATAAAGAAGAATGTGACTAGTGGAGTGAATATTATTCTCTTTCCTCTTGGGAATCTAAGCACTTGAAAATGGTTTCCCCCTCACATTCACTGCATTAAAAACAAGTGATATATTTATGACTCCTACAGTAGCATGCATGGCTATAGTTTCATTATCACCAGGAGATTAGTTCAGATGAGGGTGAAGAAAATTACTACATTGGCACATTATAAAATGTGTTTCTCACTTTACATGTTAGTTTATAATCTTTTAGTCATGAGGTGGTCAGTGTTTTCTGTCATCTCTCCTCTAGAATCATGGTTAGTCATTGTGTTTCTCAGTTCTTAAATTCTTAGAAATGTTTGTTTTTACAGTATTGATGTTATAGTATAAGTTGTCTGGCTCTGCTCACTGCACTCTTCATCGATTCATTCATGCAAGTCTTCCTGAGTCTCTCTGAAGCTATTTCACATTTCTTACAGCATAATAGAATTCCATTCCACCCATATACCATAATTTGTTCTGCTTTTCTCCAAATGATGTCCTACTCTCTTAGTTTCCCTTTTTTGCCACCACAGCAAGAGCTGCTATAAAAATTTTTATATGTACAGAGCCTTCCCTCTTTCTTTGAAATCTCTTGGGGCATAGGCCTAGCAGTACTATCCCTGGGCTAAAGGGTATGTAAAATAGACTCTATTTTCCAAATTTAAATTAAATTTCAGTCTCTTTTTGGAATAAATTATTTTCTTCTTTATATGGGAAAAAAGCAACATAATTTAAAGAAAAAAGAAATAGCAGATAGTTAATAGAGATGAATGTAAAAACAAAGACTGCCCTTTGATGCTCATACAGTTAGATTTATCCAGGATCCAATTCAATTCAACAAACATTTATTAATAAGCACTTAACTATGTTCATGGATGTAACATGAGATTCTTGTGGCATTGTGGGGAGAGAGTGATCATAATAAGAAGAACACTGAACTGGAATTTTTAAAATCAGTGTTCTATTTCACTCATTTGGTCCTCAACTTACACATCTGTAAAATTAAAGGGAGCAGTGCCAGGACAGTGGTGTCAAACTCAGACAGAAATAAGAGCTACTAAACAGTCCCTAAGGAGTCCTCCAGGCCACAGATTGATTTAGAAAACCACATACTAGCATTATCTATGTTTTACTGCATTTTTATTTATTTTGTAAGATATTTCCCAGTGACATTTTAATCTGGTTTGGTCAGCACTCCGGGAGTGTTGTGGGCTGCATGCCATCATGTGTTTTGCACTTTGGTGCTAGAGAATCTGTCAAGTTCCTTTGGCTCTAAAATTATGTGACTTTCAGTGTTTATATAGCACTTACTATGTGCTAGGTACTTTACAATTATTATCTCATTTGATCCTCACAACAACCCTGGGAGGCAGATACTAATATTACTCCCATTCTACAGATGAGAAAACTAAGGCAAAAAGAAGTTAAGTGATTTGCTCAGAGTAAGCCAGTGAGTGTCAGGCTGGATTTGAACTCAGGTCTTTCTGACTCCTAGCCCAGTGCTTTCTATCCACCTAGTTGCCCTCATCTCATTCACATCCCATTGTCTAAGACTCTTGTCCATGTCCTTCTATAAATGCTACACAGGGGATCCAGGGATATGCCAGGGATCTTCTTCAATCTCTTGATATTACATGGGTACCAATGGAATAGTAGGCTGACCATCTGGAGCCAGGCCTTCATCAATAATTGACTTTTTTCCTTTTCTGATCTTTGGTCAAATCATTTAATGCCCTTCTCCTATGTAATATGCTACATCTCTTGTTTATTTTTGTTTGAGGAGTTGGGTTGGGTTTTATTTGTTTGCTTGTCGGAGGGCTGTTAGGTGTTTTTTTTTGCTGTTTTTGTTGTTGTTGTTATTGTTTTTTAGTCCGGGACTGTGATTTCATTAATATAAGAATCTCTCCATAGGGAAACTCCCTGAATCAATACAGATGAGGAACTGTCCACAATTAAGAGTTGTCTGGGGCAGGGTACTGGGAACCTAAATGTCTTACTCAGGATCAGGCAACCAATATGCAAGTTGACTTACCCAGGGTTAGGCAGCCAGGATTTGAACCCAGGTCTTCCTGACTGGGAGGCTGTCTCACTTTCCAGTAAGCCTTGTTAAACAATGAAAATATGCAGAATGACTGTTACTCACTGTGCTTTAATAATGCACAATGCTAATGTCTTTTCTCCAGCCCAAGAACAGACATCAGACATGTGCCCTGTTCAAAATTCCAAACACATGCCAGACCTCAAACTGTGCTGTCATAATCCTCACTTGACAGGATTTATTAAAATACTTATCAAGGCTTCCTTTTTCTACAAAGGTCTAGTTTTGCATTTTTTTTCTGCTAGGTTTTTTTTTTCTTGTTAGTTTTGCTTTATTTCTGCTGGATTTTTTCTCTTGCTAGTTTTGCTTTTTATTTTTCCCTGCTAGGCTTTTTTTTCCCTCTGAAACCTATTTTTCAAGCCCACTAAGGATTTTTTTTAATGTGTCTTGCTTGGCAGAAACTCTAGCATCTTCATCCCTCACAGGTTTTCACCAGGCAGAAGTGATCTTTCTTTTTCATCTACCTCTGGGCTGTCCCTCACACAGGGGACATGACACGTTGAAGTCTGATAAGCCTAACCTGATGTGGCTGGACTGAAGGAAGACAGGCACACACTTGCTGTATTTGGCTCCAGTTTCCCCAGGCCATGCTGTTCTCTACTCTTGGAGACTATATTGTACTAAGGATAATAGAATCGTAGCTTTAGAGCTGGAAGGGATGTAAAAGGCCAGCAAGTCCAATCTCTTCATTTTATGAATGAGGAAACTGAGGTTCAGAGAGTTACATGATTTGCCCAGGATCTCAGAGCTGATAAGTGACTGAGGCAAGACAGAGGTCACTGATACTTCTTTCATTCCCCCCGCCCAATTATTATGAATGCACTTTCACTCAGATTATTTCCTTATCTGTGTAAATAACTTGACTCCCCTCTCAAAATTTTTACAGACTTGACAAATGGCATAGTTGGCATTGTTTTGTCCCATCTGTCATCTGGATATTTTTTTTTTTTGCAACAGAAGGTGGTGGTCTCCCTGCTTCCTTCAAGTGTGATAACTATAGATTCTGTTGCCTCCTCTAATGGTTAATGCAAATGATTAAAGCACATACTCAGGGAAGCCATCCAGGGAATAAGAGCATGGGACTGTGCTGAGGGAATAGAGCCTGGGATTCTGGCCACTGACTAAGACCATAAGTGAGATCTAGCCAGTAGAGCTCCTTAAGGCTCTATATAGTCTTTTCAGTGTGGGGACTCTCTCCCTACAGACCTACTTATGACATAGCACGGTCCTAGAACAAGGGTACTTAATCCAGGGAATTTTCGTTTTCCTTTTAAACATGTATTTTGATAACTATATTTCAATATAATTGGCTGCCTTTGTGGTCTTGTGTATTTTATTTTATGCACTTAAGAACATGGTCCTGAAAAGTGGTCCATTGGTTTCATCTGACTGCCAAAGGGCTCCATGACACAGAAAAGGTCAAGAATCCTTGTCTTAGAATGTTGTCTGAGGCTCAGAAAGGTTAAGTGATTTGGTCATAGTCACACAGCTAGTTAAGAGTCAGGGGCAGAATTGGAACCCACTTCTTACAGACTTCCACTATAACACTATGTTTATGTCTTATTCCTTCAATAAGATCTAACCACAAAGCTAGAAAAATAAAAGAGCAAGGATGTATTCTAAGCTTAAAAAATTTTTTTTAAGGTATCCCTTATTTTGTAGAAGAGGGAGCTATATAGTGAGAGATAATGATGTTTAAGAAGATGAGGCCTGGCCTGGACCTTGTCTCTGTAAGGGAGCTATCCATCTCATGAAATGAAGGGCAGTTACCAACTGCCTTAATGTTCTTTCCCCAGAGGAGTGTGTCATTGTTGAGTCATTTCTGTCATATCTGACTCCTTGTGACCCCATTTGGGGTTTTCTTGGTAGAGATATTGGAGTGGTTGGTCAATTCCTTCTCTGGCTCATTTTACAGATGAGGAAACTGAGACAAACAGGGTTAAGTGACTTGCCCAGGGTCACAAGGCTAGTAAGTATCTGAGGCTGGATTTGAATAATCCTCTTGCTCTACACACTGCACCACGTAGCTGCCCAGGGAGTTAGCCTATATGGCCCCTAATTTTTCTTTTGTCTCTAGATCTATGGTCCTAAGCAGTAAAAGCAATAAATAAACAAAAATCATCATATCCTTCAATCCAGTAATTCCATTATAGGGAATGTGCAATGAAAGTATTATCAAGAACAACAAAGAGGTTATCTGTGCCAAGATTTTCTGGAAACCTAAATGACCAACAATAGGTGAGTGCACTGATGTAATGTAAAATAATGGTCTAATGAGTTTACAAACAGGCAGATATGAAGAAAGCAAAGAAATCTGGAGGAACCTTTCTGAAAGAACACAAGGTGCAACAGGAAGACTGGGATAATTAGACCCAGGAGGAAGATTGCATGACAATGAATGGATAAGGAATCCTCATAGGGACTTAAGGGGGAATGACTGAGAAGTTGTTGTGAATAATCGAATGCACACAAAACCATTTAGGAAGCATTTGCCATATGCCCAGTCCTTTGCTAAACACTGGAAATGCAAATTTAAAAGTGAGACTATCTCTCCAGGTAATTATATTTCAATAAGGGGAGGTAATACTTACAGGGGAATGGGAACCAGGGAATAATTATGGTTCCCAGAATAAGAGGTAGAAAACTTGGGGGCAGGAGTATGGTATACAGGTAGAATGTCAAGAAGATGGCTAGCATGAAAGCATGGTCAAGTTAAGTCAACAAGCATTTATTAAGTACTTACTATATACCAGGCACCGTGCCAGGGCAATTAGGTGGTACTGAGTGCTAGGCCTGGAGTCAGGAAGACCTGAGTTCAAATCTGGCCTCACATACTTACTAGCTGTATGACCCTGGGCAAGTCACTTAACCCTGTTTGCCTCAATTTCCTCATCTGTAAAAGGGAGATAATAATATTACTTACCTCCCAGAGTCATGAGGAACAAAAGAGATAATAATTATAAAGCATTTAATGTTAGTTATTAATAGCTATTATTATGCTGAGCACTGGAAATATAAATATAAGTAAAAAAAAGTCCTTGCCCTCAAGAAGCTTACGTTCTGAGAAAAGATAACACATAAAAGGAAGCTGAAAATAAGAATAGTTAACACTTATATAATGCTTACTATGTGTCAGGAACTAAGAGCTTTATAATCATTATCTCATATGATCTTCATAGCGACTCTAGAAGGTAGATGCTTTTATTTTCCCCATTTTACAGATGAGGATACTGAGGGAAACAGAGGTTAAGTGACTTGCCCAGGGTCATACAGCTACTGTTTGAGGTCACATTTGAACCCAGCTCTTCCTAACTCCAGCACTTTATTTACTGTACCGCCTGGGGGTAGGGGGGGATGAGGCAGAGAGTGGGGAAGAGGTTGTAAAGAGGAACCTGTTCAGGGACATAGTAGGAAACGGAGACTAGAGAGTCAGGAGCAGAGCCCTGAGGGTCATGAAGGAGTAAGCATAGCTGGCTTCCTTAAAATGAAAGCTGTAGAAGATACCAAGCAATAGTGTGGAAATGGCTACAAAGTGGAGTGATATTCTAGGATGAGAAAGTCTGCTCTGATCTAGGCTGGGGTCACTCAGATTTCGTGGGCTATGGGGATTTGCCTACCAATCAAGACAGATAGCCCCTAGATTGGCAAGGCAAATGACAAGAAGATGGCAAGAGTGATATTTTATGTGTTGAAATTAATTAACCTAAATTTAAATACTTCTAAGCCAGTTTAGCTGGTTGTATTAGTATTTAATAAGAAGTTTTAAAATTAAATTATTAATTTTAAAATTTTTAAAAAATTTAAACTTTTTAAAATGAGAGTAATCAGTTTAGCCCCATGGTCTGAGGGCAGAATGGAATGCAAAAGCATATAAGCTGTCACATCTGCATCACCTCACCCTACCCCCAAAAAGCTAACAATAAAAAAATCCTAACTACAACCACAAATTTGATTTAAATAAAACACAAGAAGTTAAATTTATTCTAAAACATATTTTCAGCTTAATATGGTTGTTACTAGGGGATAAGTAACATAATGTGCTGCCCCAATGGTATTTTAAAGACTACAGCTGGAATGGCCATATGTAGTCTGATTACCCAAATGCATCATCTTCTCCAGCTGACATTTACTATGCCCACTCACTCAGATACATGGCAGTGTTCCAGGCACTTTAAACATGAAGAAATTCTAGGTAAATGGAATTTACCCTAACTAAATGTTGATTAGTAACATTTTGCTTCTCCTGACCCTCCATTTCTTCTATGAGCTTGAAAAGATCTTGGCAACTGGTCCCATCACTTCCTGGCAAATAGAGGGAGAAGAAATGGAAGTAACATCAGATTTTATACTCTTGGGCTCAAAGATCACTGTAGATGATGACTGTAGCCATGAAATTAAAAGACGCTTGCTCCTTGGAAGAAAAGCTATAGCAAATCTGAACAGCATTGTAAAAAGCAGGGACAGCACCTTGTTGACAAAGGTCTGTATAGTCAAAAGCTATGTTTTTCCAGTTGCAATGTATAGCTGTGAGAATTGGACTAAAAGGAAAGCTGACAATGCAGAATTGACACTTTTGAACTGTGGTGCTGGAGAAGACTTTTGAGAGTCCTTCAGACAGCAAGGGGATCAAATCAGTCAATACTTAGAGAAATTAATTCAGACTCTTCACTGGAAGGTCAAATACTGAAGATGAAGCTTAAATATTTTGGCTACATGAGAAGATGAGACTCGTTAGAAAAGACCCTGAAACTGGGAAAGACTGAAAGCAAAAGGAGAAGAGGAGAGTGGAGGATGAGATGGATAGATAGTGCCATGGCAACAATGAATATGTATGAGCTTGGACAGACTTTGGGAAGACAGTGGAGGATAGAAGGGCCTACCATACTATGGTGCATGGGGTCTCAAAGAGCAAGACTGAATTTCTTGAATGACTGAACAACAATATTTGGGATCTGGCCCTTGCCTGCTTCTCCATATCGCTTCGAAATCTGTTTTATGAAGATTCTAAATTGGAAAACTACAGGCTTCATCCTGAGACCCGGACACCAAAGGACTCCTCCATTTAAGTTTGATTCCATTAAACATGTTTCACTTAAGAGCCTCCTAGGTGCAAGACATTGAGATATAGGAATTTTTAGAGATCTCTGAATTCACAGGAGTAAATATAAGATAGTGGAATTCTCCCTCCAATGCAAGTCAACAACCCTTCCGAGACTTGGTAGACAAATCTTAGGAAGTTGCCTGAAGCACATAATGGTTAAGGAGACTTACTCAGGATGACTCTTTGAACTTAGAACTTCCTGACCAGAAACTCTGTTTTCTACCCACTCCTCCATAGCTGCTTCTAAGGCCCTAATAATAAAAACAAACAAACAAATAAAAGTAAAGTCCCTGTCTCTAAGTAGTTTAGTCAAATCAGTAAGCCCCAAGCATTAATTAAGCACTTAAAATGTGCTAGGCCTGAGCTAAGTGCTAAGATACAAATAGGAACAAAAAGAAAGACAGCTCCTTCCCTTAAAGGGCTTACATCCTAATGGGGGAAGAAAAAACCTAAAAAGGATGGAGCAGAACGAACATTTTGGGCTGGGAGGGGCATGGTGGAGAAAGAAGTCCAGAGAGTCAGGAGCTGAGCCTGAAAAGAAATGAAGGAATGACCATGGCTAACCTGGGTCCTTCCTTAAAATTGAGGCTCCAGGAGGAACTGACCAGAAGAAGGAGACACAGGGATGGAGGAATCTCCTAGGATGAGAAGGCTGGTGGGGAATGGTGGAAAAAGACGTCTGAGAGTCAGAAGTGGAGTCGAGAGCAGAATAAAGGAGTTTACATTCTACTAGCTAATTTGCTGCCTATCACTGTATCTGTGTAGTTATCAGTCACTCATGTTCTGTTGAGGGGTGTATGATTAGATCACTATCTAAGTCACTGTTTCAGTTATGTTTCTCTGTGGTTATATTTCTCTTGCTTCTACCCTGTGCTAGGTTAAAACCCTATGGGCTCTGGCCCTGCAGACTAGTTCCCTTCACTAGATCATCTTTTCGCCTAGCTTCTTCAGCCTCAGGGGTTATTTCCCTGCAGAGCACTGAGTGAGTCTATTGCATTTATTCCAGACCAGCTTTGCCTCCCCATCCCATCTCAAGCACTTCTCAAATGATCACATACCCAAGACAGTTCATTAAACAGGTTTTTTCTTCTTCTAAGGTATCAGGGAAAACCAAAACAGAAGAACGAAGTAAACAAAACACTTGATGGGGAGGAAGAGTTGATTGTCACAAAAAGGGCAATCACAGTAGCCAGTGACATTCTGACTGCCAGGAGCAGGGAGGGGCTTCCTGCTCAAATGCCAGACAGTGGTAGTCTACCCGTGTCTCCTCCTCTGCTCAGTCCTGGAGGAAGCTCTCTGAGGGGCACCTCACCTGAGCCAGGTTCAGTGTGTAGCACAGGGGGCTACCTCCTGTAGCTGCCAGAGTTTCTCATAGTCTTTTTGACCACAAGTTCTAAGGAGGAAACAGTTTACCTCATATTTCTCTCCTTTAAGATGGAGAACAAATCTGCTCTTCTCCAACTCTGTGCCCCTCTCTTCCCAGAACATTCCACAAAACAATCTCAATCTCTCTCTTTCTCTCTCTCACTTCCCCAAAGCTATGCATTTTAGGAATTTGTGCCTCAAAAAATAAGGGCTAAATAAATGTCAGCTATTAGTATTATATATTAAAATGTAAATACGGCATATGTTTTTAAATAATAAGTCATTTGAGAAATCTCATCTTATTGAAGTTGTACTTTTTATCTAAAATGGGATCTCTTTAAATCAATTGAAATAAGAAACCAACAAATTGCCTGCTGGTGTGGATGATGGGACCTCAACCCACCTGGTAAACTAACCTTGTTGGGGAAAGCTTTTACCATATATAGTTATATTTAAAGGCACAGGATGTGATCCAATGCCTGTCTAAACTCATATGATTACAAACCCTGTCATAAATGTAGTTCACATTTGTAACTTTTAAGGTTTTCAAATAACACTGTGAGGTAGGTAGTACAAGTCATCTCCATTTAACAGATGAGGAAAATGATTCTTTAAGACACTAGATAGTGCAATTAGAGTGCTGGACTTGGGAGTTTTTACATTCTGAGTTTAAATCTTGCCTAAGTCTTTTACTGGCTGTATCATCATAAGCAAGTCATTTTATATCTCCCAGACTGTTTCCTCATCTGTAAAATGAGGATAATATTAGTGCTTATTTTGCCTTGCACAAAATTAATGAAATATATGAAAAGTGTTTCGTAAACTTTAAAACACCATGTACATGCTAGTTATTACCATGAAATGACTTGCCCATGATCACTGGGCCAATAAGTATCACAGGTACATTTTTGAATCCTGGCCTCTTGATTCCAGATTCAGTATCCTTTCATCCATGCCATTCTATCCTCCCAATGCAACTTCTACCATATCTATTTGTTTCTTCTTGGTCCTAAAACATCATTAGATTTTTTCTAAAATAATAGCTCTTCCAAAATCAAATACATATTTTAAGTACTCTCAAAACTTCACTTTTCTTAAAAATTTAGCAAATTTTCAATAATAAATGAGCCCATCTGATTTTTCTTCTCTATTACTCACTGTCTCTTTTTCTTGCCTGTAGGCTTTAGCTAAACCAAAATCAGAACAAAGGGAATCAGGAAGTAAAGGGCAGAGTCTTACAACAGTGTTTTATGAGTCTATAAAATATATCCCTTCTGCTGGAAACCACTATAGATAAGAAACCTCTAATCTATGGTGTTATTCACAAATAAATAGGTGATGTGCCTGAGCTGTGGTGTGCAATAAATCTAGAAATATAAATCTAGAAATGTAAATGTATATCAGATGTAGAACATGTATATGTATATATACATATATATGTCCATATATACACACATATGCATATATGCATGTACATAATAGACACAATTGGATGCCTCTTGAATAATTGCCAATGAGGATATAAAATTTACATATTCATGTGCAAAAGGATTAACAGCCATTCTGGGTAATTTTTGGCCCAGAGCCCATGTGAGAATGTGAAAATCTTGTAATTAGAATAAATTAAACAGCCCAGTTAATTGTATAAGATAGATGAAAATTTTAAAAGACCTCATAACTCTTTGCTCCCCTGAACATACTTTGTACAGTCCTACTTTTATATCTTTGCTCGTGTCATTATCCCCCTCAGAAATGTCCTACCCACTTCTTGTATTTATTCTTTTTAAAATCAATTTTATTGATATCTTTTCCTTTTATATCACCTACATTTCCCAATGTGTCCCTCATTCTCCCCTCTCAGAGTGCCCATCTGCTATAACAACACAAAAGAGAAATAAAACAGTTCCATACCCATAGTCTCTTCACTTCTGTAAAGGAGTTGGGGAAAAGGGGTGTTTTCTTCTATTCCTTCTTTGGAGCCAGGCTTGGCCAAATGAGATAATATTTGGTAAGGGCTTAGCACAGAGCCTGGCACAAAGTGGGCACTTAATAAATCCTCATACTTTTTCCCCTCCCTTCATTATAACTTTCAAGTATTTGGTTTGTATTTTTTATTGTTTTGTTCCTTGGGAGCACAGCCTGTTACTTGCATTATATTTGTATTTTCAGTACACATAATACTGTTATTCCTTCCATATCTCAGGTGTTAGGGTGTGCCACTGTGCCCCCATGATCTGGAAAATCTGAGTAAAATTTCTGACCCTCCCTTCATACCAGACAAGAAGTCTTTTTTTCTTTTTTCTTATGGGGTGTTTACAGTACCACAGTACCTTATTGTAAAATTTGGGTTATGTATTTGGTCATAGGTTCTGTATCATCTGCTGGCCTTTGCATGTCATCTGTGGCTTTCACAAAACTCCCAAAAAATTCCCATTTAATTTCTTTTGCCAAACCCCAACATAGCAAAACTGCAATGGGGAAATGGGAAAAGTCATGATGTGGAAGGGATAACTGTAGAAGCTAATAAATACCTGCCGATTGACTGTTGTAATTGTCCTTTCCATTTACATTGTTTTAGCTATTGTGTATATTGTTTTTCTGCTTGTGCTGACTTCATTTAGCCTTCCCATGCATCTCTGTAACCATGTTCATTGTGCCTTAAGGTATTTGTACAAAAGGAAAGTGATGTCTCAGAACCAGATAGCGATTCCAAGAACTAGAAGTGGAGAGGAAGGAACAGGATCATACAGAGCTGAGCCAAGAACCATAAGCCCTGGGGCAACCAATGAAAGAAAGAAAGAAAGAAAGAAAGAAAGAAAGAAAGAAAGAAAGAAAGAAAGAAAGAAAGAAAGAAAGAAAGAAAGAAAGAAAGAAAGAAGAAGGAAGGAAGGAAGGAAGGAAGGAAGGAAGGAAGGAAGGAAGGAAGGAAGGAAGGAAGGAAGGAAGGAAGGAAGGAAGAAAAAAAGAAGGAAAGAAGGAAAGAAGGAAAGAAGGAAAGAGAAGGTAGGACTGAGCTATGTAAAGAAAGGAGACACCAAGGAGAATTCATTAGCTCTATAAGTATCTGAAAGCAGAAGACTCGGGATGATTCTACCAGTGTACCAACCAACTCAAAAACTGAGGGAAATAGTGGGAGGGGGACACACACAAAAAAAGGTCTGCTCTCTCTTCAACTTCTCCTGATGTCTATCAACAAATAGGTGTACGTGAGTACACTCTAATATAATTATATCAAAAGATATAAAAACAAAAGATATCAGTAATTTGAATGTCACCTCAACCATAAAGAGGCTGGGGTTAGCTAGAGATAAAAAGAAGTGTCATTTTAGGCAGTTGGGAATTTTTTCTGACTGGAGGCTCAGAGTGATTGTGGTTGAACTTACAACTTTTTACCTAAAACTCCCTAAAGCTGCATAGAAGCCAACCGTATGGCCCTTAGGAGCCATTATGTTCTCTGTAGGCTTAAAACAAGCTAACTATTATAATAGGGTGATATACATATAAAATACAGTGTAAATGGAAGGTAATCTCAGAAAGAAGGCACTAGCAATGGGTGTGGGGGGATGGAAGGTGGAGAGCTGAAAAGCCCTCTTGCAGAAGGTAGAAAGAAGGCCAGGGAAGCAAGAAGGGGGAGGGGTGGAGGTAGGGCATTCCAGGTTTGAGAGACAGCCAGTGCAAAAGGAGTAAGGAGGTAGAGTGTCAGATATGACCAACAGTAACTAGGCCAATGTAGCTGGATGGTAAAGAACGTGAAGAGGAATCCAGTGTAAGAAGAATGGAAAGGCAAGATGGGGCCAGGTTTTGAAGGGCTTTAAATGCCAATGGGGATTGTGGTAGAAAGAGTTTTGACTTAGGAAGGCCAATCAAACCCCCCTGCCAGTCATGGATCCTGTTGCCAACAGAAGCCTGAAAGTCTGAACCTGAACTCAATCACAGAAGTCACTACACTCCCAACTTCTTTTAGGAACCATTTATGACTCTTATTGATAAATGGATCCAAACCCTTTTGGAATCCAGAGACTGGGTTGTCTTTGTACCTTTGTATCCCTAGCTCTAGCAAAGTATCTTGCTCATAGTAAATGTATTATGTTTGTTGAAATTTTTTTTTTAACATTTCTCACCTCTACCAACTCTTAGGGGTAATTGGTTCCATAAGTTTCTCCTGGGGATGAGAGGTGGGAGTGTGAATTACTTCCTTTTATGACACTTACAAGTTTCAACTGGTTTCTCTGGTGAACAAGGAATCTGCTGAACAAGCCTGTGTTCACTTTAACCTGACCATTCACAGGACCTTAGGAGGTTATGAAGTCCACAGATGTCAAACACATACAACACTACCAAACAGTGCCTGAGCCAGATTAAAATGTGATTGGGAAGTATGTAACAAAATAAATAAAAATACAATCAAATATAGATAACATTACTTTTTAAAAATTAAGTCAATATGCAGCCCAGAGGGATCCTTATACACTGATTAATGGCCCCCACTTCTACTTGAGTTTAAAGCACCAAAGATCTAGTCCAACCCCTTCATTCTACAGATGACAAAACTGAGGCCTCCAAGAGATTAAATGACTTTTCCACAGTCACACAAGGAAGTAGGTAACAGAGCTGAGCTTTGAATTTACATTCTCAGAACTACAAATCCATCAGTCTTTCCCCTGCATCCCACTGCCTAGGTGTTTCAATCCTGAGCTTTCTCAGCCTCTACCTTTCTAGACTCAAGAATCTCAGTCTTTTTAGTATATCCTCACATGAGGCTTTGATGTCTCCCCAAATAAGCAAGAAACAAAAATCTGAAACACCTACTGTAAAACCCAAACTAATGTGCACTCGTCTGTGCTTTCAGCTGACAACAGCCTGTTCTGGGATGAGGATGAAGA
This sequence comes from Phascolarctos cinereus, assembly GCF_003287225.1. NCBI lineage: Eukaryota > Metazoa > Chordata > Mammalia > Diprotodontia > Phascolarctidae > Phascolarctos > Phascolarctos cinereus. Next base: position 142,686,921 of record NW_027555736.1, read on the forward strand.
AATTAACATTGGTAAGGAAATATATCTTTTTAATTTCCTTCCTTTCCCCCTACCAGTGGCTATTTCTCAGAGAACAAAGGATGGCCAAAAGGCAATAGAAAGACAAAGGAAGGTGGAATATGTTCTACTATTATTACTTATTCTCATTCTTATTGGGGAAAAAAAATTTTAGGGGCAGCTAGGTGGTGCGGTGGATAGAGCTTTGGCCTTGGAGTCAGGAGGACCTGAGTTCAAATTTGACCTCAGACACTTGACACTTACTAGCTGTGTAACCCTGGGCAAGTCACTTAACCTCGGCTGCCTCACCAAAAAAGCAAAAAAAAAAAAAGTTTAGTCTGGATCAATGAAAAATACAGAGTGAAACCTGGGAGAGAGGAGTGAGTTCTATTTAAAAGATAAAATAGTTTAAACAGAGTGGTGGTGTAAGAAGCCAGGTTCCTAAGGGTTGAGAAATGAGGACTGAGGAAATGGAGGCAAAGAATTAACTTTAAATGTGGCCTCACAATATGGTGATAGACTTGGAGCCAAAAGAGTTGGGTTCAAGTTCTCCCTCTGCCACTAACTCACAGACTGACCTTGGGCAAGTCACATTCCCTTCATCTAGAAAACAATTACCTTCTGATGATGTTGTACAGGACAAGCAGAAAAGGGAAAGGGCTTATGAAGAAGGAAATTTTGCAGATTTTGGAAATAATAAGGCTGCCAGGAATTGAATTGAAAAAAGGGGAAATTAGTATTACCCCAGGATTAACTGATAAAGAAGAAGAAAGCTTTGAGCTAGAAAAGGAGGAGGAGGAACATCTCAAGATGTTATGGTCTACTGTGTGATACAGTGTGTTCACAGATCCTTCAAAAGGTAGAAGAGCCAATTATTTGTAAACAATTATATATTTTCATTGAAGAAAAGCAGCTTTGTAAAATAATTTAAACATTATTTTGGTGACGGATTTTTGTTCTAGTTTGGTATCAGAAGAATCCATGATTAACCTGTTGAATTAGAAATGGTTCACTGCCCAAGGACTTCAAATATATGTTTTGTTCAGTGTCAACAATAAAATAAGAAAGTCTTCATAATCACACAATTGATCTGATGAGCTAAAAATGCTAATGAGACCGTAGGCTGAGTGAAAGAGGCATGTTGTCAGCATCAGGACAGTGATAATCTGGTTGTATTCTTCTCTGGTCAGACCACGTCTGGGGTCTTGACCCCATTTTAAAAAGAATGTTGATAAGCTGGAGAGCATCCTAGATGAGGGCAATGAAGATGACACTGGGTCACAAGTTCATGTCAGATGAGTATTGGCTGAAGGAACTAGGAATGCTTAGCCTAGAAAAAAAAAGTCTCAAGGAGAAGCATGTGTTCAGGTATTGGAAAGGAGCAGTTTGACTTATTCTGTTTGGCAGAAGTTGGAGCAGTGGGTGGGAGGTACACAGAGGTAAATTTAGACTTGATATAAAGAAAATGCCTTAACAAATTAGAATCCAAAGTGGAATGGGTTGCCTGGGGAGATTTTGGGGTTCCATTCACCAGAGGTTTTCAAGAAAAGACTAGATGAACACTTTACTCCTCTGGCGTATTGAAGATTCTCGTCTAGATATGAGTTAGACAAGATGGCGTCGAAGGTCCCTTTCAACTTTGAGCTTCTGTGGCTCAGAATTCAGTGCTCTTGCTATTATATGTAATAACTGCCTCTATCTCTGGATACCCAGGTAGTTGTATTGATGATTTCTAAGGTCCCTCTCTGCTGTAAAGGTTATAGTATCCAGAGCTGAAAAGAACCTTTTAGATCAAATCCAATTCAGTTGTTTCAGGTAGCCAATTGAAATAAAGCTATCAGCATGCAAATTACAAAAACATCTTGGACATTGGAACTGGGAGGGACCTCAGATATCATTTAGTTTTACCTCCTCCCCTCATATTACAGAGAAGGAAATGAAACTCAGAGAAGTAGGGCCATAATAGGCTATTCATTAACATGGGTTGCAAGAAGACCTTTGCAATAATGCATCATTAGCCTAACTTGAAAATACCACAATTTCATTTCTTTAAAGAAACATTCTATCATTTCTTGCTAATTTAGACCAAACACTCCCACAATGCTTCTGAATGGGGCAGGTCTGTTTAATTGTAATCTGAGAACTGGTAAACAGCAGTATCAATAGAGCTGCTCCCTCAGGAAGTCAGGACCAGTTGTTCTGACCTAATCCCTTGAAAGACCAAAGAGTAGTCAATTCTACTGACTATGCTTTTTTTCCTCACACAGGTCTTATTGTGGGGATCATCGTGGGATGTGTGTCAATAATTGTTTTGCTTGTGACACTGACTGTGGTCTTCTTGAAGAAGAAGAAGAAGAAGAAGAAGAAGAAGAAGAAGAAGAAGAAAAAGTAAGGAAAGTGCCATTGCACAGAGCTTTGGGGGATGGGGTGTGACTTGACTGTGGAGAGGAAGAGGGGAGGAAAGCATTCTAGGTATGCTCAGTGCTGGAGAAAAAAGTTATGGTATTTGTCATTTCAGTTGAAGAAATGAAAAACAAAATGAATTGTCCAAAATCATAAGCTTTTAAAAACAATCCCATATTTTAAAAAAGTGAGATGATTTTGCTCCATTCTGAAAACATGATATCCCACCTCACCCCTAAACTTCCAATGTCCCAAATCAACCTTTGATCCCTATGTTGCAAAATCTAATGTCATTTTATTCAAACAGGGATGTCACATGAATTATATGACTCTTAAGGTGTATCTTCTTGATTGTTACAGAACAGAGGTGAGATAGGAATGATAGCTAAAATGTCTTCCTGTCTTCTTCTCATCTTTCCTTTTCATTCTCATTGGCACCATCCCAGATCAGGCCCTCATCACCTCTGGCCTAGACTATTGCAAGAGCCTCCTAAGTAGCCTCTCCACCTCCATTCTTCCCCTTCTCTAATATACCCCTCACATCAGTGCCAAAATAGTTCTTCCAATGAATAGATCTGACCATGTCACCTCATTGATCAAAAAACTTCAATGGATCATTAGCTATTGGATAAGATACAGACTGCCTAGATTGGAATTTAAGGCCTTTCATAATCTTTCTTCCTGATTTTTTCTGTCTTTATTTCACACACACACACACACACACACACACACACACACACACACACACACAACACATGCTGTTTCCCCATTTTTTCTTACATTCCCTCATCTCCATGTCTCCATGCATTTGTCTACGATTAAGTTATCTGTCCTTCTCTTTGTATTGAAATTCTCTGCTTTCAAGGTCCAGCTCAGGTGCTATCTCTTAAGTGAAGCCTTCCCTGATTTCTCCAATTAAAAGTAATCCCCCATTCCTCAAATTTTCTCCAGATGCATTGTCTGGATCAAATGAAGCAATATGTGTAAAGCAGCACAATGTTGGCACATAATAGGGCTTTAATAAATGTTCTTTCTGTCCCCCGCCTTCCCTTCTGTATCTCTCCTTTTCTCCTATTCTTACATCTTGTATCACACTTATCTGTAAGTCTGTGACCTACTATTTTCTATTACTTTTCTATTAGACTACAAACTCCTTGAGAAAAGGAACTGTATCAATTTTTTTTGTATCCTCAGTTTCCAACACGGAGCCTTTGACTGGACCCAGAAACAATAGGATTTTGAGAGGATAAGAGCTTTAGCTCTATCCACATGCCTGTGAATCACCATTTATTATGGAAGAAATGGGAGGGGGTAGGCAGTAACTAGGGGACAAACACTCATGAGGGTGTACCTGCTTTTCAATGCCAAGCAGCCTGGGACTGAATCCAAGATTATAAGAGTCTTAGCATGCATTATACTTATTCATTTTCTCTAGTAATCAACTTGGAAATCCCAAGGTAAGATTGCTGAGTGCTACCACCTCTACACTCTGTGCCTCCCAAGCACTAGGGTCCAGAACCCTGGAAGCTTCTAAGAAGCAGGAGGGGTATCAGCATAACCCTTATCCTGATTTCTAGGCTAGATCTCAGTTAGTCTGAGATTTTAGGAGTAGAGATAGTCGATGAATTTCTGTGCTCCAAACTTAGACACACTTTCCAGATCACTATGCTATTTGCTATTGTCTAATGATGCCTCCGATTGTTCCCCATTATCTTGGCCTAAAGGTTCTAGTGCCTCTTGTACCACTTCTAGCCAAGTAATTAAACTTGAGCCTCAATTTACTCACCTGGAAAATAGGGATAATTTTACCTGCCCTGCTTATCTCACATACTTATTGAAAGGATCAAATGTGAAACTGTATGTGAAAACCCAGTACTGCTACACACATGTAAGTCATTATTATGTTTGATTCTTTAAAAAAAAAAAAGCCTGTGTAGCTGCTTGAAAATATGCGGTAAATAAGCTCATTATGCTTATCCAGCTATCATTTTGAGAAAGTAGGGAATCAATTTAAACCTGCATCTGATAATAGTTTCACTTTCCTTTCTGCATTGGCTAGTGCCAGGTTACATCTGGCTGAAGCACTCTCATTTTCTCATATGTGAAATATCTTCTATATGTATCTTTTTCTCTTGTCTGTTTAAAAAAGTAGCCTTAGTATTGAGATAATAATGCTCACAAAGATCTGTAAAAAGCCACCACTTAGCCTTTAATATTTGGTAATGCAGGGTTAGCCAAATACAAACATACTTTTTCATTTTAAAATAGAACCTTCTTTCTAGAAATGAAAATATTTTCCAAATAAGCACCTTGAGAACAAGGATTTCTCTGCCTCTTTTTATATCCTCAGGGATTAGCACAGTGCCTGACACAGTAGGGAGTTATTTAATAAATGCTAGTTGACTGACTGACGATTAGGAAGAGACTAGATGGAATGGACTAACTGAAGAGCCAGGGAAACTGACAAACTACCCCCTCCCCATAATTCATAGCACCCCTGTACCCACAATCCCTATGTGGAGATTTGCATAACAAATGGCTGCCTTTCATCTGTGCCCATTTTTGTTTTTTACGGAGCTTTCCAGGGTATACTCCCAGATGGCAGGGCGATAGTGACTAAGGATAGGTGAGGCTTAGAATAGCTGCACTAAAAAGCATAGGCTTCAAACCTGAACTTTATTTCTCTGAAGATCATCTACCTAACAAAACTCAGCCATCCAAAACACAAGGGAAAACTAAGAAGTAAGAAAAAAAAATTTTAAGAGGTCCCTTAAGTAGCCAAAATAGATATAATAGAGTCTATTCATAGAAGAGAAGTAAGCTCACTCAGAACTTATTTATTCTTATTTTAAATGCAAGTCTCATGAGCCCCCAGCAGATAAACAGCAGCTTTATCAAAGTGTCTTGTATAAGGTAGATGCTCTATAAAAATTTACAGAATCAAATTGAAGCAGTAAATTAGAAAGCCACTGGGGATAGGGAAAGGGATAGCTGGCAGTGTGTCCACAAAACTCTGACTCTCCATTTTAAAAAGGGTACAAAAATGCAGAAAGCCATCTGGGACTACAGTGTAGGGGCAAACAGCCTTACATAAGGCAATTGACTCCTGAGAGCACCACAGTACATGATGGGTATCCATAATGATGGCCCTGAATTATGAAGGTTAAATTATATTCAATGTAGTCTATTTAAGAAGGCAAAGAAGTGTGTCCTATACTTAAGAAACCTTTGTTGCCACTATGAATAAATTTTTTAAAAGATGTTGGCACTTGAAGACAAAAGCTTTGCCTCTCTAGAAAATTCATTGATGTGGAATCTTTCTTTACCTGAAGATGCTAAAGCAAAGATGCATCCAATCTTAAAGTGCTATAAAAATGTGAATGACAGCACGGGGTAGGGCGAAATGCACTGGATTTAGTTTCAGGAAAAATCTGGGTTTGAAGCCCATTTCTGTACCCACTGCGTAACCATAGACAAGTCACTAAACATCTTGTAATCTGTTGCCTTATCTATAAAATTAGCTGTAGCAGCTAAGTCAAGGGGTTGTGAAGATGAATGAGATTCAATATGTATAATGCTTTGCAAGTGTTAATGCTCTATATAAATGCCTATATTTATTATTGTACATGTTAGTTAAGAGGTGCACTGGATAGAATATGGTATCTGGAGGAAAGGTTAGTAAATGGTTAAAAAACAGCTCTCTGAAAAGAAAAATAAAACCATGGAGACAGGACACAGTTTTCAATTTAACCTGCAGTATTAACATTTCCACCATCATTTTCTCAAGTCTAGACAATTAATAAAACAATACATCAAGCCCCGAGCTGCAGCATTTGTTGTTTTTTCCAAGTATAAATGCTCACTTTGATAATTTAACAATGCGCTCTCACCAGCCAGTTAGAGCCGGCTCCATCACACCATTGACCTAGACTCAGGAAGAACAGGGTTCAAATTCAGCCTCAGACATTTGCTGCTGTGTGACTCTGGGCAAATCGCTTAACCTCTTTGTGCCTCCATTTCCTCATCTGTAAAATGGAGATAATAATAGCAACTACCTACCAGGGCCATTGTAAGGACAAAATGAGATGATGTCTGTAAAGTGTTTTGCAAACCTTACAGCCTATATAAACGTCAGATATTATTATACATACATACGATATTATCATATGTTTTAATACATGTATTATTACTGTTGCACTATCTGAAGCATTGGTGAGTTTTGAATCTCAGAAAAAAAGAATTCAAATAATCCCCTGAAGTAAAGGAATCAGAAATTCCCTGCTCTAATTCCTATTTGTTGACTTTACTTTCATCTAATCTGAAGTTGTTGTAATTGTTCTCATGTAATTTGTCTAGACTTAAGGAATGTCAAGTCTCCTCTTTAACATCTGTAAAGGAGATCTAGAACAAAGCATGGAAAGAACATTGGTGACAATTCAGTCCAAGGTAGCTCATTGTGCCTTGAGGTGACCTCCCCCATTCTTGAAACAAAGAGGCCAATAAATGGTAAGGAACAAGGAGATTGGTACTCTGATTAGATGACTATTGCCTAGAGTAGATTGGTGGGAATTCTCTTAAAAAATGACATCTGTCTGCCTTCATTCCAGCTACTTCATTAGGGATAAGAAAAGAGTCAATAAAAACCTTTGGTCATCAGTAGCAAAGTCAACTGCTGAGATGTGTGAAAGCAAAAGCGTATGATTGGAATGTTACTCCCTGCTTGCAGTTCATACATTTTCATAAATTTAACGAAAACTCCATTAGAAATGAAAGGAAGCAAATAATAGAGAATTGAACACAGCAGTCATGAGATTCAAACTCTGATGCTTTATTCATGCAAACATCCTCAGGAGGTGACTTTTTGTTAAACTCAGCCTTGCTTTATTGCTCCATTTGCTTTTTCCCACAAAATGCTTTTTTTGAAAGAGAGAGAGAGAGAGAGAGAGAGAAAGAGAGAGATTGAGAGGGGAGAAAGATTGAAAGAGAGAGAAAGACAGAGGGAAACAGGCAGAGAGAGATAAAGAGAGAGTAATTGATTGATTTCCTCTCCTGCATTTTAACAATATCCCCTCTTATGTGTGGAATAGGAGCACTGGCTCTGGAGTCATACTTTCTGGGTTCAAATCCACCTCTTTAACTTACTATCTGTATAGTCTTGGGCAAAACACTTTTCCCATTGCGCATCAGTTTTCTTCTCTGTAAAATGAGAAGAGTTGGACTAAATGAATTCTGAAATTTTCTTTCTATTCTAGATCTATGGTCTTATCTATGAACTTTTTTTTTTTGGGTGAGGCAATTGGGGTTAAGTGACTTGCCCAGAGTCACAAAGCTAGTAAGTGTCAAGTGTCTGAGGCTGGATTTGAACTCAGGTACTCCTGTCTCCAAGGCCAGAGCTTTATCCACTGCACCATCTAGCTGCATTCCTATCTATGAACTTTTGACTCCTCCTGAAGAAGATTCATCATCTTATTTTCTGTGTTATTTATTGGCTCTGGGGACATTTATGTAAAATGGCCAATATGATAGAGATTTGAACATTTTAAAAAGGTACCTCTAGCTACAAATGAAAATACGATGGGGCTATCAATATCATTGATCAATGGGTTATCTGTTTTTCCCCCCAAGGAAGAAGAGGCATGGGAAAGGAAAAGAAACACAGCAACTGAATGTTAAATTGACCTGAAACAAGAAGCAATTTGTATTCAGGCTAATCACATGTGAATATACAGCTCTTTCAAATTTTTATAAATGAGTGCCAGATTTGCTACAGAGAACATTTTTGCATATTGTATTTACTGAATCCTTGCTGATCACTTGGAATAACTGGACACATATGTTCTCTTTAAAACTATTTTTTCTAGCTTTTCCTTTGAAATGTGCATTGTAGTTTCCATCAGTCTTTCATGTGGTTGAGAAGTGCTGGACTTGGAGTCAGATATAGGTTCAGAAGTCCCAGCCTTACCGCTTCAGTTCAAAACATTTATTTTAAAAAGCATTTATTATGGGGTAGCTAGGTAGTGTGGTAGATAGAGCTCTGGTCTTGGGGTCAGGGGGACTTGAGTTCAAATCCAGATTCGGATACTTGACACTTAACTGTGTGACCCTGGGCAAGTCACTTAACCCCAATTGCTCACCAAAAAAAAAATCATTAAATACCTACTTGTGCACAGCTCACTAGGTGGTCTAAGACTTACCAGGTGTTGAGGATACAAAGGCAAAAAATAAACAGGCTTGTAGTCTCCTTGGGTGATACAAAATATCCACCAGTAGTTCTCAAACTACATAGCACAGTATCAATTGATCAACAAACATTTATTAAGCACTTCCTGAGTGCCAGGTACTGTGCTAAGTGAGGAGGCAACCAAATAGCAAAAGACAGCCCTTACCCTCAAGGAATTTACTAATGAGAGAGACAACATGCAAATAAACATATACAAAGCACGGTATATAGAGGATAAATAGGAAATAACCAACAGAGGGATTGGGGAAGGTTTCCTGTCGAAGGTGGGATTTTAGTTGAGACTTAAAAGGAAGCCAGGAAGGTCTACAGTCAGAGCCCAGGAGAGAGAGTACTCCAGGCATGGAAGACAGCCAGAGAAATGGCCAGACCTTAGAGTTGGAGTGTCTTGCCTTAAGAAATCATGGCACACAATGAGAGAATCAGGACAGTGTTCCTATTTAACACAGTGTAAGTACCATGCGGTTCAAGGCCCACTCAGTTAGTTACTGTGCACAGCCTTTTGATGACCACTAATATACACAGATAAGTAAACGCAAGGCATTTGAGGAGGGAAAGAACACTGATAACGGTGAACCTTGAGGGAACACAAAAGTTCTGACAGGCAGAAATGAAGAAGGAGCACATTATAGGTGTGGGGGATGACACTTGAAAGGGGAAGAATTGGAGTGGGGTAGCCAGGTGGCACCGTGAATAGAGAGCTGGGCCTGGAGTCAAGAGGACCTGATCAGGTTCAAACGTGACCCCCAATATTTACTAGCTGTGTGACCCTGGACAAGTAACTTAATCACTGCCTGCCTCAGTTTCCTCAAATGTAAAATGAGAATAATAGCACCTGTCCCCCAGGGTTGTTGTGAGATTCAAATGAGGTAATAATTGTAAAGTAGTTAGAACAGTATGTGGCATGTAGTAGGTACTGTATAAATGTTATGGAAACGAAAGAATATTGAGTTTCGGAAAGTTTTTCTCATTTAAGATTTCAATAGATATAGATGACAATTGTTAAAAGACAGGCCTTGAGTAATTGCCTAAGTACTATAGAAGTTCTTAGGAAAGATAGGTTGGGGTTATAAAACCTTTAACTTTGGAAAAGGCTTTTCAGAAGACGTGAAATTTGAGCTGGGCCTTCAGAAGGATTCTCGCATAACAGGAATTGTACTTCATAGACCATACGTGAGAAGAGGCCTAGAGGGGACATCCTCTGGGGTGAGAACTACCCAGCCAACTTCTAAGGACATGGGTGGATCACTGCTAATGATAAAGCAATAATGATACAATCCCTTTATTTGCCACTGAAAAGGAAAAGCAACTGATTCAGGTTTTAAAAAGGCCTACCCTCTGTCCATCCTCTGTCATTCCCTCTCTTCCTCTTGGCATGTCAGAACTCTTGAAAGCCTCTTCCTGGCGGCAGAAATGGCAAACTGCTGAAATGAGGCTGACCTCCCCATGCGCTAGCTTAGGGGTGCTTGAGAATGGGTTCCAGAGCCCTGGCTGCTGCTTTGAGTTTCTTTCCTGAGCATCGGTGTCTTACTGGTGAGCCTAAGATGGACATTTTGGTCTTCCAGGAAATCTTACCAGTTCAAAGGGTTGAAAACTGCTGGGTCTTTAGTGGATGGCAGCTGTACTTCAGGAAGACCCCCCTGCCAGTTCAGGAATGCTTCATGGAAAAGATAATCTGCAAGAGCATGTACCTGGTTATTTATATGTTTTCTCTGCCATTATAATGTATGTTCCTTGAGGGCAGGGAAAGATTTTTGCCTTTCTTTGTATCCCAAGTGCTAAGCATTAAATGCTTAATAAATGTTTGATGGAAGGGAAGGCAGATTGGGGGAAAGGGTATTCAGAACGCATGCTGTCTTGGGTTGGGGGAAGGGGAAAGATGAGAAGAAAATTTGGAACTCAGAATCTTGTGGAAGTGAATGTTGAAAACTAAAAATTAATTAATTAACTGAACATAAATAAATGTTTGACTGTCTCCTAGTCCCTTTCTAATAGACATGTTCTGGCCCCATTCTCTCAGGGCCAGGCTGCTATATCTCCCCATCAAGATTCTAGGAGACTCAGAGGGCTTGAAGTATCTCTTCTTATACAATGGCTTAAATTCCCAGAGGCCCTTCTCTCCATTTTTTGTGATCACTAACTGGCACCCAGTTCCATTTCAGTATTTAACATTGAGTGGCTTCTACAAAGTGATGCTTATTTCAAAGATATAGCAAGAATAAATGTATAAACATTTTTCCTAACACTCTGGGGGCATAATTCTTCCTATAGCACTGCAGTCTCTGAGGCAGTAGGTACAAAATTTAGTCGTTTGTACATAGCATTGGTCCTACTAAGTTCATGTCCAGATATGGTTGGTATGACTGCAAGATGAACCTGCATCTCAGCTGCTCCTGAGCTTGAATCCCAAAGGTCATTCCCAAAGGTTGCTCGAGCACTGATGCCATGTTGACTACAAACTGAAGTCTGGAAGGACGTACTCACATGGTTGTAGACTCAACTCCTTTCATTGCTTGCCAAGGTCACTCAAGGGCACTGAGGCAAAGATGTCATAGCTGAAACTAACAGGTCTTTTAAAATGGCTTTACAGCCAATCAGAGAGCCTCCATTTCAACACATGGTTAGTCAACCATAAGCATTTACACAATGCCTATAACTGTTCTAGTCTCTCTGAGGCACTTCTTTTATACATCATTATAATTCTCAAGGGGCAATGAAGAGATACATGAAACTTATGGGTAGGGAGCAGCATATTACCTATAAGAATTTATGTATGATGTCATTAGAAAGAAGAGAGATATGACTGAAAAAGGAGATGAGCTGAGTACTATGCTATTATAATGGCCAACCTTGACCCCAGATGAGAGATGAGGAAATGTATCTCCCTCCTTTTGTTGGAGACATGGGACTATGTATATGGAATGTTATCCCCACTGCTGGGTGTGATGAGTTTATAGGCTGATTTTGCTTTTGCTTTTATATGGAATACATATTTTTAAAATCAGTATTTTTTTCTTTATTACTAGGGAAGGGTCATTGGGTGGGGGAAGGAGCATAATCTGGGGAAAAAAAAACCTATGATATATAAATAAAAAAACAGTTAAACATTTTTTATAAATGTAAGTATTGGGTGGATGGGTGGTGAGTAAGGATGAAGGTCAGTCATGTAGTGAGAGCAAGGGATAAATGTCAGACAGTCTGTGTCCAACACTGTTATCTATAAGAAGTCAAGGGTTCTAGAGGAAAGTTCCCAGCATATTGGGTGGCCCCTTTATAGAGGATCTATGCGAAGACATGGATTAGAATATGTTATAACAGTTTTTGTTTTACTTTTAAGCTGGTGGGGAGAAGGGGAGGGAGAGAAAGTAAATTCTTATAAGTTGAAAAATAAAATAAGAAAGTGCAGATTAGTTATGCTCTGTACTATACTGCAAGAAGTACCCACATTGAGATCACCAATTCATAGAAATATTGAAATATTGTGGATTTAGTACCTTCTTAGATCCTGTGGGTGAAACCAAGCAGCATAAAATACTGTCCTTGCCTTCATGAAACTTCTAGTTGTTAGCATCTAGACTGTCACCTCTTAATACCTCAGTTTCAGGAGATGGTACAGTGTCTTGGGGTTGGGGGGGAGAGGAAAGGTGGTGTACTAGTCTCATACCTAGGAGTCCGCTACTATAATTTTGAGGAAATCAGGTGAGATCTGACCCCTCTTAGTCTTGGCTCTGCTTGCTGCTAACAGTATCACCTCAGGTGAGTCAGTTCATCTTTCTGTGCCTCCGTTTCCATATCTATCAAATGAAGTTAATAATACCCGCCCCTACTAGCTCTTTGGGTTGTTGTGAGGATCAAATGAAATGATTCATGTGATCAAGCTCTGAAAAAAAAAGTATTATTGATACATGAAACATTAGTATTATCAATTTTATTTTTATGAAAGATGGTGGAATCTCAGTTACCTTTGTTGGCATTATTTCATTTTCTCTACAAAAATCTAGTTTTAGGAGCTGGTGAGGGAACTATCAAATGTACAGTGGCTTTCAGAGAAAAGAAATGTACATCACTACTTTCCTTAGAGAGGTAGGGGCTGTGGGTGTGGTCATGCAGAGTGTCAGACCAAGTCATTATGTCAATTAGTTTTCCTTAAATGTTTTCCTTCTTTTTTGTTATAAGAGAAAGAATCCAGGTGGGTGACTAAATATACATCTGGAAATGACTCATGTAAAAAAGGCATCAATAAAAACTTTTTTTTCCAAAAGTTAACTTAAAAAAATTTAGGCTGAACTAAACCTCTCCTTGCATCTTATTTTCCCATATCCAATGCTTGCCTGTCCTCTCCTGACACATCATAAACCAAGCAAGAAAAAGGAAAAGTGACAAGTCTGAAAATTCATTTTTGATTAAGCAAGGTTATTTCCACCAAATCAAGAAGGCCATTTACTCTGTGCGTGTGTTCAAAATGCCATGCCACTACAATAAAATTAAATGAGAGGCTACAAAGTTCCACGAAAAGAACACTGGACTGGGAGGAGATCTGAGATCGAAGGTCTCCTCTTTCACTAATTACCTGCAGGACTGTCGCAAGTCAACTCATAAACTCGGTTAATTCGAGGGTTCTTAACCTTTTTTGTCTCATGGACCTCTTTGACAGTCTGCTGGCGGTATCAGAACAAGGGTTTTAAACAATGAAAGGAAATGCTGTATTTCAGTTAGGGGTTAGTGAAAACAAAAATGGAATTTATTTCCCATCTAAGTTCATGACCCTCTGAGATCTGTCTATAGACCCCAGATTAAGAACTTTTGCAAGTCTGAAGGCAGTTTCAAAAAGAGATCTCCAGATATTTGGCTGGCATGACCATACGGCCTCCCTAGGTCACTACCTGGAAAGACAATACAGGTTTGACTGGCTGTATGGTGCAGTGACTGCTATGCTGGATAAGGAGCTGAGGAGACCCAGCTTCAAATCCTGCCTGTGTGACCCTGGGAAAGTCATTTAATTTCTGGGAGCCAGAGTTTCCTCATCTTTAAAAACATGAATACTACCACCTAAAATACTTAAGTATCTACCTTCCAGAGAGTTTGTGAGGTTTCCATGAGACACATGTGTGAAGCTCCGTGATCCTTAAATTTCTGCATAAATGTCAGCTGTCATTATTATTACTTTTGGTGTGTTCTAGAAATTGCCATTTTTTACTTTTACAGTCACACCCAGGCTGCTAGTTCTGAAAATCAGCATCAGTCCATAGACTTGTTACCAGATTAGAGTGGTCAGACCTGGGGGGGAGGGAAGTTAATTAATACAGTATGTATCAATACAAATTAAACATATGCCTTACAAAACTTGTACTTCATCAGGCTGCTGATTCTTGTGGTGATCAGGTGATCCATCCTTCTTGCCCCAGTAAGTATGAAAAGGGTTGGGAAAATGTCTTGAAGGCTAGTCAAAATAAAATAAAACCCAGAAAAAGTTGACTGTCATTGAAGGTGGTTTAAAACGTGAACTGTTTGGTACGATAATTTCCTTTCTCTTAAAGTCATTTAGGGCATGGTAAATACAGATCGGTATTTGTTTCCATTTCCTCTGAAGGAAGGACTTGGGAAGGACTTTGAACTCCCAGGGGGTGCTCTGTGAGTTGTGGATAGGAATTGAGAATTTGTCCAATGAAGATTTAAGAACCTCTGCAGAAATAGTGATAGGGAAAGAAAAGCTACGCTACAAAATCATGAAATCAGAGGTAGAGAGACACTTTAGAGATGATCTAAACTTTCTTTGTGTCCTAGACCCCTTTGGCAGTCTGGTGAAGCCTATGGACCCCTTCTCAATAATATTTTTAGATAACTAAAGGGAATGTTAAATTTCAATCAGAAGATAGTGGACTATAAAGATGGAATTATTTTCCCATCCTAGTTCATGGATCCCCTGAAATCTATGCATGGATACCCTGGTGGTCTGTGGACCTCAGGTTAAGAATCTCTGATCTAGAAAAAACTCCCTCATTTTGCATATCAGAAAACTGAGGTTTGGAGAAAAGTGTCTCAGGTGCTCAATAAATAACTGCTGGATGGATGGATGGATGGATGGATGGATGAATACCAATTCTAAGGCTTTAGCAGACCTTAAACACACAGAGATACCATGGCAGCTCCTTTGTCCTAAAGGCCTACTCTCTATCTGTCACACCAGGTTATCTTTCCTGAGTTATTTACATACATTTCAACTTTTACCTTCATTTGGCTCCTCATTTTGATAATCTGTCATTAATTCCTGGGGCTTCATCCTCCTTTGCTCATTGGTGAAGATCTTTATTTCTCTGCCCCACTCTAGTTTTCACCACAATTGGTCCTTCCTCTCAACTCCTAAGTTGGGCAAATTTTTCCTGAAAAATTCCTCTTAGGAGAAGATCTAGCCCTGGCTATATGCTGGAATGCATTACCATCAGACATGAGAGCCAGTGTAGTAGTGCCACGGAAAGAGTGCATTTGGAGCCAGAAGACCTAAGTTCAGATCTGAGCTCTGCTATTTATTTGTGTGTGACCTTGGACAAGTCACCTTTCTTCTCTGACCTCACTTTCCTCATCTGTAAAATGAGAATGGGTTGGACTACATGATATTTAAAGTATCACCCAGTCCCAACTCTATGAAAAATCTTACACCATCATATCTGACAAGGAGATTGTTAGAGCTTCTTTCTTCTAGATCTGGAGTTCCAGGACTTCTCATGTCACTCTACTCTCCTGCATTTAAAGAGACACTAATTCTTTCAAGGAGAGGGTGAGGTAATGATGGTGGAGAGTCAGGGAAATGCCTGCTTTGCTTTAATAAAGGAGGCTGATTAAGCCAAAACCCTAGCATCCTGGAGTGTAAAATTCTAGATATACTTCTACTAGACACTCACATGAGAAATGAGAAATTACATTCTAGGAGTTAGGAAGACAGTCTCGTGAGCTAACTTAAGCCTTGTCTAGATATAATTTATGGTGCAGCTAGGTGGCACAGTGGATAGAATGCCAGGCCTGGAATCAGGAAGACTCATCTTCCTGAGTTCAAATCTGACATCAGATACTTATTAACTGTGTGACCCTGGGCAAGTCACTTAACCCTGTTTTCTCAGTTTCTTCATCTTTAAAATAAACTAGGGAAGGAAATGGCAAACCACTCCAGGATCTTTGCCAAGAAAACCCCAAATGGGTTCACAAAGAGCTGGACATGACTGAAACAACTGAACAACAACAAAGATAGAATTTATAGATTTAATGAGGAATGGATTTTTTTTTAATTCAATCAAGTTTCAACTCTTGTAGCAAACTTTCTATGGAACATAAGGTAGGCAGTGTGGTACTGTGGTAAGAGAACAGGTTTGTGAGGAAGAAGGCTTGGGTTCTAGTCTTAGCCTCGCCACTGGCTGACTTTATGACTTTGGGCAAATCAATTTGCTTCTCAGGGGATATTTGAGTAGTTCACAGAAGATTCTTTCTTTTAATTCAATCAATCAACAAGCATTTACTTAGCACTTACTGTGAGCCAGGCCTGGTGTTAAGTGCTGAGAAAAATCTATGCTACCATATCTTTTGCCTAGTCTTCAAGTCCTGTTAACCACTCACCTGAATCACTACTTACTTACAACTACCTATGGGGAAAGAGTTTATAGCTTCTAATCTGTCTTTGGTTACCTAGAATCCAACTAGTTAGGAAAGAGGCTTACGCTACCCAAATTCACACAAAACCGATTTGCATCATAAGTTTAATTTGATAACCTACAACAAAAACTATAGTTGTCAAGCAAACTAAATTTGGGTGTTTCTTCTCTTCCTAGTAAGAAGCTAAGTTATGCTGGGAATACTCCTCAGACTTCACAAAGTATTTTGTATTTATAACTCTCTAATACACTCACAATTTATTCATTTGTTCAAAAAACATTAATGACTGATCTATGTGTAAGAAAGATAATTCTCTGTAGTGTGAACAATGCCTTTTCTTTGAGAGGAATGTTTATGCTGTATATGTCTCCCATATGCATGTTGTCTCCCATTAGAATGTCAGCTCCTTGAGGGTAGGCACCATGTTTTTTCCTTTCTTTGAATTCCCAATGGTTAGCATAGCGGCACATAGTAAGTGCTTAATAAATGCTCTCTTACTGACTGATTGGCAGTAGTATGGAAGATGTATTGAGAGAGAAAGGATTGTTGTGCCTTATAACAAATGTTTTGCCTTATACCAAAATTGGTATTGTATCTTTTTATAAGACTCTAAATTCCTTGAGGACAGAGATTGTCTTCATCTGACCTTTATATTGCTCCCAGCTTATCATACTTAATAACTGTTTGTTGTATTGGGGTGAGTATATAGAATTAGGACCAAAGGAGTTGCCAGTAGGGAAAGGTCTACCTGAGCCAACATCTTTCCCATCCTTTAAAAGAAACTCACTGTTTACATTTCATTCCAAAATTCCATAGTGCGTGCTCCCCTTTGCATTGTGGTACATGATACTAACAGTGGCTTGAGGACTACATTTGGAATCAGAGGACTTGTGTTCAAATTCTGACCTTGTCATTATCTTGTATGACCTTAGGCAAATTATTTAACTTATGTGCCTCTGTTTCCTTCTGTCAAACATGAGAGGTTTGAGTTAGATGGCTTCTAAGGGCAATTCCAGTTCTAAATCTATATCCTATCACACTTGACACTTTGGCCTGTGATTGGCACTGGAATCAATGCCCAATGTGCCCAACTTCATATACTTTCTACATCTGTGTCTATACTGTCTGCTAATAAATGATGTTTGAATAATTAACCTGAGGCACTAAATGAACTTCAGTCATCAAATAATGACTCACACAGTCAAGATCTCATTGAATAGTAATAAGATCTACAGGAAATGAGGTATAGAAATCTATCCTGCCCTACAGGAAAATTGAAGGGGAAGGGGATAAGAGAAGGGGGGGGAGAGATAGAAGGAAGGCTGGATTAGGGAAGGGGTATTCAGAATGCATGCCATCTTGGGGTGGGGGAGGGATGAGATGGGGAGGAAATTTGGAACTCAAAATCTTGTGGAAGTGAATGTTGAAAAGTAAAAATAAATTAATTAATTTTAATAAATAAAAGATCTCATTGAATGATAGAACTGAACTTTAGAGATCATACAATCCAACCTTTATTTTACAAAAATGGAAATTGAGGTCCAGAAACGATGACTTGCCTAAGGTGACATATTGAACGAATTCCAGGACTAAAACCTAAATTTCCTGGAAGGAAAGTAAGTAGACTCATATTTTAGAAACATTTTTTTAAACAAAGGTCAAAACAAGAGGATTTGTTTTTGTAACCCAGAGTTAACTAAAACTTTGTACCCCCTTCCCGATCAACTTCCCCCATATATCACAGTAAACCTCTTTATAAACATGAGCTATGATGATGAGTACAAACCCAGTTAATCCACATTTTGCTGTACATACAGTAATGTGAACTAACAGCTAATAAAGTGCTTGCCTAAATAAAGAAGACTCATTTATAATTAACATATTGCTCGATAATATAGGAACAGATGCTGCTAAGGTCCTAGAAAAGAGCTGATTCTCTAAAATTGGCTAAATACTCCTTCTGCAATTTTGTTTACACTATCAGTTTGCTTACCACATTCTTTTTTAGGAGTTGGTGCAAAAGCAAACTTCAGTCTAGATCATACCCAAATTCTATGGAATTCTGAATTCGTGGAATAAAAGTCAATGAGTCTTCACCACTGAATAAATCAGGTAGCTAGTTCTGCCCTCTAATGGTCAGCATCAGTAACCACTAGTTAACCGGAGAACAGAGTAAACAAGACTAGGAACACAGTGTTAAAGCCGAGAAGGACCTTCAAAGCCATCTGGCCCAATGGTCTCATTTTACTTGCTTGATGTCTGAGAGCAGGATAAAGACTAGAAGAACCCAGGTTTCCTGACTGCTAATGTGTGCTCATTCCACTGAATTCCCAACACTATTAACACTATAGAGAACATTAGGTTGAGCATATTGGGAGACTCTTAATCTAACAGAGATCAACATAGATGTGGTTAAATGCTTCTGGAAAATGTAAATTTCCTTTGTAGAGGTTTTATTTATATAAGCAAACTGTGAAACATTCTCCACTTTAAACTTTAAAGTCTCAGCTGTTTGGCTCTAAAGGCAGATGGATGTTTTGATGTTGTTTTTTATGTCTTTTCCTGCTATTGTTCTTTAGGTGACAATGGTATTAAATTGCATTTTTTTTCCTGCTACTTACAGTTTCAACTAGCCTCATTAGAATTTTCTTGATGACTTAATTGCAACACATGTTTGCAATTATCCCTCTGATTCCATAAATACATTGATTATTAGTGTTGATGGCTTTAAAAATTATAATCACAACATGCTAATTTCCCTTCTTCTTTTCCCTTAAAAGGTGTAGTGGGCTGGGCCGGATAAATGCAGGTGCCTTGATAATTTAGATTTTATATTGGAGAAATGAGACACTAATACAAGGGTTCTTAAGCATTTTTGTATCATGGACCCCTTTGGCAATCTGGTAAAACCTATGGACTCCTCGGAATAATATTCTTAAATGCTTAAAAAATAAAATACATAAGAAAATAAAGGAACCCTATTATATTGAAATACAGTAACCAAAATATCTTTTAAAAAAAAAGTTCATGGACCCCAGGTCCATTAGTGGCTCATTTAATAATTAATTTTTTTAAAAAGGGTTAACTTAAGGAGATTCAACAGGGACATAGCACTCAGCCCAAGTAGACACTTCCCCCTGATCTCCACGTGGAAATGTATATGGTTAGCAGGGCAGGGTGTGGTGATTCCGGAGTCTTTGGGACGTGTGCCAAGTCAGAAGGGCTCCAACTCCATGTAGGCTGGCCCTTTTAATGCCTTAGGTGAACAGGAAGCCTCATCTTTACTGTTTGAGGACACCAGCAGGCCAAGTCAATAGCTAGGCAGGTGGTTTGAGACTTAGCCTCCTGGGTCAATCAAGTCCTGGGGAGACAGCTTCCTTCAGTTACAGGAGAAGAATCAGACTAAGTTTGTGAGGGTGGCCTTACCTATTACATAGAGTAAACTTGCATGTCTCTGAAGGCTTGTAGGTTTAAAGGAAAAAATCCATAGAGATCTTCTGGTCCAACTTTTAAATTTTACAGATGAAGAAACTGAGGCTTGGGGAAGGAAGTTAATTCACTTGCTCTAGGTCCAATTTTTAGTAGCAGATTGGGGCTTCAATCCTAGCGTCTCTGACACCCAAACCCGAGTTCATTCAATTGTACCATGCTGCCTCTGTAAGTAGAAAACAGTTTTACCTCCTTATGTATGAAGCACCATGCTTCCCCCTGACACAGGCAAGACCAGTGCTTCACGTACCTCTTCGGTGGTAGGGCTAGATAATTTACTTGTGGTGCATTATCTGTTAAAATCACCAGGTGGCCTTCCAAGTTTGAGCTATTCCGAACAATTCACTCCCACTATGTATGCAGAGGCAGCTCCAAGGTCTAGTCTTGGGAATTTGCTCACAATCATCTGAGTATTCTTAGAAAACAATCCTGTAGTTGCTTTCTTGGGTTTTTGCCTGAGATTTTTATCTAAGGGTGTGATTTAATACCATTATAATTCATAGCTAGTTAGGCCCAACCCCCCATTTGTGCAAGTTTTTAATATCTTTCCCAACCTTGCAAAAGGATCATTCATTTACATGAGTTAAGTGGCCTTTTTACTACAGGAGAAAGAAAATTAACAATGTCAGTTTTAAAACTCCAGAGTAGCAGGTTGGTCTGAAATCTCAACTTCACCCACCTAGTCTTCTGAGTGTTTCCCAGGCATGCCCAAAACATGTATTAGAAGAGGATTCCAACTCCTACTCCCAACCAGGTGGACTCTATCTTCTCTGCTTACTACCTTAGTCTCCCACCATGTGAAAAGATTATAACAACTATCAATCACTTGTTACATTTATGGGCTCTTCAGTGACTTTTAGTTGGCAGCTAGATGAATCTCTACTAGATACCTCACAGCCTGGTCATTGCAAGGCCAGTGGCCAGGTGCTGTTTCAACATCTCCTCCAGCGTGTTTTTCAGCCATCCTTTGACGTATTCTGGCGTCTTCTCCAAACAGCATAATGGCTCACTTTGCAAATGTGCCCCTCATAGGATGACCTCCCTAAGCAGCAGTGTGCTGGGGCACAGCTTTAAACAGAGATTGCTAAATATTCACTATGGGCATTTACATCTCTGAAATTGGCAGTTTCAACAAATCAGGGCTTGATTTATTGTTTTGTTTAATTATTTGTTTCATTGGTTGTCTAGACATACTTTTTTTTTTCCTGGACAGGGCAGTTGTGAAACATCATTACCTAGCACACCCCTGCATTGCTCTATAAACTTTATTTGAACTCTGCAGGGGTGCAATAGGAGGCTCAGAGAAGGAAGTCATCATCAGAAAGAATACCTGGTGACTGGAGGCTAACAGGAACAACAATAATAATTGACATTTATATAGTGATTTAAGGTTTGCCAAGTGCTTTACATCCTTTATCTTATTTGGGCCTTATAACACTCCTGGACCTAAGGCAAAATGCTTTTATGTTAACCACCCCAGGCAATTCACCTACACACTTTCCAGTTTTCTCTGGCTAGTAATGAAATGCAGAAGGGGAATTCCTCTCCCCCAAAATGGAGACCACATTTGAAATATTGTAGAATCTGGGAAGTTCTGGAAATTCTTCGTAGTTCAGTATATTTGGGGAATGGAGTTTTCTGGCTAATCTGAATGTCACCCTATGTGGATTATTGATTTTCTCAGAATTAGAGACAGCAAAATATCTTTTTATGAAATTGGTGTTAGGAAACACAAAATAAGGATCTGAGAGTCTTGAGAAAGTAAGAAAAAAAGGGGAAGAGAGGAAAGGAGTTGAGTTAGATTGATGTGGTTAAAAGGGGAAAGAAGCGAAACTGGGCCCAGCCAAGAAAAGAAAGCCTTCTCAGGGCAGAAACTTTATTTAGTCAGCCCCTTCTGCCTCCTTCCCTCATCCCCACTGCACTAATGAAACCCAACCTATTTTACCCATAAAGGTGTCCGCTGCCATTTAAGAAGTCCTTTTGCCCTAACCAGTCTTCCTTGATGGTGCCTCAAATTTCAAAATTAGAAACAGACCCCGTAAAGGGGAATTCAAAATGGAAGCAACAACAGGAATGAAATGCCTCCATACTAAAAGTGTGTTTTATCAAGGAATGTTAACATCAGTCCCTCAACCAACAAGGGTCTTTCTTATTTTGATAAGGCAGGGCCAGATTTAGGGAAAGGTCAACCAACTCAAAGAAGAAAAAGTCTACAGAACAGGGAAACTGGGAAGAGTCAGAGAGAAACTTTCTGATTTCACAATCTTGCCTAGGGCTGGCCCTATTTGCCTATAGTCCTGCCGCAACAAAGACTAGCTGTGCACAGAGGTATTTTTGTCATGTATGGCCTTGTACGGCCGCTGGCCCATTAGTACATCTAGTGGGAACACTGCCACAGAAACCTGACTCAGAAGGCCCCTGTTTCCTTGTAAAGGAGGTTTGTTCCCAAAGGATTTGTTAATGGAAGTAGCAGGAAAAAATAAGCTTAACATGAGAAAGAGTAACTATCATGGAAAGGAAGGCTCTTTGTATAGTTTGGGAAACTCATTGTATTGGGGTTGTAGGTATTAGGCTAATAAACTTTAATGGGGGAAGGGAAGGTCAGAGACATCCAGATCTAGGATTTCTTTAATGTAGGAAGCTTTCTCTACATATGCTGATTAGCAACCACACCCAAAAACTTACAGAGAGATGCCTAGGGCATGGAGAGATGATGTGATTTGCCTATGGTCACTCAGCTAGGATGTGATGGAGGCAGGACTTGAACCCAGATCTTCTAGAAAGATCTTTGATCTATAGTTGGTAGGGATATCAGAGACCATCTAGTCTGACTACTAAAAAATTTTTTTCCCAATTACATGTAAAAACAATTTTTAACATTCATTTTTTAAAAATTTAAGTTCCAAATTCTCTCCTTCCTCTCTCTCTCCTCCCTGAGATAAGCAATTTGATACAGGTTATCTGTGTGCAATCACAGAAAACATATTTCCATATCAGTTATGTTGCA
This sequence comes from Phascolarctos cinereus, assembly GCF_003287225.1. Taxonomy (NCBI): domain Eukaryota; kingdom Metazoa; phylum Chordata; class Mammalia; order Diprotodontia; family Phascolarctidae; genus Phascolarctos; species Phascolarctos cinereus. The sequence continues at coordinate 142,709,696 of NW_027555736.1, forward strand.
AAAGAAAATACACAAAAAACCCCAAGAAAAATAAAGAAAGTTTAAAAAAGTATGCTTCAATCTACATTCAGACTCCCTAAGTTCTTTCTCTGGAGGTGGATAGAATTTTTCATCATAGGTCCATCAGAAGAACTATCTTGGATTGCTGAGGATAGCTAAGTCATTCACAGTTGATCATTGTACAATATTGTTGTTACTATGTACAATGTTCTCCTGGTTCTGCTCACTTTACTTTGTATCAGTTCATGTAAATTCTCCAAGGTTTCATCCTGCTTGTCATTTCGTATAGCACAATACTATTCCATCACAATCATATACCACAACTTGTTCAGCCATTCCCCAATTGAAAAGTATCACCTCAATTTCCAATTTTTTGCCACCATAAAAAGAGCTGCTATAAATATTTTTGTACATATAGGTCCTTTTTCCTTTTTTTTAAGTCTCTTTGGGATACAGACCTAGTAGTGGTGTCGCTGGGTCACAGGATATATGTGTGTGTGTGTGTGTGTGTGTTACAGTTTAGCCATAGTTCCAAATTTCTCTCCAGAATGGAGTCATTTTCCTTTTTTTATCATATTAGCCAATCCAATGGGTGTGAAGTGATACCCCAGAGTTGTTTTAATTTGCATTTCTCTAATCAATAGTGATTTAGAGCCTTTTTTCACATGACTATAGATAGATAGCTTTGTTTTCTTCTTTTGAAAACTGTCTGTTCATATCCTCTGACAATCATTTACCAATTGGGGAATGACTTGTAGTCTTACAAATTTGACTCAGTTCTTTTAGTTTAGTCATTTTACACATGAGGAAACTGAGGCCCTGGGAGGTTAAATGTTTTGTAGTAAGAACCAGAGACAGAATGTCTTTCTCCCTCCAAGGTGAGTTCTCTATTCTGTGCTACCCTTTAGACTTTAATTATATGTGATATTTCTTTTTATCTCCTCTCCCACTTTGGGGGAGAGTGAAGGAAGCTATCTAGAGAGCTTATCTGATGATCGGGATAGCCCAAACTTGCCAACCATACTCCTTGTGCTAGAGGCTTTCACAAGATATGAAGGGCCCTAGCAGCCTGTAAGGGATTTCTCACCTAATTATCCCTATCTAGAAAATCTGAGAACTTCAGTAAATGTTATTAACCAGTGTGTTGTCATTAGCTCCACTTGCAAGCCTATATGCACAATATTCAAGAAGGAAGATGATTTATTTTACAGGTCAAAGAAATAAATAAAAGTCCTCACAGAGATCATGGAAAATATTGTGACCTGCCCAAGAACAACTCTTCCTCAGAGACCTGTATAGCTTCAGTCATTTATAATCCTGCATTAAGTAGGGCTCCCAGCAGTTGGTGCCTTTTGTATCACCTGCAACTTCCAGTCAGGTGACCTTTGCTTCCCCTGGAGCTCCCTGCCATCTGTGGGTCATCTTCCAGTTGATGTCTGCCAGCCACGTAACTCCTATGGATAGCCTCTGCCTGCAGTTTCCCACCGCTCCCAGGTGATGTGGCTAGCCCTCTGTCTGGTGAAAAAGTTTCTCTTCTTGACATGAGGCCAGTCATAGCAGGGCAGAGATGGGTAGCTCAATTTCCATGTGTTGCCTCCACTCTGAATTGTAATACAGTTCCCATGAACTTATGGCCTCACATAAAAGTTTGCCCAAGATCCAGGGACAAAAATCTATTCCTCTCATCTTCAGGCAGATCTTTGTTAAAGACACTAAGTAGGGTCAGGGTAAATCAGCAGTCTGGTGTTTTGTGTTCTATGACATCCAGGTGATATATTTCTCATCTACTGGCACTTCCCATAGATCTAAAAACTTAACAAAACACCCCAGTTTTCTAAAAAATCTCTCTTGGGCCTCACAAGTCCCTCCAAGCGGGGATTTTTAACATGCGGTCCATGGAACCCCAAGGGACTTGAATGGGGAAAAAATTTACATCTTTATTTAGATTCACTAGCCTCTAAGTGAAATTTAGTATTTACTTTAATTATGATGGTTTAATTTTTTTTAAAAAACCCATTATTCTGAGGAGGGGTCCAGAGGCTTTACCTAACTGCAAAAAGAGTCCATGACACCTAAAAAATTAAGAATCCTTGCCTTAGAGCCAAATTGCAGTTTATTTACATGCATATAGTCAGGTTTCCCAATAGCCTAAGGATGAGCCTGAGATTGTAAAATCAACCAGTGAGCTAAAATTTGGCTAAGCTCAGTTAGGTTCCAGGTATAAAATCATGACAGGCCATACTAAACCTGGGGAACTATAGTTTGAAAGAATGGTTTAGAAGTTGATTCAATATTCATTTCAATTCAATAAACATTTATTAAGTGCCCATTATGTGCCAGGCACTGTGCTAAGTGCAGGGATACAAAAAGAGGCAAAAGACAGTCCCTGCTCTCAAGAAGCTGAGCTTACAATCTAACACAAACAAATATATACAATGCAAGCTATATACAGGATAAATATGAAATAATCAACAGAGGTAAGCACATAAATTATGAGGGGTTGGGTAAGGCTTCCTCTAAAAGGTGGGATTTTAATTGGGATACAAAGGAAGCTAAGGAGGTCAGTAGTCAGAGCTGATACCATGCAGTTTTGGGATTGAGTGGTTTCTTGTAACTTTAACTTTTATTTAGCATAGGGATAAGGACAAAACATCGCACTATGATTTCATTGGTATGGGGATCTCCCAGGTAAGGAAACTCTCTCTACCAATGCAGGTCCGCACCTTTTCTGCAACCTGTCACCTTAGAGAGTTACCTAGAGCACTAAAGGATTAAGGGACTTGCCCAGGGTCACACAGCTCATTTGTGTCAGAGGTAGGGCTTGAACCCAGGTCTTCCTGGCCAGCTCTCTACCCTAACATGCAGCTTTTTTAATACTAATGGATTATTCTGAATTTTTGTATTCTTTTTCCCTTGCAAATTATCCTTCCTTCTCTTTACATCCTTTCTTCTTCCTCCAACCTAACATAGTAGGTTATTCTCTATAGAACTGCCCTCTGAGCCAGGGAGACCGATTCAAATTGTGTCTCCGACACATACTGGCTGAGTGGTCCTCGGCAAGTCGCTTAACTTCTCAATCCTCTAGGGCCCAGAGAATAGACCCTAAGTTGTGGAGAGGGTGCCAACCTGCATTGGTGAAGGGAGTTTCTTCATTCAGGGAATTTCCTAGCTCAATGAAATTACAAGTCCAGTCTCTATCTCTAAATAAACCCTAGAAAATGAACTTTTGGAGGTCTAGGGTAAGTAAAGACCGGGATAAAGGGGAAGAAAGAACTTGTTCATTTGGTGAAGGTTGCTACTGCAGTAGAAAGGAGGAAGGATGGGTAGGGGTTGAGTGCTACAACTCTGAGCCTAGGGAATCAATTGGCTCAGAGGCCAAGACCGTCCAGGAGGCTCCCCAGGTTCTAAGTTCTCAAGGGACTCCCTTCTCCTCTTGTTGCTGCTAGAGCCATAACTTCTTCTCCTATTCTATTTTTTCTAATTACACGTAAAGACAATTTTTAACATTCATTTTTTATATAAAATTTTGAGTTACAAATTTTCTCCCTCCCTTCCCTCCCCCCCCCAAAAACAGCAAGCAATTTGATATAGGTTATATATGTGCAATCATGTAAAACCTATTTCCATATTAGTCATGTTGCCGTAACTTCTTACTCAAGTTAGTGTCTGCTTCTTCAACATACCCTGAACTCTATGGAGTTGAGTCATGAGGGAAATTCAGAAAACAGTGAGAGGTGAAAGCCCTGGGAATAAACGTAAAGGTTCCCTGGTGTAGTTCCAATTAGAGGAGCCTGAGCATTGGCCCATGGCCAGATCCTTCATAGCACTCAGGAAGGAGGCTAACATTCATACTGCAAAGTGCTTTGCATAAGCCTAATAATAAGGAGAGCTGGGACTTGAAGGCAGTTCTTCTCATTGTCCCATAGATGAGGCCGATAGTCTCAGGCATATCTGGGAACTCAAGAGACCTAGGTTCTACTTTTAGCTGCCCCACTACTTACTCACTGAATAAACTTACACATGTCAGAGACTCAAAGAATAATATGTCTTTGAAAAAAAAAGAATAATAATTCTTTGGGGATGGAAGAGACCTAGGAAGTCATCTCATTCAAACCCCTCTTGTTAGAGATGAGAGATAGCATAGTATTGAGGAAAGATCATGGAATTTAAAGCTAGAGGACCTGGGTCTGAATCCTAGTTTGGTTGTTTAGTAAATTGTATGACCTGGACAAATTACTTAATCTTTGGGCCTCAGTTTCCTCATATATAAAATGAAATGTTTGGAATTAGAGGAGCTCAGTTCAAATTTTGGCTCTGTCACATTACCTGTGCAATCTTAGCCAAGTCACTTAGCCTTTTTTGGACCTCAGTTTCCTCATTTGTAAAATGAGGATCTCGGCGACCTCTAAAGTCCCTCCCAACTCAAATCTATGATGAACAAAATAAATTAAAAAGCATTTATTAAGAGTTTACTATGTGCTAAGCATGATGCTAGGTTCTGAGGATAAAATACAAGAGCAAAGAGTCCCTGCCCTCAAGGCCCTTACATTTTAACATAGGGAGACAGCATATACAAAGGAGTGGTGGCCAGAGAGGGGTGTTTTGATTTGGGAAGTTACAGAGATATTGTGCAGAGTTATAAGTGATTAGAATGACATCCTTCGAAGGAGCAATGGCAGAATGAATTTGACTACAGTTGTGGAATTGGAAATGGGGTAAAGGTGTTGCTTTAGAAAGTGGCACCAGCAAGGTAGTGAGAAGATGACTAGAGAGTAGAAAGTAACATAAAGTATGCTTCTTTGTTGTTCAACTGTTTTCAGCTGTGTTTGACCCTTCATGACCCCATTTGGGGTTTTCTTGGCAAAGATACTGAAGCGGTTTGCCATTACCTTCTTCAGCTCATTTGACAGATGACGAAACTGAGGCAAACAAGGTTAAGTGACTTGCCCTGTGTCACACAGCTAGTAAGTGTCAAGTGTTTGGTCTGAGATGGAATTTGAACTCAGGTCCTCCTGACTTCAGGGTCCGTGCTGTATCCACTATGCCACCTAGCTGCCCCCACCATAACCTTTAAGGGCCCTCAGCCCTAAATCTGTATATGCCTGTGAAATGGGTAAAGAGCCTGTTGAAAATCAGAAAACCATCAATCACTCTGGAAGCTCCCTATGAGAACAGTATTCATGTCACTATGTCACACTGCTCCTTGTAAGTTTCCTAAGCTGACTGAGTTTTTCAGTCAGTAAAATAGGGAAATAGTATCTGTTCTACCAACCTCATAGAATTGCTGTGAGGATCAAATGAGATAATTTATGTGCAAGTGAACCTTAAAGAAAAACAACCTACACTAACCATAATGGATTATTTCTTCTATAATTCAGAAGTCATTCCAAGATCATTACTAGGCCCCTGCTCTTCACGTGTCATAGGACAGCATTGTAAAAACCACCACCACCACCACCACCTGATGATTCTGATTGGATTCTGGATTAAAAAGTAAAGTCACGTGAAAAGAGAGAGGGGGATTGCCCTAAGTGTAGGGTGTTTACTAGTAAACAGGCGAAGGCTCTCAGCCATCTTGGAGTTCAAAGCAAATCCCCAAAGTCATCAAGGATCTTTGGATGTAAATATTGACCACTGAAAATTGGGAATCTGGAAATAAATTCGGTTTCATCTGTTTCCAGTACTGGCTGAAAATAGAGACCTCTTCGACCAGAGGACAGGAGCAGCAGAGAGTGATGTGATCAGACCTCTTCGGTGATATATACTCACCAATCTGCCCTGTGCTTACATTCGATAGACATTTAATAAATGCCTCCTTGTTGTCTTCCCTGCTGGAATGTAAGTTTCTTTCTGGTAAGGATTGTTTTATTTGTTGTCTTTGTACCCCCACCCAGCACAGTGCCTGCCACAAAGGAAAAGATTATTGATTGATTACTTTGTGCCAGGCACTGAATTAGGTGCCAAAACTGAATGTTGTTTTCCCAACGGGATTCTCTTTTGGGAAGAAAATTTCTCACTGTGAATGATTAAATTGGCTTGAAGCACCAGTCAATCTTGCATGAGTTTAGGCTGCTGTGACTCAGTTTCCTCCCCAGCCTGAGCAATAAATAGATAAATGGAGTCTTGAGGCTGCACACCTGCAAGCCAAGGAGTACAGAAAGGAAATAGAAAACTCCAGGCCTCCCTTTTTCATCATTACCCTTCTATCCGCTCCGCCCACTACACAGGGCTTACCCCAAATTCTTAAAATGCTTAAGGATAGAGAGCCCATTTTTTTGTTTGTTTGTTTAAAATGCATATTCCTTCCCTCTCAACCGGTGCAGCCCAACCACTAAAACAAACAGATAAAGGCCAACAACCCCTGCAAAGGTCTGTACCCTAGAACCATCCCTCTCTCCTCCACCCTCCACGATTTTAAATGATATGCTATGTGTTCCAAGACTGTTCCCCGAGGCATGATGAGTCAATCATTTCTGCTATGTAGTTTCATTATACTTAGTTTGAGGTTCACTCCTCACCACCAGAGAGCACTGCGATGTTTGCTAGCAATTCTCAGGGCCAAAGGGATTTGGACCAAGAACAACAAACTGAACATTGGATTAAACTCTGCGGAAAAAACTTCTCGCTGAAAAAAGGATTTCCCAGAGTGCTCTTGCCTGGCCAACCTCTGGTTTTACACATTGGCTCACCCATTGTTCTAATGAATTCTTCTCTTAATGCAGCCCTAAGCCTTTCTTAAGACAATGTGTAATCTATCCCTAAAGCCTTTTTTTTTTAAAAGGGGTGGTGGTGAGTATGGGAGGAAAAGCACAAGAGTCTCTTTTCTACCTGCTCACCTGCTTTTTAGAGGAACAACCAACCAAAAATAGACATTGAAATCTATTAACATAAAGCATTGCTCTAGTATGGGGATACCAAGATATGTAAATCTAATTCCTGACTTCCAGAATTTTCTAACCCATTTGGTAAAACAAGACACCAAAAGGCAGTATGCTGGATTTAGAGTCTGAGGCTCTGGATTCAAATCTTGCCTCTTCTATTTACTAGCAATGTGATTTAAAGAAGTCCCTTTACCTCATGGGGTCTCATTTTCCTCACGTATAAAATGAAACGGTCAGACTAGCTCAGTCTTGAGGTCCCTTCTGGTTTTAAATAGATGATTCTGTGAACATAAAAAAGTTAAATGACAATTCAACTGAAAAGATGTCAAAAGCAATACCCAGGATTAACTATGAAACGGATAGTGTGGAAAGTAACATTCATTCAACATCCTCAAAAAATGGCATCCTGATGTGGATAAAACATTGTGCTAAATGTTGAAGGAGATTAAAAATAAACATATTCCCTGTCTCCTCATGGAACTTCTACTCTTGCAGGAGAATATGTAGATGTACCTATGGCCCATAGCATTGTGAAAGCAGCTCTGGATTCACAAGGACCTGAGTTCAATCTTGAAGATTTCTCAATAATTATTACTCTCTATGGCACCCCCAACCCAGCAATCATTTGTGGGAACATCTGAATTTGACTCACTTTAACTCTCCCCTAGGAGTTTTCCATTTACTGTCTGCAAGCAACAGATGCTACCAAGGCATCTCAATTTAAAGAAACTTTATTACAAGGTATGAGGGAATACAGAAACGGAATGATTACAAGTAATACCTCTTATGTGAAGCATCCCATCATTCCTGCCACTTCCTCTGTGGTTTGGGTCACAGTCCCTTCAGGAGACTCACAACACCAACAAAGAAAAGTTCCAGTAACCCAAGTGCACTCACTGCTCCTAGGCTGCCCCATTCCTTGTGAGCTGCCCATTGACTCCTCCCTGAGGTTCAGGCCATTCTGTTACTTCCAGCTTGCCTCAATCACTTCTGGCCAGGAGTCTTGAGTGGCCTCCAGCTATTGCAGCTGGCTCACCTTCCTCATTTCTGCCACCTCCTTGGAAGTTGCTCTGTCCTCCACACGGTTCATACTTTCAGAATTCCTACTTTCTGTGTACTCACTGTGGGTCCACAGCATTACAGGAAAGTGAATCTTTCTGTAGAAGACCTGTGTCTTGGGCACCAACTTTGAAAAAGGATATTGATAAGCTGGAGAGGATCCAGAGGAGAGGGCAAGTAGGATGGAAAGGAGGCTGAGGTTCTTACCATATGAGGACCACCTGAAGAAAGTGGGGTTATTTACCTAGAAAAGACATTGTGGGGGGTGGAAATGATAGCTATCCAAGTATCTGAAGGGCTCTTATGTGGAAAGATTAGACTTGTTCTGCTTGGTCCCAGAGGGCAAAAGAAGTAATTGGTAGAAGCTGTAAAGAGGTGAATTTTGTTTTTTCCTAACAATTAGTTCTATCCAAGAGTAGGAAGGGCTAATTCTGGAAGTAGTGGGTTCCTACTCACTGGAAATCTTCATGCAAAGACTAGATGATCCCTTGTTGGGGTACATTGTAGAATTAAAGTATAGGTCAGACTTTGTGTCCTTTGAGGTCCCTTCCAACTCTGAAGTTCTGTGAATCTGTGTGTGTGTGTGTGTGGGAAACATGCAATAGGAATTCAGAGTACATGAGATCACTCTGTGAGGGAGCTTGGTTTGGGAATGCCACATTGACAGCAAAGGCCAAATATTGTATTACTTTCTTCCTCTCTCCTTTTTCTCCCCTGTACTGGGTCATTTACTTTCTGTCATTATTACTACAGAACCATGACTTCCTCTAACAAGCAGATAAAATCTGGCAAGTTACTGAGTAGAATAGGTTAAATTTGAGAACCGAAGCAACTTGCGGGGAGGGGGAGGAGAGAGGTGGCAAATTGCTGTCATAAAAATGTGAGAAGGGATATATACACCATGTTGATCAGGGGGTGGGAGTGAAGGAAGGGGGCATAAAACAAATCACAGTGGGGTGGGGACAGAATGAAGTCACAGCTCAGAGGTCAATAGCAGTCAGGAACAGTGGCCCCAAGGAGATTCCCAACTCTAACTACTATACAGCCCCCTTCTAGTTAATCATTTCCTGTCCTTTCTTCCTCTTCTCCTTTTACCCAAAGGATTGCAACATCAGTCAGTAAATCAACCAACCCCAGTCCCCCACCCTCTCCCTCTTTACTTGATCTGCTCCCTCCTCCCTCTTCCCTCTAGCTTCATGTTTTAATCTTATTTTTACAATGAGCCATGTCTTTGAGTCAAAAAACGACAATGATATTTTTTTAAATGTACTACTTACCCCAAAGCAGCTACATTTCTGGCACTGTCCAAGACACCCTCATGGGATTAGCTTCCTACTTTGACAGCCATTTCCAGAGAGGGCCCAGCCTCATCGTGTACAATGACACCCTTGCAGAATGTGACTTGGCCTAGAATTTAAACATTGCCACCATGCAGAAAGCTTACTGGACTTGGAATCATTGTAAAAAGCTTTGAATTTCTTTTCTACCACTTTTTAATTGGTTTCTATGCCTCAAGTTTCTTTCTTTTCAATCTGTCCTTTACACAGCAGCCCATGTGGCTACTCCTAAAGCTCTGTTCTAATCATGCCACTCCCCTATCTGATAAGTTACACTGGTTGTTTCCACATTGTCCTGGCACTCAAATACAAACTCTTTTATTAGGCATTTAAATAAAGCCTTTCCTAACCTTTCTCCAGTATGCTTTCCCAAACTTATTAGTTATTGCTCTTCTTCGTACATTCCTTCTTGCTATTCTTCCTAGAAAGTTTCTTCTCTCTATCTTTGCCCAAGCTTTCCCCTCATGCCTGAAATACATTCCCTCCTTACTTCTGCCAGAGAGAGTTCCCAGTTACCAACAAATCTTAGCTCCAATGCCATTTCCATATATCACAGTGTTTGGCACATAGTAAATGATTAATAAATGCTTTTTAATTGACCATTTGACCACAAGCAAGTCATTTCTCTGGGCCTTGGTTTTTTTCGCCAGCAATACATGAGTATTTATAGCTGCCTAACCTACCCTTGGAAATTCTGTGAGGAAAGCATTTTGTAAACCACAGATCCACGTAAAAATATCATCATTATTATTATTGTAACAGAAGCTACAGTCATTGGATTACCCTTATTCATACTCTTCTTAACTGCCCCTTCCTCTCCCAAGTCCTACTCTATCCCTTCTTTTCCACCTATCCACATTCTACCACCATCCATCATGGTCCAAGTCATGCCACCTCTGTGAAATTTATCCTGTCAACTTATGGTGAACTTACTCTCACAGTTTTGTATCTGGAAGGGCCCATAGATGAGGAAACAAGACCAGAAAGAGTGAGATGTCCAAGGTCCTACAAGTCATAAGGAGCAGAGTTGGAATTCAATCTCATCTGCTCATTTTGGTAGCTTAGTACTTGCTAGATTTTAAGGCCCTCAAGGTCAGGTATTTCCTTTTTTGTCTCTGCTGCCAGGGTCTACCACAGACTTCAGCAAATGTTAATATTTAAAGATAATCTGAAGAGAATCATTTAATAGTGTTCTTTATTTGTATCCAAGAAGATAGCTGAGTAATAGACCCTGGGACAGACAAAGTCACTTCATAACCAAGATTGGTGGACCTAAGTATCATGGCAGAAAATGTGTTGATGCCTTGCTATCCCCTTCTCCATTTGAGGGGTCCTGAGCATTTCTAAATGAAGTCTGCCCAGATGAAACCTACCATGCTGCTTCTTCAGGATTAACTTTCTGGGTCACGTATTTGAAGAAGGGTGTTGGTGTTGACAGATTCAAGGATATGTTTTTCCAGTGCAGTGATGGGTTATAATGAGCAATCATCATAATATGTATCTCAATATATCATCAATCTATCACCCGCTTTTATGATCAGATGCCCAAATGGTGAGATTTCCGGATAAGGCTGTGGTTTGCAAGCACCATCTTTGGCAGATGTCCTATCATCTGTGAAACAAGGAAGACGATCCCTAAGGTCCCTCCAAATCCTGATCTACATTCAGTCACTAAACTTTGTTTAGTGCCTACTAAATGGAAGGCATTGTGGGGGATGCAAAGAAGGGCAAGACAGTCCCTATTCCCTGGGCTCACTGTCTGAAGGGGGAGACAACATGAAAGCAAATATGTACAAAAAAAAGATACACACGGGATGAAGTTGAAAATAAATGACAAAGGGAAGGCGTTAGAGTTAAGGAGGATCAGAAAAGCTTTCTGTAGAAGATAGGATTTTAGCCTGGACTTAAAAGTAGCCAGGAGGTGGAAGGGAGGGAGAGCATTCCAGGTTTAGAGGGGCAACCAGTGAAAACGCCAGAGAGTGTTTTGTTCAAAGGCAAGGACGCCAGGGTCACCGGATCAGAGTCCAAGGTGACATACAGGGAGTAAGAAGCCTGGAAAGGTAGGAAGGGGACAAGTCATGAAGGGTTCCGAACATCAGAGGATTTTGATATTTGATCCTAATGTTGTCAATACATGATTGTGAGGGTGGTACACCCTGATTCATTCATTTCCCTCGATCACTGCAAAGCCAGGACTCCCAGCTTTCTGGGTAAGAGGGAGAAGCTCACGAATTAAGGTCACACTGTGCCCCAAGACTCCTCTGGTCCGAGAAACCTGAACTGGGGAAACGAGGCACTTCGAGGGCTAACTTTTCTACAGCACTCCCTCAAGCCCCTCCTCCCTGCGCTTTGGCGTGCGCTGGGGGCTCACGCCAGGACAGGGGCGGAGCTGGGTGGGGTGGAGGGAGGGCGGAGCCGAGTGGGTGGAGGCCCATAGCCCGCCCCGCAGTCCGCGTCCGCCCCCGCCCCCGTGGGAGCGGTTCAGAGAACCCGGAGCTCGGAGTTCCCCGTCCTCCGGAACGGGCTGTCGGAAAGACCAGCGGGGCGCGTGGGAAAACCCGGCGCCGGATCGTGCAGTTGTCTTTGACGCGGAGGGCTGTGGGACGCAACCGCCACCGCCTCCAGAGCGCCGGGCGGAGAGGGAACGGAGACCGAACCGCTGCCGCTGCCCCCCTCCCCCGCCCCCAGCCCTCCGGCTCCCGGAGCCTCCGCTTCCTCCCCCTAGCCCCCTCCCCCGGCCATGGAGTGCCCTCACCTCAGCTCCAGCGTCTGCATCGTCCCGGATTCGGCCAAGTTCCCCAACGGCTCCCCGTCGTCGTGGTGCTGCAGCGGTGAGTGCCGCCCCACCGGCCCCGGGCCGCTCGCTCTGCCTTCACCCGAGGCCGCGGCTCCGCCGGGCCTGGCCCGCGCGGAGGGGGGGGGGAGAGTGTGCGTGGGTGCGTGGGTGCGGGGAGCCCGGCCAGGCCCAGGCCAGGGCAGAGCCTCCTTTGTTTCGTCCCGGCCCGGGGAGGAGGCGCCGGGACTCGCCTTTGGGGCGCTCCCTCGGACTGGGGAGACGACTGTCGGGTCGTGTGTGTGCGCGCGTGTGTGTAGCTGAAACCCCCCCCTTCCCTTTGTATCTGGGCGCCCCCCTAGCCCTGTCCCCAGTCTGCAGAGTTGGTACAAAGCCCTTCCTGCCCCCCCTCCCCCCGTCCGTCAGGCTCCTCCCGCCCCCTCTGTCTCCCCGCACCCCGCTGCAGGACCACACGTGCGCCGCTTCCCGTCGTTGGTCATCTTCTCGGACCCGGGGCAGGAAGAGCCAGCGCCTGGCTCCCGTTCCCTTCCCCCCCGGCCAGCTTTTGTCTCGTCCCTTCTGGCGGTGGCCCCTAGCACGGTTCTTGCTGTCCGGCACATGGGACGGGGGGAGGCCTAGCCAATGACCCCTGTCCCCCACTTCTCCCCCGAGATTGACTGCTCTCACTCGCCCGTGAAGCTCAGGCGTCCCGAGCCCCCTCTCCAGGGCGAGGGGGGCAGCCCAGAGAGCCTTTGAGTCATTATTCACAAAGTTCAGGGAGGTGGGGGATTAGATTCTTTACCTGAGCCACGGTTCACGAAGTTTTAAAAATAAGTAGGCTGCTTTTGAAAGAGAAAACAAAACTGCCTATTTCTTTTCTTTTCTTGGAGGGGTGGTAAGGTCATATGTATTCTCTCTTTTTGAGGAAGGGGATCTTTACATAACGTATGGGGAACCCAAGAAGGAACACCGTGTTCTTGAATTCTTTAGTACAGGTGTTATAGAAATGCCGGAACATTTATTTCTAGGCTTTTAAAAATCGTGTAGCTTAAGAATTGGGGCAACTTGGGTCGACGGTAGTACCTCCTTATTGTCTGTAGTTTGCACCATTGAAGCTACTCTGATTACTTCCTGGTAGAGGGCACTGGTGATGCCGCTTCAGCCTTTGTGTGTCATCTTCGAGGTTATCTGTTAGTTGTTTGCATTTTTAAAAAAGGACATGAATTTAAAGTAAAAAACACTAAGTAGTGTGTTATGGAAAAGTCGTGTTACAGAAAAAAACTATAAGCTGAAATCGTATGACATTTTCCTATTTTAGACTGGAGACAGGGTAACGGGATGTAGAATCCTTTATAAAGTTTTTTTTCCCTTGTCAAAACACTAGATTTTTGAAATGTTGATTTGTTTTTTTTTTTAAATTCACATCAGCACAAAGAGAAATCTATCACAGTCTAAGGAAACCTGTTGTTTGACTGAAATCTGAAGTTTGTTGGAGCAGAGGTGTGCTATTATGCTTGTTTTTGTTAAACCAGATTTTCTTTCTCCGTAAAGATTACAGGTTAGTTTATTTTACGGTGGGGTGTTGCAGTTCTTCAGCAAAAGGGAACAAATTTAAACAAAGTATTTTCTATGTGTAAATTTAGCCTTAAAATCTTTGGGCTCATAGGATCTTACATTTAGAGCTAGAAGGGACCTCTGAGGTCCTTGGGTCCAGTCCTCTTATCTTACAAATGAGGAAATTGAGGCTGAGACATAAGTGACTTGTTTGTCCCGGGCACACAGTGAGTTTAAGTGTGTGAGGCAGAATCCAGACTTAGGTCTTCCTGACGTTAAGTCCAGCACTCTCTTCACTGCATCACACTGCCAATGTGGGAATTCAAACCTGAAGAATAGTAAAATTCCCAATACTAATCTTTACTAAACTAGTTGTAATCCAAAGTGATGGAATTTTCACACTTGTTATCCTGTTTTCAAAGAAAATCATACCAAATGTTAGGATGAATAGTACCTTTTAATACATACTCAGTCTAAAAAAGGGAAACATGGAAGTGAACAGATAGTGCCATAGTTAGTCAACCAGTCAAATTTCAATTTAATAAAAAAGAAGTATAGAAAATACAGCCTCTCAAGAAATTAACAGAATCAAAATGAAGTACTGTATTTAAATTGTATAACTTTAGAGAATTTTTCAACTGAAATATTCTTTTGCAGAAACAAGAATAAACTTGTAATATTTGGCAGACATATTTAGCAGTTAGGGTAATTTCTAGCCACTAGGTAGGACGGCATCTTTACATCTTGCCTCAGATTTGCTTCCATCTGCTTTAAAAACTGTTGATGGTGTTGCTAGTTACTTGAATATGTAGAACCAATGTCTCAAGTTATTACTTTAGGATTTTTTTTCCCCGATTGGAGCATTTCTTAACCTTTGGGCCCCTGGACTTATTACAAGGGGTATGAAAATCTATAAAATAAGCACATCATCTTTAGACTAAATAGCAGGATTATAAAAAAAATACATTATATATATTCATTTCCAAACGTGTATTTAGCTGTTATGTTTGAAAACAAATTAATTAAAATTATCATAGCTTTTTTTCCATTGAGAAAAAGTATATAAACAGTGAATAATGTATGGGGATCCATGAAATGTTTTGTCCTTAAAAATGGCTCCTCATACTTGATTAGGACGATTCTACTTTATAATCATGAATTAAGGTGTGTTTTACTTTGGCTTCCCATCCAAACATTCTGTCTTTTAGTTGTTCTAGAGTGGTGCCATACAGCTTGATCTGGTTGTTTTAACAAGATCCTGCCTGTTTCAGTGATTAGTAATTAAATTAATAATTGAATTCAGGAAATCTTTGAGTCATAGAATCATAGGATTCTTAACCATCTCACTATTTTAAGATGGTCAGATATTGATACTGTATTTATACATAAGAAATCTTGGATTCTCTGGTTTGTAAGCTTTCAGGGTGAGAGGGTAGAGTGCATGGTGCCTGATACCTTGAGGTACCATTGCTAGATGAGTGTCTAAGTATGCCTTTATTGAAAGAAAAATCCTTTTTTAGAATGGCAACAATAAGAAGTAGTGTGTTATACCAGAGCCTTACTATTATCCTTAGAGTTCATGCAGCATAAGTGTCTTATAAAGGAAACTATCTTTCAAACATGTCCTCTTACAGTTTAAATGGGGCCCAAGACTTACTTTATGTTGAATTCTGCGGGGTTGGATGATGTAAATAGTAATTATCTTTATGGTGTATACTTCAGAATCAAGGATTATTCATTTTGCCACAATCTGTAAAACACTATGCTAGACTGTAATTATGCAATGCTTTTCTTTTTATCATTTGAAGGACACTTAATTTCCTTTTATCAGACATCTGACCCAGAGAAATGTTCAGGGTTCGGAGACTGGTAGCTAATATCAATAGTATCTTTATAGAAATTTGCAAAGCTTTTGAAACATGTAAGTTATGAAGACTTGTTAAAACTGAAGGGACTTTTTATGTTTCGGGAACTTTAAAGTATCTTGACAGAGGTAACTTTTAAGAGGAATGTTGGAAGATGTGATATAGTACACTTGTGGTTTTTTATTCTCCTTGAATTTTAGATTTTGGGGACATATTTTGATCAGGTATATTCTTTAGATTCTGTACTTTTTTTTGTGGCCAGTGTTGAAAACGGGCACTCCTTAAAAAAAATAAAAAAGAAAATAGGCACTTTTAGAGAATTCATGTGAAGAAACAGTGCCAACTATTGCTATTTTGATGATAGGAAGAATAAGTTTATATTACCAAGATGAGAAATTGCCTAGGTGAAATAATGGATTATTTTTTGTTATATTTGCCCCTCAGATTTGAGTACTTAATCTGTTGAAAAGCATCTGTTTTCTACTCTTCCAGAAGGCAGGGCAGAATTTTTTTCCTTCTTGCTATCTTAAAGGGTAGGATTAATTATTTATGCATGGTAGATGAAATGTTGTCACTGTTTTGCTCTGATTTTAAACCAATCAGATTTATGTTGATGACTCTAGACTTTGGGTGTTGTCTTACATAATAGCATCATGGGATTTAGAAGAGATATTGAGAAATCTTCTGATCCAGGCAAGATTAGAGGAAGTGACTTGCCCAAGATCCCCCAGGCAGTAAAGAGTTGTGCAGGAATCAGAACCTAGGTCCTCTATTCCAAGTCTTTCCACTTCAGGTATTATTATCATCACACTTTTACTAATGAGAAAACTGGGCCTCTTAGAAGTTAAATGACTTGTTCAAGGTCACCCAGCTTGTTGTGACATTGATTCCAAGTCTGTTCAGAATCACTGCCTCTGGAACTGACATTGACAGTATCTTGCAAGTAATTACAAAAGAATTCCTTGCAAAATAGTTCACCTGTCTTTCCTCCTGCGGTGACACTGCCAATACTACAAAGGGTAAAGTAAATTGGAACTCTTTGACATTCCAGTGAGCAAGTGACCACCTGCAAAGCTGTTAACACCAATCCAATCAGCAAATACCCACATATCTAAAGCAGAAAGAATGTTATAATAGGTATAAAAGGAATTAAATAAATTTTTCCTTTTACCTGTTTATGGCAGTTGCATGAAATATATTCCTTTTGAACCTGGTGCAGTCATATGTTTTGTCTTTATTTGATGCATTATTATATGCAGCTGTATGAAGAGGGTTGATAGGGCTAGATAGACAAATAATAGTGAGTGGAGACAAGGAACACTAGGTGGGTGACAATTTCTGGAGAGCTGCTTTATATAAAATTTTTAAAAAATAAAACTTAAGTATTGTCTTTTTAGCTTTGTATTAAAACCATTTGTATTTTTGTTCATCTTAAATAGCCTCATTCAACTTACCTTCAAAACGCCCCATTTCTTCTTCTTTTTTTGTTTAGGCAATGGGGTTTAGTGACTTGCCCAGGGTCACACAGGTGCTACCTGTTATGTGTCTGAAGTAGGATTTGAACTCGGGTCCTCCTGAATGCAGGGCTGGTGCTCTACCCACAGCGCCACCTAGGTGCGCCTCAGCCCCTTTCTTCTTTGAAGAAGACATAGGTACCAGGGTAGCTGGGTGGTGCTGTGGATAGAGCACTGCTCTTGGAATCAGGAAGACTCATTCTTGGGAATTCAAATCTGGCCTCAGACACATACTAACCAAGTGACCTGGGGGCAAGTCATTTTACCCTGTTTGGCTCAGTTCCTCACTATATAAAAAGAGCTAGAGAAGGAAAGGGCAAACCACTTAAGTATCTTTGCCAAGAAAACCCCAGATGGGTCACAGAGAGTTGGACACAACTGAAACGACTGAACAACAAAGGTGCCTGGCTTCCGTTTCAGTTGTTTAAAAAAACTGTTGAAAACTGGTTAGAAAATATTTTGTAAATGGTGTACTAATTGTTAAACATAATCTAAGCAGAAAATAATACTAGAAAGCTAGTAATTTTTTTTAAATCACTGAATACATTTTCTTTTTTTTTTTTAATTCTCTGGAGGTATAGTAGTAACTTGCATTTATATAACACATTAAGGTTCAGGAAGCTTTTTCTTTTCAACATCCTTGTGAGGTAAGTAGTGCAAGTATTATTAGCCCCATTTTATAGATTACGAAACTAATTAGGAAGATTTTTAATTGATTTTTTTTAGTTACCTAGATATCCTCCTGTATCTCTTACCAAGCCTCTTCCAGAGAGCCATCCCTTATAACAAAAAAAAAATTTAAAGAGGAAGAGAACAAAAATAAGCAAAATCAATGAATATGTTGAAAAAAATCTGACATTATGTGCCATTTTCCCACACCTATGGACAGACAGTTGCCTCTGCAAAGAGACACCTAGGTGATGCAGTAAATAGCAGGATGGGCTTGGAGTCGCTAAGACCTGAGGTAAAATCTGGCCTCAGATGTTTATTAGCTGTGTGACCCTGGGCAAGTCACTTACCCTCAGCTTTGGTTTTCTTCTACTGTAAAATGGGGATGATAATAGCTCCTACCTGGAAGGGTTGTTGTGAGGATCAAATGAAATAATATTTATAAAAAGCACTTAGCACAGTGCCTGGCACATAGTAGGAACTCTCATGCTTATCCTCTTCCCTTCCTTTTCCCCAAGAAGGGAGGGACTTGCATTTTCTGTTTTGTGGGAAGGCCAAATTTGGTCATAATTATACAGTGTTCATTTTTTTTTCTTTCAGTATTGTTTTGATGGTTCTGCTTAGTTTATTTTGTATGACTACATGTAAATTTTCCCATGCTTCTCTTCATTCTTTCTTACAGCATAGTAATAATCTATTACGTTCCTGTGCCATGTAATTTATTTAGCCATTGCCACATGAATGAGACTAAAATTAACAAAATGTCATATTCTGCTGTTTATGTAAGTTATTATAAGCATGTTATAAATGGATCTTGATAAATAATATTAGAATCATAATATTTGGAGCAGGAAGGAATGTTTAAAATCATCTTCAAACCCACCATTTTACAGATGAAAAACTGACTTGCTCAGGAAACTTAGAAGGGTTAATTGACTTGAGAGAGTTTTTTTTTATTATGTTTGTATCATTGAGAAAGAGAAAATGCCAGTAATTTCAATTTATATGAAATATGTATTTCCAATCCTCTTATGTTTTTCTGAGCTTTTCTTTACATTCTCCTTATTTTTATTAGCCCCCTTTGATAAATTTATTACTTTCTTAAGAGGTATTGTACTCCATTTTGGCAGTAGGTTAGACTTTGGAATCAGGTAGCTGTTTGAGGTGGAAAAAATTTAGCTTGTAATAAATACATTTTGATAGCTTAGAAGGAAGTACTTTGATAGGCTCTCAAGCAGGGACTGATAGCTTTGGAGTTTCTCTTAGATTAGTGACATGTACTTTGATTTTTGGTTTTGGAATGCTGAAACTGTATTTTTTTTTTAAAGGTAGTAACAGTTTGTTCATCTTACCTGTAGTTTAGCTTGTGTTCAAATCATTTAGGCTGCTCTGACATGCAATAAAGAGTGCCATTTGACAACATTTGTGTTTATTTTAAATGTCATTTTAGCCCAGAACAATAAAATTATCCATTTCAGCTGAATTCTGGAATCTTTTAATTCTGGAATATTGCATGAACTTTGGCTTACTAACTAAAATTTAAGGATGAAGACTATCTTTCAGTTATTAGATTCTGAACATATAGATATCTGCAATATTTATTGCTTTTCTCGTTCAAGTTAAAGTGTTTTACAGGTTAGGAGGAGAACTGAGGAAAACAAAACTTCAAAGCACTGTAACATAATTAACTATTGCCCTTTTAGTTTTTCCTGTTTTATGGATTGTGAAACTGAGACAGAGGTCAAATAATATATCTAACCTTCCTAGGCAATGAAAGTAATAAAAGGTTTAAAACTCGAGTCTTAACTTATAATTTCATCTTAATCATAGTTTTGTGGGATTTTAAGGAAAATAGTCTTTTATCATTTAATAGCAATGCTTATGCTTTTTATGAATTAAAAATACTTTATTTGGAATCATACAGAAAACAATATCTTTGAAGTCAACTATTGTAAAGAGTTTTTCAGTTCTCTTATTTTTGCAGTCCACCTTCCATTTTACTGATTAATTACACCAGCAATTAATTTTTAAGATGGGTGTGTTATACAGGCTAAAATGGACAAGTTATAGTTAAGTCAACAAACACGTGTTGAGCATGTTTGTTTCTATGTGCAGACACTGTGCTAAATGCTGGGAATACAAAGAAAGCCAAAAACCAGTTCCTGCTCTTAAAGTAGGTCAAGA
This sequence comes from Phascolarctos cinereus, assembly GCF_003287225.1. Taxonomy (NCBI): domain Eukaryota; kingdom Metazoa; phylum Chordata; class Mammalia; order Diprotodontia; family Phascolarctidae; genus Phascolarctos; species Phascolarctos cinereus. The sequence continues at coordinate 142,729,532 of NW_027555736.1, forward strand.
TAGTACAAGCTGCAGTAAGAGATTGTGTAGTTAAGTAATGTGGTGGTGAATAAAAAGAACCTAATGCAAATGATTATATCTAACACTTAACTTTTAATACTGTAAAACAGGTGTCAAACTTGCAGGTTTCTGCAGCAAGCATCTGAAAAACTCAGGAGTACAGCCCAAACCAGATTAAAATGTAATTGGAAAATGTTTAACAAAAGAAATAAAAATACAGTACAACATAGATAAAGTTAATTTGTGGTTTTCTAAGTTGATATGTTGATTTCTATTTGAGTTTGACACCACTGCTGCAAATTCATTTAAAAATACTTTGCTTTCCAATTAATGGGGTTTTTTTTGGGGGGAGGGGGAGGCATTCAGGGTTGAGTGACTTGCCCAGGGTTACACAACTAGTGTCAAGTGTCTGAGGTGGGATTTTAACTCAGATCCTCCTGACTCCATCGCCAGTGCCACCTAGCTGCTCCAACAACTTCATGAATTGTAGGCCCTATAGAAATGTGAGCTTTTTCTATAGTTTTTTTTTCTTTTTGATATGGCAGTCAGGGTTAAGTGACTTGCCCAGGGTAACATAGCTAGCAGGTGTCAAGTGTCTGAGGCAGGATTTGAACTCAGGTCCTCTTGACTCCAAGACTGGAGCTCTGTCCACTGCACAGAGCTTACTTAGCTGCCCCTGCTTTCCAATTCATGAAATTATTGTTCACTTGTTTCTGATTTCTCATTATCCATTCTGTTTCACTGATATACTTTTCTATTTTTAAATAGACTAGACTTAGTGTTTTCATTGGTACGGAATTCTCAGGTGAGAAAACTCCCATTACCAATAGAGGTCAGCACCTTCTCTGCAATTTATAGTCTGTAATTGTCTATAACATTGAAAAGATAAGTAACTTGGCCCAGGATCACACAGCCAAGTCTTGCTGGCTTCAAGGCTGGCTTTCTACCTTCTGTGTAACATTCTATCACTACCTTTTTTTAAAAACCATTACTAAATATTTTTGATCATTACTGCTTTATGTTTAACAGCTGTAAGCTCTGTTCATTATTTCTGCTTTATTCCTGTCATTTCCCTTGATAATCTAGATCTCTTGTTCCTCCAACTGAATTTTGTTACGTTGTTTAACTCCATAACTATTGATAATTTGAAATAGCATTAAATCTCTAAATTTAGGTAGTATTTTCATTTTTATTGTATTGGTGCAGCCCAGACATGAGCCCTATTTTTTCCTCTAGTTAATTTGTTTTTTATTTCTTTAGAGAGTTTTATAGTTGTATCTATACAGGTTTTGAGTATGTCTTATTATGTTTGACACTCAGATATTTTTGGCATATAATTACAAGATTATTTTGAGTGGGGCTTTCCTTTCTATTGCTTCTTTCTAGATATTGTTATTGATGTACAGGAATGCAATTGACTTTTTTCCTTTATCCTGTTAACTTTACAGAAGATATCATCTCAATTATTTTCTAATTCTCTAGGATTTTCTAAATTAATTCATCATGGCATCAGTGAACAGGAATAGTTTTTTTCTTCTTTTTTGCCTATTCTTTCACCTCATCTTGATTACTACTGCTAGTATTACAGCATTGTGTTAGATAACTTTGAGTAAAGGAGGTATCCTTGCTTTTACTCTCATATTATTAGGAAAACTTGTTGTGTTTCCAAATTGCATATTGTAGGAGCTTTTTTTGTTTTACGTGATATATTTTATTACATTTTTTAAAAAGTTCTATGCCTGTGTTTGTAAGGTTTTTAATATAATTGAGTGTTGTCCTTTGGTGAAAGCTTTTTCTACATCTGTTACAACCATAGGGTTTTGAATGTTTTTGTTTTTAAAATGATTGTTAACTTTCATCTTAATGTTGAATAATACTTGAATCCTTGGTATAAGTATTTCATATGCTGTCTATTTTTTGGATATATTGTAGATAGTATTTTTTGCCAAGGTTTTGTTTTAAATTTTAAAATTGATTTTCACTAGTATTGATGTATATATACTTTTTTTTTTTTGCTTTATCCTTTCCTGGTTTAGGTATTAGATGTTTGTTTGTCTCACAAAAGAAACTTCTATTTGACAGGAGTTACTGGAAAAACTGGAAATCATTTGGGAAGAAGTTAGGTTTAAGCCAGGGGCTCTTAATCTGCGGTCTGATAGATTTCAGGGAGTCTGTGAATTTGGATGGGAAAAAAAATTTACATCTTTATTTTCAATGACCTCTACAGAACATTAGTGTTACAAGGGATCTGTAAGCTCCACCAGACTTCTAAAGGAGCCCACAACACACAAAAAAGGTTAAATACTCCTGGCTTAGACCAACATCTTACAGTGTATACTGCAGTAAACCCCAGATGGATATGTGCCCTGAATATTAAAAGTCATACCATTTAAAAATTAGAAAAGAACAAGTTCATATAACTTTCACAGCTGTGGAGACAAATCCCTAACCAGACAAGGGATAGTCACCATCACAAAAGATAAAATAGATAGCTTCAGTCATGTGAAATGAAAAGACTTTTGCACAAACAAAATCAATGCAGTAAAAAAGGAAGCAGTTATCTGGGAAAGAAATCTTTGTATCATATCTCTCTGATGAGGATCAAATGAGATAATGTATGTAAAGCTTTGCAAACCTTACTCTATATAAATGCTAGCTACTTGGCTTCAGATATCCAAGATAATGTAGATAATTAGCAGAAATATATTAAACCAAAAGCTATTCAAATAGATAAGAGATCAAAGTGTATGAACTAGTAGTTCTCAAAAGAATTAGGTATTGTTAGCAATATGAAAGGGTTTTTTTTCCAAATCACAAATTAGAGACATGCAAATGAAAATAACTCTGAGATTTTACCTCACACCCAGCAAATTGCCAAATTTGACAAAAGATGGAAACAGTTAATATTTGGAGGAGCCATAGAAAGACAGACCACAAATTGTCTGTTGGTAGAGTTTTAAAATGGTCCAGCCATTTTGGAAAGCAATTTGGAATTATGCTAAGAAAATAAAAAATAACCATAGCCTTTGACTTAGAGATGTCACTACTTGGCATAATACCTCAAAGAAAGTCATTGATAAAAATAAGGTCCCACGTACAAGGTGCCAAATTATTTTCAGCATCACTGTATAATAGTAAAGAACAGGAAACAGAGTAGATGCTCCATTTCATTGGGTATGTCTAAACAAATTGTGGCACATAAATATTGTGGACTATTATTCCTGCATCACCAGCTGACTCATGGACATTTCAAACTGGATCTTTCATAGCAATCTTAAACTTAACATGACCAAAACAGAACTCATCTTTCCAAACCAATCTCTCTTTAGACCTTTCCTGTTATTGTCTGGGGCATCACCATCCTTCTAATTATACATATTTGTGGCCTCTTTGTCACCCATGAGTTCTCACTCCCACTTACCCCTTGTGTCTAGTCACTTGCCAAATCTTGTCATTTCTACCTTTACAACATCTTTCCTATAGTCCATTTCTTATCATTAATATAGTCACCACTATAGTTCAGGTCCTATCTTTACCTCCTCTATAAAATGAGGGGGGTGAAGTAGATGGCCTCCGAGGTACCTTCCATCTCTGTAACTATAATCTTACTTGCTCTTTCTTGCACATGGTGTTCCGTCTCCTGTTTCTGTGCTTTTGTATAGGTTGTCTTCCATGCTTAAAATGCTCTTCTCACCTCTTAAAATTTCCTGGCTTCCTTCAGGACTTAATTTAAGTAGCAACTTTTTCTGCAGGATCCCTTTACTCATCCCCTTCCCTTCTGATAGTGACCTCTCTTCTAAGCTTATCTTATGTTGACTCTGTATGAATCTTGTATGTACTTATGTATATGTTATCTTCCCCATTAGATATAAGCATTTATCTATTGGAATATAAACAGTTGAGGCCAGGTACTGTTCTTGCTTAGCACATAGGAAACACTTAAATATTTGTTGGCTTTTTGATTGTAATGAAGGATGAATATGATGAATACAGAAAAGCATAGGAAGCTTTATCTAAACTGATACAAAGTGAAACAAACAGCCAGGAAAACAGTATATCCAAGGACAACAAAATTGTAAATGAAAAGAACAACAAAACAATAAAATGAAAACTTACTGCTGTGGAGTTAGTGACCAAGCTTGGCTTCAGAGAAGAGAGATGAAAATGCACCTACTCACTCTTTTGCAGGGCTGGGGGACCTATCAGTATGGAACATTGCGTATTATGCCAGACTTGGCTTCTGTGTTTAGGTTTGCTGAACTGTTTTTTTTTCCCCTGCTCTTTTTTATTTGTTATAGAGAATGGCTCTCTGGGAAGGTAAGAGACAAAGTATGTTGTGAAATGTAGGTGATGTAGAAACATTACATAAATAATTTTTTAAAAAACACCCCATCATGTCAGGTATATTTTGTTTGTATTTGCTGACTTGTAGGCAAGTGTAGATTATACATGATATGCTGGACTCCTTATTGCACCTGTGTAAGTGCACAGAGTTTAGTCAGCTTTTTTTTTTCCCTTTGGCTTTGGTTAAAAAAGTTGAATTCTTTGTGCTGTGAAATCTTTCATCTGGTAACTTATTCCTCATGGACAGGATTCTCCTCATAAATGAGTCCTAATGCTAAAAAGGGAGAGATTTGATTTTTGCCTACAGCGATTCAGAGTCTCTTGATTACTTGCTTTTAGAAGACACTCTGCTTCTGTGTAGTTAACACTACTTTACAATTGTATTTCCTCTAATAGTTCATTGTACTTACATAGTAAAGCATAAAACAATCTTATATAATTATGCAATGAAAATGATGTGTTATTTACACTAAAATTTAGAGTATGAATGCTTATTTTAGAATTTGGAAAATATTAAGCTGAAAATTAATCATTAAAAAATTCATTTGAGCTGTGTCTTAATTCTTTGTCTTTGAACTAGACACAGACTTCCTGGATGTTAGTTAAACTTTACAAGAGCCTTTTGAGGTGGGTAATTAAAAGTTAATTTTTAAGATGGGTTGGTATGTGTATGTTTTTAAGATGTTATAGCCTAATAGGGTTTTTGTTTTGTCTTGGGATGTTTTTGTAGATATTTGTTTGACAATTAATGCTAGTACTAAATTAATTTTGACAATTAATGCTAAATACTAAAGACTGTTCATTTATTGAATTTCTTATTGAGGAAAGGGTAAGACTTGTACTTGAAAGTAGTTCCAAGATGCATGACATCTGTATTTCAGAGGCAGCATCATTTAGTGGTAACTACAATGGACTTACACTCAGCAAGCTACCTTGGATTTGAGTCTTGGCTCTGTTAGTTAATAGTTGTATGACTATGGACAACTAACTTGAGGAATAAGGCTCAGTAAACTTATTTCTAAAATGAATATGATATTTAAACAACCATCCTCGCAGGGCTCTTGTGAGGAAAATGCTGCTTTGTAAAATTAAAGGTCTGTATATAAGTATGAACTATTTTTATGTTGATTTAGCTTTCTTCAGTATTTTTCATAATCTATCATTCATAGCTGAGATTGTATCTTTTTTCATCGTACATGCTTGTTTCTTTTCCTTTGTATATTTCTGATTGTTTGGGTTGGGGAGTCTTAAGTGTTTATATTTATAAAGGGATTTCTAAGAAGTTAGAAATTCTATCCTAAATTTCACTGGACATCATGTATTAAGGTATTATCTTGGTTTTAAAAATACTCATTATTTATTTTAATACTCGTTATTTAAAAATACTTATTTTTAAAAAAAGTTTTAGTTTTATAATAGGTGATTACTATTTGTAGTGACATTCTTTAAAAAAACATGTAAAGAAGAAACTAGTATATTTTCTTAGTTGTTTGACCTATTTTCATTTTTTATTTTATGCAGCAAAATATTCTTTGGCTTAATGGACGTGTACTGACTTTATTTAAATTACTCTGTATGTTAATAATAAAATATTTTTGGCAAATATATTGGTGAAATTGTTCTACAGACACTGAAGAACTTGAACATCATGCTGTGTTTCTTCAGCATCTGCCAAAGGACAGCATTCTTGCCATGAACCCTGAAGTCTGAGGACTTAAGTGCCACCAGCTTAATTTTAGTTATTTTTGTTTTTTGCTGAACTATTATTTTTTCAATATGTTTTCAGATTTTTGATTTTTTGTCTATATAATATTCATTATAAATTTATAACACTTGAAAATAGTACTTTTTGATGATGATAAATCATATTTAAATATTTTATTAAAACAACAGTAGCAACAAAAAAAATTCAATTTTTTGAGCCTATTTTCATTGGGTAGACTTTAAATATATAACTTGTTTCCATTTACTCAAGAAATAATACTTCAGGTTATAAAGGGTTGGGATTTCCCACTAAACCAACAAATACAATAAATACACTGCAGTATCCGACTTTGTTTCTTTACATATACTTTTATTATACCATAACTTACTCAGGAATTAAATTGTAGTTAGCAGAAATTAATCTATTATTTTCTGATACTAGCAGGATTGTCTTAAGACCTTTAACTTAGTTATTTAGGGGATGGAGTACTTCTTTAATACTATATTTTTATTTACTGTGTTCTCAGTTATGTAGAAGTATTAAAGATATGGTGTTTTTTGTCTTTGTTGTTATACTATCTCAGCAGGAGGTCGGTCATATTTGATGTTGGAAATAATACAAAGAAAATGCTTTTTAAAAGCTTTTTTTCCTACTCCATCCTCTACTTTCCTTTTTCTGTCTGTGACTACAATTAGACCCTTATTCCTTTATTAATGATGGGTGAAACAGTCAACAAGAATTTTCTTAAGTACCCACTGTGTATCAGCCACTGTGTTATGTGTTGGGGATACAAAAATGAAAATAGTCTGTTCTCAAGGAACTTTTCTTTTAGAGAGAAAACATGTTAAGTATATACAGAAGAAATCTAATATGGGGGGGTACTAGCATCTTGGGGGATCAGGAAAGCCTTCATATATAAAGAGAGGTACTTAGGAATTCTAAGAGTTGGAGGTGAGAAGGGGAGTACATTCCAGGCAGGGAGGATGGTCTGGGCAAAGACATGGAGACAAGAAATGGAGTGTTAGGAGTAGTAGAAAAACAATTTTTGAAATCTTGAGAATTGTTAAAACTTCTGGCCATTTTTCCAGTTATTCATGACTCTGTGATAGTCTCCTAAAGGGAAGAGGATAGCAGAAATAACCTTATATTAATTCTAAGCTGGCTGAGTCTTATTTAAATGGAGAACACTGCCAAAATAGTAACTGTGCTTTCTATAATGCCCAGGAATGATATGGGACCTTTAGAAGAAGGTGCTCCAAAATCTTTTTTATCTTATTAATAATAATCATTTCTACTGCAACTCTGTGTTCAATTTCTAGAGTTGAAAAAAATCATTAGGATTTATTGCAGGTGTTTAATCACACTAAAACTAAAGGAGTGGGGATATTGTTCCAGCACTAAAGTAGGGAAACAAGTAAAATTAGATTTGTAATTATACCTCCTTTATATATTTGCAATCTGAGTTCTTTTGTGAGCCTTTCTCACTTTACAGTTTATGTGGTAAAAGCAGTGGAATATAGATACCTTTAACTTCCTCTTGTCTTACCTACCAGGCTCTTTTATGGTACCTGAGCTGTAACTAAAGAGTCAAGTTTCTTAATATTGACAGATGGACTTTTTTATTTTTTAGAGGAGAGGGAAGAAACTGGTTTATTCACATTTTAAAATAAAATAACATCCCAATTGGAGACTGCGTGGACAAAATCTGTGACCATGTGGGAAGCCAGCAGGGCCAGATGCCCCCTCTTTCTTGCTCTGTAGGTATTTGAACTTGCTGTGTTCTACATGATGACACATTTTGGGCCATAAGCCATTCAAGCGTTTTGGTTTATTTTAAAATGACTAGCTTCTAAAGTTTGTTTGCCAAAAAGAAACGTGAGTCACTCTGCAGAATTAATTTTTTTTGCATACGGAATTTGAAGAGTGGGTAGGTGCTTGGCTCAGAATATTAAAATTTTAAAAATTGTAGGGGAATACATACAGTGGAATTTAGATTTTTAAAATAAGTTTATTTAAATTAACTTTGTTGATACATCATGAACTTTTTTAATGAAAAATCATAATAGATTAGGATTTAAATCCTAAAAATTTAGCTCTGTACTAGATTTTAGGACACCATGTTTTGTAATATAATATCTGTGCCCTCCAAAATGGACTTTATTGCTTCTGTTGAAATATTTGATTCACCATCACTGGAGCCTTGTTTGCATCAGACTACTTGAATAAAAATTCTTACTCAGATTCAGCTTTTCTGATGAACAGAGCAAAATATTGTTACTGTTATCAGAGTAAACAGAAAGGAAGCAAGCCAAGGGGGTCTGACTCAGCTCTGTGAGCCAAACCACAAGTGGGCAATTGAATTGGATTTGTATGCATGTGAAAGAAACATAGTTATAAGGTCATTTGGATTGCTGCAATTAATGTGTTGTAACTTTTTTTAAAAATAGGCTTGGTTCCCCTTTAGCTCATCTTCCATCAACCTAACTAAGCTAGTGCAATTGAATTGCTTGACTTATGCTGAGGTAATTTAAATTTTTTAAAAATTAAACAACCTTAACTAATTTGGGAAAAACTTAAAATTCTCTGTAGTATCATATAGCAGTGGTTAGTATTTTACTCTCTTTGCCTATTTACCCCTACTTTCCCTTCTACCCAATTCTACATAAATCTATTCAGGACTGCTGAAAGTGACTACTTCATTGTAATCCTTGAAGGAGTCCAGCATGAGTGTGGCTGTGAATATCCTTAAGAGTTCATTTAGTTGAGGATTACCAAGGGACACTTGATCATGTGTTCTCAGTTCAAGGCTCATTTCAGGGAGATGAATGTCTAAACACCTCAAACTCAGAGGCAGTCTTAGCAACCTAAGGATACCTCACAGTTTTTCTTTTTGGTGAGGCAATCGGGGTTAAGTGACTTGCCCAGGGTCACACAGCTAGTAAGTGTCAAGTGTCTGAGGTTGGATTTGAACTCAGGTCTCCAAGGTTGGAGCTCTATCCACTGTGCCACCTAACTGGCCCCTCACAGTTTCTTACATCAGCTTCAGCTGTTACTGATACTGCTTTCCAACTTTCTTCTAGTTTTAGTGGTATTAAATGCCTTCAGTGAATACTAATGATTTCTCTCTACAGTAGAAATTGAATTTGGAGTTGCAGTAGGAATGAATGATTATTATATTTTTAATTTTTAAAGGCATTTATTTATTTTTTGGGCTAGGCAGTGGGGTTAAGGGGTTAAGCCCAGGGTCACACAGCTAGTAAATGTTAGGTGTCTGAGGCTGGATTTGAACTCAGGTCCTCCCGAATCCAGGCTGGTGCTCTATCCACTGCACCACCTAGCTGCCCCAGAATGAATGATTATTAATAGGAAAAAAAACACCCCGAACCATTTTGGAGCACTCTATAGGTACCATAACACTGTTGAGTGCTATTATAGAAGACACAACTGTTGTTTTGGTGATATTCTCCACTCTGCTATAGAATTGGAATTTTGTACTCACTTCTGTAGACTTTATCTGTCAGGTAATAGGTGACTTCTGGGCATTTGCTACTGAGTGGGCATGAGAATGTGAGAGATGCTCTGTATTTGTTGATAACAGTATATCAGATTGAATGACTACATACAGAACTGATCTCCAACATGGAGACTGCATCTGTGGGGTATGGGAAGAAAATAATCCCTATTCCCAACACAATAGGTTGCTGCTGGTGGTAACTCTGTTACAGCAGCAAATACTGCTAGTTCATTTTTCCTGTCTCCCTTCAAGAGCCTGGCACTGATGGCAGCAAGGACAAGTGAACTAGGGGTTGGGTCAGCATCCAGCAAGAACACTGGAGATAAGCAAGGTGCAGCTACCATGGGAACCATGGAGGAGATAGATGTATAGAGTCTGTTGAGCAACCGTGTAGGTAGGTCCTTCTTTCCACCTGCTTCTGAGGACTGGGCTGCTGTAGTTACTGAGAGTTTGAAGGAAGGGCTTGGGGCAAGCTGGGTTGCACTGGCCATCTCAGCCTGGAATCAGATGGGTGGGAGAGATGGCTTAAAGTAGCGTGATGGCAGCAGCTGCCGCCAACAAGATGTTTGTTGTTGGCACATGGAGAAGTCCCTGGGAGGAATAATCAGGCTTTTTATAAAAGAGTAAAATTTGAGTCAGTGGATGAAAAATAACTGAGCTAAAGAGCTAGCTAATAATGCTAAACAAAAGAGCTAAAAATTGAGCCCACTTTATGGAATAAGCACTTGAAAAATAGTTAACCATGAGTAGAAGAATCAATAAACAAATACTTAATCTTTAAGTATTTGTGCCAGGGGCTGAAAATGCAAAGACAGAAAAAATGAAATATTCTGTGCCTTCAAGGAATTTATATTCTATTAAGGGGGACAATATGTACATCTACAAATATATGCAGAGTAGATGGGAGATAATTTGACTGTAAGCCAGTAGCAGCAGCTAGAGAGATAAGGAAAGTCTTTGTGTAAAAAAAAAAAAAGTCCTGTGCTGGAGCTGAGCCTTGAAGGAAACTAGGGATTCGAAGAGGCAGAAGTGAGAGAATTAATTACAGGCATGAGGAATAGCCATTGCAAAGGCCCAGAGAAGGGAGATGGAATATAATATATGAGGAAAGTAAGAAGTCTAACTTGACTGGAAGGAAGAATTTGTGAAAGAAAGTAATGTGTAATAAAGCATAAAAAATAGGCTGGCAACACTTTTTGTGAAAATCCTTAAATGACAAATAGAAGACAGTGATTCAGAAACCTATGAAGACTATAATGCATGGAGAAGTGACTACTAGAGGCATATCATAGTGTCATAAATTTAGAACTGGAAGATACTTTAAGAGATTCTCTAGTCTAACCACCTCATTTTAAAGAAACCGAGGCTTAGAACATCATCTCCCACTGGAATGGATAGCTATCAAGATATGGACAAAGAAGCAAGAATTGAAGGTGCAAAATCAATGGAGTGGAATTGTCCTGCTTACCTCTGTGGGTGACTCCTCACAGTTTTTTTGTGAAGAGGGAAAAAAGTGAGAATAATGAAGGTTCTAAACCAGAGGAGTTGTATACACCAAGTGTTATTGGGGCTGAACCAGATTAAAAATTTAATTGGGAAATATTTAACAAAATAAATAAAAATACAGTGGTTAGATATCATTAGATACCATTACATTTTACAACTTTTTTTACACTAATTTTACAACACTTTGCAACAATACAAAACTTATAAGGGCTGCTTATGTATGAATTAGTGGCTCCATTTGAGTTTGATTGACCTCACTGATCTATTGTTGTTTTGTCCTTCATTTTCAAAGAGGACCAATGATGTCACAGGTGATGTGTTGACTTTGTGTGTGAATTGGATTTAAGTGAGGCAGAATTGCACTAACTGGTTAGCCTCATTCTCTCTTCCTGAGTCATCGAAGTCCAGTGGCAGGACAAAAGTCAAGATGATTGCCCAGGATACAGTTGATGATTTTGGAGTCTTTAATGCCTGACCTGAAAATACCTCAGTCCTGTATGTGGACTTTAGTCATTAGTCTGAGCTTTTCAAGAACTGCCTGTCATTCTAGATAAATGTGGCTGCTGAGTCAGTTTAGGGTTATACACTATTTAGAGTTCCTATAGTTCTAAAGAAACTAAAGAAAATGGAAGATGGCAAGGGTATGAAATAAGATGGCGCTTTGTTGTGGTGATCTCTGGTTTTGTCAGTTGTCTTTTGCCTTCAGGTAAAAATGAACCTAGACTGTGCTCTTTGGAAGTTTGGCAGAAAATCATCCCCCACTATAGCCAGCTGTGGACCATTTGGATGAAGAATTAGTTCTGCTGCTAAATTTAGATGCTGCTATCCTCCTTAAAAGAAGACAGAAGCTTAGACATCTCAGGACCCCAATGCCATGAAAGTCAGGAAGTTGGCCCAGAAGAAAAACTTCCTTGCAAAACTCTGTGACTAAAGAAGAGTTGTGAATCTGAGCAAACTACAAAGTACCTCCAAAAATGTTAGAGAAAGAGCTTACACAGCATGATTTCCTAAAGAAAAGTAAAGTGCCTGAAGAATTGTGATGGCCTTGTTCTCTTTCTCCTTCTTTGACCCACTCATAAGTAACATGTCAGTGTTCCAGGAGGAGCTATGTACTCCTTACCTACACCGTTTGGAATCAGTTTCCTTCAAGGCTTAGTTAGCATGTTGGGCATTCTACTTTAAGCTTTTCCTGATTCTTCCCACCCCTTTTCTCCAGTGCAAGTGCACTGTCTTGCCAACTTACCTTGCATTCATTTTGTCTGTGTCATGTGCAGACTCTTGTATAGGTGCTTATTGTCTCCCAAGTGGAATGTAAGCACTTTGAAGAGAGAAGCTTTTATTTTTGTGTTTGTGTACAGTGGTTAGCACAGTATCTGACACAGTGAGCACTTAATAAATGCTTGTTGATTTCTTGGTTGACTAGCTGAAGGCCATCTAAATCATGCAATATGGGCAGGAAGCAGGCTCAGCATTGAGCAGCGTGAGGACATAACCAGAACATATTAGTAACACCAGAGATATGAGTTGCCCCTCACTAATCTGATCACTCATGTTCTCAGTTTGTGTAAGTCCCTGTATGGGTTCCTTGACAGAGATATATTTCATATGTATATTCTTCGTGTATTTGTATAATCCCAACATATTCCCGTGTTTTCCACTTAGATTTTGTGTGTATGTGTATGTGTGTGTGTCTGTTCTTTTATTTTTTTTTATGCTATTTCATTAAATACCTTCGTTTTGAACTTGTGTGTCCTCTGGCAGATTGGCAAAAAGTAAACACATTGGCAACTCATGAGCTGTATTGGAGAGGGTTCCAACCCATAAAGTTCCTAGAATATGGAAGAACTCTCTGGGGGCACAGGGTGGGGGTGGGGGAGGTGATTGTCCATAGGTAAGAAAGATGTTAGGTGCCATGAAGTACAGCATGTCCCAAAAGTCTTAGTGTGTCTTTCAGTTTTACAACTTCTAAGCTTTATATCTTAAAAACACGCTAAGACTTTTGAGTTATTCTGTGTATACACATTGAAAAATAGTTATATAAAATCACCATAGAGTGCCAAAAGGACAAGATGCACTACAGTGGTATATTTTGAGACCTGAGATTGGCAAACAATAATAAGATTCCATCTTTGTTACAAATACCTGTTTAGATATATTTACATACTGTGTTGACACTTAGCTTTTCAGTATTTTAACTCAGTAGCAACTGAGTTGCTGAAAATCTGCTCAGTATTGCCCCAAATATGCTTCTAAAATGTTTTTTTTCCTTCCTGAAATATTTCTTTTCCATTGGATATATTAACATTAATTATGTCTTTAAAAGTACACTAATTTATATATTTTAATTTAGACTAAAGTTGCTAGAATTAAACATCTTGTTTTCTTAACCCATTTAGGTTAATCTCAAAAATATTTGATGTTTTGCCACATTTCGTATGATTTGTATATTTTTAGGTGTATTTTTGTTCCTTGTCCTGTGGAAATCAGTCAGGCATTTATTAAATCCTGTCCACATGCCAAGCACCTTACTAGGCACTATGGTTACAAAACATTAGTGAAAATAGTCTCTGCTCAACTCATATTCTATTGAGGAAGGTAAACATGTACATATACAAAATACATGAAATATATACAAAGTAGATGAAAGATTTTTCAGTGCTTGTGGGGGAAATAGGAAAAACTAGCAGCTAGAGGAGGTTAGGAAAGGCTTCGTGTAGAAGATGGTGCTTGATTTTTGAAGGTGGAGATGAGAGTTTATTCCAAGGTTGGGTGACAACCAGTGTAAAGGGACAGAGACGGAAAATTGAGTGTTGCATTTAGGAACATCAAGGCCAGTTCAGTTAGAACCAAGAGTGCATTAAGGGTAGTAATAAGGAATAGTTAGATATAGATTTCTTTTAAAAAGAAATATGAGAAAACTAGAATACTATAAATGTTTTCTTTGGGGGTATATGTAATTCAGTAAATAGTAAATACACTTATTCTGTACAAATCATTGTGATAAAAATACTGAGTATATGAAGACAGAGATTAAAGTCTATGACCCTAAAGGAGTTTATAGTTATACTAGAGTGGTTTGTATTTTTGTTTATATGCATGCATTTAAAATTCTAACGGTTTAGCCATGTTATAATAATAATTGCATTCATGTAGCACTTTAAAGTTAGCAAAATATTTTACATGTGTTGTCTTTTTTGATCCTGGCAACACCCCTGAGAAGGTAGGTGCTGTTGTTACTATTGTATACATTTTACAGATGAGGAAACTGAGGCATCGAGAGGTTGAAGGACGCAGCAAGTAGTAGATATCTGAGGCAAGTTTCAAACTCAGATCTTCCTGACTCTTAAGTATACTTTCTATGCTGGACTGTGGTATGTATGCTCTTTTCTCTTTTGAGGAAGGCAAACCTAATATGTATGAATGATTGTTTATTTTTTTGAAAAAAATGTAAGGAGTTGGGGACAAAGATATAGTATAGCCAAGGCTTTTGGCTTCCTTAGGGTTGGTCTTATGCCTATTCACCAAACTCTTTCTTCTACCAAAACTCTGGTACGGTTTTGAGCCTCCTTTTGGCCAAAGACCTGCTGTGGGAGGTTTTTTAAGGACCTGTGAAGTACATGAACCTTTCCTAGAAATTTTAGCTTTATAATTAGGATACACACCATGTAGTAACAGTGGCTTAGAAACAACAATTAGTGGACACTGAGAAGTACAAGATTCATGGAGTGTGAGTTGTAGAGGAATCTGTGTAAAGAGGTAAAAATCAGTAGCAGAATTTTTGATCTGATTTTTTTCTCTTTAAAAATTTTTTATTGATATGTTTTGCTTCCATATCACTTGCATTTCTCATGTTATCTTACCTCTCACCTCTTTCTTCCTGAGATCTGTCCCTTATTTATAAAAAAAAAAGGAAGAGGAAGAAAAAGTTAAACAAAACTGATATTTAAATCTAATATCATATGCATGAAGTTTTCCACAACCTTATCTCCCATTTTCTACAAAGAAGGGCAGAAAGCGTCTTCTTCTCTCTTTGGGGCCATGCTTTGTTATTATTATTTCACAGTATTGTTTTGATTTTTTTGTCCCTCCCCCCAATTTACATTGTAGTCATTGTGAATATTTTACTGATTCTGCTTATTTCACTTTTTTTGAGTTTGTATGTCTTTACATGTTTCTCTGTATTCATTATTTTTATCTTTTGTTATAGTGCAGTAATATTCCATCACATTCACAATCATGGCTTTATTATTCTCCAATTGATAGACATCCACTTTATTTCCATTTCTTTACTGATAAAAAAAATGCTGCTATAAATATTCTAGTTCATACTGGACCCAAGTTTTTGTCATTGACCTTGTGTATGCTTAACTATGAATCTTTGGGTCAGAGGAGACATTTTAGTCACTTTATTTGGATAATTCCAAATGGTGTTCTCCAAAGGGTTGGGTCAATCCTTAGCTCCACCAACAATGTATTAATATGCCCATTTTTCCATAATCCCCACCACTATGGCCTGAGGTAAAACCTTAGGCTTCTTTTGATTTGCATTTCTCTTTTTTAATGACTTAGAGCATTCTTTCATGTGGTTGTTAATAGCTTGCAGTTCTTTTTTGAGAGCTGCTTTTTCAAATTCTTTGACTACTTTTCCATTTGGTCTTATATTTCTGATAGGTATCTATACATATCTTGGATATCAAACCTTTATCACAGATACTTGATAAAAAGATTCTTTGTTTAATGCTTTTCTTATTCTAGTTGCATTGATTTTTTTCACGTGAAAGCTTTTCAGTTTTATGGAATTGGAAATGTCTGTTTTTTATCTTTTGTAATCATCTCTATCCCATGTTTGATTGATTAAGAATTCATCTTCTATCTATTGTGAAAGTTACATGATCTGCTTCTCTTCTTTTTTTAATGGTATGATTTTTAATATTCATGTCATTTATCCATTTCGAATTTATTGTGGAATGTGGTGTAAAATGTTGCTCTAATCCTAATTTTTGCCAATATGCTTTCCAGTTATTGCAGCAATTCTTATCAAATAGGGATTTCTTTCCTAGGTAATTTTGGTTTATCAAGCACTGATTTGTTGAGCTATTCTTTTTTGTCCAGGGGTGAGGGTAGCTTTACAGCCTTGAAGTTACGGAATACTTGGGTTGTACCCAAGTGTGCTAAGTTCTACCCAAGAAGTGCTATCTTTGATGTGTATTGATTGTGTGATCCTGGGTAAGTCATAACTTCTAAGTGCTCTAGGCAGTGGTCCAACGCTATAAGATGGCAGAGATGGTGCTGACCCTTCATTGGTAGATGGAGTTTCCTCATTTGGAAGTTCCCAATACTAGTTAAATCAGATCTAGTCTTGATTTTTATTTTCCTTGTCTATCCTATTCCATTGATTGACTTTTTCTATTTTTTAATCAGTAGCAAAATTTGGTTATTCATAGTGTGCCCTCAAGTATCTAAAAGCTTCAGGAACATTTGCTCCTAACTGTTAAACTATGTCTAGTTTGAGATTTAAGAGTATTTTAGAGGCTGAGGTCATAGATTTAGAGCTGGACAGGACCTCATAGGTTAGAGAGATAGCAATTCTGGCTCTGCTAAGGCCTGGAATTGGAAGTGGATGGAAACAAGAATAAACTTTGACCTTATAGTTATGGAAAGAAGTAAAGCTCCATACCTGGTTCCTAGTTTCTCATACTGAGGTTTGGTGACAGACTGCAGCAGCTATTTAAAAATTAACCTGGATCCTTGTTTATGCTAAATGAGTATTCATACTTTTAAAAATATATTTTTAAATAATGAATTTTTATTGATGTATTTTATTTTTTGTCATCTAAATTTCCCTCTGTATCCTTCCCTCACTTCCCTTGGAAAGCCAGCCATAGAACAAAGAATTTAAAAAATAAGAGACAAATTAAGCAAAACTTAATCAACCCATCAAAAAAACCCCCCCAGATATTGATTATATGCAGTGTTCCACAACTCTCATGACCTATACAAAAGTGTGTAGGGGGATGTCTTTTCATATTTCTTTGGGACCAAGCTTGTTGTTGATACTTTTGCAACATTCAGTTTTGCTTGTTTTGTGGTGATGGTTCTTTTTATTTATATTATTGAAGTCATTGTGTATGTTGTTTGCCTGGCTCTGTTACTTCACTTTGCATCAGTTCATGGTAGCCTTTCCATGCTGTTCTGCATTCATTATGTTCATATTATATTATATTATATTATATTATATTATATTATATTATATTATATTATATTATATTATATTATATTATATTATATTATATTATATTATATTATATTATTATATATTCTGTTTCTCATAACACAATAATATTCTATTACCTTCATGTATACATTTTGTTCAGCCATTCCTCAATTGATGGACATCCATTTTGTTTCCAGTTTTTTCCTGCCACACATGGTGCTGTATGTAGAACCTTCCATTTTGTGAGTGACATCCTTGGAATATAGCCAGCAGTGGAATTTCTGGGACAAAGGGTATAAGCATTTTAGTCACTTTATTTGCATAATTCCAAATTGCTTTCTAGATTGTTTAGACCAATTCAGAGCTGCATCAGCAATGTATTAGTGTGTCTGTCTTTGCATAATCCCTCCAACATTCATTATTTCCATATTTTGTTCTCTATGTCAGTTTGCTTGGTATGAGGTGAAACCTCAGGGTTGTTTTGATTTGCATTTTTCTTATTAATAGTGACTTGGAACATTCTTTCATATGTTTGTTAATAGTTTG
This sequence comes from Phascolarctos cinereus, assembly GCF_003287225.1. NCBI lineage: Eukaryota > Metazoa > Chordata > Mammalia > Diprotodontia > Phascolarctidae > Phascolarctos > Phascolarctos cinereus. Next base: position 142,747,361 of record NW_027555736.1, read on the forward strand.
CAATTCTTTTGTCAAGAACTGTTTGTTCATATCCTTTGGCTACTTGCTTATTAGGGAATAGCTTTTCCTGCCTGTCTGATCTGTCCTTTTCAGTCCCCTTTGCTGTATTTTCATTCTGGCCAGGTTCACTGACTATAGGTTTACCAAAATACTGTCTTGGATACTTTTCTCTTCTTCCTCTATACTATCTTACTTGGGGATTTCATTAGCTCCAGTGGTTCAGTTATCTCTATACAGATGATTCCAGAATCTGTATATCCAATTCTATTATCTCATGAGTTCTACTCCCATACCTTTTGGATATCTCAAATCAGATGTCCTAGGCATCTCAAACTTAAGATATCAGAAGCAAAACTTACTATCCATCAGCCCAATTCCTCCCCTTTCTCCTGCAGTCAGCTAGGGGGTATAGTGGCTAAAGTACTGGGCCTGGAGTCAGGAAGACTTGAATTAAAATATGACTTCAGACACTTATTAGCTATGTGACCTTGGACAAATCACTTAACTTTTGTTTGCCTCAGTTTCCTCAACTGAAAATGGGGAAATAATAGCATCTACCTTGCAGGGTTGTTATGAAAATCAAATGGGATTATATTTGTAAAGCACAACAGCTGGCACATGGTCGATACCTGATAAATGTAACATCCTCTCCCCACTTCCCAGCTTTGCCATTTCAGTCAAAAGTACTACCATTGGGCAGCCAACCAAGTTTGCAACTTTATTATCATCTTTGATACCATTCATACTTGTCCTACATATACAATCTGTATTCAAGTCTTGTCATTTCTACCTTGATACCATCTCCCATGTATGTTCCTTTCTCTATTCTCACACAGCTGCCGCCCTGGTGAAGGCCTCTTGCTTGGACTATTGCTGTCCATTCTCTGTTTAGCTTCCAGAGTAATTTAAAAAAAAACCAAACAATTTTCCTTCTACTCAGAAAACTACCTTTAACCTTCAAGATCAAATATAAAATCCTCTGTTTGGCATTTAAAGCCCTTCACAGTCTTTCCTTTTTCTGTCTTTTTAGTCTTATACTTTGTTCCCTTTCATTTACTCTAGCAACGCTAACATACTTGCTGTTCCTTGGGCATGATATTCATTCTCCCTCCTCACAGGTTTTGTTTTTTGTTTGTTGAGGGTTTTTTTCCTGGCCATTCCCCGTGTTTAGAATGCTCTTCCTTTGTCTTTATCATTTCAGTATTGATTATTTGTTTTCCTCTCCCTTTAAAAGAAAATCAGATCTGCCAATGATTTATCAGTTTTACTATTTTTCCCCCAAGAAACCAATTCTGTATTTGTCAGTTCAGTGGCTCTTTATCTTTCAAAATTTCAATTTTTTTTAATCTTTTGAATTTCTAATTGGGTGTTTCATTGGATTTTTTAATTTGTTGCTTTTCTAGTTTTTTAGTTTCTTACATAATTCATTGATCTCTATTGATGATGAAAGTCTTTAGAGATATAAAATTTCCACTTAGGAATACTTTGGTTATATCCCAAAAGTTTTATGTTGTTGGGTTTTTCTTTTCTTTGATTAGCTTATCTTTTGTTTCTTTAATTTCTTTGTTGACCAGTCTTTAGGATTAAATTATTTAATCTTCATTTAAGTTTGAATCCTTTCTTCAAAGCACTTTTTTTATTATAATTTTTATTGCTGTGGACAGCAAAGGATATATATAATTTATATATATATACATACATATATATGTGTATACATATATATGTATATATAAAATTTCTGCTTTTCTACATTTTTATGGTTTTTTATGTTCCAGCCTATGGCCAGTTTTTATAAAGGTGACATATATAGCTGAGAATAGGGGTCATTCCATTCGTTAATCACCCAGAATCATCATATCCAACTTTAACATTCTTTTTAGATCTTTCTTTCACTATTTACTATTTTTGCCTTTTCACATTTGTCTGCAATATCTCTGTGTCCTCACAGAGCATCAGTTTTTGTGAAAAAAAATTACATGTGGTACTGAGAAATATACATATTCTTTCTTATTTTAATATTTTCCCCAATTACATATAAAAACAATTTTTAACATTTGGTTTTAAAAATTGAGTTCTATATTTTTTCCCTTCTTCCCTCCCCTCCCCCTCCTTGAGAAGGCAAATGATTTGATAAAAATTATCCATGTGCAGTCATACAAAACATTTCCATATTAGTCATGTTGTAGAAGAAAATCAGACTGAACCCCCCCCCCCCAATAAAGTTTAGAAAAGTGTGCAGTGGATAGAGCACTGGCCCTGGATTCAGGAGGGCCTGAGTTCAAATGTGGCCTCAGACACATAACACTTAATAGCTGTGTGACCCTGGGCAAGTCACTTAACCCCAGTGCCTAGCCAAAAAAAAAAAAGTTTGCTTTGTTTTGCTTTCAGACTCCATAAGTTTTCTGGAGGTGGATAGCATTTTTTCATCATAAATCCTTTGACTTGGATCATTGTATTGCTGAGAATAGCTAAGTCATTCACGGTTGATCGTTGAATACTATTGCTGTTACTGTGTACAATATTCTCCTGGTTCTGCTTGTTTCACTTTGTCTCAGTCCATATAAGTCTTTCCAGGTTTTTCTGAGAACATCCTGCTTATCATTTCTTACAGCACAACAGTATTCCATCACAATCATAAACCACAAACTTGTTTAGTCATTCTCCAGTTGATGGGCATCTCCTTGACTTCTAGTTCTTTACCACCACAAAAAGAGCTTCTTTAAATATTTTTGTACATATAAGTCCTTTTTGTTTTTTGTTTTTCATCTTTTATCTTTTTGGGATATAAACTTAGTAGTGGTATTACTGGGTCAGAGGGTATTTACAGTTTTGTAGCCCTTTGGCTATAGTTGCGAATTGCCCTCCAGAATGGTTGAATCAGTTCACAACTCCACCAGCCGTGCATTTAGTGTCCCAGTTTTCCCACATTCCCTATAATATCTGTCATTTTCATTTTTTGTCATATTAGCCAATCTGATAGGTGGGGGTTAGTACCTCAGAGTTATTTTAATTTGCATTTCTCTGATCAGTAGTGATTTAGAGCATTTTTTCATATTACTGTAGATAGCCTTGATTTCTTTGTCTGAAAACTACCTGTTCCTATCCTTTGACCATTTATCAGTTAGGGAATTACTTGTATCCTTATAAATTTGACTCACTTCTCTATATAGTTGAGAAATAAGGCCTTTATCAGAGACACTTGCTGTAAAAAAATTTTTTTACAGTTATAATTACTGTGTATTTCCTCCATCCTATTTTTCTCCTGTTTATCCTTTTCTCTCTCTCTCTCTCTCTCTCTCTCTCTCTCTCTCTCTCTGTGTCTGTGTCACTCTCCTTTTACCCTATCCATCCTTAAAAGTGTTTTGCTTCTGCCTGTAGTCTCCTCCAATTCACCCTCCCTTCTGTCAGCACTCTCTCTTATCCCCTTCCCCTCTTACTTTCTTGTAGGACAGTATAGACTTCTATACGCAGCTGAGTGTGTATGTTACTCCCTCTTTGAGCCAGTTTTGAGAGTAAGGTTCAAGTGCTCCTCCCCTCATCTCCCCTGTTTTCCCCTCCACTGTAAAAGCTCTTTCATGCCTCTTTTATGTGAGATAATTTCCCCTATTTTACTTTTCCCTTCCTCCTTGTCCTAGTACATCCCACTTCCCTCCCCCCCTTCATTTTTTTGGAGATTATTCCAACATAATTCATACTTATGCCGTCTGTCCATGTAAACTTCTTTTACTGCCCTAATAATAAAGTTCTTAGAAATTACATAAATCTCTATTTCTTTAATGTGGAAGCTGCTAAATCTTGTGTTATCCTCACTGTGGCTGCACAATATTTGAATTGTTTCTTTCTGGCTGCTTGAAAACTTTTCTCTTTGACCTGGGAACTCTGGAATTTGGCTGTAATATTCCTGGGAGTTTTCATTTTGGGCTCTCTTTCAGGAGGTGATCATTGGATTCTTTCAGTTTCTATTTTACCCTCTGATTCTAAATGATCAGGGCAGTTTTCCTTGATAATTTCTTGAAAGATGATGTTTAGGCTCTTTTTTGTTATAATGGTTTTCAGCTAGTCCAATTATTCTTGAATTATCTCTCCTCAAACTGTTTTCCAGGTTAGTTGTTTTTCCAGTGAAATGTTTCACCTTTTCTTCTATTTTTTCATTGTTTTGATTTTATTTTATTATTTCTTGATGTTTCATGGAGTCATTAGCTTCCGCTTGCCCAATTCTAATTTTTAGGGAATTATTTTCTTCAGTGAGCTTTTGTATCTCCTTTTCTATTTGTCCAGTTCTGCTTTTTAAGTGTTTCTTTTCTTCAGTTAATTTTGGTACATCTTCTTCCATATGGCCAATTCTGGTTTTTAAAGAGTTTTTCTTTTCAGTGAATTTTTGTGCCTCTTTTACTATTTGGCCTGTTCTATTCTTTAAGGTGTTATATTCTTTAGTATTTTTTTGTGTGCCTCCTTTACCAAGCTGTTGCTTTTTTTTTCATTATTTTCTTGTGCATCATTCTCATTTTTTTTCCCATTTTTTCTCTACCTCTTTTATTTGATTTTAAAAATCCTTTTTGAGTTCTAATAGGAGTTCTTTTTTTGGACCTGAGATTAAGTCACATTTTTTCTTTTAGGTTTTGGATGGAGTAGTTTTGAATTTGTTTTCTTCTGAGTTTGTGTTTTGATCTTGCCTGTGTGATATCATGATTGAATTTCCTGGGTTGGTTTTTTAATTTACCTGATGCATTGTAAATTTTATTCTAGTCTATCATTTTTATTCTGTGTATATCTTTTTAGGTGTGTTTCTTATAAACAACAGACTGTGGGGTTTTGTTTTCTTATCCAATGTTTTTGTTAACTTGTTTAATCCATTCACATTTAAAATTATGAGAGTTAGGTTTACATTTTTCTCCATTGATCTCTGATATTTTTATGTTTGAATGAGAATTCAGAAATGATGCTGTTTTTCTCTGTCTGTAACCTACCTTTCCAATTTTATTTCACATTACTCCCATTCATGTACTTTGTGTTCCAGGCAAATTGGACGACTAGCTTTGAACAAGACTTCCTCACTCCTCCCTCTACATTAACGTGAACCACCGCCCTGGACCCTAAATTTTTTCTTTTTATACTTTACTCTTTAAAAAGTTTTTTTAAAAAGTTTTACTGATGCATTTTTTCTAAGCATATAACTGTCGCTTCCAATTACTTCCCATTTTCTCAGTAGAAACTCTGCCTTTTAACAGATAATTGTCAAGCAAAACATCAACACATAAGCCATGTCTGCAAGTGTATGCTTCATTTTATACTTGTTGCCTTGCTTTAGATTTGAGACATGCTGCTTCACTGTCACAGTCACAACTGGTCATTATATTCATTAGAGTGATGAAAATGCACTTCTTAATCATCCTGCCTTTAAGAACCCTCATCTTCTTTTGAGGTCCACTTCACATTGCTACCTCTTCTGGATTGTTCCTTTGCTTTCGTTAATGTGTGTGTGTGTTCATTCTCCTGTTTCACTCAAAAGAATTGTAAGGTCTCCCAGGGCAAGAACTCTCATTTTATGGTTCTTTATCAGTATAATTGCTTTGCACAGAGTAGGTACCTAAAAGTGTTTGAATTGAAGAGTCATAGATGTTGATACAGCTGATAAATTGTGAATTTAAAAGAGTGAACAGGTTTAGGGGCATCGCTGATGACTATTTTCTTCACACTGAGTTTAACTGGGTGGAAAAATAAAAATAAGAAATTGTAGATTCTTTGGTATCAAATATATTTTGGCTTTCAGTTTCTCCTATCCTCTTGTCTCTCTTTTCTACCTAATTATAATGAATACTGGTACAAAAGAAAAATACAGAGTTCTTAAGCACTTAAACAGATTAATTGCCCAGAAGGACAGTCACTTGGCTGTATGCCCTATTTTATTGGTCGAATTCAGTGGTTGATTCTAGATCAGTAAGAAGCCAGGTTTTTATTACATCATTAATTTCACCCTAAATCCAGCTGGTGGTTCTCTATGTCAGTTGAATGCACACATTTACTACTTCTTCCTTGGAATACAAAGTAGAGAGGTGTGCTATGTGTGTTTGTTCTGCTTACCAGTGTTACTTTTTGGTGGAATCCCTAGGATTCTGGTGAATACAATTTAAGAAACATCCATTATGTCACTCTTTCATCCATTATAGTATTGATGATATAAAACTAGGTCCTAGTCCTAGTTTTTAGTTTAGCCATTATGGATGGAAATATAGTAACATCTAGTCCAAGGATTATTAACATTTCCAAAGTGACATGCCAAATCTTTGCTTATTGACTACCTATAGTAAAGGTAGGATGAGGGTCTTTGGGGTAGGGTGGGGGAGTTGAGTAGACAACTTTCATTTCTGCCTTTGCCTCTTAACATTCTTTATCGACAAAATACTATGATATGAGGCAGTATGAATAGTCCTTTGGCAGAGGTATTAGGGATAGAATGTTCCTATACTCTCTGTTTATCGTTGAACAGCTTAATTATCCATTAATACTTTAGCAGAGAAGGATTAATTGACAGACTGGTAAAAACAGGAATAGAATGAGAGAGAAACACCTGGAATGGAAAATAAGAGGACTTGCTGGAGAGGAGACGTTGTCCATGGCTGTACCACATAGTCATTCCTTACGCCACTTTTGGTGGTCTGTGTAATTTAGGCCAGGCACTATGTACTTTCTCTCTTGTCCTTCCTGGCCCTTTTCATGGTTTTATCAAATTCTCACCCCAGTCCCAGATATCTAAGAACTATGGCTGAGCCTTTAGGAGTTTGAATGGTAGAAAAGTGGGGGTGAATGGGCAGTTGTGAACAACAATTGTAATTCATGCGTAGCTTTGGCTGTCAAATGAATTCTTACCATGAGCAATTTAGAGGGTGAAGAAATTTAATCGTTCCTGAAATGTAGATATCCCTACTTAAGTTCCTGTTGCCATTTTAGAATTGTGAAAATTTCATGATGAAAAGCAATTTTATAACTTCTCATTTGAAGTGCCACTTGAATAGCCCTTCCATAAAACATAACTTTGTTATTAATCATGCCTTTTTAAAACCATGGAGCTATAATATTTAATGTTGATTTATACTGCTATTTATGATGTCATTTTAAATAAGATGGTTGTTTTAGTACTTTTTTGTCTTTGACCTTATCCAGTAATTCAGTGAGTATCCTACTTTTTAAGTTCGCTTTCTCACAGTTCCTGTTTTTACTATTTTAGGATGTTTTCTTGTTTACAGTATTAAAATATAAAACTTCTTTGTAGTGTAAGGATATGAAGTCCAAATGTGGAATTTATGAAAAATTCATCATTCTAACTGGATAATCCTCCCCTCCCTTAAAAGAAAAACAACTTGTTTTAGTATTCTTTGAAGAATTTAATCTATTTGAGAGAATAGTTTACGTTGATTTTCGTGGTCAAGTTTTACCCTTCTCTCTTGAATCTGTATTCTGAGTTACAGTCAGAGAATATTAGAACTGAAAGGTTTACCTCATCTTGTTCTTTTAGTCTAAAGGCCTCATTTTAAAGATGAGAGAGAAAACCTGAAACCCAAAGAAGTTTGGGAGCTAATTCAATTAATTAGGGGCAGGTGTAACTACAACAGTTTTCTGCCTTCAGGGCTAATGTTCCTGCCTTCTAATGTAAGACTCATTCCATTTCTTTTTTTCAGTAGTTTACTAGTTTAGATGAGTGGAAATGCTTTAGATAATGTATCTATACTATTCATGTGGAGAAGATGGAGAGATATAGATTAGGCTAGAATTCAGTTAGATTAGATGGTTGAAGCTGGTTGGATGGCCAGAATGAAAGAGTAGTTGTTAATGATCTAGTGCCTGTCTGGCTTGAGATCTCCAATGGAATACCTCAGGGATCTGCTTGTGCTGTTTAACATTTGTATCAATGACTTGAATAAAGGCGTAGAAAGTGTACTTGTCAAATTTATAGATGTATCTTACACCTGAAATCAAAAAAGTGAACTTCACAGGTACAAGTTGAGGGGAGGCATGGTTAGATAGCAGTTTATCTGAAAAAGATTTGAGGGGTTTTAATAGACTGCAAACTGTGAATCATCCTATGTGCTTAGAACAGTGGATAGAGTTGGGGCCTGGAGTCAGGAAGACCTGGGTTCATATCTGTCCTCAGAGACTTACTAGCTGTATGACCCTGGGCAAGTCATTTAACTCTGTCTCAGTTTCCTCATCAGTAAAATGAGCTGGAGAAGGAAATGGCAAGCCACTCCAGTAACTTTGCCAAGAAAATTCCAAAAAAGAGGTTACAAAGAGTTGGACACAACTGAAAATGATTAAACAGAACAAGGAGCTCTGAAAAGCATTGTGTTGTGGTAGCCAAAAAAAGCTAATGTGATTTTGTAATGGGGTGCATTCAGAAAGGAGTAGTTTCCAAGAATTGTGAAGTGGTAGTCTCACTACTCTACCCTCATCAGAATTCATCTGGAGTGTTATGTATTAGGTGTCACAACTTAAGACATAAGCTGGACCATTATCTGGAGGTTGGCAGCCCTGATGGTGAAGAGCCTTGAGACTGTTTCATACATGTTGAAGGAACTGGAAGTGTTTAGCCTGGAGAAGAGAAGATTCTGAAGGAATGTCTTCAAGTAATTGAAGGGCTTTTATGTGTAAAAGAGAGTAGACATAATTATGATTAACCAGTACTTGTTGATGGAATGCTTGATTGACTTTTTTTTCCCCTTGGCTTGGCCCTAGAGGAGAGAAACAGGAGCAAATGAGTAAAAATTGCAAAGAGGTAAATTTAGGTCAGGTATCAGGAAAAACTTGCTAACATTTAGAGCTGTCCAAAAGTAGAATAGCCCCATGTGGCTACAAGTGCTAGCATTCCTTTTTATTTTGAAACTGCAACCAGGGCTGCTGCTCCCTTGTGACTTATCACCAGTCCTCCTCTCTGCTCTGGCAGTTAGCTGTTTGGGACTGAGCACTGCTATATTGTTGCTGCTGCTGCTCTTGCTATTACTACTGCACCTACCAGATAGTGTATTAAAATTTTGCAAAATACTTTACATAGATTATATCAAATGAGTCTCCCACCTGTTTTAGGTGCTATAGGCATTATTATACCACTTAAAAAAATGTTTTATTGATATCCTTTAACATCGTATCACAGTCATTTTCCACCTCTCATTTTATAGAGTAAGGAAACTGAAATTTAAGGAAGTTAAGTGACAAGTGTGTAATTTGAATCCTGGTCTTTTTGACTCTTAATACTACAGTTAATCTGTCCTCAAGGGGTTTATAGTCTAGTAGCAGGGAAAAGCTAGTAATATGAAGAACTATGGTACAAGGAAGATTGTAGTAAGTACAGAGACATCTAGGCAGTGTGCTTATGAGAAATTTGAGAAATTTTTAACTCGGGGGAAGGAAGGATCATGGAGGACATGATACTTACATTAGACCTTGAAGGTAATATTAAAGAATTTCAACACAAAAGGAATGAGAGAGAAGAGAAGTCTTTCTGAGGCGTGGGAACAACATAACTGTCTTATTAATAATGTTTTTATGAGTTTTATTGATATTTCCTGTTTCTTACACCACTATAATATCCTATGTATCCCTTCCATGCTCCCTCCCAGAGAGCCTTCCCATATGACAACTATTATTTTTTGAAGTCAGCACAACTGATTGATAGGTTGAAAAAGCCCCAAAACATGTGCAATATGTTTCATTTGTGGACCTCCCACCTCCACAGAAAGGTAGATTAAAATTTTTTTTTCATATCTCTTCATTCAAGTCCACTTGATTTTCATAATTTTGTTACATTTACTTTTAATTTTTTTGTGGTTTTGTTCTTCCATTTCCATTGTTGTAGTTTCTATATATATATTGTTTTCGTAGCTCTGCTTACTTCAGTCTGCATCATTTTGTATAGATCTTTCCATACTTCTTTATATTCATTATACACATCATATTTTACAGCATAATTATATTCCATTACATTCATGTACCAGCTAATAATGTTTTATCAGAAAAAGATGCATACTCCTTTGTGACTTTTTTCAAAAGGTTATTGCATTTTTTTAACCACAATATTTAATGAAAATAATGAGTTTTTTTACTGTTGGGACTATCAAACCACTTTTTAATGAAAGTAAATGGAAAAATACATGTTTTGGAATAATTTTCTTTTTATCAACTTTATTTTTCAGGAATATATCAATTCTTCGTATTATCTATAATTCACTTCTGGCCCCTGAAATAACTTGCTTGATGTGAAGAACCTAAGTAATCATTTGATTGCATAGGAGTTACTTAAAGAGGATTATTTAGAAAAAAAAAGTCCATATTGGTTTCTTCATTAGTTTGAGTGAATCTGCTCAGGTCAATCATCTCCTTCAAGACCCAGCACCAAATCCACCTTCCTTGATTGTCCATGACTGTAGCTCCTTTATTCCATTAGCACTTCTGTCTTTAAGTTTGTATTGAAGCATTTTATACCTACTTTATCAACATATAAGGCAACAACTTTATAATGGTCAGCCAGTTTTAGGTAACTATGTATTTGTTTTCCTCAACTAGACTTGAACCCTTGAAAATATTAAAATTCCTTCAAATTCTTTCATTAAAACACACAGTACCAAATATGATGTTCTACATAGTATTATTACATTATCTAAGGCAGATTACAAAAAGAGCTGAAAATCAAGAAAATTTTAATTTAGTTTCAAAACTATTTTATTTGGAATAACAGTGGTAGTAATGAAGTGAAGCTTAAATATTTAAGTGCCTGGAAGATCAGGAAACATTAAATATTTACCATATAGTTTAAAGTTATATAAACCAGAAGAGTCCAATTTAACTCATAGATTAAAATGTAGTTGGGAAATGTTTAACAAAGTAAATATAATATGATATAGATGTTACTTTGTGATTTTCTAAGTCAATATGTAGCCCACAGAGATTTGTTTCTATTTGAGTTTGGCACCACTGGTCTAAACCATATGTTGTTCGCAACACATAATTTATTTTGTAAACATCAAAGTATGACATGTCTGTTTTTAAGTCTTAATTTCAGATATACAAAGTTAAAAATTCTGAAGATCAGGAGCTATATTTATATTCAGATAGAAATTATATTGCATATATCATAGTAAATATCAGTTTGGGCACCTAACAAAACCAGATGGAGAAATGAAGTAGCATCTGAAATAGTCATTTGAAATTTAAACAAAAAAGTAAAAACTTGACTGTAAGATACAGTATTTGCTTTTAGCTAAATGATACTCAGTTCACAAAGCCCTAGGGACAAACCAGAAAAAATTAGTTGATTATTTAATGCTAGAGATAATGAGTAGGCCATAAAACTAGTTTTAAATTAAAATTATTATGCCTATATTTTGTTATATTTTTTATTATAATGGCACTCACTTTGAAACTTTCGCTTTTTAATCAGCATATAAACTTACCATGTGTGCCTATGGAAGTGTATATTAGTGAATGTAAATGAAAAAGTATTTGTCAAGCACCTGCTGTGTACTAGGTACTGTCCTAAGTCATGGGGATAAAAATATAGAAACTTAAACAGTTCCTGCATTCAAAGAACTAATCCTATAGTTGGAGAAAGTAACACATAAAATAAAGTTCAGCTTTTCTGGGCAGATGTGAAGGCCTGGAAGTCCTAAGGGTGCACTGTAAGTGGATATACCAAATCCTAGAGGTCCTTATGTTACTTAAGTAGTTAAAGTAACAGTGCAGGGTACAGAGGCAGGGTGGAAGGTAGGGTCTAACACGTTTTAGGAGGCAGTAGGTACTAGATAGACTTTGCCATCTCATCAGGAAGAATGACATCATTGATTTCTATCTTATTCAAACCCTCTGAGCTATCCAGCAGCCCAAGCAAGTAGGTACTATATTCCCTGATAGTGAGGCCTTCCTACTTGGCTATCTGTGATGGGTTCTAGAATAGTCTTGGAGGGGCAGCTCGATGGTGTAGTGGGTTAGAGCAGCAGCCCTGGAGTCAGGAGGACCTGAGTTCAAATCTGGACTCAGCTGTTACTAGTTAGCTGTGTGGCCCTGGGCAAGTCACTTAACCCCCATTGCCTCCAAAATTAAAACGTGTGTGCACACACAGCGCGCGCACACACACACACAGACACACACTCTCTCTCTCTCTCTCTCTTGAATAGGCTTGGGAAGGGGTGAAGGCTGGGGGGTAGAGGGAAGTAAAAAAAAAACCATGATAATACTGTTCCCATAGTTGAACTGAAAATCTCCCTCTCTCTCTCTCCTTCCTCCACCCCCATTCTCCCACTTACCTCACAGGATTGATGTTCAAATCTGGTCTCAGACACTAGTGGTGTGCCTCTGTTTCCTCATTTGTGAAGTGAAAATAGTAGTACCTACTTGCCAAGGTTGTTTATGAGCATAAAAAGAGGTAATATTTGTAAAGTGCTTCCTACGCGTTAAAGTACTATATAAATAACTAGCTATTATTGATGTGGGGATCAAAAGAGATAAAGTGTACAAAAATAGCTTTTTAAACTTTAAAGCAGTATTGCTACTAATATTAATTTTGTCCTTATTTCCTCCTTCTCTTTCTCACTCCTTTCCCTAATGTTCCTTCCCTTTTGCCTTCTTTAGGATCAACATTAAATCCACAGAGGTTTTCCAGGTAGTTCATAGGTTAGTCTCTATGACAATGTCTGCATTTCTACTAATGATGTGATATGTAAAATTTAGTAAAAAGCAAGTATCTCAGTGGTCTGCCCCAGTCCCTAGTGACCCATTAATGAAAAATATATTGTTATAAAATAATAATAAATTAATTAAAATTCAAAGTAATTTTCAAAAGGTGAATTTTTTAAAAAAGGTATTTCTGCACTAGCTGCAGAACATTATTCTTGTTATACATTATTTCCCTTCTTACACTCTATAATCCAGTCAGACTGACTTTCTTGGTGTCCTTATAGTGGTCTATGTTGTTCCTTCTTGCTGTTCCCTATAAAAATATGATAAAAATATTCAAACATCAGTTGGAACATGATACCATCCATCACTCTGTTAAGTTGAAAGAGGAAGTTCATTTTTGCATTGTGGTAGTTAATACTCAGAAACATGAATCTTGCTGAAAATCTTATGTGAACTCTTATGATCTATTGCATTATGTATCTTTTCAATCAGTTAGTTTTTGCAGTGGATAGAGTTCTGGGCCTGGAGTCAGGAAGACCCTAGTGCAAATTCTGCCTCAGACATTTAGTGGGCAAGTCACTTAACTTCTGACCACCTTGGTTTCCTCAGCTTTAAAATGGGGATGATAATAACACCTACCTCCCAGGGTTGTGGTGAGGATCAAATTCGATAATATTTGCAAAGCAATTAGCACAGTGTCTGGTACATAGTAGGTGTTTAATAAATGCTTGTTTCTCTTTCCCCCTTCTGTTAGCAGAAGAGTACCTTTAAAAAAAAAAGAAATTCACCTGCTTGCCTGGCTACATCAGTTAAATTAACTGAATGATTACTAACATGCCTAGAACATACACGGTGATGTTTTAAAAAAAAATTAAGCATAATCATTTTGTTCTCGCTAAAGATATTATTGATAATAGTATTTTATCATTAAATTTAGTTGGAGCAAAAATGGTTTTGAACTATTAATAAAAATTTTATGTTACATAAAATGTTAACTCAATTTTTTATCTTATCTTTTTGTGTATATTTTGTAATGCATATAATATTTTAGTTTGTTGGCACATTGTATAATTTATAGATAAGACTGTCTTGAGGATTCCCTCGTAAAATTTTTCACTGATAGAGGAGTGCAATCAAAAATTTTGGAGATTGCTTCTTTATAGGATGAGAGTGTGATGCAGTAAACTGAGCGCTGCTGGGATAAAGACTCACTGTTTGACAAAAATTGCTGGGAAATTTGGACACCTTCTCATACCTTCTGGAAGATAAGCTCCAAATGGATACATGACCTAGACAGAAAAGGTCACACCATAAACTTGAATAACATGGAAAAATTATCATCATCTATGCATATAAGAAAAGTCCATGACCAAATAAGGGATAAAAAGGATCACATTAGAGAAAATGGATAATGTTGATTGTATAAAATGGATAATTCTGTTTACATAACATTTTAAAATGTTTGCACAAATAAATAAAATAAAACTAAGAATAAAAGGGAAACACCAAACTGGGGGAAAGTCTTTGCAGCGCATTTCTTTGATAAAAGTCTTATTTCTAAGATATGTAAGGAACTGAGTCAAATTTATAAGAATAAGAGTCATTCTCCAATTGATAAATGGGCTAAGGATATACAGTTTTCAAGGAAAGGAAGCCAGACTGTCTGTGGGTTTCTTTTACTCAGCCATATGAAAAAATGCTCCAAATCACTAATAATTAGAAAAATGAAAATTAAGGCAATTCTGAGCTTCTACCTCATACCCATCAGATTGGTACAGATGACAGAAAAAAAAAGAAAATGTTAAATAGTGAAGAGGCTGTGGGAAAATAGGCACATCAACACACTGTTAGTGGACCTATGAATGGTACAACTTCTGGAAAGCAATTTGGAGTTAGGCACAAAAAGTTATCAAATAATGCATGCCCTTTAAGTCAGCTATAACACTTACATTACCACTTATATCTAGAATTAAAGAAATAGGAAAAGGTCTTATATGTATAAAAATATAGCAGTTTTTTGTGGTGTCAAAAAACTGGAAATTAAGGGGGTGATTATCAATTTGGGAATGGCTATGGTATATGAATTTAATAGAATGCTTTTTGTGTTGTGAGAAATGAGGAAAGAGATGATTTCAGAGGCATAGATAGACATTTATTAAGTGCTATAGAAGTGAGCTGAACAACAGAAGAGCTTGTAACAACAACATTATATAAATGAATAATTTAGAAGACACAATGACCATCTATTCCAAAATATCAGTGATGAAGCATGCTGACAGAAGTGATGGACTCAGGGTGCAGAATGAGACCCCCTTTTAAAAAAATAAAACCAATGAGGGAGTTTGTTTTAATTGACTGTGCCTATTTGTTACAAAAATTTGTGTGTTTTTTTTTTCTTTTTTACCCAATGGGGAGGGTGGTGGGAAGGAGAGAAAATAGATTTCAGTTAATTTAAAAAAAAAAGAAGAAATAACATTGTTTTGGGAGTCAGGAGATCTGGATTTAAGTCCTAGCTTTATTTGCTATGTCATTTGGAAAGTTTGTCTCTCTGAACTCTGTTGTATGTATACTCTATGTAATGTGATATTCAAACTTCAAAAGTGGATGGTTTTGAGGAAAGCAGTTCAGTAAAACTTAAAGCATTGTATCAATGTGGATGGCAGCTGTTGTTAATCTGGCATAGTTTAAATCAGGGAGTCTTAATTTTGGTAATCTGGTGAAGCCTATGGACCCTTTTTAAGAATAAGTTTTAACGTATAAAATACAAAGGAAACCAATTATATTGAAATACGGAAGCATTTTTTCCCCCCATTCAAATTCATAGACCTCTCCTGAAATCTATTGAAAGACTGTGGTGATGGAGTTATACCCATGGTTAAGAACTCCTGGCCTAAAAAT
This sequence comes from Phascolarctos cinereus, assembly GCF_003287225.1. Lineage (NCBI taxonomy): Eukaryota > Metazoa > Chordata > Mammalia > Diprotodontia > Phascolarctidae > Phascolarctos > Phascolarctos cinereus. Next base: position 142,762,922 of record NW_027555736.1, read on the forward strand.
AAATGCATACACACACACACACACACACACACACACACACACACACACACACACACACACACACACACACACACACACACCCATCTATCTGTCTGTCTGTCTATTTATCTATCTCTCTCTATCCTATCTCTCTGTCTCTTTATCTGTCTGTAGATATATCCTCTCCCCAACTGGCTTTCAAGTTCCTTAAGGTGAGAGACTAGGTATAATGAATCATCTAGCCAATACCCTACAAATTGTGGGTATTAACTGAGTGGTTGGGTGTACTTTGGCAAGTTTAGAAAAAAAGGAACGTGAATGTGGATTGGAGTTTTTGAGGAAGGGCTTTGTGTTGTGTTTTGTTCTTTAAGAGAGCAGGAAGGGATCATCTTCTAATTATCACCTTTTGCTGGTGTTACTATAAGGGCAGTTGTTCAAGTTATGGTTCAGTTAAAGCCCAGAATTTAATTTCTGTGCTGGTAACAGTAATGTCCACTAGAATAGTCTGGCTTAGAAGTAGTTAGGAATGGGGAAATTGAGATGAAGATGACAAAGGTTTTAAGATCTGAGGGGAACAGAACCAAGGATAAAAATAATGATCAGATTAGAGGAAAGGTGATAGTTTAATATTTTCTATATAGGATGGAGCCAGCTTAGGTTTCTAAAATCAGCATTCAAGATACTGTACCAAAGCTTCTACCTAAATATTACAATTTATTGCTGACCACTGACCATACTCAGTGTATCTAGTTTCATGAGTGCTTTAATCCATTTGCAACATTTTTAGTTTTAGTATGACCTTGGAACTGGAAATATAATTGAGAAATTTGTACCTGTAAAGCTTTTTCCAGATCTAAAATCCTGTAATCCTCTGAAGAAAAAGTGAGATCTGCCTCTGTGTCTAAGATAACTCTGTATATTTCCCTCTAAGCTACAGAGAGCTGACTTATATGAAGTGCTTTATGGCTTACAAAGAGTTTGCCTTTTATTTTTTTCATTTTAAAGGGGATCAATTTCTAGTTTTGCACTTGTAAGAAAATGACAACTCAAGGAATAGGGAAATGAAAGTGAAGTCACAGAAAAGGACAGTATGAACTGAGGTGTGGTGAAAGGAGCAGCATTAGTTAGTGGAAAGAAAACCTGGATTTTGAGTCAAAGGAACTGGTTTTAGATCTAAGCCCTGCTATTTACTAGCTGTGTGACCTTGGGCAAGTCACTTAACCTCTCTGCACCTCGGGTTCCTAATCTATAAAATGAGGGTTCTGGACTAGATTGGCTCTAAAGTCCCTTCCAATCTATGATCTTTTCTTTACCTCATAAAGGACTGGCTTCTTGTGGGGAGAGAGGGAAATGAGAACAGGTCTTTCCCTACACAGCATTTACTTAGAAAAGCTTTATTAAATGCCAGCGAAGCACTGTGCTGGAAGTGGGGTTGGGCATGTAATTTTGGGAATTACAGCCAGTGCATCTGAAGATGTTACAGAATCAATCTGGATCCCGAATCATAGGACCTTAGCTCACTACTTTATACTTATGTGACTTCTAGGCAAATAACTTCACCTGTCTGAGCCTTAATCTCCTCCATAAATTAGGGGACTGGGCTAGATTAGCCCTTCTTAAACTGTGGGTCTCTACCCCATATGGGGTCCTTGAAGGGGTCCCAGGTGGAAAAAGTTTAAGAAGCCCTGAGTTAGATGACCTCTGAGGTTCCTTACATCTTTAAATCTGTGATCTTATGATTCTCTCCTCTTACCCTTCAAAAAACAAAACACATCTTTGTCTTTTTGATTCCTGAATTTCCATGGTAGAAGCTTCATTCCTTTAGGTTCAAGGTTTGATCCCTATAATATTAAGTTAGCAGCTATTTACTAAGAGGCAAACATGGATTCGGGGATACCTGAGTTCAAATCCCTCCTTGGTTATTTATTAGCTATAAGACTCAATTGGCAAGTCAGTCTCTCTGAACTTCGTGTTCTTAACCTGTAAAAAGGGGATAATATCGATAGCATCTGCTTTATATATACCTTGTGAAGATCAAATGAGATAATATTTTTAAAGTGCTGTGCAGAATGTCAAATATTATTTAAAATCAGCTATTTTTTTTTTGATGAATGAATGAAAAAGCATTTATTTATTGTTTGCTGTGTGTCAGGCACTGTGAAGAAGAATTGAGGATACTAATATAAGCAAGCAAGACAGTCCTTGCCCTCAAGGAGCTTATAGTTTAACAGAGGAAGATAACATATAGGGGAGTGATGGTCAGGGAGATGAGTTTTTAACAGGGGAGTCATAGTGAATGGTGAGTGGAGTTTTATAGGGCAGTTGATTGGTATGTCCTTATTTGGAATTACAGTGTTATTTATTTGGATGCTATTCTTGAACCTTGAGTTGGAAGGGAGGGGGAGGAAAAAGGTATACATGCCTCCGCATAGCAAAGAGAGGGCTGAGAAATTGTGTGGTGGGCATAAGACCAGGCAAGATAAAGTAAGGTGAATGCCCTCCTCAGAGCCAAGAATCCCAGGGATGGGATGTGGCCTTGCAGCCATAGTATGGCATAGAGATGTCTAGAAGTGCCACAGTGGGCCTGAGGCAGAGAAAGATAAGGTGAATATGAGCTTATTAGAACAAGTTTTGCCAAGGAGGGAGCATAAGAATACCTAGTTCCTGAAATGGGAAATGTGATTGAAGGAATATGAGTGGTGAGAAGGAACGAAGGGCCCACTGGCAAACTGAGTTAACAAAGACAAGTTGTCTGCAGTTTTGCCTAGAGTTGTGTTGACTCCTAATATGTTGTTTCTTTTTGTATTTATAGTTTTTAACTCATCAAAGGAATCAACATGGAAATAGTGACATCATTACTCAGTCATTCGAAAGAGCAGGTTTTCTAGTGTTTTCTACTTTAAATGCTTTCAAGAACATAGAAAGCTTTAGTAACCTTTCTCAGATTCCTCCTAGTTCTGCTGGCTTATTTTTCCTAGATCTTCACTTTCTATTCTCATTAACCCCATAACTTTGAGAGTTGCGATGACCTTAGACATTTTTTAAAATTATTGCAACCTTGACAAAAATTAATAAACTATCTTTCCAATATTAAAAAAAGAAATGAAAATGGAATTGCATTTGAAAATACAGATTTCTCATGTATCTTACAGCTTTTTTAGAAATTATGTAACAAATTCAGTATGGTAGTTACAAAACTGACCTGCTTTTCTGTATCTCCCTGTGAACTTTCTGGTCTTAGCTGCACATTAAATTTTTTTTTGTGAGGCATTTAGGGTTAAGTGACTTGCCCAGGGTCACACAGCCTAGTAAGTGTCAAGTGTCTGAGGCCAGATTTGAATTCAGGTCCTCCTGACTCCAGGGCCAATGCACTGCACCCCCTACCTGCCCCTGTGCATTATATTTTTAAAATTCTAAATTTACACACCCCAAATAAAGGATATTTACTTACACAGAGTATGATTATTACCATCTTTGTGACTTCTTAGACAAAAATGGCCTTCCCTGGCCACTGTTTCCCTATGGGTGTGTATCCTGTATTAGAAAGAAAGCTCCTTGAGAGTAGGGACAGTCTCGATTTTTTTTTTTGTTTAGTGGGTGGTTTGTTGTCGTTTTTCTTTTTAGACTTAAAAACAACAAAAAAGAACATTTCCATACATATAGAACACTGAAAGAGGATTCTTTATGAAACTGTGGATATCCATTTCATGTTGCTTGCTTTAAAATATATAGTTATATAATAAATCTTACACGTTACTTTCAAAACCATCCTGCTAGTCTTTGCTTCTTTTTCAACTTCCTTCTGTTCTTCTGCTCTCTTCTGTGCATTTAAAAAAAGAATTTCAATAATCCTCTTTTTTTTTCCTTGCCTTTCTTACTGCTAACTGCATTCCTCCTAAAAGCACCCACTTCAAAAAACTAAGAGAGGGAGGAGGGGGGGGACGGGAAACCCTTGTAAGAAATATGCATCATGAATCAACTTGGTGGCCATGTCCAAAAATATATTTCTGTTTCTGTACCTTGTGTCCGTTACTTCTCAGGAAATGGGTAACATGACTCATCATAGGTTCCCGGGAGACTTGGGTTAGTTATTTACATTAATAAAAATTCTTCAGTCTTTTGAAGTTGTTTTTCTTTACAGTGTTGCTGACTTGTTCACATGGTTATGCTCACTTTATTCTATGTCAGATCATGCTATCCAAGATTCTCAGAAGTCATCTTTTGCTGTTTTCTGTTAACCCAGTAATGTTTCACTACATTCATATATCAAGATTTGCCCAGCCATTCCCCAGTTTGTGTAAGAGGCAACACTTCTCCCACCTTTTTAGATTCTAGTTCTTTTTTTTCTCCTTCTTAATCCCTCCTTCAGGATCAGGAAGTTTGTTTTCCTTGTAACTATTATTACTCCCTTTTAGCCTCCCATATCTCTGATTGTTTCCTTGTTGAGTTTGACATATTTCTGCACCAACTTGTGTATGTGCATGTGTTCCTGTTCATTCAACTGCCCTTCACATTCATGGTAGTGAGTTGCCTTATCACTCCTCCCATCTTCCATGTTCATGTATTCTTGTGCTCTCTAATTATGAGAAATAGCAAATTATTTTCTTTCCTTCCTCCTTTCAACACTACTGTATTCCTTTTGTTTTCTATTCTCTTTTCACCAAGCCTCAAAATAGAACCATTCCATACTCCTAGCCTCTTGTTTTTCTTCCCTCAATAACTTTTGAAGACATTAGGGTTCTGAAGGGACACATTTCTTCTCTCCCAGTAGAATGTTAGCACTACATCATCACACAGTTCCTTTTAATTGCTCACATAAATTCACCTTCCTAGGTTTCTCAGGATTCTTGTGCTTGCATTTTAAAATTCCAGCTCGGCTCCTGTATTTTTATTAGAAACATTTGAAAAGCTTTTTTATTCCATTCAAGGTCCACTTTTTTATAAGATTGTAGTTAATTTTTGCATGGGAGATTTATTCTTGGTTTTAAACATGTCTCATTTGGAATAGTGTATTCCAAGATTTCTTAATTTACAGTAGAACTTGCCAGATATTTTTGTTATCCAAAACTATGCTTGTTATTTGCACTCTTTTTTTTCTTTCCTTTCCTTTCCTTTTCTTTTTTAGTTTGTTGTATTTTTTTCCTTTGGTGTGGGAACTCTGGGTTTTGTCTGTGACATTTCTGGAACTTCTCTTTGGAAGTGATTGGTGGATCTTTCTATTCACTTTACCCTCTGATTCTAATAGATCTGGACAGTTTTCATTTATGATGTTTTGAAATATTGTATTCAGGCTTTAAAAAAAAATCATGGTTTTCATGGAGTCCAGTGATTCTTAAGTTATCTCTCCTGGACCTGTTTTTCAGGTGAGTTGTTTTTTATATCAGATAGTTTCTTATTTTTCAGTCTTTTGATTTTATTCTAATATTTCTTCTAGTCTTCTGGAACCACAGATTCATGTTAAGTCTTTTTTGATTTTTAAGGAGTCTGTTACTTGGATGAGATTTGCCACTTTTTCTTCTAAGCTATTTATTCTCCTAATTCTTTCCTCCAGAGCTTCTATGTCATTTTAAACATCTCTTGCTTCCTTTCTTTAGGTATTCATATAGTTTTTGTGGAAAATCCAGTTTTTCCTTTGAATCTCTGTGATAGTTGCATTTTTACCCCCTCCTTCTTTGGGGGACTCTTTAATTTGGGAATATTTTTGTCATAATGCTTTCTTTAATTTACTGATCTCTCCAGTTTTCTTTGTGAATTGGGGCTTTATGCTAGGAATGGACTCCACTGCCTTCTGTGGCTCTGTATCTCCTCGGGTTAGGCCCTTCTGGATTTTTGAGGTTCAGAGTGTTAGTTCTTTTAAGGCCCTCTCTGGCATCTCAGAACCAAGTGTTAAGGACTTCAGAACCCCTAAGTCTAGAATTCCTTCTGAGCCCTTAGGTAGCACATTGGTCCCTGCTGCTGCCATTGCTTCTGTTGCTTATTTCCTTAAACTTTGAAGGTCCCCACGTTGAGGCTTTCTTGGGAGGGCACTCTGCTCTCACTGATTCTGGACACGGTGTCTACAGTGTCTTGCAGCCTTCGGGTGTCTCTGGCCAGGCTCCGGTTACACTTGCTTTGGTGCTTGCTTTTCTCTCAGTCCCCTTTTACCTCAATTGCCTTCAGGCTTCTGGCTGACCTTTTGTACTGTGGTCTGGTGAAAAATTTAAGGTTCCATTGGAATAGATAGGTAAGAACTGGTCAGTCTTCCTTCTAATTGTGAGGCCATCTTGGCTGGAAGTCTGCGTTTCTTGAATGTTTCATTTACATTCTTTTCTTTTTTTGGTATCATTCTTGCTGTCGTTTCTCTCCATCCTCCCCACAATAATAAGGTTAGCTCAAGCAAAGCAGATTCACACATGAAATCTGTCTAAACACGTATGTCTTATTCTCTAGTCCATCGCCTCTCTTTCAAGAGGTAGAAAGCAAGTTTCATAGAGTCATGCATGGTTGTTCATTATATTCGTCAGAGCTTGTTTTACCTTATAGTATGGTAATCATTGTATAAATGGTTCTTCTGGTTCTGCTCACTGTACTCTACATTAGTTCAGAAGTCCTCTTGGATTTATCTGAACTCCTCCTCTCATTATTTCTTACAATATAATAATAGTCCATTATATTCACATACCCTTATTTGTTTAGATATTCTGAAATTGATGGGCATCCTCTCAGTTTTCATTTATTTTTTGTAGTGACTTTGGCAACATTGTCTTCTCAAATGTTATTACTCTAGTATGTGTTGAGGAAATCTAGATATTTCTGCAGGCAAGGTAGAAAATAACAATTAAAAATAAGTATGTGAAGGTTGTTTCAATCTGTGCATGTGTTCCTGTGAGAATGAACAAACAGAAGTGCTAGAAGACTTTCTAGTCACAGGCAGAACTAGACTAGGGTGGATCTTGGCCAATCTTGTTTAAAGAAGAATCTCATTTTGTGGTATTTAGCCTTCATCCTTGGTCTGGAAGCATCCCTCTAGAAAGTAGGAGGGAAGTCAGCCTCTATTAAGCACTTAGTATGTGCCAGACACTGCTAAGCACTTTACAAATATTATCACATTTGATCCTCACAACAACCCTGGGAGGTAGGTGCTATTATTATCCTCATTTTACAGCTGAGGGACCTGAGGCAAACAGGTTAAGTGACTTGCCCAGGGTCACACAGCTGGTGTCTGAGGTCATATTTGAACTCAGGTCTTCCTGACTCCAGGCCCAGTTCTCTATCTACTGCACCACCTGCAGCTACCTCTGTAGGTTAAGGTATTTTTAAAATGAGCAATTGAATGCTGAGGGAAAAAAATCTTCACATACTTCCAGAACCATTTTCTCACTCTGCCTTGCACTAAAACCATGATTATGTTAACTCTGATCATGTTCTTAGCAAAATTTGTGTGCAGTGCAGTTATATAATCTAAAATTTCACATGGCTTTTTTTGGGGTGTACAGTTCAAAAGATAAATAAGTTGGAATACTCTTTAGCATTGTGCTTTAATTGCGTGCCTATAAAGCTTGTGTCATTGTGGAGTAGTCTTTAAATAACCTTTGAAAATAGTATTTGGTAGTCAGATGACAGAAATTTTCAACCCTTTTCTTACCCCTCTACCTCTAAATTCCTTCCCCCCCCCCCCCGTTACACCTCCCCCCTTCCTGCAAGTGAAATGATTCTAAGGGAGGGGACACACGTAGAATAATAGTGAGTTAGGATAATAGGATTTAAAGCTGATGTTAGAATCCCACCCCCTAATTTTACATATAAGGAAATGAGCCTCTGTGCTGTCTACTGGCTTGACCGAGATCACACTGAAGTCAGATTCAAACTTGGATCCTCTAACTCAAAATCACTGTTTATGATTGTGTCCTTAGCTCCACTGCAAGAAAGAATTGAATGAGCTAATAAGGGATCAAAATATATAAACTTATAACCATGTTAATTAAACTTTTTGAGTTGACTCAGTAGCTGAAATGAACTTGCCTTTCAGCATACTTTAAGTGACCATTTTATGTTACTGTAAAATTAAGTGGCCATTTGAAATTTCAGTTTACCTGAACAGCTTCTGTATTTATAATTCAATTGTAGAATTTGTTGTTTAGTCAGTCACTTGTGTCCAACTCTTTGTGTCTCCGTTGGGGGTTTTTATGGCAAAGATACTGGAGTGGTTTGCTATTCCTTTCTCCAGTTCATTTTATAGATGAGGAACTGAGGCAAACAGGGTTAAGTAACTTGCCCAGGGTCGCATGGCTAAGTGTCTCAGACTGGATTTGAGCTTAGGTCCTCCTGACTGCAGGACCGTTACTCTGTCCACTGCACCATCTAGCTGCCCACAGTCATAGAATATGCTTTTATGAATAAGGTAGGAATTTGAAAAATACATGTTTCAGTTGGTATATTTGTATGTTTTTCTTTTTTGTCTTTTAATAGTATGCCGGTCCAACAAAAGCCCCTGGGTCTGTTTGACTTGTTCGAGTGTTCATTGTGGAAGGTAAGTACTAAACTGTTAGTAGCTAACTATGTTTTCTCCTTTTTGACAAGATTTTATTTGTATTGTGCTATTTTGTACAGTTTAATCTCAATGTATAATAACCTTCAGATTTTTTTCCCAGAATAATTTTTTCCTCACTATTGTAAGTGGGAAAATCTAGGTAAGGGAATATATGGCTTCATTCTAAGATATTCTTTGATCATAAAGGCAAATTAGCAGTATTTTATTTAAAAAAAAACTAGAAAAAAAAGAGGGAGAAATTTGAATGTTTGAAATTGCTTTAAGTCATCTTAAGTCATCTGAAGAAACAATCTAGTAATAATCATAGTGGACATTAAGATAGTATTTTTATATTTTTGAAGATCTTAACATATATTTTTGCTTTAGATCCTTAATATCTTATTGTGGAAAAGTAGAAAAAAGATTGAGAAATTTAAATGTCTAAAATTGCTTTATATTAGTCATTGCAGGCAAAAATCTGGTAATAATCATGGTGGACATTTTTATAGATGGTACTTTTAGATTTACAAAATATTTACATACATATTCTTATTAAATTATAATAACTTAACTATGAAGTACATAATGAATCCTTATCAGAGATTACTTAAATATTGCTATATAGATAATTGTTTCCAGTTGGTTCAGTTTAAAAAATTTTAAGCACTAATTATAGCCATTCTCCCTGGATTTCTCAAATATTTTTTGACCTCAAATTCCAGCTATAAACATGGCAACTACTTAAATAGCATTTTCCCTATCAGACTCTATTCAGTGCTATTTTTTTCCTCTAGTATTGTAACAATGTGGTACTGCTATTTTTGTGTATAATGTTATAGCTTAGAAAATCAGTTTTAAATTTATTTGAGAAGTTAATTGCTTCAGGAGATGAGAAATCATAATCTTACACTGTTAGTAATAGGCTTGCTGTTGTCATAAAATCCTTATAATACACAAGCAGTAGTTTTGTTGAGTTTGTTTTTGCTTTTAAGAATGTCATCCTGGAAATAAACATTTTTAAAATGTACATTTGGAGTACATTTGAAAATATTAATGCATCTCTTAACTGGCTGTTGTGGTTTTGAAATCTAGGATTTGGGAAATCTGCAAATACTTTGTACAGATAACATTTAATACAAAAAAGAAGAAAAGTAGAAGCATTTAAATTCTGCACTTGAAGAGACAGATTCCTCTCTTTCCTAGATTTTGAGAGGTGAGAATTATAATACTGTAAAATTTATATAGTTCTGTTCACCAGTTGTCTCACAGTGCTCAACAACTTAAAATCTTGAATCATGGAATTCATATTCTAGTGAAAAGCCAGACAAGCCCCATTTGGATCCCAAATCGGAGAGATTAAAGTTCTTAAAGCAAGTGGCAACACATTCCATAAGTAAGATATGGAAGAATAAATTTGAAAACTTCTGGTCTCTGCAGGTGGGCTCCTTCAGTTTATGCACAGTTTAACAATTTAAAAACTCTACATTATTGAAAGAAGCTTGATTAATTAAACTAATAAGATTTTTCCATAATTGTAAAATACTATTCACAACTGTCATTTTAAACAACTGATTGGTTCGTTGTCTTTCATCATACAAACTCATATACTGTACTTCTCATGCTTATAAGTTGTTAAAGAATAAAGAGTTTTCATTAAGCTAATACAGTATAAAGAACAGTAGACTTAGAACATGCTTTCAACTGGGAATCATTAGCAGATTTTAGTTAATGTATTTGTGTGATCTTATACATAAGAAATAACATTTATTGATTTAATGGGAGAATAAGTATTGAGGGTTTTTTAGTTATTGAGCTTATTATATAGAAAGGAATCTGGCTTCATGCTATGGTTCAAGGTAAAAAGTTATTAAGAATTGAAACAACGGGTTAGGGTAGCATGGTATAGTGGAAAGAATATTGGATTTGGATTCCCAAGATCAGGTTTAGTTCCCAGCTCTGTAACTTTTGTGTGTGTGTAGTATTGAGCAAGTCAGTTTACCTTTCTAGATCTCAATTTATGCATGTGTAAATGAAAAAATTGGAGTAGGTGCTTTATTCTGTGATTTGGGGGAAAAAAGTTATAAAAGATGTATTTGATCATTTTGAACTCACCTGACTTTACTGACAGTTAGTTGTTGAAGCAAGAATGGTGCTTCCATCAAGCTCATATTAAGTCATTATTTTGACTAACTGACGTATCTTTCTTTATATTCAGAGTAGTTGGAGAATGTGGTATGTTATTTAATTGAACTATATACACATATACAAATGAATGAACAATCAGTTTTCAGATATAAGAATATAAAAAATGTTTATAAAGCCACACTGAACACATTTTCCTCTTTTGATTGAAGAGGTAACTTCAGCATCTTGTAGTGCCCAAGATCCATTATTGTGAATATCAGTTTTCATTATGTTACTGTAATAAATAAATAAATTAAATATAAGAGATTGAGCCAAATCTAGTACCAGCTCTGTAATGCTTTGGAAGTTGCTTTCTGGAATGAGTCTCTGGGTTATTTATGCCAGTATTTTTGTAATATAATCCCAGGAACAGACTTAAGTCTGTTTTGTGAGGACCAGCCTATCTTGTTACACAGAGAGGTATATCGCCAATAGGCTAGCCACCTGATTAATGAAATTTTTTTGTCTTTCGTGGCAGTCCATGAAACAAGGAAAAAAAATTTGAAATAGCTTTTAGTCTGTGTGGCCCCTTTCTGCTTATTCCTTGGTGACAGAGTATGGGAAATGAGGCATAGGGTGCTAAGAATCACAGTTTTTAGTTGGCCAACAAGCTTCAGTTTGACCGTTGGTACTCCAACTATGAGTTCTTTGTCTGATAATGTGCGCATATACTGCTGGAGAAACTGAATCATATATCATATGAACAGCTAGGTAGCTTAATGTATAGGATATTGGCACTAAACTTGGAAAAACCTGAATTGAAATCCAGCTTCAAACGCCAGCTGTGTCACCCTGGTCAAGCCCCTTAACCACTGTCTGCCTCAGTTTTGTCTTCTGTAAAATTAGGATAGTAACAGGACCTACCTCCAAGGGTTGTTGTGAGGATAGAATGAGACATCATCTTGAAGTGATATCTAAATAGTAGCTATTATCATTGGCTATTATTATATTGATCTTTACCTTCTTGTTATAAATGAAACCAGAAGAAAGGATAGCTCACAGGTACTCCTTGGAAAGTCAAACAAATGACTCGATGGAGTGGGTTTTATTGAATTGCCAAAGCAGCAAAAAATATTGTTGCATGGAACATATGAGCATTATGTATTGCCTTAATAATGATTAGTATTTGCAAAAAGACAAATATGAAATTAATTCCAATTCATTCGCCATCAGCAATTGCTGAAGATGAAATGGAAAATAATTCTGCAAACAATGTAATTAGACCCTCCAAATCAAATCAGCTTTCACTCTGGTACTTAGCAACTTCCATGCAAAGTTGGTAAGGGTTAAGTATTGGGAGAAATATAAGGGAAAGTATGGTTCAGGGGAAGAAATGAGAGAGGCAGAAACTTACAGATTATACAGAGGTTACATGCATCTACCACGAACCACTCTTCAGAATAAGATTTGGTAATTCCAAAGGACTTATGATGAAGAATGCCGTCTACCTCCAGAGAGAGAATTGCAGTTTGAGTTCAGATTGAAGCATTATTTTTCGCTTTCTTTATTTTTCTTGCTGTTTTGTTGTTGTTGTTGTTTTGTTTTGTTTTGCAACATGGCTATTTCAAATGTATAACTGATATCACATTGCTTGCCTTCTCAATGAGTAGGGGAGGGGAAGGAGGGAGAGAATTAAGAACACAAAAAAGTTTTTTTAAACAGACATTTAAAATAATAAATTTATTGAAAAAGGAAAAAGAATCGGTAGGCACTGAACATTGAACGTCAAACATTACCGCAAAGAATGAAATCGACTACATTTTAACAGAAAAGAAAATACTTTTTATGGGTGTAGGAATTTGCCCTGAGACAGCTGTGTGTGCTGAGATCTAAGATTAGAATTTATAATAAGGTGATAGACTAGTATGAGAAAAAATATGGCATATGAATAAAAAGATTTAACCTTGAATTATTTAAATAAGCTTTTGAAAATAAAATATAGGAAGTGGACAACAGAAATGACACTGATACCAACTAAAATAATTTCATCCAAAAGTTAAACCAAAGAACAAAAGAACCCATCAAGTGCATTATTCAGTAAACATTTGATCTGCCAAATGTAGGGGTGATTGTCAAAGCAGCTTCAGATTACAATATCCTCTCATCCACAGAATTTTATAAAGAAGGATGAAAAACAGTTATGAGAAATTTCATCTCAAATCAGAGAACTAATGGAGGTATGAAACTGGTGTAAAGAAAATTTTGCAAAATAAATAAGCAATGTCTTTTTAAGAGCATGCAAGGATGAAAATGGGAAGAAAATTAAAAATATATTTTATTTCAAATGGGGACGTGGGATCTCAAAAATAACAGCAAACTTTTCTCCAGCAAGGATAGCTAAACCATTGCATTTTAACCCCAATGTCACAGTGACTAACGTATTTACAGAGCAAGTATAAAAGGCACTAAAAAGAAGTAGTTGGATTAGATTGAGTATATAGAGAGGACATCAGTGGTGGAGATGATATAATTCTGAAAGCAATTTACAAGTAAGGGAAGTAACAAAAACATGGAGAAAATCTCAGACTTTATTGATTCTAAGAATAGTGATCTAGAAAACATCAGCTGCTAACCTATATACCTACTGTCTCATCTATCCTTGAATTTAGGACATCCTTAAAGAAGGTATTAGTAGTGAATAATCAGACTTTTAAAAATGATATTCAACAATAGGTTACATATTTATTTCACAATTGATTGAATTGTAGAGAATATAAGATCCCATCATTCTTATTGTTTGTTGATTATTAAAAAAAATTCGACTAAGTAGAATTTTAAAAATGCCTCCTTATAGGGGCAGCTAGGTGGCGCAGTGGATAGAGCACCAGCCCTGGATTCAGGAGGACCTGAGTTCAAATGTGGCCTCAGACACATAACACTTACTAGCTGTGTGACTCTGGGCAAGTCACTTAACCCCATTGCCTAGCCAAAAAAACCAAAACATTAGTACTGAAATGCCTCCTTACACTCTTTTTTTTTTTTTTTGAGATCAAGCCATCTTTTACAGCAAGTTGTCTTCCTTCTATGTATCTAGATAATTTAAGATTCCATGGAAGATTTAACAGTAGAAATAATGCCATATAATGACTCTGATAGATAATAAACATCAGATGAGGCATAAAACAAGATGTATGCTTGCCAAAAATGTTTGCTTCTGTTATATATAATATCCAGTTCAGAGTTTAGCTCAAGGAGGGAGGGACTCCCTGTGGGTGGTGAGATCTTCTGGCTGTGCCTGTTGTTAATTTCATCAAACCCCAAGCTTTCTGGAAGAGATCTGCATTCATTGAAAGAATTTTGACTTGTGTCTCTACACCCAGGAAAGACAGAATGGATGAAGAATGTCTGTTGCCCAGATTTTAGCATACATCTGAATAGACACCTTATAGACATTGTCCAATAGTATGTACATCTGGGAAATCAATAAAATAGAAGGAGGACAGTGGGATGAATTACTTTGCGAAACATTTTTACTGACCTCAAGGTTCCAGTAACAGCAAAGGCCCATGTTTTTAGTTAAAACATTTTTTCATCTTTGCCATATGGGAGCAAGACCTGTAAACACCCTGCCTCTGAAGAACTAAAGATAGGTGTCATACAGAGTGGTGGAAAGGTGCTTGGTGGATGTGAGCAGGCTATGGCATGTTACAAATGAGTAATGGAACAAAAACATAGATGAATGAATGTCATCCAAGAATTGGATGGCAGAAAGAGAAGACAAAGTTGGTTATGTGGTGAGACAAAGGATGACAGGTAGACAGCAAGAATACTCAGTCTCATAATGTCTGTGAGCAAGGAAGCTTTTCAGCACATGGGGTGAGGACTTGATTTTAGTGAACCTTTAGAAGGCCATGGATGAAAGTCATAAAGGATGGGTGGACATAGATAGGTTGCAATTTGCATTGCAGGTTTTTGGAGGGAACTCCTAAGTTGATGAGATCACAGATGAATTTGAATGTTAAGTAATTATGTAATGATCATTAGTCTCTATTTTAGAGTGTAGAATATGTGTGTACCCTTGCCCCTTCTCCCCTGAAAAAGGAAAAATGAAAAAAAAATGACTGTTCATCTGGTCATTTATGTCATTTAGATTCCAAGTAAATGAATTATACATGGGAAGGCAGATAGTTTGAAGCATTTTTAAGGTTATGTGAACAGAAGAAATTATATGTTCAGATGGTCTTTTTTTTTTTTTAAGGCAGTTGGGGTTAAGTGACTTGCCCAGGGTCACACAGCTAGTAAGTGTCAAGTGTTTGGTTGGAGTATGGATTTGAACTCAAGTCCTCCTGACTCCAGGGCCAGTGCTCTATCCACTGCTCCACCTAGCTGCCCCTCAGATGGTCTTTTAAACCTCAGATATTGTTTATATTTTCCACTATGAAGAGAGGAGCTGCTTCTTCCCTTTTTTCTCTGGCAGGCTTGGAAATCTTGATGGTTGAAAATTGGGGAAGAAATTGCTCCTTCCCTCTCCTTGTGGCCAGGCTGTTGAGTTGGGTTTTCAGAATCTCCAGAGTAAGAACTGTGCCTGATTTTTTGTAATTTATATAAAAGAAGTATCCTTATTATGAAATGTGTGTCCCTGGAATTTGGTTTTGGTGAAATTGAATAAACATTTGTATCAGCTTTTCACTTTTCAACTAGGTCTAATTTTTGTACAATCTGGTTGGTTTTTAGACATAAGAAATTCATTTTGTAAGGGTTGCCACAATTCCACTGATGTCAATTATTGAATTTATTGAACTTTTTGTTTTTTCAAATTGTGCCTTTTTTTGAGATCAAATCATGATTGAACTTAGTCGTTTATTATTGTCTGTTTATATATAGCTCTTAATTGTGTACATTCTAATGTATTTGATGTAGTAGTTATACAAACTGAAAACTATTAAACTCATGTTGAAGAACTGAAATATCGTATGAATATAATTAGTGCTCGGTTATCTTAATACTAGTTATATTTGTAATGTAGCACTTCAAAGTTTACAAGTATTTTATAAAAAAGCCTGTCATTTGATCATCAAAACAGTATTGTAAGATAGTGACTATAGGTATTTTCTCATTGTGGGGATGAGGAAAATAAAATCTCAGAGAAGTTATGACTTGCCTGTGGTCCCAGATATTAAATGTCAGAGGCAGGATGAGAGTCCATGCCTTCTTGCCTTCAAGTCTAGCAGCCACTTTTTCCATTACACTATGCTGTGTATTCACTCATGTGAGACATTAAAATTACTGAAACTTTTCCTAAAATAATTTGTATTTAGTTTTGTGATGTTTTTTAAAAAATACATTGGAATATAGGTATTTCTGAGAATTCACAACCTTCAAATTAAAGAATTGAAACCACATTGTAAATAGCCATCAGGAGGAGTGGGAATGCTGTCCTACTTACACTTCTGGCTTTTATTTACTCCCTGTTTCTCACAATCTGTTGCTCATGTTGATTATTGTCTTGCACATAAGATCAGCCTAGGCTTTGTATCTTTTTTCCTCCCTTTCTTCCTTCCTTTCATCCTTGTTTGTTTCTCGTGTTCTTTTTCTCTCTTCTTTTCCTTAATGCTGTTTGTTCTGTGTTTTCCTTAGTGAGGTAATTAACTTATTTCATTTTAAAGGGTCTTTCCTAGTAACAATATGTCTTGGATTTAGAAGTCAAAATTCAGAATAATAGTAAACAGTCATTGTGCTAATATTGTCAAAAGATGATTGATATCTGTCGCATTTAGTTAAATTATCTTAAAAGTAATGCCTTATTAAATAGTCCTTAATGTTGTAGATGATCAAGAGGTTTTTTGGGGGTTTTTTTGTAATAAATAAATACAAAATGTAGTATATATAGAACTTATTTTATATTTGGGCAGCTTCATTTATTTCTCTTTATCATAATGTTTTGACTAGTATGGTCTAATTTTATTGTTAGAGATAGATACTTAAGCTTCTTAAGGGAATATTTAGATTAAAATGGATTCTCATTACTATGTTTTTTAAGGTATGTGAATGGTCATGCAAAAAAACATTATGAAGATGCACAGATTCCCTTAACCAACCATAAGAAAACAGAAAAGCAAGAGAAAATTCAACATACTGTGTGCATGGATTGCAGTAGTTACAGTACATACTGGTAAGTCAGTGTTTTTTTGACATAACATGTATGTGTCTGTGTATAAATATAAAATCTCAAGGGTTCTCAACCAGTAAATATGGATCCATGATTACTGGACTAAACCAGCTGCTGCCACAATCATGCTCTCTCTAGTATTTTTGCTGAGGAATATGTAGCTAGAAAGGTACATTTCACTCTATTCTCTTCAGTCCTCCCCCATACCTCTTCCTACCCCTGCACATACACACAAACTTTACTGTTGGCATATATTTAGTTCCTTGATCCTCCTTCCTGCTCTCAAAGCTTTGGGAACATAAAAAGTCACATAACCTCCCCAAGTTTTGGGGCTCTGTAACAGATGTATCTGCACATCAGTCAACAGGCAAGCATTTATTAAGTGCCTATTGTATGCCTGAAGATGCTAAGACAAAAATACTCTCATTTTCTGCCCTCAGGGAGCTTACAGTAAACACTTGCTTTGTTCATATAATATATAGCAGTTTCTTCAAAAACACACGTAGTTAAATGACCATCTACTTCTGGCCGGGTGGTTTAGAACACAAGTAATGTTTTGTTTTTAGGTTTTGGGGGGGGGTTTTGGGGGGCAGTTGGGGTTAAATGACTTGCCCAAGGTCACACAGCTAGTAAGTGTCAAGTGTTTGGTCTGAGGCCAGATTTGAACTCAGGTCCTCTTGATTTCAGGGCCTGTGCTCTATCCACTGCGCCACCTAGTTGCCCCATATACTTTTTTTTTTTTTTGGCTAGGCAATGGGGTTAAGTGACTTGCCCAGGGTCAGCAAGTAATATTCAACAGTCTACAACTACTGGGTGTAATTTCAAGTCATTAAATTTTTGTATTGCTTATCTTTAGTATGTGGCACTGAAATGTCAGGTCTTTGGACTCCCCAAGTTCAGTCGGCTTTTCTTCATAGAATGAGAAGTATTTTGGGATGTGAGTAAACTTATTCCTTTTAGAATTATAGAATCCTTAAATTGAGAGTTTTCAAAGGCTATCCCTTTAAAAAAAATTTAAACACCTTTTTAGAGTTTATAACAACATCTGTGTAAAGGGATCATCTTCTATTAAGTTTAGTAAGAATAAAGTTGTTGTTGGGGTTCCAAATAGTTATTTTATGAAACCATTTTAAAAGGTTAAAGAAATAAAATATTTTAGAAACAACTTTACTAAATTTTTATTTACCTATTCCTGACCTACATTTTCAGTCATGCAGCAGGTAAACCCATATAGGCCTAGAATTCTTTAATTTAAAAACCAAAACAATACTTTGTAAATATTTTTGGTTTGTTTGGGTTTCTTTTAAGTACACTTTGCAACACAGGCAGTGAAATTACATAAATAGCTTTTATTTTCAGCTAGTAATCTAGTTCTTGGCATCTTTAATAAGGGATATAGTCCTGTTCATCTCCACGCCCCCCTCCCCCACCAAAGCGAGGTATATGCCTAATTTTTTTAGTTGCCTGGACATTCTTCTTTAAATTTTAAAGACCTGTGCTGCCTGAAAAATATTACTTTGAAATTTTAAACTTTTCTCTTTTTGTTATATATGAAATAACCTAAAGTAACAATTTGTTTTGTTAGCATTGTATGCTGCCATCTAAAATACAAACAGGACATTTTGTCTTCTTCTGGCATTAAAAATATCCTCTTAAATTAATTTGGGCAATTTACACTCTAACAAATACCATTTCCTTCCTATCCTACCACACTCACATTTCCAAGTCTGTTATAAAGCCAGTGGATTATAAGAATCAGTGCCCACAGTTGTCCTCTTTTTGGAGGTGTGCTATACAATTCTAACTTGCTGACTAAAGCTGATCAAACTGAATTTGATAGATAATATTTCAGGTAAAGGGTGATTATTATTCCTTATTTTAAAAAAAATTTTTTATTTTTTAGGCAGTTGGGATTAAGTGACTTGCCCAGGGTCACACAGCTAGTTAAGTGTCAAATGTTTGGTCTAGAGGCCAGATTTGAACTCAGGTCCTCCTGACTTAAGGGCTGGTGCTCTCTCCACTGCGCCACCCAGCTGCCCCATTCCTTATTTTTTGATAAATAGAAGGATCGTTTGGAAATATCTTTTTAACTTCTCAGTGTATGACTTAGAACATGGAATTTCTCTATTTTGAAAGTTTCCTGTTCTGACAGAATTGACAAGCATTGAAGTCAGACATATCTTCCATTTCTTAAGTTTTTCAAATTGACAAGGGAATAAGACCTTTCTCCCCCCTCTAATGAAACAAATTTTCACTGGATAAAAATTTAAAACAGGAAAAATTATTCCCTTTCATCTGCTTGAGATAGCTAGAACTTCTACAGACTGTGATATATAGAAATCAGGAGAATCACAAAAGACCATGTTTACTGGCTGCCATGTCTCTCAGATGTTCCCTGAAGCGGAGAAGGGCCAGGAAATTCACCAGAAGTTTACTCTGTTTTAAATGAGAATTTGGCACTAATTGAACATATCTTGGGATGATTTAGAAAAACCTTGTCCCATATTCTGTATGCTTTCTCTGTATATATCCTTATACCATACAAATGGTAAACAGATTTATATATAATAGCATTCTGTCTACTTGTAGATAATTTGTCTTATATATACTGTATATATAGTTTATTTGTTTTCTTGTAAAAAGGTGTAAAGAAAATCACCTCAACTTTTTAAAAAGTCAGCTAGTAAACATGGTATATAGTTGAAATTTATTTAAAAGGACCTTTTTTATCATAAAAAGAAATATT
Source organism: Phascolarctos cinereus (assembly GCF_003287225.1). Lineage (NCBI taxonomy): Eukaryota > Metazoa > Chordata > Mammalia > Diprotodontia > Phascolarctidae > Phascolarctos > Phascolarctos cinereus. Next base: position 142,782,449 of record NW_027555736.1, read on the forward strand.
TTTATTTTTAAAGCTTTTATGAGAGTCCGAGACTCAGTCTAATTCACATTGTACCTAAGAGCCAGACTTTGTCCTTGGTACCAGGGGCTAAATGAGGAGCAGTGGGTGGAAGTCAAAGAGAGGCCTAGTAACTCTTGTTGTAAGGAGAGATTCTGTGATGATTGTAGAGAGCCAGAACTGGAGTAGGATGCCCTGAGAGACAGTGGATCTTCTAAGCAAGCCTGGATGGATGACTGCTTATTGCAGGTGTTATAGAGGATCTTACTGTCCAAGTTCAGATCAGACTCTGTCGTCTTTAAGGTCCTTTCTAATTCAGAGATTCTGTCATTCCTTTGTTCCAGAAACTTCAGTGACTCTCTTTTTCCTCTAGTTTGCCATTTAAAGCCATTTACAATATACCTCTATTTTTCCAGATTGATTTCATGTTACTCTTCATTATGTGCTATATGTTCCAGCCAGACTGGTTTGCTTGCTGTTCCCCATACATGACATTCTGTCCCTCACTTCTGTTCCTGTTCACAGCCTAGCCTGATGCCTGGAATATCCCCTCATTACCTCCTATTGGAATCTCTCACTTCTTTCAAGGCATAGTTTAAGTGCCACAAGAGTCCTTTCCTGGTTCTCCTAGTTAGTATTCTCTACTTCCCAAAATTACTTTCTATTTATTTTATATCTATCTATTTATATAGAGAATGTATCTATGAACATATTGTTTCCCTCTAGTAGAATGTAAGTTCTTTGAGGACAAGAACAGTTAGATTTTTATTTTTATTTTTTGCTGAGGCAGTCGGGGTTAAGTGATTTACCCAGGATCACACAGGTAGTAAGGCTCTAGTGTCTGGGGCCCAATTTGAACTCAGGTCCTCCTGACTCCAAGGCCAGAGCTCTATGTACTACACTACCTAGCTGCCCCTCAGTTTGATTTTTTTCCCTTCATATCTTCAGCCCCTAGCATAGAGCCTGGCACATAGCAGGTGCTTAATAAATGCTTGTTGAATTGACATGATTTATTTATTCATACAGCTTCTAGTAGCAGATCTGGGACTAGAAACCAGCTACTTGCCCAGCACCCAATTTAGTAGATTTTTCTATCAAAACTACTCTATTTTGGAGTTAAATCAGTTGAATTGACATCCTGGGACAGAGGCAGCAAGAGTATACGACTAAATCAGTGAGCCAACACTTCCAATTTGGGGAAGAAAAGAAATACATAACTAAGGAACACACTAGACCTTAATTTCCATGATGGTTCTGTAAAAAGGCTAAGGCTTGCTTAGCTCTCCCTCATTCCTCATCTTCCCACCAGGCCAGCTCAGTGATAAAGGCAAAAGCTGTGATTTCATAAAGTGGGACAGGCTTTCTTTGGCATATTTGATTGCTTCTCCATCTCTAATGTTACAAATAGAGAAGCACCCAGGGAAATGCTGCTCTCTTTTTTTGCAGTCATGAGGGATGGACATTTTCAGTAATTTCTAGAAAGTACTGGAAATATTCATCTCTCATGACTAAATATCCCAGGAATATGACATGGGATCCCAAGGAGGAGATGTAGTTGTGGTGAAGGCAGTCTGCTGCAGGTGAGACTGGACTTGAAAAAACAGAAATAGGTTAGGGACTCCGCATCAGAGGGTATGAGTGAAGCCTACATAGAAGAGTTGCACATTTGGATTGTAAAGACAAATGCTGTAAAATAGTTTTCCTGTAGATAGCAATGGGTATCTAAGATAACTAGGCTTTCACAGGGTTAGATGGGACTAACATTGAAAAACAGGTTTTAGTGGAAGTTTAAGCACAGAGGAAACAAAGCTTTGGGCATATATAAGGGATGGTAAATAGTCTAGTTGGAGGGTGGAGTAGAGTAGGAATACAATAACAACTAACCTTTATGTGCCCCCTTATGGTTTGCAAAACACTAGATTTTTTTTTGTTTGTGCTTTTTTGGTGAGGCATTTGGGGTTAAGTGACTTGCCCAGGGTCATACAGCTAGTAAGTGTCAAGTATCTGAGGCTAGATTTGAACTCAGGTCCTCCTGACTCCAAGGCCAGAGCTCTATCCACTGTGCCACCTGGCTATTCCAAAACATTAACTTTTTAGGGACTTTTTTGGCCTATAAAAATGGTGTTAAGGTCCTCAGAGCTCTTGGACTTGTGGTGTATTGTTCTCAGCACTGCAGCGTTGTGCTGCTCAGTATTTGTCCATCTCTGAGCCTTCCAAGCTGTATCACCACTCCACCTCTCACCCGCCATCTCCAGGCTTTCTGACCATCCTTGGGCTTTGTCAGGGGAGTCCTTCTGCCTTGTTCAATATGGACATGGAGTGTTCTAGGTCACCCGTGTCTCTTTGGTCTTGCTTGGAGTTTGCCTTGTCCGTTGACTTTGTTGGTGGGGCCTCCTTTTCCTATTGTCTGTGGGCTTCTGGCTGACTTAGAGAAGTTTTGGATTGGAAGAAGTAACTTTACTGCAGTTTCTCATGGGATTTCTTGATTGTCATTTAGTCTAAAGTAAACTTCAGTTCAGAGTTTTATTGGAATAGGTACGTGGGAGCTGGGTGATGGTCTGCCTCTGAAGGAGACAGGTATGTTGGCGTGGAAGTTCCTGCTTTTTGCATTTGTTTCCACAGTAGTTAACACAATACTTGACACAGATTATGTGCTTAATAAATGTTTATTCATTCATCTATCTCTATACTAATTCCTAGTCTCCCGAATTCTAATACCAGATCACCAGCTGCTTATTGGATATTTCAACCTGGAGTCCAGTAGGCATCTTAAATTCCACACGTCCCCACCTTCTGAACTTGCTTGTTTTTGTTGAGGGCACCACCATGCTGTCTGTCACTTCAGCGGTGTAAAGAAACACAATACTAAAAAGCAACAAAACTCAGGTAGAACAGAAAGGGCCTATATTGGTATTATATTATTAAAGTTAAAGCACATGGCCCTTTTTAGTCAGCACACTACATATTGGAGAATGACAGGTACTCCTGGCCTTAATCATCCAGTTACAGGTTTTACATAATTTGTCTTAGGTGGGAGTTCTTTGAAGATTTATGTGATTGTTTGTAGGAAACATCTGTTGTGTCAAAACAAAATGTGTTGATAAAAATTAAGCAACAGTTCATACATATCTGTAAGTATAGTCTATACTCCCGAGTATTGTGTTCAAGGATTAGGAACTACTTGTATTTGGAGGAGAAAATTCAAACTGTTAATAACCACATAAAAAGGTTCTCAAATTCTTTAGTGGTTAGAGAAATGCACATCAGGGTGAACCTAAGATGATACAATATACCCAACAGTATGGAAAAAATAAGAAAAATGATTGTTTTCCCTGTGAGACAGGCAAACTTGGGAAGACTTATGTGAACTGATGTAAAGTGAAGTGAGCAGTAGAAGGACAACACTGTACATAGTAACAGCAATATTGTGCAGTGATCAACTGTGAATGACTCAGTCTTAACTATTCTCAGCAATATAGTGGTCAAAGACAATTCCAAAGGACTCATAATGAAAAATGGTATCCACATCCAGAGAAAAGCACTGATGGAGTCTGAATGCAGATCGAAGTATACTATTTTTTACTTCATTTTTTTTGTGGGGTGTTTTTTTTTTTTGGTCTGTGTTTTCTTTCACAACATAAATAATATGGAAATAAGTTCTGTATGATTACACATATGTAACTTATGTAAAATTGCTTGCTGTCTCAGGGAGGGGGCAGGGTATAGGGGAGGGAAAGAATTTGGAATTCAAAATTTAAAAAACAAATGTTAAAAATTGTTTTTATATGTAATTGGGAAAAATACTCTCTTAATTGAAGAAAATATTAAAAAGGTTTTAAAAGGTTGTTGGATAGCATCAGTTGTATCTAAGCATAATTATCAATAAAAATATTTTAAAAGGGCAAATATTTCCATTTTAGAGGTCTAGAAATTAAGGTATTTAATAACTTGCCCAAGGTTGCTGTTTATAAACATAGAGGTTGAATTGAGACTACAGTCCCATACCACAGAAGTTTTTAAAAAAAACAAAAACACCTCACCTTATTCCTTGCATATTTCAGAAGAAAATATTTAGTGATTATTAATAAATTAGTGGATGTGTTAGATATTTCTGCCAGTAGTGTCAACTTGAAATTCTAGAGGGGATTTCTTTCCTAGGAGTTCCTTATACCAGTGAAAGCACAGATCCATTTCCCATCCCTGTCCCACCATTGTATTTCTCCTTTTATTTTGGTCAGTTTCAGGAACATGGGATACATTTGGATTCATTGACACTTACTAAACACCTACAGGTGCAGAACATTATGTTCAACCTTGGAAAAGACAAAGTTTAGATAAGACATGATCTCATTCTACCTTTGTGGAATTTTCAATCTAAGAGCAAATATTACATATACACAAATAACTATGATGCAGAATAAGATGTAAGTGCATTAGAAAGGTCCAAATAAAGGGGTATGGTTGAAATAGTCATTACTGATGAGGGGGAGAGGAAGGGAAGAAGTTAGAGAAGGCTTCGTGTCGCAGGTGTCATTATACTTGGCTCTAGCACTTAGTGCAGTGCATTGCAATAGATGTTTAAAATAAATTTTATTGACCTTAAAAGGTAGTTAAAGTTCTGTAAAACTAATGCTTCCAAAGTCTTGTCAGCTAAGAGTGACAGTGTTACTCATTATTTGGCAGTGGGTATAATAAATGTTTGACTGTACGTGATTCCTGTATACTCTGGAAAATATTTTGGTATCACTTTGATTCTTTTTTTGTTCGTATTGGCTTTGTCCCAAGACAAAAATTTGTTCATGATTGCAGCATTAGTGGAATTGGTATATGTGATTTCTCACATTATCTGCTTATATGATGACTTTGCAGAAATGTTTCCTTCCCTTGAGGTAGTTACCAGTTTCTTGTAGTGACAGCCATTTTTCCCACACATTTTGCACATTTCTTCTAAGAGTTAATACTTCAAAGAGAATGATTATTCCTATTTATTGGTATAATTCCTCTTTTACCTCAGAAACTCATATAAAGTAAACTTAATTTTTTTGATTATAATTTATTTAAAAATTTTAATTATGTACATGTTTTAATTGTACTTTTCTATTTAAACCTTACTGGAGATTATTCAAATGTGTGGTTCCTTCCCTGTTCATTTAAAGACTCCTCCCTCAGTGCCTTGATTTAAGCTATATACAATATAATCACATTTGGTAACTTTAGGTTTGAAGTAACTTAAATAGGACTTGAGCTTTTTACTACATTTTTTTATATTAAGAGAATTAAAAAACTAAAAACATGCCGTGCTTTGTTTTAGAAAGAGGAATTGTACAGACTTTGTAACAAAACTATGATCTATATATGTAGAAAAATGTGAAAAGGACCTCTCTACGACAGTTGTATATTTAGTGTTGATAAAACATTCCATTAGATTCCAGTTGTGTTCTTAAAACTGACCACCCATAGTAAGGACCCACAAAAACATATGATCATCTTAGCGGTAGCTAAACCATTGAATGATTTCATTATTATGGTTTTCTGACATGTGTTGATGAATATTTTCTTTGCAGTTATCGCTGTGATGATTTTGTGGTAAATGATACCAAGCTGGGACTGGTACAGAAAGTCAGAGAACATTTACAGAACTTGGAAAAGTAAGTAATATGCAAATGGGAAAAAAAAATTGAATGGCAAAGAACTGACATTTACTAGTGGGCCTGCGTGAGATTAAAATGTAATTGGGAAAAATTTAACAAAATGAATAAAAATACAGTTGAACATAGATAATGTTAACATGTAGTTTTCAAAGTCAATATATGACCTGCAGGAATCCATATGTATGATTTAGTGATCCCCATTTCTCTTTGAGTTTGACACCCACTGATGTAGAGGAATATAATTTAAAGTGGCTTTTCCCCCTTCTTGAATATCATAAATATGTTTCAGTATAATTAAAATATATAAATTTCTGAAAATTTCTAGAAGATTCTTATCTCTATAATGATGTTCATTGGTGTGTTATACATCTGTTAGTTTCTATTCTGTTCTAGACTATTCTAATCTATTATTTCTTATCCAACTATGGGCAACCACTACAGGCAATGATTTCAGAGGAGCAGGTCAGGGAGTGTAGGTGGAGGAAAGAAAATACATGAAAAGGGTTTTATAAAACCACTGACATAGAATATATAAACTAGAATTACCTGTGGTTCAGGCTGATACTTTTCAGTATGTCTTCTATCATTCAAAATAATCTAAGGCCAGTTTAATAGCAGCAAAGATACTGAAACTGTTTCTAAAAAGGTGGAGCTTTGACTGTCACGTGCCTAGTTATCTTAAATGTATAACTGTTTGGGATACCAAATCCCTCAATTTCCCTTTTTAGCATGACCTTCAGAAGGTCACTTCAGTAGGTGTGATGGAGTTGTGAGTTGCCTTTAACTGTCAGAATGTATTGAAACATCTATATATGGATAAATATTATTTTCAGAATAAACAAGCACATGTAATTTATTAGAAATGAGTTGCCATCTTCCAGGCTTCAAGCCATGAGTAAAAGTCCCGTTGACAGTTCTCTGGGTCTGAAGGTCACTGTGGTACTGAATTGTGGCTCTAGAAGCCTAATGACTGAAATTTATAACCTGATAGTCACTCTTTGTCATGAGTAACTAGCTACCTGTTTTTCTTTGCAGTTAGTTCACTAAAAGTGTTTTTAAAATAGACCAGAAGCACTCACACAACTTGGTGGTATTGCTAAAAGAACATTTTAAAATTGCACCCCTGAAGGAAGTGTCCTCCAGTTTACATGAAGCTTACTAGAAAGGCCACATAGTAGAGCAGATGGAGTGCTGGCCTTTTACTCGGGAAGACCTGCCAGAGACACTTGCTGGTTGTGTAATGCTGGGCAAGGTACTTCATTTCTGTGGGCCTCAGTTTCCTCATTTGTCATATGAGGTGGCTGAACTTGATGACTTCTGAGGTTTGCTGTAGCTCTGACTCTTTGATCCTATGATGCTTTAGTTCTTATTAGTGGTAGTTCATGTATTTTAATTAAACATTGTTCAGTTTTTTGAGACACTGATTATATTTGCAGTCGACTATGTTTTGATGTATTTGGAATCAAAGGGAAGAATGACAGTATTTTTTATTTTCTAAAATAAATGAACAAAAACAAAATCTTAAAACTCAGATTTTGGCATTAAAATATATTTACTGATTTGTTCTCTTTGGAGCTTTTCTTCCAAGAAATTCATTACTTTAGTGTTTATGACATAATAGGCACAGCTGTTACTTTTTAGATGGTTCAGTATTCAGTTTTAGGAAATTAACAATGAACTCTGTTTTAAAGAACATGGAGCATACATATACTACATACATACACCCAAATCATTGGCTTTTCCTACAGTTTATCACCTACAAGATACTGAGGGACCTGGGTGATAGAGAGTGTTACTTTTTTTGTTTTAGAATTTTCTGAAATAGTAATGGTACAATAAGTATTTTGCTTTGCCTTTATTCTTTCTGAAATTAGTGGGTAGCTATTACATCATAATTTTTTTAATGTTATTCTTATTTTTCTCAAAGAAAAAAAAGTGAAGCAAATGTAGTCTAGTAAAGGTATTAAAAATTTCAATGGAAAAATCACTTTTTCTTTTCACTTCAAGATCATTTTAGCAGGTGAAATGTCCCATGGACTATCTGCCTTACTCAGTTCCTCTTGCTACAGCCTAATAGTACCTTCCAAGTGCTTAATAAATGCTTGTTAAATTGGATTGCCGCCATTTAAGAAGATGAAAAAATCCTCAGGTGCTTTTTTTCAGGGCTAGATAACCATTATTGTAGGTGTGCTTTATTGTGTTTTTTGGGGGAGATGGGGTAAAAAAATTTTAGATCTAGAAGGGATGCTGGAGATCATCTAAATACTCCCACTCCTGGCCACAACCCTACAAATGAGGAAACTGCAGCCCAGGGAGGCTAGGAAGACACAAGTTGTAAGTAGCAACAACAGAATTCAAACCTTGTTATTTTGACTTCTAAGTTTTTTGGTCTTTTTACTGTGTCATTGTACTTGAGCTTCATTAAGATAGATTCAAATCTGTGGTGGAAAATAAAATTTAACTGAATTTTTTAAGATGAAATTTTTGATTAGTTCTATAGTTCAGAAAGGTAACATGGCTTAGTGGAAAGTTTTCAACGTGCATTTAGATGGATCTGGGTATAAACCCTCTCTCTCTTACTGTCCTATTTGTAAAATGAAATAATGCTTGTAGTGTCTGTTTCACAGGATTGTTGTGAAAATCAAATTTCTGATATTATCAAGTGAAGAAATGCTAGAGGATTTTTACTTTTTTAGTGATTTTTTTTTTTAGAGGAAAGAGAATTAACATGATGTTATAAAAGTAAAGATACTTTGACTACAAGACACTGAGGCAAAAAAAAAATAGGTATGAGTATTAGATGTGCCTTAGAAACCTCAGGCAGTCTGCAGTCTGATAAGGTAATCTGTAAATTCAGGCTCACTGTTTGATTGCTTCAGCTGAATTGGCCATTCATTTTAATAGTGAAGAACTTCACTGTTTGCTCCCTCCTTGTAGAAACGGCCTTAGAGGTCAAAGAAGTCTTTGAACAAGTTTAGGAATCACTTTAGCTAGCAATAAGAGTGTAGGTAATTTTAAATAAGCAAAATAAAACAAAATCAGTCCACAAGCATTTATTGAAGATCTACTATGTGCCAGGAACTTAAGACTGAGGATATCACAACAGAAAGGAAATAAGCCCTATCCTCAACTAGTTTATATTCTGTTTTGAGGTATATTAAATAGTAGTACCTTTTTTCTTTATATGGATCAAGGTCCTGACTTTAAAATATTTTTGCATATAAGCTTGGATAAGCTTTCTGCGTCTTAATTTTAGATCCCAAAATTCAACCAATAAAGATTAAGAACATTTTTTGTTAGAGTGTTACCTAGTGGTTCTTACATTTTAGACTAATACGTTTTATTTGCCTTTTTAAAAAACAAACAACGTTAGTATCATGTTGCCAGTGCAGTTTCTTGACTACTAAGTCTGCCATTTTTATATGTTAGAGTTATGGCAGCGATTATAATTGGTGATTATAAACCTGACACTGCATAATGGACATAGCTGCAGATTTTAAAAGATGTTTGAGGGTTGGCATAGTGTCTCTTGTTTTAAACATTTAGGGTCACACAATTCTTGTGAACTAGTTGTAGAATTATAGCTTTCCTAAAGCAGATAGCTTGTTTAGAAGCAGAATGAATTCTTATTTTTATCTTATTCTACATTGACCCACACTTTTTAAAAAACAGTTGTGGTCAACAATAATTCACTTTGTCCCATATGCTAGAGAAAATGGAAATAGATCGCGCTTATATTTAAAAAGACAAAAAAGACAAAAGAATACACACAGTTCTGATGTAATTCTTTCTGGCCATGTTTTTAAGCCTTGTAGTATTTGACTGGATATCACTAGAATCTGTAATCTGTAATATTATTATTTATGTAGTTATTCTGTGGAAATTGACTGGATACAGTATTACGAACGGGATACCTTTTTCAAGAGAGGGGAAAATTGTACACCAATAGTCAGTGTTAGCTTATGTAGCTCTTTTTCTTTTTTTTGATTGGTAAGCCAAGTATATAGCAACTTAAAAGTAATTTTTGACATTTGAATAACTTTTGAAAGATGAGAAGTTGCTCTTGGATAAATTCCATGTAAAGCATTCCTTTTATCTAGCAAAAGGTTGAGTTATCTTAGTTCAGAACTTTCATGCTAATTTATATTTACTTTAGGGTACCCACTTCATTTTGAATAAATTCTTCAGGAAGGTATTACTTGTTTTAAGGCAAATGTTTACTATAAATTTCAAAGCCATATGTTAAAGCAAGGAATTAGCACATTCTGGACTAAAAATTATGGCTCCTGAAGGATAATATTAGCTTAGTGTACCCCAGACTTTTTGTGTTCAGAAGCTATTCTTCCCCACCCGAATCCTCCAATGCAAGAAAAGCGAACATTTTGGGAGGTGGAAGTCTGTAACATGCGGTGGGGTACAGGGAGAGGGCTAGGAGAGAAGACTTTCCAGCTAAATGCAGCTTTGAGTCATTTCATACCTCCAGGAGGGGAGGATGGGGGTGTGTGTGTGTGTGTATGGAAACAAAGCCTCTACTCTGGAGTGCCATTCAACTACTTGGGTATCTTTAAAACCGTAATCTGTTTTGTTTAGGTTTTATAATATCTAATTTATTTCTCTATAGTTCAGCTTTTACAGCGGACAGACATAGGAAAAGGAAACTTTTGGAAAACTCATCTCTAAACAGCAAGTTGTTGAAAGTAAATGTAAGTAATTAAACTTTGTTCTGAGATCAATTAGTTGGTATGATTTAGCTGTTATTTTGACACAGTACTACAATTGCAGTATACTTCTTGAAGATTCCTATAAATGATCCAAGGCTGGATTTTGAGTGCATTCTGACAAGGATCTTTGGAGCTATGCAAATGTTATTGAAGAAGAGTAAGAAGTTGAGGAAAGGTTAAGGAAGTGAGATTATATAGATAGACAGGAGATCCAGGGGCCATAGAACCTCTCTGGTAGGAGAGACTAAAATGGACAAAGTGGAATCTACATGTCAAGGTTCTCACTAACCATGTACTTACCCAAAGTATAAAGACAAGTAAGTGAAAGAATATTTGAGTCAGGAAATCTAGTTATAGTAGTTTCTCTATTTAATAAGCTGAAACTTTTGGGAAAGTCATTTAACATCATTGAGTCTGTTTCCTTATCTCATAATAAAATTTCCCCTAACTCCCTTATAGAATGTTTGAGACCTAAAGAACCTTGAAAACTGTATGTATGTTGTAAACTGCTACACAAATGTGTGGTAACATTGTTATTACAAACTGCTCTTGTTTTCTCTATTTCCCTTACCTCTCAAAGCCTGGATCAGGAAGGTGATCCAGACTGCAATAACTGTATATAACAAATCCCCAAAATTTGTACTTGGATGAAAACTTCTTATATACTTGATTACTTATATTGAGAGATCTGAGTAACAAGAAACGATAGTTTAGTGGGAAAAGACCTCGATTTGTGGTTAGAAGACTTAAATTGTAATGTTCCAAGATTCACTCCGAGGTTGTTAAGTGTTCTAAGCTTCTCTTTTATTGTATTTCTCAGTCAGTTCAAGTACATGTGGCTTGCTTTAGCACTGTATCTCTTTACAGTGGTGCTCTGAAAAATAAGATACTATTAAAAATACTTCTTGGATACAAGGGGTTTTTTTTAAGGTGGAAATACCATAATTTTATTTTTTTCCCCCTTAATAGTATTTTATTTTTTCCAATTACATGTAAAGATAGTTTTCAACATTCACTTTTATAAGATTTTGAGTTCAGATGCAAGTCTTTAAAATTTTAGTATAGTTCCATAACTTTATTATTCAGGACCTTCTATTGATGGTAGAAAATTAACTAAATATAATTCTTCAGAAAACTCAGATTAATAATAATTTTCCTCCAGTTTTATGCTCTAAGATGAATGTAGATTTGTTTCATGGAAAGAACATTATTTGCCTAACTATATGCCAACAAAACCAACACTTTAAATGAAATGAATGATTAGTTGCAAAGACATAAAATACCCAGATTAATGTTAGAAGAAATAGGGAATTTAAACACCTTGATCTTGGGAAAATAAATCACAAATGAACTCCAAAAAGAAAAAAAAATCAAGTGGATTTACAAGTGAATTCTATCAAATATTTGAAGAAAATCTTGTTTCAGTATTATACAAACTATTTGCAAAAATAGAAAAAGAAGAGATCCTACTAACTCTCTATGAAACAAATATGGTTTTTTCATGTAAAACAAGGACAATCAAAATAAAGAAAGAAAACTAGGGAACATTATTGCTAATTGATATTTATACAAAACCTCTAAATAAAATATTAGTATTAGCAAAATGGCTTCAACAAAATATCACAGGTCATACACTATGATGAGGTTGGATGTATACCAGGAGTTCAAGGCTGGTCAAAAGTCATGATGATATCAATAAATACAGAATAAGCTTTTGACAAAATACAAATACCATTTCTGTATTTTGTTTTTGTCTTTTTAGGAAAGAAAACAAAGTGGAAAACATAGGAAAAGTTAACCTTTCCCTTAACATAGTAGTATGTATCTAAAACCAAGAGCCCATTGACTGTTGACTCTTTATATGTAATAAAGATAAACCTGTGGCCTTTGCAGTAAGAGCGAGGGTAAAAAAAGAATGTCTTTTGTCACTACTACTGTTTGATATAGGACTAGAAATGTTAGCCAGATCAATAAATAGAAAATGAGGAATAAGCATAGGCAAAGAAAAAAATTGCTTTTTGCTTAGAGAATCTCAGGGAGTCAACTAAAAATTATTTGAATCAGGGGCAGCTGGGTGGCGCAGTGGATGGAATACTGGCCCTGAAGTCAGGAGGACCTGAGTTCAAATCCGGCCTCAGACCAAACACTTGACACTTATTAGCTGTGTGGCCCTGGGCAAGTCACTTAACCCCATTTGCTTAAAAAAAAATTATTTGAATCGATTAAAGTTGTAGGATAAAAAATAAATCCAGTAAAATTCAATAGTAGATAGACAAATTCCATTTAAAAGATTATGGAATATATAAAATACTTGGAAGTCTACCTACCAAGATAACATGCAAGAACTATATGGATTCAACTACCAAAAACTCTTTACAGAAATGAAGTCAACCAATTCTCTGAACATTTCTGCAAAGCTTTTATCAACTTATTCTTTTAAGAGAGTCTTTTTCTGTTGTACTGATTCTCCAGTTTTGGTCCATATGTTTGGTCCACTGTTTAAGTTTTAAGCAGCATGCTTATATTACAGAATTTAAAATCCTCAACCTATTCTCATCATTCCTACTCTTCCCAGTTTTATTCTAACTCAGTTCAGCCAATTCCATTGTGGCCTTTGGAACCCTTGCTCTTTTTGTTTTTGTTTTTCGGTTAGGCGGTGGGGTTAAGTGACTTTCCCAGGGTCACACAGCCAATAAGTGTTATGTGTCTGAGGCTGGATTTGAACTTGGGTCCTCCTGAATCCAGAGCCAGTGCTCTATCCACTGCACCACCTAGCTCCCCCCCCCCCCCGCTCTTATTGTGAACAAACTCTCCTACCTCCATTTGATAGAAATTTGGCTTTCCTCTCATGATACCAGCTCCTTTGTAATCCTGTTCACTAGAGGCCACTCTTTTTTCTACAAATCCCTCTACTTACCTTGATAGGTGTGAAAGTCTGATCTCTATCCCTATACCTCCTTTCCCATTCTTCTTTCACTGTCCTTGTGGCTGTCATTTACCAGCTGTTGGCACTTCCCCTTAACTTGCTCAGTGACTTCAGTAATTAGCTCCTAGATTTTCTGTACCCTTCATTCCCTGATGTCATTCTTAGGGACTGAAACACTCATGCTGGCAATCTCTCAAGCAGTCTCTCAAGCAATCCGTGCCTCTAAGCAGGCTCTTTGCTTGCAAGCCTTTCCTGCCCTTTTGGGTTGTAAAATATTGATTTCAAAGATCATTTACTGCAAAAAGCTTTCCCTGATTGCTCTTGCAATCACCTTCCCTCTTTGCTATATCACCATTATGTACTTAGGTAATATCATATTTCATTAACTTTTTTTCCCCAATATTATTTTGTACTTAGAAATTAACCAGAAAGTTTGCTAGTAGTAATTTGTGATCGTAGCAAGTGTTCTAAGATAGAAGATTTGATTGAATTCATTCATTCAGCAAAATATATTGAGTGCCTACTAATGCTGAGAGATAAGTGGAAAAAATCAAACATAGTCCTTGCCTTCATAGATTTTAGAGTGTTAGAGAAGAGCCCATAAAATCAATTGTATTCCTATGGTATAGTCCCACAAGTGGAATGAAAAAAGATTTTATTTATAATAGTGGTAAAAATGTTAAATATTTGCTTAACGCAGGACAAATTAAGTTTATTCAAGGGCAATTTAAAAACCATAGTAGGATAAATAAAGGGAACATGACTAAATAGGAAGATATGCTTTGGTTCCTGCTGGAAAGCTGAATTATAATAAAGATGTCAACATTGCTTTGGTACTTAAAAGGTTCTCTCTAGGGTGAAGGGACTGGCCCACGTGACTTTTAGGGCATTTTCATCTCTAAAATCATGTGATCCTAAATAAAAGTCAGGATTCAAACCCATGTCTTCTGACTCCCAGTCCATTTTTTTTTCTTATACCATGTAATTGCATGGTGCTGTATGGTATAATGGTTAGAGAGTTAGCCTCAAGTCACTACGACCCAGATTCCAGTCCTGATAGATACATATGTCATTGGGCAAGTCACTTAACATTTCAATGCCCCAGGCAGCTCTTTAAGTCTGTAAGTTGCAGAACTTTTACCAGTTTTCATTAATAGAAGGACTTTACTGCTACCATCACCCTCTTCCACTCACCCTGTAATAAGGAATTCAGCTCAATTCAATAAGCATTTTATTAAAGACCTTCTTTGTGCCAGACTCTCTGCTTGGCATTGAGACTACTAAACAAATCCTCAGCTATCAAGCAGCTTTTATTCCACTGGCAGGAAGCAGTAGAGACACTGATAAGTACATGCAAAGTGACTTGGGGGAGAAGAGCATTAAAAACTGACGTGATTTGGAAAATCCTCATATTGAAAGTGGCACAGGACTTGAACCTGGAACAGAACTAGGGAGATTTCCAGACCCAAATGCAAGGAGGGAGAACATTCAAAAACAAGCGGGAGATAGAATGTCATATATGGGAAACAGGCTAGGCTAAGGAAAGACAGTGACCCTATTCCCTTGCTTGTGGCTTAGAGGTGAGTGCTGTTCTCATTATGTTCAAAGTTGTATTTGCTTGCAGATGAGCTGATGCAAATACAGAAATGAACCAAATTCAGTTGTTCCCATTTTTATCTAAGTGAGGACAAAACACAAGCTGTGTTAGTGTTAGAGAGACATTTCCCAAGGTCAAACCTGGTTCTGTTGCCAGGAGTAGAGGGTTTCAGGAATGCCACTTGACATTTTGGTCACATATTATTAAGAGATAGTTTGTGAGCATTTATAAAGGGAAGGAGGTGATCATTAAGATTAAGTATGATATTTTCAAGAATAGGTCATGTAAGACAAATGTTTTCTTTTTGGATACGGTTACTTTGTTTTTAAGGGCATAGCCAAAAGATTCATTACCTAACATGATCAGCTTACAGCTAATAAGCCTCACCTTACCTAGACTGGTTCTCAGAAAGTAGACACACCGTCACTGGGACCATCCCCAAAGTCTTTTCAGCATAGTAAACTTACTAGAGCTTGTGCATCACTGGTATAGGCTTTGGGGACACAGAGTGACCTCTTGTACCATGTTGAAGCATTGGAGTTGGATTTTGTAGAGGGAAAATATATCCAAATAATAAAAACAAAGTATTGGTGATATGGAGAAATAGATAGTCACATTATCATAGGTTGTAGTAGATGTTTGTCTCAGGAGAGAAACTGTAATATGTAATAGCTGTAAAAAAATGTTCATACCCTTAGATCTGGCAATTCTGTTTTTGGTTGTGTTATGTTTCAAGGGAATAATCGCAAAAAGAAGCCAGGTGGTTTGTACAGAGATGTTTATAATGCTTAAAATTGTGAAAAACCACTGTCCAGCAATAGGGACTAATTAAACTATGATATAATAATGCTATGGAATATCATGTGGCTATTAAAATTGGCAAGTGTGTGGATACCTAGAAATGTATGTATGAAAGAATGTTTAGGAAAAAACAGAACATGAAGTAGTAGTAGTATAACATGATTTACAACTATGTAATCATATGTATGTACAAAAGCATAGAGCAGATGATGATTTAGAATAGCTGTAAATAGTTAAATATTAAGGTCTTTTTGTCTGTGAAGTTAAACAAATTCATCTTAGGGAATCTCTCCAAACTGTGGGAAGTGTTTCAGTACTACTTACATAGAAGAGAAGAAAAAGTTCATCTTGACAAATACCCCTGGACAGGAAAGTTGATTTCTGATTTGATATAGCATCATTATTTTAAATGGTAGTATTATGGTGTGGAACAATTGTTTATTACTTGCAGTTATTAATACCTCCTACTGACTGTGTCATTCACTTTGAATTTGTAGGGAAGTACCACTGCGCTTTGTACTACAGGCCTTCGGAATTTGGGGAACACTTGTTTTATGAATGCTATTCTTCAGTCCCTCAGGTAACAGTTACAGTTATAGCCTAACCCAGGGCCATAAGGATTCTGTATTTCCCCATTGTGTCAAACAGAATCTAGAGAAATTGTGTGTAGGTGGCAAATTTTAGTATCTTGTTGGACCACATGTGTCTTAGTATATTTAGAGAATTGTCAGAGAAGTGCTTTCTATCCTAGATCAGAAGGAACATAGTGACAAGAAGATGACCGGTAAATATTGTCTTGAGAACATGAGAAGAAATCATTTGATATTTGAGGAATTTTAAACTATTAGCTTTAAAAATGATCTCAGCTTCACCTAGTACTACCAATCACTGTGTGTACTCCCACTGGGGAAGAAATTGTAATCACCACTCTGCTTCCCTCTCTGGCTAGTGTATAGCATAAATATAAGTATAGTACTCTAAGGCTGTTTGCCATTGAGTTGGATTTGCTTTAGAGAGCCCCTAACCTAAGGGAAGTCAGACACTGAAGTGATTTTTAGAAATTACTCTTTTTAATTCAGTTGCACATAAAATGTAGTTTCATGGAAGGGATCTCGAGGACATTCTATTCTACTGTACTAAACATCTACTCCAGAGGTTGAAAGGTACTGTTATGAAACTTTTTTTTTTAAGTGAAGTAGAAAGCACCGACTTCTGCTGGGGTAAAGCACTTGAAAGAAGATAAAATGAGATTGTTTCTATGATGGAAAAACTGAAGAGTGACTGAATAGATGGTGATGTTTAAAAAAGAGAGGAAAAGTGTTTTAAAACATTGTCTCCCTTTAATTTGTGTATTCATCTCAGGGAAATTCTCCTATTACCCCATTTGTCTTGGTACTATTAAAAAAGAAACATCAGGCTTCTGATTGAAAAATAGTTGTGTTATGTGCAATTCAAAGGAAAAAAATAGACTAACATTTCCAAGTGTCAAGTATAAATTGTGCACTACTTGCTTTTTTGCTCAGGCTTATGTTATTTCTTTTCTCATACCATTTTTTTCTCCTTGCCTTTGCTTTTAAAACAGTAATATTCAGCAGTTTTGCTGTTATTTCAAAGAACTTCCAGCTGTGGAATTACGAAATGGGAAAACAGCAGGGAGGCGGACTTATCACACCAGGAGCCAAGGGGATAACAATGTGTGAGTTAATAGGAATATGTTCTTTCTGGCTTTCAGCAGAGAGGAAAAAATGACTTGTTGTAATGCTTTTTGTGTAGTGTGTAAACTAATAGGCACAACTGAAATTTTCAAAGTGTTGCTGCTCAGTGTGTTCAAATAGCAAGCAGTCACATGTATTTTACAACATTTAACAACTGTTCAGTGGGTGATACTTTCATTATTTTGGGGCAGAATGGATTTAGCACTCTGCAGAGAGTTTGGTAACATTTGAATTATAAAATTGGTGATTGTAATAAATAGAAAGCTCATGGCTTTAAAAAATAATCAGAACTTAATGCTGTGAAATTATATGTGAAATTATAATGACCAAACTTGGCCCTAAAGTAGAGATATGAGAAAGCACTCCATGTCAGGAAAGCAGGTAGGATGTGGGGGTTTTGCCTTTGTTTTTATTTCTATATTGTTTTGTAGGAATTTTAGGTTAAAACAGCATTTTTAGAGGTAATGATATCTTTTCTTTTTCTTTCCTGCTTTTCTAGTTCCTTGGTAGAAGAGTTTAGAAAAACATTGTGTGCTTTATGGCAAGGCAGCCAAACTGCATTTAGCCCCGAATCCTTATTTTATGTTGTTTGGAAAATCATGCCAAATTTTAGGTAAGTGCTATTTAATAAAAGTTTTATAAACCAGCCATATGCATCTTTCTACTTTTGGAAGTTACTAGTTCCTGAAACCTTCACGTAACCTGAAGAAATAATGTAAGTCTAAGTGATGTCCTTAGTCAAGGCATTAATTCAGTTTTAGGAGTGTACTTTTATTTCTAGAGATAAGCAAAAATTAAATTTACTTAGAAGAACAAATTTTATTTGGTTCAGTAACATAGTTAAACATTTATTTGTGTTTGTTGCAGGGAAGCATGGGTTTTTTTATAAGGGCAAACATTTTATTGAATTTGGGTATTTCTAAATAGGGGCTGTCTTTTAAAATAGTCTTAGACTCACAAGAAATACATCGGTGAAACTTACTTTGAAACTCAAAGTGCTTCAGCATAGTATTGTTAAATGATAATGAGAAGTGTATACGTTATAAATAATCTTTAATTGTTTTATGACTTCAGAACAAAAAGAAGGGCTGTTAGTAAATTTTATAAAGTTTAGTCTTTACTGGAAATCATTTAGAATGTATTAAGTTGTATTGCATTGTGTAGTAAGTGGTAAAACTCTACAACGTGTCACTGCACTTGTGTGTGAACAACTTTTGAGAAAGAGAACACTTGGAGGGTGCCTGTATTTATTTCTTGGCAGACGGTAGCATGTGTTTCAGGTGAAGTCTAGGAATGAAGGAATTTTCATTCATCAGATTCAAACAATGGGCAAAAAAGCACAAGAATAGTATTGCTCATTTCAGTAGCCTCAGAATTTATAATTTCACTGTCACAGATAAATCCAACCTCTCTTTCCCTGAAGTGTTCAAGATGAGATTTGGAAATATGACATTTTCAGTACTTCACATGTTTGTTATTCACAAAGTGTGGCCATTTTCTCCTGAATTTATTCATCTTATTTTGAAGACACATTACTCCTTAGGTTTTTAATGATATTATAGTGTGTCTTCTTCCTTCCTAAAAACGGACATTGTTAGAAAACTTCTTGACACATTCTGCCTCATTTCCTAATGGTGGCCTAAATATTATGAAGTTGTTGAATGTTGAAATCCTTGCCTTGATTCTACATGACAGAAATGTCTGGTACCAGTTTTACTTAGCAACCACTATGTTTATTAGCAACCATTAGGTCTTTGTTTTTATGGAAATTCTTTCAGATATCATGCTATTTAAACTTTAATCTGAGAGAACTTAATTTTGTACAGATTTTCTAGTTACTTTAATAAAAGGCAGGATGAGAGTAGAAATTTGCTGTTTTAGATTTGCTGTCAGCTTTGTCCCAAAATTCCAAGTCCTGTCATCTCTAAAGGAATTTATGCACAGATTGCTGGGGTCATCTAAGTTATTTGCCCCAAAGGTTAGCATTTTCTCCATATGTTAAGTTTGTTGTTTTACACCATATATTCCAACAAAAATGTGTTCATATTCATTAAGTGGGGGCCACTAGCCATGGCGCTGACACAGCCTGGTGTATTCTGTAGAAACTTGTCTCCCCCCCTGCGTCTTCTGCCGGTGGCTCAGCTCTTCTGGTGAGCAAAAGCTTGATGGATATAGTTTTCAGGGTTGATATTTGTTTGTATTGTTCCAGTGTATGAACATGGTATAGCTGTTTGAAGGAAGAGGGAAATATTAGACAGGCGAGCTCTGTGCATGGCAGGGTGAAGTTGGTAGATTTCCTTAATCACTGATGAAACAGAAAAATTTTCTGAGCCAAGTTTTTCCTTTGTTCTCTTGAAGAATCAAGAATGGGCTTTATTTACATGATAAGAGGGATAATTTTCCTCCTTGTCAGATCTGTTATCTCTTTTCCAGTTGTCCCTTCCTGGCCTCTTGATTACATTGTGGATAAAGCTTGGTGAAACTTTCTCTTTAATGTAATAATGGTTTCTAAAAAGGTCTCACCACATTTATCCCAGAAGAATTTCAGTCTCTACAGAAGGCAACACAAGTAATAAATTATTGGATGTTTCTATTTACATTTCTTTTCAGGCAAATAAGTGATAGCTTTTGCCTCAATTAGCATATATAGGGTAGGTTGACTCTGGCTTAAATTGTAAAGTCTACAAAATCTAACTATGTGTAGAAAAATAAAAACATTTTTATTTAAAATAGACACTCTTTACTTTGAAATGCTTTTAGAAATAAAAACCACCAAAATGATCACATCCTGTTGGTGTCCCTCTTGTATCTTATCAGTCACTAATATGTACCTCCCTGAATAATTTTGTCACGTGGTTTTTATAACATCAATTCCCTGCTGAAGAATCTACATTAAAAACCAAAAAATTCTACATGAATTTCCATGTCATTGTTTGAATACCAGAATTTTTCAGCTAGTGTTTTAAGGACCTCTATAAGGTTATACCTTCCCCAGTGTCTGTCTACTCACATTTCTTATTATCTGGGTCCCTTTGCTTCTGTGACCTGAGAATTTTGCTATTTCTTACACACATTTCCTGCCTTAGTGTCTCAGCTCATTCTGTTTGCCTTGTTTTAAATTCACACCTCCTGTCTCCCAGCTTAGGTCTTTACCTTTCTTCAAGAGCCACTTAATATTTATGTCGTGAGTAACAGAAATACACACACACACACACACACACACAGAGACACATAGCAGGCTCTTAATAAATGTTTATTAACTGAGTGACCAATTCTTCCTTCTCCCATTTCCCTGTCAAGTGCAATATGTTTTCATACACAATTGTGTGCAGCGTGTATTCTTCCCTCATTTAATCAGTTCAGATAAGTATGAGATTCATGCATCAGTTGCCCCCCACTGTCCCTCCTCATTCCCAAGTGTGTTCTTCTCCTCTCTTTCCATTCTTTTCTTAAGAGTGTCAAGATATAATAGGATCACTTTTAAGTCTTTGTCTAATTAGTCTCTCTCTTTGACCTCTGCTGATGAAAGATTTCAGTGGGGACACAAGTATTATCTGTGTATTAGAATGTAAGCAGTTTATCCTTGCTTAGTTCTTTAATGGTCATTCAGATTTACCTTTTTGTGTTTCTCTTAACTCCTGTGTTTGAACTTCAGAGTTTCTACACAGTTATTGTGTTTTCATCAGGAGGAATGCTTGAAATATGCCCCTCTTTTCTTTGTCCATTTCCCCCCCTTTCAGATTAAATTGAGGTTTTCTGGATAAAAGTTATTCTTGGCTATAAGTCCATATTCTTTGTCTAGAATATGATATTCCAAATTCTCCATTTCTTGATAGTGGTGGCTGCTAAATTATACGAATTGGGTACTTGAATTCTTTCTTTCTGGCTACATGTAGCATTTTTTTTTTTTTGACCTGGAAGGTCTGGATTTTGGCTATCATGTAGCTGGAAGTTTTACTTGGGTGGAGTTCTTTCAGAAGGTGACCTTTTTGTGCTCCCATTTCAATGACAAAAACATTTTAAAATATTTTTTAACTCTTGCTTCCTCTCTTCCAGGAATTCTAGTTGAATTTGTGCTCATGCTGTGTTTTCCTTTGAGGTTTTGCTTATAGGTGTTTTGGAGTCATTTTTTCCTCCTTGAGCATTTCTGTCCTAATAATAATAATGATAGCCTTTTATGGTGGGATTCTCTCTCTCTCTCTCTCTCTCTCTCTCTCTCTCTCTCTCTAAGATTTGTGCATTCTTAAAAACTATTTTCTGACTTTGGACTTGATGTTGGAGCCTGACTGTGCACTTCTGAAGGGAAAGTCTAAACTGGTCCTTTTGCTATTTTCTTGCTGTATTCAGCTCAGGCTGGGGACCTGCAAGCTTTCAGCACTCCCAAAATGGTCTGATGCAGGATAAAGTCTGCTTGATGCTCCCACTGGTCTGAACAACAGTAGACTACTGCTGGGCTCAGCCCTTGTCAGCCAGCTGGGAAACTCTGCTGGTTCAGAGGGATAGAACCATGGGATTCTTGTATCTGGGATTCCTACCTTTTCTATTCCTCTCAAGGCTTCAGAGGCATACCACTGCTGCTTGCTGCCTTCTGGGTATCCCATTCTGGGCCTCCTTTCCCAGGAACAGGTCCTGTTGTTAGTCTGCCTGGAGTTTATGACCTACAGCTGAGTAAAGGTAACAAAGCTGCCAGCTGGTACATGTCCTTGTTGAGGTGCCCTGGTATAGTCTAGGACTTGTGCTCTGGCCGGAATAGTTGTCAGTGTCTGAAGACCACTGTTTCCCTTTGCAGAATGGGGCCAGAAAAAGGACTCGCAGTGATTTTGTCTTAAATTCCCCATCATGATTCCATCTGGTTCACATTCTAGCTCTGTTTGGAGGGGATCTCACTCTACTACTTCCTTCTACACTGCCATCTTGACCATGCTGTTTATTGAAGAGCCTTCCAGCACATAAAGTGGAATAAGGGTGAATGAATTCAGTTAATTGAATGGTTGAAATCTAATTCATATATTTGCTAATTATTTTTTTTGTGTAGGGTGTTAGGCCATTATTGGGTGTAACTTGTTTATTTTTGATCCAAAAGAGGTTTTTTTGTATACTGCTCTCTATTAGAAAGGGGGATTTAAAAAATACAATTATATGAGATTCTGGTAGCTTAGATTTTTAAACATTTTCAGTTTAAACACTTTAATTCACTATTTTTCCATGCGTGTGAACCTAGTTCACTTTCAATTTTGTGTTCCTTGGAAAAACCTCAGTAGCAGATATGACAGAGGAGTAGCTAAACTATGCCATATTGGTTTTGTAGCTGGTTTTTTCACAGTAATCAGAAGTGTTTTGTAAATGTTAAAGATTTTTAGTATCTTTAAAAAAACTGAAATTTTGAGTGTATCCCAGATATTTTGGAATGTTTGTTCTAGAGTGACTTGACTTGCTCTTTCTTGCACAGGGATATCATTTTCCTTATTGGTTTTTTGCCATTTTATAGATTATGTACTGATAACTCCTAACACATAGAGAATAGTGCACAGGTACATGTCACTGTTGTACATGTTGTCATGTCACACAAGTATCTGTGTGTGTCTAGACTTCATGGTGTTTGTCTTGATATTTGAATTTATCTGTCACATTCTAGAAAATAAAAGTTAATAGTTTTTTGTATCAGCGAAGTTCTTTGTCTTAAGTGGATTCTTTTTGTTTAAGGAACCAATTGTGAAAAGACAATACTTTTGCCCTTCTATCTCCCACACATTTCAGCTATGTGCCTCTTACACTCAGCCTTTCATCCTTAAGAAAAAGTGTTATTGTTATTCTAGCCTTTTATAGGTGTGAAGTTTTTTATAGTGACTATTTTTAGTGTCTCTTGTGAGACAGATTTACTGATTTAATTCTTATTGTAATAAGGAAACTGTGGGGCATATAGAGGATGAGACTTTGAAGTTAAAAACAACTAAAGGTAGTAATGTGATTTAAACTCAAACCCCACTGAGTTTCCATTCTGTTTATTTCCTGTGGGCCTGAATTCTAATTTTATTTTAAAGATATCTATTGTTTTCCTCAAAATCCATTCCATCAGTGGTTGACAAGTAGCTCCATGGGTGACATAGCAGTTGTTTATGTAGGAAGCATCATCGTTGAAGAAGGAAAACTTTCCCTTTCCTCTTATTGTAAGCCTTCCTTATGTCCTTTCCCTCCCTTCCTTTCCCCTTCTGAAAATGTAATTGAGCATTTGGAAAGTCTTTACGGAAACCCAATAAGAAAATTATCCAGGTGGGATTGTGAAGTTTTTGGTATAATATTTTAAAAAATATTTGTTGATTCTCCCCAGTGTGCTATGGTTCCTATTCAGATTTTCATTTATCAAAATTATATTATTGTAAATGGCTCCTTGGATTGTCACCAGATCACCCCAAAGTTACCAGTATAGTTCAATAACACCTAGAGAAAAATGAGTAAAGTTTTTATATTCTGTTGAAATTACATAAGCTGAAGTAGACACAAGTATTAATTGACTTTTAAAGAAAAACAGAATGGCTCTATCCTGCAATGCTATCATCTTTTAAATGACAAGGAAAAAAGTAGAGTATAAATTATTTTTAAGTGAAGAAAGGAAATTTAATGGGAAACTGTATAGAAAACATGTTGTGCTTTTAAGAACAACCTTAGGCTATTTAAAAGAAAGAATATTTTAAAATAACAAATGCAAATTGACCTAATGACCAAATAATATTTGAAGTGTGGTTGGTAGTATGTGTGATGAGTCTTAGGAGATGGTAACCCAGGCTTACTCTTAAAATAGCACAGAACAGTTTGGTTTTTTGGTTGATATAGCCCCTTGGTCTTTTAGCATTTTAGATAGTACAGACATTAGGCTGATTTCCACTTGATTGTCTAACAGGCAAATCAATAGAGTCTGTATACAAGCTTTACCTTTTTATGATAATTTTTTATATTTCTTCATATGTTTACAGTGAATTAACTGTGAATGCAAAAGTTTAGGGGAATTGTCAGGGTAACAGTTGGCAAATGAATAATGATGACTGTTATGGACTATGGGAATTATTTAGCATAATTAACAAAATTAAAAATGGGATTTACGAATTGAATGGGGAAAACAAATATTGGGAGAAATTTTTTGTTAAGAAGTGTTGATTATGGAATTTTTTGGTAATAGAACTAGTGAAAGTTTTGTCATTTAAGACATTTAGAACCAGGCCAAACAAAATTCTGTATTATAAAGTGAATGAGGCAGTGTGCTACACTATGTCTTTTTTGTCCTGAATTCGTTAAAATATCATACTTTAGAGACATTTCTAAGTCAGATAGCTTTCTAAAACTTTCTTGCTTCCTAGCTTAATTTTTGTTTGCTGCCAGTATTCATTGCTCTTTGTTGCCAAGTGATCTTCTGTTTTAATATAAGAACATTTTGCATTACCGCAGTGAGAGAGCACATCTGAAAGGTGTTGTGTGTCTTTTTTTTTAGAAAGTCAGGTGTTAATATTTAATCATCAAAGGAAAATTTCATTGTATGAATGAACACAATTTAAAAAAACTTTTTGAAAAAGGTTTTCCCATATCATTAATTGGGAAGTATTTGCAGACTTAGAGAAACTCTTGGCTCTCTAGCATTTTTTAAAGATTTCTTTAAGTCAAGATTTAAAGGTTAAACCAACCTCTTTAAATCTAAGCCCCATTAGTTTAAAAATTATCAGTCACTTGTAGTAGAACTTTAGAATTTAATGTCTGATAGGATAACATATGAAATTGGGACACATAAAATTTACTCTTGTAATAGAACCATTTTGATTTGGATAGTAGACCCTGCTTTGCCCAACACTTGACTGATTTAAGCATGTGAAGGCCCCATATTCAAACATTTTTTGTTTCTTTTAAGGGGTTATCAGCAGCAAGATGCCCATGAGTTTATGCGCTATCTTTTGGACCATCTACACTTGGAACTCCAGGGAGGCTTCAATGGAGTTTCTCGATCAGTAATTCTGCAAGAGAATTCTAGTCTTTCTGCAAGTAACAAATGTTGCATGTAAGACTTTTGTTTTGGTTTTTGGTTTTTTAATGGAGTTTCATGGGTAGGGCTTTTATGTAATACTATACTGGTGGTATTTTATATTTTAAAATGTTAATGTTTTACTTAAACTTCGTATACATTTCTTATTTAAATTCTTTACAAGTAACATACCAAAATAATCCTGCTTTTTCTTGCATTTGAACAGTTTGATATTAGATTTGTTCTTAGTTTTTCTGAGGGCTTTAACTGAAATTCATTAAAAAATTGTTTGCACAATCAGAAAAAGTGTAGGATATGTTCAGTTTTTGTTGATCTTTTATAAATAGTTCTCAAATGATAGTGAAGATAATGGTGGGGGGGGGGATGGAATTTTTTTTACTCTACCCAAACTAGTTGTACTTCCATTTGAAAATATAAGCTTGAGCAATTTTGGAACTTGAATTTGCCTAAAACATATTTGTTCATTCCCTAATTGACCTTGAAGCACCAGTAAGTTTTCAGAAGTGTTTCTTGCCCCATAACATGAAAAAATTTTGAATTGTTATCCCATGTAATTTCTGATAGACTGAAACCTGCACTGAGACCAAAACATTTATTTTGCTTTAGGCAGGGATGTTTACAGTCATTTCAGCCTGGATTTTGGTCAATGTGCAGTCTCCTCTTATGTTGTAATTTTTGAGACTTTTGTCAGTCCTGATCTGTGCAGGAAAGGGGATTACAAGTTAAACTCATCAGAGAAAGAAAGGTAAGTTGTATATAGGTGTGACTGTAGTCTTGCCCGCCTAGCATTCTCTAGATCTTATTAGTGAGTGTAGTTAGGCTAGTTTTTTGGTTTTGGATTGTGTTTAATGTTAAAGTAGGGTTCCTCCATCCACTTTCAGCCTCCTGTGGCCACCTGTACTATAGGAATGGACCCAGTATAGATCTTTATAGTCTATACATAGATATACAGCTCCCCCAACCCAAATTCCAGTTTAGAAAAGAAGGTGCTGGTGAGTTATCTCCTCCCAGTAATATTACATTCAAAGTTTTGTTGAGTGTGGAAAAATGAACTGTATATTTTAATGCAGCATATTTGTGCACAAACATAATATAGCTCGTGTATTTTACATACAATATAGTCTTTTATATAGGAAACCCATAAATATGTTCTGCTTCATACTGTTGCAATTTGTAATTATTAATATATTTCTTTTAAGAAACTCCTGCCTGACATCAGGAAAATTCAATATAATGTTGTTCGGTCAGTTACCTGAGACATAAATCAGAAGGACAGTGACAGAACCCTATCACATTGCCTTACTGAATAGCATAATTTTGCAGTGGGATAAATCAGTCTCCAATAAGTTCTCACACAAAACAGTGCTGCTTTTCTGTTGCATTCTACTGATGTTTCATGTTATAGTTTTTTAATATTAACTAAAATACCTTAAAACACCTAAAATGTACAAGAAGCTAAACTTGAAGGTTGTCCTATTCATTGAGATCTCTACAGTTATCTTGGAAGTGGATTCAATTGCTATTATAATAATAATAATAATAATAATAATAAACGATATAACGCATTTAAACCCATAGCTATAAGTCTTGGTCTTATTACTGATTAAGGAATGTATTACTCATTAACATTATTTATTTTAAGCTAGTAGAATATAATTTGTACACAGAAGCCACAATTTATTAAATCATTCTCCAAATGGAAGAAGTACTTAAAGGCATTTTTAAATTATGTTTTTAGTATACATTTGTAATGAGAGAATATATTTTGGTTTTACTGTTTAATTTGAATAGTGTTTAAAATCATGGTAAACTAAAACTTAGTAATCCTACATGAATCTAAAATAAATTGGAGCTAGAACTTGGAAGTTAATCTTTGAAGGGGAAGAACTATAGTAAGTTTAAATTGACAGTAAAATACAATTGATTTGAGCTTTAATTAAATCTAACCATGGTGTTTTAGTAGCAACATAAGAGAATGAATGATTTAAAATTTTTTCTGTTTCTCCTTTTCAAATATCTTTATTACTAGTTCAGAATTTATTTTTTATATGCCCACTCTGTGCATGGCACTGGTTTGTGAATCTTACAGAAATTAAACCACAAGGGAGAATGGACAATTATACCTTCTAGATTTTCTCCTATATCTCAGATTTTCAAGTTTCATTAGAACTACAGGTTAGTTTTTAAAAAGCCAATTTGCATTTTTTATGTCAAAACTGAAGACACTTGAAGGCTCTTTTGTAGGCTTTACTGTGTCTGAAGTCACTCATTATTACTGTCCTCAAAACAGAAAGGGAAACAAACCTTTTATCAGCAGTACCCCCCCACAATTAAACTGGGTGTGATCCTTACATTTAGCACTCTATTGAAGTTTAGGTTGTGTCTTTCCTAACAATGGCTTAGCCTTGGTTGTGCCCAATAAAAACCTTTCATGGAACTTTCTTTGCTCCCTTTATTCTTCTTCTGGAACTTAAAAAAAATACACAGCCAGTATCAGTGGAGAAACTTGTTTTAAATGAATCTTTAAAAATGTTTATTAATGGTTTAGTGCTATCAAAGAAATATAGACCTCATGATTAAAATATTTTCCCACATGGTGATTTTCTTTAGAAATGGAGCATCTACTGTTGTCACAGCTATATTTGGAGGCATTCTTCAAAATGAAGTTAACTGCTTAATATGTGGGACAGAATCTAGAAAGTTTGATCCATTTCTTGGTAAGATATATTTGGGTATTTATGCCTTATTTTTATGATAAAAATGTTTGAATCTTTATTTTCAAAGAAGCCATAAAATTGATGATTTTTAAAAAAAACACAGTGATTAGGCCAATGTCGTTTTAATGAATTTTTTCCTGTTTTAAGACCTTTCATTAGATATTCCCAGTCAGTTTAGAAACAAGCGTTCTAAGAACCAAGAAAATGGGCCCCTGTGTTCACTCCGAGGTAAGGACACTTCTATTGTTTTGAAGTCTCCCTGGATTCTTATTGTATGTGACTGTGCTAAAAGTGTGCTTTGTTTCTTGAATTCCTTTTACCTTTGGGACATGTGGGATACCTGGTTAATGTAACTATTTTCAGAGTCAGGTTTTTGTGCCTCAGCAAAGCCCATTTTGTATGTTCATTATACTGTGTCCTGAAATGTTTTCTGTATTCTTCTTCATGTTACTGAGAAGACAGAACCTTTAAAATTTAAGGTTTGTAACCAGACTGGTTTTCCAGGTAAAGTAGAAGAATATATATATTCAAGAAACATTTTAAAATGCCTATTCTGTGTACTAGGTGCTAGGAGAGTTACAAAATATAACAGTTAAATAGGAGGAGAAGACACATACATAGAAAGCTGTAATACACAATAACAGATTAGCGTATCAGGCAGCCAAAAAGAGACTCGTGAAGGAGAGGTCAGTACCAGCAGGTACTATTGTAGTATCAGTAGTTGAGGGAGAAATTGTAAGAGGGGATCAAGGAAGGTTTCCTGTAATAATGGGCATTGGATGAGGCCTTAAAGGATAGGCAGGGATTGAATAGTTTAGGAGGAGATGATGGCATCGCTCTAGGGGAACAACATGAACAAAGGTGCAGAGGCTTGAATAATAGGTCATTTTTAGAGAACGGAGAATTAAGTCCAATTTGCCTAGAACTTAAGGGCGAAAGTTTTTACTTCCTTTGTAGGAAGGAAATTAGAGAGCACATCATTTACTTCCACGTTATAGGATGTTGTTGTTATTTAGTCATTTTTCAGTCGTGTCTTACTCTTCATGATCCCATTTGGGGTTTTCTTGGCAAAGATACTGGAGTGGTTAGCTATTACCTTTTCCTATTCATTTTACAGATGAGGAAACTGAGGCAAGCTGGGTTAAGTGACTTGCGCAGGGTCACATAGCTAGTAAATAAATGTCTTAGGGCAGATTTGAACTCAGGTCTTCCTGAATCCAGGCCCGACCCTCTATTCACTGTGTCACCTAGCTGCTGTCCCTATGTTTATAGGATACACATACATAAAGTTTGATATCTTTTGTTTTTACATCACTTATTTCCAAGTACGTCCCTCCTGTCTTCCCTCCCTGGAGAGCCATTCTTTGTAACAAAGAATATAAAAGAAAGACGAGCACAAAGGCAACTGAGAAAAACTAACCAACGTATAGTATTTCTTGACTGTAGATGCAATACTCCACACCCCAGTCCTTTAGCAGTGCAAAGAAGGGAGAAAAGGGTAGTTCATACACTTTTTAAAAGAAAAGAAAAACTTTCAGAAGTGCTGCAAAGTAGCAATCATCTGCTAAGGTATTTTCTAAGACTATTTCAGTGTCTGACTAGTATAAGAATTGATGCCAAAACAGCTGTGTATTTAACTACATTTAATTGGTGCTTTATCCTTATTCCTTATATCACCATCTGCAGGGTACACCTCTGCCTAAGAAAGGAGAAAAAAAAAAAGAGCTTTCGTTTAAAGTGTTCATATGTATACCGAATATACTGTGGAAAAATCTTTCCAAAACTTTTTTTGGGGATAAATGGTAAGGCTATTTTAAAGGAAACAAATTTCACAAAACTCATTTAAATCAAATGTCAGATTTTTATCCTCTGATGTAGAACATGAAATTGATCGCAAGGTCTTACAGTGATTTAGCACAAATTTTGTTTGTTTATATTTTTAAAAAGCAGATAAAAATAATTTAGGACTTCAGTGATAAATTTGGTTGAAGATTTTAAGTAATGCAGTTTTTTTGCATAAGATTACAGTTTAGGGCTGTATTGTATGTAGGCAGCCTCTAATTAACCAGCAGGGTTATATGATCAGTTTGGAACTTGAAATGCATCTTACACATGGAAACAATTTCCTAAATGGCAATTGTGATCTCAAGGTACCATACAGGAGTGTAGCTGTGGTACCATGGCACATGACTACTGCACGTCAACATCGCACCTACGTTGGCAGTGCACTGTCCGATTGCAAGTGTGAATGGTCTCCTTTTCTCCTCTCTTTGGCATAGCAACACATCCAGGATTGCTGAGGTGCCAGAGGCGCAGCAAGAAGGTGGATGAGGAAGGGATGAGAGTTCTGCTGATACCCAGTTGGCAGTGCCCTTGATAAATCAGTTTGTTCATTCATTCTGATATTTCGTGTGTTTATATCATGTCACCAAAATAGATCTTAAGCACTTTGTACAAAAGGGATTATATACCATATATATTTTGTAATATGTCTAGATGGTCCTCATGTAGCCAATAATTATTTGCTAATTGATTAGGGATCTGAATGACCTTCTCCCACAAGTTTTGTACAACATGTAGAAATGATGGGTCAATAAAAGGAAAAATGGAAGGGACCTTACAGGTTACCTGGAGCAAGCCCTCTTTTTACATTTAAGAAAACTAAGGCCCATCGAGATTCAGTGACATGCCCTAGGTCAGGTGGATAGTATGTGGCAGAGCCAACACCTGAACCTTGATCTAAGCCCAGTGCACAAAGGAAAGGAAAAATGGAGGAGATAGAAGGAAAGGGAATGGTAAAGGAATTAAAGGGACACAAGAGCAGACGTTCCTTCCCAGGTATTCTTTAGTTATGACTTACATACCTGTGGTCTGTCGAGATAGTCCCCTTCCTGTTTGGGACCCTGCTCTGCTGGAAGGGCGGCAGCATCTTTAACCCTGAGTACAACTGACTGGTGTCATTGGAAGACCCAAGAAATAAGTAGGTAGGGTTTGATGCTTCTCCTGCCTTTGATTTGAAGCTGCAAACAAGAAGTTTCTCTCTCTGATGAGTTGATAAATTATTCTTTCAGCAACAGTCCTAAAGTATATTTTCCTGAGATGAGAGATTCTAAAGTGCTACAAAGGAGGCTTGTCACTGTCATTTAACTTAGTTTTTACAAAAATTTTCCCAGTGATTGCATACTTCCTTCCAGAAAGTGATTTGGTGCTACCAAAAAAAAAAAAGAAGAAGAAAACACGTATCCTCCCTGAGCAGTCACTTGTGTTTGTGTTGCTTCTGTTGGGATGTCATGTGGTGCAACGAGAAGACCTGCCACCTGTTTCCTCAGTTCTTGGAGGCTGGGCTAAAAGACCTAGAAGTTCCCTTCCAGCTCTAAATCTGTGATCCTCGGTATGACCGGGGCAGACCTGGGAGAATAATTTGCAGTGAGATGGCACAGAGCACTGTCCTGGAGTCAAGAAGACCTGAATTCAGATATGACCTCAAACACTTAGTAGCTGGGTGACCCACAGCAAGTTACTTAACCTCTGCTTGCCTCAGTTTCCTCAACTGTAAAATGGTGGTAACAACAGCATCTACGTTGCAGGGTTATTGTGAGGATCACGAGATAATATTTGTAAAGTGCTTAGCACAGTGCCTGCCACGTAGTAGGTGTTGTATAAATGTTTATTCCCTTGTCCATTATCATGCTGATTGATTTTATGCCATTGTGATAAATTGGAATTCATCTGCTTTGTATAGCAGTAATTCCCCTTTCCTAGATTTGTCTGGGAAAAAAATTCAAAAGGAAATTGTTTCAAAATATGGAACTTTTGTTGTATCCTCAACTCTTAGCACAGTGCTTGGAATATAGTAAATATTTAATAAATGTTAATTGACTTGAATTCTATTTTTATCCTTATATAATTCCCTCCCTCCCCCCTCCAAGGCCAAACTTTTTACATGATGCAACAGTTACTTATGAAAGCTCTTATGATCTCAGTCTCAAGTACACAAACATAAAAGTGCTTAGGGATTTGTATAGGAAGCCAGCGTCATGTTGTCATTATAACAGTGTTTATGCTCACAGACAAAAGAGAAAACAAGAAATCTGAGATTTCTTATCCTGTTGTTACCAGGAGTAGGGAACTGTCATCTCATTGAGATTTGGTTCAGGAATTTTGTAGGATAGCAGATGTAAATTGACAAATGAAGGATAATTAGGCTATGAGTAATATGTAGAAGTAGGAAAAAGCTGAACTTGGTGTCAGAATTTTATTTACTTTTTTATTTTATTAGAATTCTTTATTAGCCTAGGGCAAGTCACTTCTCTGAATTAAAGAGGTTGGCCCTTGGTTTTCGCATCTATCAAATGAGAAAAGTAATATTTTTACACTCCCTATCTCTCAGGGCTGTTGTGAGGAAAACACTTTGTAACATACACAGATATGAGTTCACACACATTTTTATTTTAAGAGTAGGAGTGAAGCCCTGAATGCTAGTCTCATAATAGTTTCAAATGGAATTTAAACAATCACGTGTTGAATATCTGGAGCTGAATTATCCATTTTGTGGATTAACTGTGGCAAATGGATTTTTCTGCTGTTTTGCTATAAAAAGCTAGTTAGTGCTTTCAGAGAATGCAAACTAAATTAAATATTAAGCAAAGTGCTTAATATCTTTTTTTTTCATATCAAATTCCTTTTATGACCAAAAATGGCACTGATACCTAACCCAGGAAGGAGAAGACATAAAAAGAAAACTATACACCAATTTCCCTAATGAATATTGATGCAAAATTTTAAGTACAATAATAGCAAGGAAATTACAGAAATATATCATAAGGATCATATACTACAATTAGGTGGGATTTATATCAGGAATTTAGGACTGCTTTCACATTAGGAAAACTATCACTATAACTGACCATATCAATAATAAAGCCAACAATAAGCTATGATTATCTTAATAGATGTAGAAAAAGCTTTTAAAAAATATATGATGCTCATTCCTTTACAAAAGAATAGAAATCACAGGAACAAATAAAGATTTCCTTAAAATGATAAGTAGAATCTAAAACCATCAGCGAGCATTATCTATAATAGGGATAACCTAGAAAAATTTCAAGGATGCCTATCATTACCACTATTTTTCAATGTTGTTTTAGAAATGCTGGCTCTATAGAAAATAATTACAATTTCATCTGGAAGAACATATCAAATTAATCAATGAAGAAAAAACTGTGAAGGAAGGTGACCTGGCTGTACCAGATCTCAAACTGTATTATAAAGCAACAATCAAAAACAATCTGGTACTGGCTAAGAAATAGAATGGAGAGTGGTAGATGAGTGGAATAGATTAGTTAAACAATAGACTGTAATAAATGACCATAGTAATCTAGTGTTTAGTAAATGCAAAGACCCAAGCATTGGGAACAAAAGCTCATTATTTGACAAAAACTTGGGAAAATGAGAAGAACAGTATGGCAGAAACTAGGTATAGATATACACCAACATCTCACAATGTATACCAAGATAAGGTCAAAATGGGTACATGATTTAGGCATAAAGGGTGATATCATAAGCAAATTAGGAGAGCATGGAATAATTTAACTTCAGATCTATGGATAAAGGAAGAATTTAGGACCAAAAAGCAGATATACTTTCCAAAGTTATGTAATTAATGCCAAAGGAAAAATAGGACTTTTTAAATTAGCTGTGTCCCATTGAAGTCTGTTAGTATATATTATCCACATTGGCTTATGAGGGACTTTATCTGATTTTATGTCTTTTAATTGGCATCCTCTCTCTAGTTCTTATTACAAAGGGAAGGAGGAGAGATATATTTGGAAATGATGGTTGTGTTAAAACTATAGCAATAAAAATAAGATGTTTCAAAAGTTGCCTAGTTAGATGCTGGATTTAGAGGCAGTAAATGTATACAAATTCAATATTTCCATCAAAATAGAAATACAGGAGTCGGTTTTTCTAATTTTTCTTAAGAAAGTCTTCAGAAAAGTGTTTGGGTTGAACCCAAAGTAAGCAAGCATGTGAGAGAGAACCTGCTATGTGCTCAGAAATAAAAATTTATTGAGCACCTACTGTGTATAGAAAAGTGAGAGATGAGAGAAAACACTGTTTCTGCCCTAAAGAACTTTACAATTTCAGTAGCAATACCAGACAATTATGAAGTGTCACAAGGTAGCACAAGATCTACAGCTGTTGTACCCATGAAATTTTGAGTTCATACAGAGAAAGTGTAACTAACACATGATCCCTGGTCTCCAGAAGCTGAAAATCACTATTCATACTAGAGAGCAGGGCATTTCCTTTTCTTTTTAAATGTTTATTTGAAATGTTTTTTATATATATTCTTTAAATTAATTTTTTTCCCAATTATCAAAAATCTTTTTCTCCCTCCCTCCACCTAATTCACCTACCACTAGGGGGGACAAAGAAAAAGAAAAACAAAACTGACATTTTCCAATGTAATTTGTTGATAATGATTTGACTTTACTTGACCTGTGGGATCTGAAGTTGCAGTTTGCTTGTTATTTATAGCATGTGTGGCAACCTTCACACGAAAAGCTCAGGACTATTTGGGTTCAGAACAAAAAAATTAATTTTTAATTTTTAAAAATTTTTTTATTAATTTATTTTGATTTGTCAACAATCACTTGCATAAGCTTTTCAGTTTTAAATTTTTTTCCCCCTCCCTCCCCAAGACAGCATGCAATCTAATAGGGGCTCTACATATACATTCCTATTAAACATATTTTCATATTAGTCATGTTGTAAGGAAGAATTACAACTAATTGAAGGAACCGTGAGAAAGAGGAAACAAAACAAAGCAGAAGGGAAAAAAAGAGCAAATAGTATGCTTCGATCTGCATTCAAACTCCATAGTTCTTTCTTTGGATGTGGATAGCATTTTCCATCTTGAGACTTTTGGAGGTATCTTAGATTCTTGTATTGCTGAGAAGGGCTAATTCTATCAAAGTTAATCATCACACAAAGTTAGTTGTCACACAACGTTGCTTAATTCTTAATGCCATTGAATTAGAAAAATAATCACTTAAATTTCTTATCAGAATGTTCTTGTTTATTGAAAACTAGTTTTACATTATGTTTGAAGGACAAACGTTTGAGATGGGAAAAGGAACAGAGTGAGTGCTATGAGGATTCTTTAAACTCTGTCAGTTGATTTCAACTACTGTAAAGGAATTTTTAGAAAGGTGTGTTCATTTTCCTTTTGCCTCAGTTTCCAAAAAGCTCTGTGCCAGACTTCCCACTTAAGGTAAATATAACCAATATGCTCCCTTTTGCTGTTTTTCAATTTTTGTATCCCATAGGTACAAGGCCACAATGTTCAGATAAAACTAGTTAACAGAAGAAAAATATAATCAGAACTTTAGTATATTAAACGGAAGCTGGCGTGCTTTGTTGAGGGAATCATCAAAGCCATCAGTGGTAGTTGTCCTTCGTTCTGAAGGGGCCCGAAATGACATTCCGACATCCCTGTGTCTTGGAACTATGAAGATGGAAAAGGACTTTAGGGATAATTAGCATTTCTGAAGCTGTCCCTAATGAGGAAAATAGCTGTTCAAGAACATTAAAAATTTATTTAGCACCTACTGTGTGTTCAGTAGTACTTAGTGTGGTGCCAGCTAAGGATACAAAGAAATAACACAGAATTTTTACTTGCCATGTAGATTATCAAATTAATTGGAGAGACAAGTCATACACCCCCCCAAAGTGAAATGGCTTGAGATTAATGATACAAGTAGATACCATGAAGTGGTATAAAACTAGTATATGAATGGCACAGGCAATAATTATATTTGTAAGGAGGAAAATCATTATTGTTTTGAGTGGTCTTGGAAGTCTCTATGAAGAAGTTGGGAATTGAACTGGGCCTTACCTAGCTGGGTGGGCAAGAACCAGGCAGAAATAGGCAGGTGAATGATATTTGAATAGGGAAAATAGTTTAAATATGACATATTTGAGGGACTGAGTAAGCTAGTCTGGCTGGAGTAAAGGGTCTCTTGTAGGGTAGTAGTAGAGTGGAATTGGAAAGGTGGGCTTTTGAAATTAAGATTCTTTGTTTATAATTTTGGAGAGATTAAATAGTGCTTTGGGAAATTTGAATTTGCCTATTTAATGATTTCTGTAAGGAAATCTCCTAAGCAAGGACAATAGATCTTGTGTGTAATTTATCAGCAATATCCAAAGATCAGTATTTCCAGAGGACTGATGATAATCTATGCTATCCACCTCCTGACAGAGTGGTGATGGATTCAGGATGCAGAATAAGACATACAGTTTTAGACATGGACAATGTGGGGATTTGTTGTGCTCGAGTACACATATTTTTATTGTGCTTTTTTTTGTTTTTCATTCAAATTGGTGAGACAGCGGTTGGGAGGAAGAGGAAAAGTGCTTGTCAGTTGAAAAATAAAATCAAAGATGAAAAAGAAACAAAGGTGATTTGAAAATCAAAAGGGATCAATAAAAATAAGATACACATTTTAAAAAAGTCGTCAGGATCAGCTTGACAGACCTCTCTGTGCTACTTGGACAATCTGTGAACTTAAAGCAGTGGCGTCAAACTCATCAACCCACAGAAATCCTCAGTCTGGCCCACACCAGATTAAGATGTAATTGGGAAATGCTTAACATAAATGATGTTAAGTTAAGGTTTTCAAAGTCAATATGTGGCCCCCGGTTTGAATTTGTTACCACTGCCTGAAGACAGACATTGGACCTCTCAACACCTTCCTCCTCTAATAAAGTAAAATGGGGGTGATAGATATCTCCTTTAGCAGTATAGGTTATTAATGGAATTAAACTTGGAACTTTCCATAAAAATAAAGGGGAGTTTAGGCCCAAGGCATGACTGATTGTTCTTAGAAATATCCAGATGTGATCTTTGTGAAAAGCACCGTGTTTTAACATTTTTTAAATCAATTTTTAGATTGTCTTCGTAGTTTTACAGACTTGGAAGAACTTGACGAGACAGAACTGTATATGTGCCACAAATGCAGAAAGAAGCAGAAATCCACCAAAAAATTTTGGATTCAGAAATTACCAAAGGTAAAGGCCTGTGTTCCATGAAATTTCACAGAGGAGATCACTCAGACTGTCAGCCCACAGTTAATTTTAAAATATCTTGCTTTTAATATAAGCTCAGCTTTGGAAGATGTTTAGAATTGGCCTTTAGAATTTTCAGTCAAAGCTGTATACCCCACAGCATGTGCAGGGAATGCTAACAACTGGCAGAAAGAAGCTGACGGGAGTCTTAGAGAAAGCTCTTCTCTTACAGTATCAGCACCAGACGGTGGATTTGTCGTGAAAGGTGAACGAAATGTCTATGAACAAGTATGTCACTTTTTCCCATTTTGTCATTCAGGTGCTCTGCTTACACTTGAAAAGATTTCATTGGACAGCTTACCTAAGAAACAAGGTCGACACCTATGTAGAGTTTCCTCTGAGAGGCCTAGATATGAAGTGCTACTTGTTAGAGGTAAGGGGACTTAGCTTCAGAAAGACCTATATCAAAATAACACTGAGTATTTTTTTTTACTCCAGTGATCTCGCTGTAAGGTCAGGGCGAGGTTGCTGGAGGGAGCTCTCACGGCAGTTTGATTGCTGGTGGCAGCTGAGTCCTAAGGATGTGTTTTCTCTCCTTTGTTTTAAAGCCCGAGAACAGCGGCCCTGAGAGCTGCCTTTATGACCTTGCCGCCGTCGTTGTGCATCACGGTTCCGGGTGAGTATTGGAGGTGCACGCAGAGCTCAGAGTGTCACTAGAACGCCGATGTTTCCGTTCTGCTTGATGGGATCTAAACTTATTTTTACACGAAGCCTTTTCTGACGCTACCTTTGCATCTGATTACCTTGCCTTCTTCAACTACCTCTTACTGATCTGGTGGTACATGTTGCTTCCCCTAAGGGTCTGTAAGCATCTTGTGTCTTTGTATCCAGAGGGCCTAACACAGTACCTGGCACATAGTAGATGCTAAATAAAAAGCTTATTGATTGAGTCATCAATTTTTGCATAAAGTAGACAGTATTATAATTTTCCGCTTTGCAAGCTCGAAGTGAAAGGATGCTAGAATTTGCAATGTTCTGTAAAGAGAAGTGAAAAATAGGCCCAGAATTTTATAGCATCTGTGTTCAGAACAGGTTTGGTTTTGTAGCTTGTGTTATTCTTTGTTCCATCAAAATATAGTTTACTTCACCCTTAACTTTTATAGTTTTCCACTTAAAATTTATTTGTAATAGAAGAGGGCCTCTCTAATAGCTCCACTTTTCTGAAATGCCTTTCCATCTCTGTTTTGGTTTAGATTTAAAAAAAAATACTCTTAGAGGCAGCTAGGTGGCGCAGTGGATAGAGCACCGGCCCTGAAGTCAGGAGGACCCGAGTTCAAATCCGACCTCAGACCAAACACTTGACACTTATTAGCTGTGTGACCCTGGGCAAGTCACTTAACCCCAATTGCCTAAAAGCAAAAAAAATAAAATAAAAAAAAATACTCTCCTTAGACTGTGTTTGCTTTCAGAAAAGCTAAGGACTTAGTAGCTCATCACCAGCTTGCTGGCCACTTATGATGAATTCTTTGTCCGTAGCAATGTATGAAACTAACAAACGTCCTTTAAAACAACCCTCAGTCCTATGCAGAACCTTCCACTTCTGCAGTAACAGAAAACTGACAATACTGAGAATCACGTACTTTTAAAATCATCTCTAAACAGTCTGATAGCTTTGTCCAGTGACCATCAAATGGAGAAATTACTGGAGGAATCAAATTGTGATAATCATGGTATTCTTGTTATAAAGGAAGTCAAGACAGAAGGTAATTGTAGCTAAATGGAAGGATGGCTCACAAGTCCTTTAGGGTTTTGTTGTTGTTGTTTCGTTTGGGGAGGATATGTGAAGGTAAGAAGAGTTTGGGGTAGTGATGCCAAAAAAAAAAAAAAGATCATTGAAACTTCAAAAAGCGTAAGAGTACAGAAGGAAGGTCATAAAAACACAGACTAGCAGACAGCTTTAAGGGTAATGTTGCATTTTTTATATACTTTTCAAAAAGCTATACATGAGAGATTGCTGGTTTCACATATAAGCTTTTTTTTTTTGTTCTCTTTTTGGGGGGAGGGTTAACAGTATGCCTGCTGTAGCGTATTACCTT
Source organism: Phascolarctos cinereus (assembly GCF_003287225.1). Taxonomy (NCBI): domain Eukaryota; kingdom Metazoa; phylum Chordata; class Mammalia; order Diprotodontia; family Phascolarctidae; genus Phascolarctos; species Phascolarctos cinereus. The sequence continues at coordinate 142,821,765 of NW_027555736.1, forward strand.
CAGATGCCCAGTGCAGTGCTCTTTCCCCTGAACAATACTGCCCCCTACTTTAGGTCCAGAAGTAAGGAACAAGAAAGGCCAAAGACAGCATCTGCCTTATGTGCATGAAGGTCCTCCCAGAAGTGCTTTAAGCAAATAAAACTTTTTACTGAAACTTCTGTGACAACCTGTACGTTATGAAGGTGCTAGACCTGGGGAGCAGCAAATAACATAAAAAAAAAATGAAACCTGTCTTTGAATAGATAAGAAATTATAACTGACTCGAGGGTCTTCCTGAATCTGTGTGTCATTGAGTTGTTTTTTTAGTCATGTCTGACTCTTCATGATCCCATGTGTGGTTTTCTTGGTCATCTTGACAGATGAGAAAACTGAGGCAAACTGGATTAAGTAATTTGCCCAGGGTTACACAGCTAGTAGGTGTCTGAGGCCAAATTGGAACTCAAGATGAGTCTTCCTGACTCCAAACTTGGCACTCTATGCACTATGGCGCCACCTAGCTGCCCCATAAGATGTTTATAGTCAAAGATGAAAATATTTGGAAGAAGAAATAAAAATCAGAGGGGAGAGAAGCTATGGCATGCAATTAAAATAGTCGAAACATGACCCGTTTGAACAGGTTATAAGATTGGTGCTAAAAAGTGGTTAGAAGAAAGAATATTGACCGAGATGACCATTTTATAAAGAAATTTAACAAATATAAATCATTTGAGAGACCAGAGGAGCCTAAAAAGTGCCTTTGTGAGTAAACACTGAATTTCTTGGCCAAGCAGAAAGGCGTGGCATCCAAGGACAAAACTAGTTTAATTTATAAATTTGTTTACAAAATCTTATGAAGAAAGATGGTACAAATAGTAACATTTCATAAGATAGAAGCAGTAGAGGGGGAAGCTAGTGTAAAGAAAGCATAGTGAGAGGTACAACTCAGCGCAGTTGTCCCAAGGGAATTGAAAGATGAAAGTGGAAGGAGAAAAACAGGCAAAAGGTGGAAAAGAAGTGCCACGATTTCAATAAGGAACTCAAGAACAGTAGAATCACCATATTTAGATTCTAACATCCCAGCCCCAGTTACGCTTACAAAGGAAATGAAAATGGCACTAAAGAAAATAAAGATGGAAAAAGCAGTTGGGCTAGACCAAGTCTACCCAGAAGAGGTCCATGCCAGAGGGGACACAATTAGGAAGACTTTGAGGGTATGATACAATTCCTAAGGTATCTAAAGGAGAGAATGAAACCAAAGGTGTGGAAAAAAATCTTAGACCTTATAATGAAAAAAGTTACTAAGAGATAAAAAATAAGTACAAACCCATAAACCAACTCTATATAAAATTATTTATGAGACTCTATACACACAGCAGGTGCATCCTTGATGAGATTACTGAATAGGAACAGGCAGGCTTTTGCTAGTGATCAAAATGCTATACCATACGTCTACCATAACATAACTGACTGAAAGAAGTAGTGACTACAGGAATTCCTATTGTGCTTACTGTTTATTCACCATAAAAAAAAAATTGAGTAATTACAGCATCATGCTGCTTTAAATGCTCTCACAACAAAGTGTTTCATGTGAAACCATTCAAATGTAAGATTCCTTGAAATACACAACAGTGATAGATTTGTTTGACCCTCTGATTATTAGTGTCTCAATTTTAATATATCCAGTGAGAAATAAATAAGGAAGCATATGCTGGCTAAGCAAGTTCACCATTATCATGGAGGCAATGCACTACCAAATCCAGGTTGAGAAAGAATCCTCTGTAGATGGCGAGGACTCCCAGGTGCTCCTCTTGAGGCAACGTGATGCTGGTCACATCCCACAGTGCACCAGTGCAGAACTTGACAGATGAGATCTAAAATCACCCTAAAGCATTTGACCTATCTCTCCCCTTAGAATGGAGAACAACTGTTCCAGACGATGAGATGCAGTTATAAATGCGTACACATATGCGTGTGTGTGTTTGTATAAACATATCGTTTGTGTATAAAATTTGGACAAATAACATATACAGTGAGTTGGTCCCAGAACTGAACATGAAAAGGGAAATAGGCTGGATTGCTTTCAGGAAATTGCTAAATTTAATGGTCTCAGGCTTCTCCCTGAAACAAAAGGCCCATCTTTTCTGTAACATTATTCCCCTGGTGATGTATGGCTGCTAATTCTGGGAAACTATAATATCTGAGTTGAAATTGAGAATCACCCAAAGGACGCTGGAAAAGTGAAGTCATGTTTATGTGCACATTATAAACGAGCAATTAGAATAGGAAACAGTATTGAGTATGTCATTAAAGAAATGTATGAGTAAAAAGGGATGGGCTGGTCCCATGATGATAAAGGACAGCCTTGGACAGCTCCCATGCCGAATATTCCATAGGCCTCGTCTACTTTACCACGTCTAAAGTCATTATCTCCTCCTCACAGTCCACTTCTTTTCCTCACTTCTCCATTTCTACTGAAAGCAGCACCTTCTGCTCATCCAGGTTCACAGCCTTGTAGCCCTTCTCAGCTCTTCCCCAGGCACAGCCCTGGAGATTCTAGTCTCCATCATCTCCTCTCTGTCCCTCCACTCTCCCCCCGCACGACAGCTGCAAAGTCCCCCTAATGGTCTTCATGCCTCAAGTCTCTACCCCCCAATCTAGCTTCTGCACAGCTACAAGCTGACTCCCTGTTGCCTGTAGGGTAAAATGCAAACTCCTGTGACATTTACAGCCTTTCAAAATCTGATTCCAATCTGTCTTTTCACACTGATTGCACATTATTCCCCTCACACACTCCACATTCCAGTCAGACTGGCCAGCTTCCCCCTACATAATAGCATAGTCCTTCTTTGTGCTGGCACAGGCTCTCTCTCCCCTCCCGGGGTGTTAGGGATGCTTTTCTCATTCACTGCCACCTGATAATCCCTAGCTTCCTTGAAAGCACAGAGGAGGTGCCACCTCTTCCTGGGTCTCCCAATGCCTCCCTCTAGAAAATAGCTTTTGCATCCCGTGCCTTGGGTTGTCTAATCTGCATACTTGTTTCCTCTTAGAGAATAAGCTTCATGAGGGCAGGAGCTATTTTGTTTTTATTGTATGCATAGCACCTGCCATGTAGTGGTCACTTGAAAGTATTTACCAAATTGGGAGCAGCTAGGTGGTGTAGTGGATACAGCACCGGCCCTGAAGTCAGGAGGACCTGAGTTCAAATCCGGCCTCAGACTAAACACTTGACACTTACTAGCTGTGTGACCCTGGGCAAGTCACTTAACTCCAATTGCCTAAAAAAAAAAAAAGGTATTTACCAAATTGAAGTGCCTGTCTTCATCTATAAAATGGGAATTGGACTGGCTTTCGTTGTTGTGTACTTTTGTTAATCCTCCTCCTTTCTCTTGCTTACAGTGTTGGTTCTGGACATTACACAGCTTATGCAACTCATGAAGGTCGCTGGTTCCATTTCAATGACAGCACCGTAACCCTGACCGATGAGGAGACCGTGGTGAAGGCCAAGGCCTACATCCTCTTCTACGTGGAGCGCCAGGCCCGCTCTGGCTCGGAGAAGCTCTGATCCACCTTCAGCACCCTTCACCAAGTCCACCAGACAAAACATTTCCAATTTTCCACAAATACTTGATCCAAGACTATTAATTTCATTGTGCACTTTTCAGCTTCCTATCGTGGGTTTCATTTTGTTGTGTCAATGGTAGCATTCAACTTGGACACAAACCAACTTTGTTTTTTTAGTTTTTCCAGAAAACCCCAGCAGACATTTTGATTTGCTGCTTTAGTTGTGGTAACTATATATATATATATGTGTGTGTGTGTTTATATATATACATATAGTTTCATGAATTTTAGTTATATTTGACTTTTCATATTACGGTTTTCAGTTCTCACTTTTGTAAGGCACATTTACATCAGGCATTTTTATTATCATCACATGCAGCAGGCAAGATAAATGTGCTCATTATTTTTTGGAGAGCAGTGGAAATTCTTGCTGCATTTTCACAGCTGTAATGCAGATCAGGTTGATCCTGCAAATCAAGGGTTGTGCTTGCATATGTTATTCTGTCCCATGAAATCTGCCAGTGACCTGAACAGTCATTCTTTGCCTATAGAAGAGAAGGCGGTTGCATCATGAACAAAGATAACGCTGCTATCAGCGAATATGAAAGCTGCTGTATTTTAGCATTAACCTTAAATAATTGCTGATTTAGAATCAGGCCTACAGATTCAAATTATTTAGGGGTAGGGAGGGAGGGGAGGCATTAGAAACTAAGTTCATTTACCTTGTAAGTGAATTGTCCTTTCGAGAAAGAGCTAGCTAGACCTTTGCCTTCTAGAGCAGTACTCTGATCCCTCCAGGAACAGGACTCGTAGTCAGTCCTATTTTCCAGTATCTGTGCTTATACATATAGCCAGCTCGGGTGAGATGTTGGTTATCAAAGCCGAGCTTCTGAGGCTTTGGATCTCACTGAGGTGTGGAAGTGGGTATTTTGATTTTTAGAACTCAGAACTTTAATAGCTCTCACTGACATTGTATCAAGACCTTTGTGGTCAAACTGAAAATGTGCTTATTTATTGGATTGTATAGGAGAAAGGCTGCTTCTAAGGTCAACAGCTCTTGTTTAAAATTGTTTTCTAGGGGACAAAAGAGAAAATGGAAGCCCTTCGATCTAATTCTTAGGTTGAATTTTAGACTCAGATTCCAGTCACGACTGTGGCAGTTCTGTAGGTGTCCCCTGCAGTCTAAGGGCATTATTTGTATTGCTGGATAATTCAGAGACTGGAAGAGAGGAGGCTGCTTGAGTACATGGAGAATATCGAATTTGAAAATGGAATTCATATGTTAACATCATGCTGATTTTTTTTCCATCCCTTGTTCTAGTGTTTTTTTCCCCCTTCTTTTTTTCTTTTCTAAAAGTTGTAATGAAGGACTGAACATAATTCCTGCCAAGCTAGCCTGCCACCCAATCAAGCAGACTTCTTAGGAATGATGTCTGAGAAGTAAAAAGGAATGGTTGAGATGTTGTAGAGGTCTCTCTGTAAAGATGTCACTATTCGATGACTTTTTCCCAGTCATATATTTGAAACTGCCAGGAACAGCTATTGGGACATCATTTCCATTTCAGTATTAACAAGTTTTGTCACAGCTTAACACATTAGCAAGATAAACACTTGAAAATGAAAAGCAACAAACAATAATCAAATATGTAAAATGTTATTCCTAAGGAGACTGCATTGCCAACCTCCCTAAATCTTAGGGGCTGTTTAGAAGGGGAAAAAAAGGAAAATGTGGGTTTGTGTAGAAATACAACTCTCAACCCTGTTGCATAGTTGTGCATATATATATATATATATATATATGAAAGTACACTTGGCCGAGCCTGACATTTGATTCCCCTTCAAGACCCTTCTGAGAGACAAAAAAACAGAGTGACTTTATTGTGCTTAACAAATGGGACAGTGAATAAAGTCATCTGTTACTTTGACTCAGATATTCGCATTCTTGGTGTGCTTGTCTGCTGTTTGCACCTAGATTGTCGTTCTTTATAAAAATGAGTTGTTTTTAATCATTAAACTTACCTAATGGCTTTGGCAGCCTTCCTTCTGATGGAGGAAAATAGCTGTAAATCACACACGATTTTGTGGCCAGGTGTATGAAAGTGTTGAGGAGAAGAAATGCTGGGGACACTGGGACCTGGCTCCTGCCTGAATTACTGTCGTGAGGCTTTTGTTGCCTAGTATCTGCTGACACATTCTGGAATGTGATCATGAAGACTTTTTGGAAAGGGCAATCGAAACCATTTGGGCTAAGCAAACAGCAAGCCAAGCTGCATCGTTGAACATACCAGTGATGTAAATGTGCCTCTTTTGTATTTTAGAAATTTAACTGTGTAATCTTTGTCACAATCATTTTAAAGGCTGATTTGTTTCCTGTTCTCCTTCTGGGCTTTTTTTTTCTCTTTTGGTGCCATGTTGTCTCCTTTATGTACATGTGGCCTCGAGCGAAACGCCAGCAGGGCCTGATGCATCAAGGTACATGCCTCCTTTGGAGAAGAAAACTTTAACATCCTCCCACTGCAAACACAGATGTATGATACAAACAATCTGTTTGTGGCAACACAGATATCTCTCCATGATGGAGAAAACTTTGCTTATCCACTGTATTCTACTCAGTGTGTAGTGATGACAAATGTAACTGACAATTGAACCAGTAAAGTATACTGTCCCGCTTTGAGTGTTAAAAATGTAAGTTGCCTGTGAAACTCAATTCAGTCAGCGTGGTTTCTGGGCCTGGCATTGGGGCATATTTATTTCTTGAAACCTATGTGTCTTTTTGGTCTCATTGTTCTAATGTACATATCTCCCTTCTCCATGTTCCTTGTCCTTCCTCCCTCCCCTGAGCTACATAAGGGTCACTTGGGACTGGGTTCTCCACAGCACCCCTTCTTTTCACCACTCAGATGGTTAATGTCACATGTGCAGCTGCCCAGGAAGGATGGAGCCTCTCTAGTCAGCCTGTTGATTCTCTTCCCTACCAGGGAGACCCCTTTGAAGGTATCCAACCTGGAGCATCCCCAGGGCAGGGTGTGTCCCTGCAGTCTGCTGCCAGTCAAAGTATCCACACAGAACACAGGAAGGAGAAGACTTCTGTGCTATGGCCGTGCTTCATTCCATTGTCTCTGTATCTCACCAAGTGGGCTAAATATGCTCGTCTTGTCAGCTCTGCTGCTGACATATGCTAGCTAGAAGGCCCTCAAATCGTGTGGTGCTGTGGGTGTCATTGTTTGCCATTAAAATCTAGCTTGTGTAATGCAGAAAAAAAAATCATTTCACTGCGTGAATAATCCTTCCTTTTAAGTTGTACTTTGATTCTTTTTCTTCTTTGCCAACTTGAGATGTTTTATGGAAAAGTATCATTAAAGATCTGGTCTCTTTTCTTTGACTATTAATAATTTTTAACACCCTTTAGTGGAACCAGCTATGATATTTTGCTCATAAATACTCTGGGTCCTACAGCTATTTGAATGCCTTCCGTATCGGCTGGTGATGCAGATGCTGGCCACTTATGAAGTGACACCTCTGCTGGGGTAAAGCAGCCAATATGGAGGGAGAAGACAGGCACTGTAATAGAAGTGAGCATTTACTTGGTGCGTTACAAGGATCTACTCTAGGAAGTAGGTGCTATTATTATTCCCCATTTTGCAAGCGACAAAACCAGGGCAGACAATTTCAGTGACTTGCCCAAGGTTCACACAGTAAGTATCTGAGACTGGATTTGAACTTGGGCTAACTCCAGGCCCAGTGCTCTGTGTACTATGGTGGTAGCTACCTGTTAAGATACATTCAAACCTTGCATTGATTGAGCAGTTAGCATCCCAGCTGTGAGGTTATTTACTAGGCAAATTTAAAATTTTTCTTTTCTAAAGCTATGAACATGGTAGATATTAGCCCTCTGCACTCAGAGACCAGTTTATGTCTGCCCTCCAGGTATTGGAGGAACCATCGCTGATCCTTTGAAGCAAAATTGCCTTCATCTTTGGAGATGTAAAAATTAACTCACTGTCTTCCTGCCTTGCTCTTTGCCATCACAGAGAAATACTTCAATAGTTCTGCTTCTCTTTCTGACCCCTTTCAGTCACTTTACATTGAATCCTAAGCCTTTATTGTGGAAGAGCCAAGCACAGGGGTTCACTGAAGGGTCTAGAATAGGGTATGAGATGCTGGGTGGTTGGGGACATATAGTAAGTTATTCATCAAGTGACTAGAGAAAGAGAAAAGTTAGCAGAAAGGGGCTTCCGAGATAGGTGACACTCCTTTTGCTCTGCAGGTAACAGCATTCAAATGAACTGGGCTGGGGATAGTTTTGGTACCATGGTTCTCCCTGGACTTGAATGCAGACATGTCTAGTTACTTCTAGAGGAGAAGCCACGTCTCCTTGTGAGGAGACAAATGAAATTTGACATTTAAACGCTATTCTCTTAGCTATTTATGATTATTCCCTCTCTGTAGTTTGGACATGTGTGTCTAGATAAACTTATAGCTTCACCTGGACTATAATGTCTACTGACCTTGGATCAGGAAGACCGAGGTTCACATCCAGCCTTAGAGACTTAGTAGCTATGTGACCCTCTGCTTGCCTCACTTTCCTCAACTGTAAAATGGGGGTAATAACATCACCTGCCTCCCAGTGTTGTGAGGATTCAATATTTTAAAGCACTTACTACAGTGCCTGACATGTAGTCAGTGTTAAAATAACGGTATTTTCCCTCCCTTACTGTAATTTACAGTCACAAAGGAGAGAGAGGCTCGAACATCATCCTTATGTTTCGGTGTCTGGAGATGATGGAGTAGGGGCCAAAGAAACCTCAACTGACTAGAGTGCTGCCAGGCATGAGGAAGGAAAGAGTCAACTCTGACTTGAGTTCTTGGAAGAAACCCCCAGCAGCACCTCTTCTCAGTGAGTAGTAAATCCTCAGCCTTAGGGATTGGAACTGGCAGGGCCAGCTTTCGAATGAGGATTACTACTCCTTCAAGCAGGTGGCTGCATAGCCTACTTTCCAAGGGGAAAGGGTCCAATTAGATAGAGACTGAATAGACTGATAAGAAAAATTCTGTTTATCTGAAACTTAATAGCCCATCATTAACTCCTTGCTGTGGAACATGTTCCTGAGGGCTTAGGGAAGATCACTGAGCCAAGCTGACAAAATAGGGAATCTCCCAGGGGGCTTCATTAAAACCTTTCTTTACGCAAGTCCTTTTCCCCTTGAACTGGACCATGCATTGAAATGGTTCAGTGGGTCTTGATGTAATACTTCAAGATGCATGCTCCTAATTTTACAGAGAGGAGAACTTGGGGTTAGGGAAGTGAATGACTTACCTATGACACCCAATGAGCCTCTAACATAAGACTTGAATATAGTCACTGTCCTCAAATCTAGTGTTTGACTTGTTCAAGTCAAATAGAGTGAAATGATTAAGGTTAACTTCAGCATTCGTTCATTGAACAAATGTGTGCCAAACCCCCCCCCCCCCCACTATATGGGATGTGGCACTTGGGAAATTATAGTATACCAGGCCACACACCGACTATAAAAACTAGAAAAAATGCAATATTCCTAAGCTAATACAGTGTTATGTCTTCAGAGTAACCTTAGAAACATGTATCCCATGCCCTCAAATTTAAGAGACAAGTCACTTTTCTATAAACTATTTTGGGCTAAAAATAAACCTCCTAAAAACCAAAGATAACCTGTTTACCTTGCTGCCGTGTAATAGGAGCAGTCTGGAATTGACCTGGAACCTATCAATCTCTTTGTAAAAGCAAGATAGAAGGGAAGGAACCAACCACTGGTTCTTTTAATAGACTGGAGCAATATAGTTCTAAAAATAGCAACCTACTCTGCTCTGTGCATAGGACAAGCCTTTTCCTTTTAAGGATGTGAATGAAATTCCATATTTAAGCACTACCCAATATTCCCAACCTCCAATCATCCTTAATATTTACAAACACAACCCTGTCTACTTTAGAGCTTGTCAGAGCGTATATGGGGAGCCACATCTTTTGAAAGTTTCTTACTAGAGCCCAAAAAGCTATCCCTTTGTTACATGATGGTTGGTTAAAAGGGAAATAAATCCCTTTTAAGGAAAAAAAAAGTTATTTTAACTTTATTTGGCAGATCTGGTAGGCTTTTTGAATGCAAACTGCCTTCACAGGTTGTCTGATGTACGTCTGGATTTTCCTTTTTCTTTTACACACACACGCGCACACACACACACACACACACACACACAAAACCTTCAACACCAGTTGTTGGCCAAAAATAAACCCCATTCCTCAGCCATATATGTCCACCAGCCCTGGCCCCAGAAGGAGGCAGGTCAGGCCCCCCAGGCTCGTCTCAGCACAGCAGGCACACACAGCTCCACTGTTGCTTCTCTTCCCTAACAAAGTGCTCTTGTTCCTGCCATGCATATAACTCAGCTCAACCGGGAATGTCTTTTACATGTATTTTCCTTCCTGGACAAGGACAGCAGGAAGAATTTAGCAAAGACTTGCTCTCACTTGTGGGATGTGTTTCTCGATCCTTTGCTCTGGCCGCTGCTGCATTTTAATTCTCTCATGGAACTGAAAAAAGATAACTTCCTCTTGAGCCCTGCTTTAAGATGCTTGTCCATTTGCTGGCATTCGAGCCAAGTAAAGGTATGCAACGTTGAAGACTGGATGAAAAATGCCTTGCAGAAGGGTGTTTGCAGCACTCACGAGCACCTCGCCAGTGACTTTTTAGTGAAAGTTTGCAACAGGTAGGTGGAGTGTGGTTGATCGACAGCTGTTTGTTAGTAACTCTGATCTTAAATCTTCGGCAACAAATATGCTAAGAGGTTGCAGAATCTCGAGTTCTCTTTAGGCCCTGAGGGCCACCATCACCACCATAGGGAAGCTCCAAATTGACCTAGAGAGATTGGCTGAAGTGTTTTTTGTTTTGTTTTGTTTAAAATGAATGAAAAATCATCTTGCATTGCAGTCTCCATTCAATTCTACAGGAAGAGCATCTGTCCTATCACGGAGTAGGCCTCAACAGCCCAGAGAACAATCTCAGCCATGCAGGGCAGGCTTGGGTCACAGCTGTCATAAATTGTGAACTTATGTTTTTCCATACTAAGAAGTATCAGACTTTCACTTTCTAAGAAAGGAGACTAAAAGGAAATCCAGGGTTTCCTTTGGTAAAAAAAGTAACAAGGCCAAGATTTCAGTATTTCAGGGGAGAAATCAGAATACAGGGGCAGAGGCAATATGAGTAACTCACAGTAATAGGGAACAATAGCTTTGTGGATAAGATGAGAAATAAGATTGAGAAATCAACTGCTTATAAAGATGGGCAGGCCTTTTTGTTACGCACTGGACTTGTTTATGTTCCAGAGAGAACTATGACCTTCATATGTCACTGTCGATCAAGTTTGCCCAGTCTGGCATCCAAAGAAGCAGATGAGAGAACTAGCATGAAAGAAAGTGCCTTAAAATAACCCCGGGACATGTTCCATTTCCCATATGGAGAATAAGTTTGACAAACATAGTATATAGCCAGCTAACTCTCCCCTCAGAGTCTGGTCTGTAGAGAACATGAAAAATACAGAACCTAGGAAGGAAGAGTTCAATGTCTATCATCTTTACTGATCTTGATGCTAAAGGGGTCGTAAGTTAATGAAGTTTCTCTAAGATGGTAATGCCCTTGTTGGAATTCAAGCCTCCAAGAACCTATAGATGTATCAAATTAAGCATTTTTCACTAAAGCAATCAGGAGTTTCTCTATTGCCCATTTCCCACCACCCAAAAGCAAAACAAAACTTTTGAAATTTTTTTTTAACTTAACCCGGCTGCTAATTGCAATGGAAAAATCCAACTGGGCTTATTATTGTTATCTACTTCAGGTTTACTGTTTTTCCTAGCTAAATTACAGGACGAAAAAATGTCAGCTCCCAGGCCTTTCTTCTTGAAAACATTAAATCAGTCTAGAAAGGGAAAGAAGCAGAGGGAGTCCTGAACTCATCTGTAGTCAGTAACTTCAGCCGGTTAGGACACTGATGGGCATGTATGAGAGCACTGCCGTTTGAAAATGTTTAGGGATGCATTCACAACTAGACAAACTACCTATTTAAAGGAAGGAAATGTTTCGGATTGAGGCAGGGGGTGCGTCTGCAGTTTGCAGCATTTTTTTAGGATGAAAGAACAAAGCTTAATCCATTCTATCTACAAATGGTAAACAGATCAGGATGCATGCAGGTGGAGGAGCTCTCTGCAAGGAAGTGCCTTCAACACAGCCCCATAAACCTGGTCAGCCAAGCTGGGCAGCGACACTCCCCTCTCCCTTAAGCAATCTGATTTTTTTCAGATTTGAGGGGACAGAGAAGGACCCTATATAGGGTGAGGATGAATAACTTTCTTTTTACAACCCTGATCCTACTGGTCCAGGGACATTTCGAGTGCAGGTGATTGATAAATCTCATTTTATTAAGGGAGAAATTACTTCCCATTGTTCAGAAGGAATAGTTTTTGAAGCAACATAAATAATTTTTCTTGGCTATCAGAAGCCAACCAACAAATGCAAGAAAATCTCTGCGAGGGCGGGCTAGGACCCTGCCAGCTGCTTGAATGACTGCTTCGCAGGCTGGAGGGGAACATCCTCCACCTTACGGCACAGATGAACACTCCCAGTCTGGAAAGCCATCCTGCGAACTGACCTGCAGAAGGGAGTCTAATGTGGCTTGTTTTCACTCTTCCCTTGCTATGCTTGCACCGTGTCTTTCAGGTGCCCCAACCTCCTGTCCTTGACACTCTCTGGCTGTGGCCACGTCACCGATGAATGCATTGCGTCACTACTCCGGAGTTGCCCCAACCTCCAGACCCTCAAACTGGAAAACTGTGTTCGGATCACCAACCGAACACTGGCTGCCGTGACCGCTCACGGGCACTCACTGAGGACCCTGCACGTTGATTTCTGTCGCAACGTGAGCCAAGCGGGTCTGCGGCAGGTACGAGACCAGTGCCCATGGTTAGTTGTGAAAGCGGAGAGAAGTGCAGACATGATCCCGGACATGCTCCCTAAGGAAAAGCTCACCCACGACAGGGCAGGCAGGAAACTCTGACAACACCGGGCCGAAGACTGAACTACGCTTCCCCTGCAGGGCACCAGTTTTCTGAGCAGCGACCTCCAACCCTGGCTTCTGAGCTGAAATGTTCTCAACGGCAGGTTTGAAGTCTGAAACGAGTTCTCAAGTTCCAGGCAAGTTTCCGCCAGATTCAGCTGTGACATTCATAATTTTCCACGTAGAATAACCAGTGAGAAAATGATGCCAAAGATGTATCCCTTTGGCTGCTATGGCTGGGGCCAGGAGTAGATCCACCTGAACCTGGATCGGAGAGCAGCTGAGGCAAAGTGGTGGAGATGGTCCATCCTCCCCTCCCCCCAAGAGGTGTTTAGTCCTTTTAATCAACACCACCTCACACTAGTCGACAAGCTCTGTTTCCTTGGGCAAGCCCTAACCTCGTGGCCCTAAGTTCATCTAAAAAGCAAGCATTTTGAATAGGGTGGTCTCTAAGGTTCCTTCCAACTAGAACAGTTCCTTCTGAACTGGCACCCTGAGATTAATTGTGTATGAGGATTGTGAAAGTGCTTTGCTTGACTGATAAGTTATACTCTTTAATTTCTTTTCCAGAACAATTCCAAGATTCCAGATGTGCATGGCATTTTAAAATTTGCAAAGAGTTTGACACATTATTTCGTTTGAACCTTGCAACAGTCCTATGAGGTAAAGAGGTGTCATTATCCCCTTTTACAGAGGAAGCAACTGAAGCAGAGTTTAGAGTGACTTGTCCATGAGGTAGGAGGAGCAGGTTATATAAAAGCCTTTTCAGAGATAAGAGAACTGACCCAGAGTGAAGTCCCAAAGCTTTTACCACATTTTGGTGAGGTTGGAATTGTAATACATGTTTCCTGACTTTAGTCGAGTACTAACACTATCCATAATCCTCACGATCATCCCACAATTATTTCTTAAAATTGCCCCAGGTCTCAATCCATTAACAGAACCCATCCCCACCCGCTGCCTGGGAAGATGATGGTGGCATGTATCTGGCTTTCAGGGATCTTGGACACACAACAAAATGCTTCACTCCAAGAGAAACTCTAAGCGGCCCTGCCAACTCCGAAACCCAAAGCCACCGGTTGCCCAGGGTGCCCTTCACTGGCCATCAGCAGAAATTCCTGTTCATCCCTTCAAAGGCTGGGGTGGGGGGAAGAGATTTATACCTCAGAGCTTTACAGATTTCCCATTATTGCTTGTAACCTGTGTCCCTCCAGCTCTGCTGGATCACACCATAGTAGCAGAATACTATTAGGCAATCAGCAGGAATCCAGCACCAGGCCAGCTAAAAGAGATTTTAAAATGGCTGCTATGGTTACGGATTCAGAAACTCTGCCTGACCCCCTGAAAAATGTAAACTCTTTTTTTTTAAGTTTCAAAAGTCTGCATATGCTTCTTTTTTACTCTTTACAAATGACTGATCCAGGAATCAGTTCACAAGCTCCGTGGGGGAAAAAAAAATTGTAATGGCAGCAGCAGATTCCTAAAATTAACCAAATTTGAATCAGTAATAACTCCAATGTGTTCTGCATTGAACTGCTTTCAGATCGTTTTGCAGAGGCAGCTGGTCTCATAATAAAAAGATCACTGTGCCTGCAGTGAGGAAGACCCAAGTTCAAATCTGCCCTCAGACACTATTAGCTATGATCCTGGGTGAGTCATTTAACCTTTGCTGCAGTTTCCTCAACTGTAAAATGAGGATAGTAACAGCACCTTCCCAGCCAGAGTTATTGTGAGGATTGAATGAGACCATATTTGTAAAAAGCACTTAGCCCAGTGCCTGCCATATGGCAGATGCTTTCTCCTCCAGTTGTTTAGTGACCGTGAGGACCAAGGAAAATAACTGATCAAACAGAAAGTCGGGCTCACCGACTCTGGCAAAGCAAGAGCCTGGAGAGGGAACACACAAGGTCTTTCTCCCCATTCCTGCCTCCCCCCCCCACACACACATACACTATGAAGAATGGGACCAACTTGGCAATGGGCTCAAAAGGGAACCAAGGTGACCTAAGCATGCAGTCACTTCCATCTTCCACTGATGACCGATTCCAGATGGATTCACCTGGCCCATTTCTGAGGGCCTGAGCTGAACTGGTCAGATTCTCTTAATCATCCTGCCAAGGTTACGGGACCACAGGAGTGGTGTTCGACTTGAATAGGAACAGAGGCCACTAGCCCGTACACAAGGACCCTTTCTGATCACACATATTTAACTTAGTTTTAAAATGTGATGTTACTTGTGTTTCATTGTTTTTCTTTTGTTAACTATTACCCATTTATATTTTAATCTGGTTCCCCTGCTCACCATCACTGAAGGTCATGTATTTGACACCCTCTTTCTTATCCTTCTGGAGCTTACTTTATATTAAAAACATGTTCTTTCCCAAGTTGTATAAATCGGAAATAATCTTTAAACACATTAAGGGGGCCTACTTTAAAAACAAATCCTTTGGCAATTCTGTGTAATCTGATCTTGTTTATCTTTCCTACAAAGTTAGATTTTCACATATCAGTTTTACATAAAGGGAAGGGGGCCATCCCTCTATATCAGTTCCAAAATCAGAAGCCAATCTCTAAGACTCTGTCATTGTCACTTCCTCTACCAACCTGATGGTGACACGATTACAGAAGACAATACCACTTCTATCTTTATATAGTGCTTTCAGAATGTTTGAGTTATATGCATACATACATAAACAGTGTCCAAAAGTCTTGGGGCAGTTTGAAGCCTTATTCACTTACAGCTGCACTAAGACTTTTGGGATACCTTATACACATGGATAGGTATAAATTTCATTACTAGGATACAGATCACCAAGCTATAGGGGACACAACCATGCCTTAGGCTGGCAGTTATCACTAACCTATCTGCTTCACTCAGAAGTAGCAACATGCATTATTTAACAAGCAGTTAACAGCTGGCATTGTGACTGGTTTCAATCACCTCCCACCTTGTCTTCACCAAGTTTGGGGCAACAGAAGCCGGTGGAGGGCAAGACCACAATCATTTAATTGGGGCCAGGCAGTCACCCAGAAGTAAATGATTACACTAATGGATTGTGAAATCATTTGCAGTGG
This sequence comes from Phascolarctos cinereus, assembly GCF_003287225.1. Classification (NCBI taxonomy): domain Eukaryota; kingdom Metazoa; phylum Chordata; class Mammalia; order Diprotodontia; family Phascolarctidae; genus Phascolarctos; species Phascolarctos cinereus. The sequence goes on from NW_027555736.1 coordinate 142,837,461, forward strand.
AATTATTCCGAATTAGCAGAGGCTTACATCACCCACAAATTCATAATAATGGAGCTGAAACCAGAATCAAAGGGGGAGAAAAAAAGTGAAGCCATAAATCTTGAAAAGGATATTTTTCTACTAAAAGGACACCTCCCTCCCTAATGACTTGCAAGGGCTCAGCTTCTTCTGGGCTGTCTGGAGTCAAATTTTGCTCAACTATGACATAAAATCATTACTTCCGGGTGACTGGTTTGAGCTATTGCTCACATATAATTATACAGCTACAAATATAGATAATAATTACAGGACCTTTATAAGGTCCTTGTGCAATTTTAAACTTTAATTATACACTGGGGGGGATGTATAAGTGGTATTTAAAGGCAAACAAGTTTAGTATGTTACGCAATGGTATGTATGCAGACTGTGAAACAACTGTACATAATGCATTATGTCAGATCCTATGAAAAAATAATGTTAGGGCTTTGACCCCCTCATTATACAACTGAAGAAACTTGAAGCCCGAATAAAAGAAATGACTTGCCCCAAATCATATAAGCAATAAAGGACAAAGCTGAGATTTGGAAACTATGTCCTCTAAGCATGAGAAGTGAGGCCCAAATCAGATAAAAAAACAAAAAAAATCATTTGCCTTTGAATGCTATTTTTCAGTTTTCTTATGGTATCATCCCTGCAACCCCAAATTTAAACAGAGTTATACAAATTGCAATGAATGTGCAGCTTCCCTCAGAATCCTCTCCCATCCCCAGAGCCCCAAAGGAAGCCCTTCCACAGCCCTGCCAGGTGCCAGGGTCTAAAAGAAAAGGCAGATGCTCCCGAGAGCACCTCTCAGGATGAACTCAGCATGGTGATGATATTTACCTAGCTGCTCAAATATGGCCAGGTGGCATCTCTCCCTGGCCTGCTTCCCAGACCTATGCCTGGGTCACATTTGTAAGCAAGGCTCACCGTGGAAATAATCAAGCACGGCCAGGCTTTGTGCTCTGTCCTCCTGCCCCGTCCCCGGCTGAGGAAGCCTGACTCATCACCCTCCCCAACAGGAAAGAACAACGTTCTGGATGCTCCAGTACCACAAGCTAAACATCGCCAGTTCCTAGGCTGGGCCAGGGGTGGGGGTGACTCAGTTCGAACCAGTATTACCGATTCTCCCTGTTCGGGTTTTTCCATGGTTTACACTTCAATGCTCTGGAGAGGTCTTACAAGTACTTAATTTTCTGCTGCTGCTTCAAAGAGACAGACATTCCAAGAGGTATTCTCCTTGTTAAATATTTAACCACCACCAAAAACAACAACAAAAACCCCCTACCCCCTAAGCCATGAAGCCTATAGAGTGTTTAGTTTTTATTTTCTCTAGCCCTAGTGCTTTTTTAAAGAACAGGAAAAGTGACTTAAAAAAAAAATCTCATTTTACATGTAGGCCTCAACTTAGCAATGAATTGAATTGTTTGGAATTTCGGCCTGCTATTCCCATAAAGGCAGTACTATTACCCAGTAGCTCTAATTTAATCCATGATGTAACTCACTTATGCCACCAAAAGTACTCCTCAATTCAATAAATTCACTCAATGATGCCACCAACTGTACTCAATTCACTAAATGAATATTAAGCACCTACTTATGTGCTCTGCAAATAGTAGATAACCAAGTTTAGAAAATGGACCTAAATTCCATTTTAGAAAATGACTTAAAACCACCCAGATAAGGAGAGCCTTTTTTTTTTTTAAATCCAGGACCTCTGACTAAAAAACCCTGCTGATTTAGGCATTGTGACATAGTCCAGCATCCTTTCCACTCCAGTTTATTACTTTTTAAAAACTTTGTTTATGTAGGAAAAAGAAAACACCTACCCCCTTTCTCTAGGGTGGTAATAGCCCTTCCCTAAAAAGGCACTGAAAGCTTGTATTATAAGCACAAAAGGGATGCTGTTAAAAATCAGAGGGGGAAATAGATAAATTTGAAACAAAACAAGCCATAGAAATGATAAATAAAACTAAAAGCTAGTGCTTTGAAAAGACTAATAAAACGGATAAAACCTTAGCTAATCTGATTTGAAAAAAGAAAACAGAGAAATCAAATCAATAAATAGCAAATGTTCAAGGTGAAATCACAGCAGAACCAGAAGAAAATAATTAGAACATATTATGCACAATTTCATGTGTATATATATATATATCTATATATGTGTAGATATATACATACACACACACCCCAACAAAACTGAAAACACAAAAGAAATAGAGGCATACTTCCAAAAATATAAAATGCCCAAACTATGAGAAGACCATACAGAGATCTTAAATAACCCAATCTCAGAAAAGGAAATACATCTAGCTGTAAAGAAACTATCCAGGAAAAAACAAAACAAAACAAAAAAACCAACTCCTGGTCTTAATGGATTCACAGAAGAATTTCACCAAACTTTCCAAGAATAGTTAGTACCCATACTTCACAAATTCTCAAAAATTGAGAAAGTACCTTTTATGAGACAAATATAGTCCTTTTCAAAAAATTTTACAAGTACTGTCGCAATACCTAAACCACCGAAAGATACAACACAGAAGAGAACTACAGGCCAATATCATTAATGAACACTGACTCAAATTTTAAACAAAATCCTATGAGACTACAGAGATTTACTCAAGAACTCAGTAATTATGACCAAGTGGGAGTTATATCAGGGATTCAAAGCTGGTTCAACATTAGGAAAACAATCAGCATAATTTATCAAAACCCAAAACATCCCAAACTACATGATCCTTTTAGTGCAGAAAAGGCTTTTAATAAAATTCAACACTATTTCATGCTAAAAACCCTCCAAGGTATAGGTATAGAGGAACCTTTTTAAAAATGTCATAAAAGGCATCTATCTAAAATCAAAAGCAATCATCATATACAATGGGAATATACTAGAACAGCTTCCAATAAATATGGGAATGAAGCAAAGATGCCCACTTTCTCCACTATTACTTGATAACATTCTAGAAATGTTAGCAATAATAAGAGGAAAAAAATTAAAGGAATAAAGACAAAGATGAGATAAAACTATTGCTGTTTACTGCCAATACAATGGTTTACCACCCCCCTGACCTTTCCCCATTACACCCCCCCCCCGGCAAAAAACCCCCAAAAAACAAAAAAATACCTAGGGAATTAGCAAACATACGACTAATTCTGATAATCGCTTCAGCAAAGTTACAGGCTATAAAATAAATCAGCAGCATTTTTATATGATAAACACAAGAAGAAATAATAGGGAAATCCCATTCCAAATAACTACAAAATGCATAATATATCTGGGGATTGACCTCCCAAAGGACACAAATAGAATCAATTACAAAATATTCCTTAAAGAAATAAAGGGCAATTTAAAGAGCTCAAGGAATATTCAGTGATTAGGTCATACCAATAAAAATGACAAAACATGAATTTACTGCTAAAATGAATTTAAACTATGCCAATCAGATTACCAAAGGATGATGAAATAACAAAATTAATTTAGAACAACAAATGATCCAGAACATCCAGAGAAATGATGAAGTAGGATAAAGGGGGCATTGCACTTCCAGACCTCAAATATACTACAAAGCAGCAGTAATCCCAACTACGGGGTATGAGATCAATGGAACAGTGCAGAGAGGGGCCATTCTACACTCTTCTTCAGTGATCCTGTGTACTTCCTTTGGTTTCAGTTACCACCTCCAATCGGTACTTCCCCCCTCAACCTCTCTTGAGGACTTCCACCCAACACCTTGAACTATTTGTTGGGTGTCCTGCCAGCATACTAAACTCATCGTGCGCAAAACTGACATCATTCTCTCTCCCAACATCTTTATTTCTACTCATGTTAACACCTTTCTCCTAGTAAGGTGAACCTCATTTTCCTTTTACTTCCTCATCCAATCAATCCACTGTCAAACCCTTCATCTCTGCCACATTCTCACATCTTTCCCCTCCTTTGCATTTCCACAATGACCACCCCAAGTCAGACCTCCTCCTCTTGCTATGCTATTTGCAACAGACTTAATAACTCATCTTCCTTCCTCTAGTTCATCCCCCTTTCTAATTCATTTACCACTTCTCCAATGATTACTAGTGACTTCCTGTTACCTACCAAATAAAAGCAGAAACTCCCAGTCCTGGCATTCAATGCCTTCCATTACCTACCGTTCTAGCCTTATCTCCAACCACTCACTTTCACACAAATCATCTTCTAAATGGGACTACTTGCTATCCACTATTCTTATCTTGCTCTCTTCCAACGCCCACAATGTACTTTCTTCACCAAGTCAGAGTCTTTCCCTTCCTTTAATACTCAAATTAAGGATCTCCTTTTCCATAAATCTTTCCTAGAATTCCCTTCCCTCTGAAACCACCCTCTCTCTTGAAAGTAGAGTCTTCCTGTCCTTGGCACATGTCACATACCAAATATGTTTAACAAAATGGGAACGAGGCCTAACTTCAGGCAGGTGTGTGAGGCAAGAAGCCTTGGGGGGAAGGGGAGGGAGGGGGAGGGAGAGAGAGGGAGGAGGGGGAAAGAGAGGGGGGAGAGAGAGAGACAGAGAAAGAGAGTGTGTGTGTGTGTGTCCCTGTCCTGTTAAGGATTAGTGGCTATAAATAAAGCCTCCTTTTAGGTGCTGTTTTCACACACTAAGGAATCTAAAATAACAAGGGTTAACTAATTTAAAATACTCCCCAATCTCAATAAGGGTCATAAAGATGAGAAATACTTACTAACTGAATAACTAATATGTCAATAAATAAGATTCCCCTTCCTCTGTGGGGGCTGAAAGTCCCCATAAATAGAAAGTCTAACCTCTACTCAAGCTCAGCCACAATCCCATGACTTTTCTTTGTCCCAGACATCATACATACACCACTGACCAGGAATCACCTCCACTGAGCCTAAGTGCATGAAACGAGGAACTGAGATTTTTTTTCAATAAAGGAAACTGCTACCAGTATAAAACAGAAAACTATGGATTGTTACTGTTGGATGAACCTGAGCTTGCCAATACTAAGGCCTCAAGGACTCTGAATTGCAAGTTTCAAAACCAGGCAACAGCTCTATTGGTTTTGTTTCAAAAATAATGAGCAGACTGGGAAAAAGTAAAGACTGGAGCACAGACACAAGCAAACGACTATTTGTCTTTTTTAAAAAAAACCTGTATGACAAATGTCTCTGGTTGTAACGGACATTTGTGGAAATAGCTCAGTAACATTGCCTTGGCCCAGGGCATGGCTGGGAGGAAAGATGGTGAAGCATCTTCTACCTAAGCACAGTGATACCAGCAAGGCCCTGAGCTATGATCCCTTTTCCAACAACAGACAGTTCCAGAGGAAGCTGATTTTTGCTGAGAACTCTTTGATGAAGGGCCAGACAGATATCTAGGAAACCAAGAATTCTTACCGTTGGCAGACTGAGTCTTTGGTGGCTACAACACAGGCCTTGTCTAGGCTCCTGCTATGCTGGAATCTTTCTTTCTTTTCTTTTCTTTTTTTTTTTAAGGCAAGTGGGGTTAAGTGACTTGCCTAGAGTCACACAGCTAGTAAGTGTTAAGTGTCTGATCCGAGGCTGGATTTGAACTCAGGTACTCCTGACTTCAGGCCCGGTACTCTATCCACTGTGCCCCCTAGCTACCCCTGGAATCTTTCAAATGCTGCTTTAAAATAAAAATCTGCCTCCCCCTCTTCTACAGGATTACACCCTGTTCTGTCCACCGGAGGAGCATTAGATGAAGTGAACAGGACCCACTGCAGAGCTTTGGGTGGAGTGAGGACTAAAGGCGTTATTTAAGCCACCTGGTAAGATATTAGAAACACCTGGTTCTGCAATCAGACAGCCACTGGATTCTGCTGTTTCCTTTTTTAGGCCCTTACTCCCTCAGTTTGAAGTAGCAACAGAAACAAAGTGAGTGCTGAAGAAAAACTCATCCTTCTAAATCTGGTTAGTCAACATCATTTTCAAAGCTCATTTTTTCCTCCCAAAGGAAGATGCTTTTCTTATCCAACAAAAACTACAATCTCTTACCTAGTCCTCTTTCTGTACACATATATACACTCTCTGACTCACTCCCTATCTTGAAAAAAATCTGTCCACCAGGCTCTGAGCATAATGTTTAAGTGCACCATTACCAAAGACCATGCTGTTCCTGGCTCCCCAGGGGGGATCTGCAAGGGAGGAGGAGTTCTTAAAAGAAATGGGTTTGATGAATTGGATCTATTTCCACACTGCCCCTCCTCCAACCTGACCCCCAACATAGCCTTCCAAATCCTCGGGGTCAATCAGATTCCTCCTTCTGAGTTAAGCCCCATCAGAATGGCTTCGGAATGGAGCTCTAAGGGTGTAGGATAATCTGAGCAGGAGTGAAGACAGCTGTGACTTGGGCAGTCTGGAAATGTGGGGAGGAGCCACAGAATGCCACCCTCTTAGGTGAGTTAAAAGTAATGGCACCTTCTCCCGGAAACAGCTTTGGATGCGGCTTCTGAAACATGCAGTTAAGAAAGCAACTATGGGAGTGTTGGGGAAGCTATGCAGGGAAATGCAGTACCATGATATGTGGGGCTCAAGCTGCACGCAAGCCTAAGACATGCTCTAAAGCCCCTGCCCCATATCTGGATCATTTAAGCAAGACCATAGAGGGCAGATCATGGAGGAAGGAATGTTAACGGGCTCGTGGGACTAGATATCTGTATGGGCCATTTCAGAAAACTCTATGCATGCTATTATGAGAACAGTTGAAAAGAAACCTCTCCCATGAAGTTAACACCAAATAATATTAGGTCCCTAGGGCAGCTAGGTGGCACGGTAAGATAGAGTGCCGAGTCTGGAATCAGGAAAACTCATCTTCTTGAATTTAAATCTGGCCTCAGACACTTACTAGCTGTGTGACCCTGGGCAAGTCACTTTGCCCTGTCTGCCTCAGTTTCTCATCTGTAAAATGAGCTGGAGAAGGAAATGACAAACCACTCAACTGTCTCTACCAAGAAAACCCCAAATGGAGTCACAAAGAGCCAGACACAACTGAAATAACTGAACAACAACAAATATGAGGCCCCCAGGGTGGTGAAAATTATTTTCATCTCTGATATTGAAGCAGGAGCACTCTGTAATACCAGCTCCTCTTACAACAATAGGTGTCGCCCATGAGGAAGGCAGATAGCAATGGGTGCCTTATGGTGAACTACAGGAAGCCCCACAATCATCACAACCATCACTACATCTAGAGCTGCTCCCGACCTTGTCAAGGTCATACTATCATGGAGCACATGGTCCAGGCCCAAGGTGAATGGCATGATGTAATTTTTTCTATTTCTGTAGCTCAGACTAGTTAGGAACAATTTGCTTTTACCAGGGAAGGGGCCCAATAAAACTTCACCATCCTTCTCTGGGGACACCTGAACTCTCCCTCATACTACCACATCATGATGGACAGAAACTTGAAAGAGGGCATTGATACATATTACTATACTGAGGACATGATGACCAGGCCAAATAGGCCACACTGGGAGAGGCCCTACATTAGATTGTGGCCTATAGTAGAGGCAAATGATGGGAAATCAACCCTAAGAAAATCCAGGTCCAGACTGCTCACTCAAGTTCAAGGCAATACAGTGGGTGAGGAAAACCAAGGATTCTGGGCAATGATCTGGAAAAAGCCTCTGGCACTCACTTCCCCGTTATTTAAGATGGAAGACCAGAGACTTATTGGACCCTTCAGGATATGGAGAACCCACATTCCCCACCCAGATATCCAAATGCACTTCTCACCCGTACCCACCCATTTAGTAAATCACCTGCACGTCCACTTCTTTCAAGTGGGGACCAAAACAGGCTACAGCAACAGAAGATGTGGACCATGTTTTTTGAGGTCTCTGTCCATAAAAACTAGGTTGAATGGAGTCTAAGGCAGTCACCAAGGGGTGGCCAGAATGAACAAATACTAGGCAGAATCTAGAGAAGCAAGCTGTTCCCCACTCCACCCCTCCAAAGTGGCCATTTACTACATCATTTTTGGAAAGCAGTTCCTTGCCTGTTACTGGGTCCTAGTTGTTAACAAGCAGATAGGGTCATAAAATCACTTTTTGACTATCATGGTATGGAATGATGCAAGAGAATCCCTCTGACAAAATGGGTAGGGCCCAGGAGGCTTCTAATGCCAAATGGAAATGGTTCATTGAGACTCACACTTGTATTGGTCCCTCCACCCTTCACCAACAAGTGGAAACTATGCCAGAGACTGAGGCCTCCAATCCAAGCCCTGAAATCCTGCTAGCCCAATGGGCTCCTAGCTATAAGGACCTGAATCCTGAGGAATGCCATTTTGCAGTTTATCATGGTTCCATACACCATGAAAGAGGCATACACCTGGATTTCAGCAGCCACTAATCCAGTAACAAGGGTATACACACTAGGGAATGGAATTCCTGGCAAATCATTCCACAGAATTGAGCTCCAGGTTGTATGAGAGAGTCTTGAAGAATGGGGAAGTGATGATCATCTACAATGATTCTGGGCAGTGGCCAAGGGTCTGATCAAATGTTATAGGGCTTGAAGACCATCAAACTGGACAATCAAAGGCTGAGCCCTTTGGGGTTAGAATTAATAGAGAAATTTTGCTGTATGTCTCCCGCTGTATGCTGTTAAACTAAGTTTGAAGGTGGGTGCGGCCTGTTGTCCACAAGGTGTGGTGACGTCACATTGCGCTAGACATGAGACCACATGATCCCCCAACTAAGGATCAAGGAGCTATTCTTGCCCAGTTGGGCTTCCTGTGCCACTGGAACAAATACCTAACCCAAGTGGCACTCAATCTGGAAAAATGGCACTCTTCCACTTCAGGGCAAGAGGTTTGCCTCTGTCAATTAAAAGTGTATAATCATACACCTGAATTCCCAGGTCAAGTGTAAAACTCTTTGAAGCTTTGTCTATGAAAAACCAACATCATCCTAGGAAGGAGAAGGGCTAGCTGGTACAGTGCTTTCTGGGATCCAGTTTACAGGAAAACGTACCTGATAAAAACGGACTATTTTTGGATGTAATTCCAGTTGATCCTCTCCAGCCCTTCCTTATTCCTTCTCCAGGTTAGAGTTGCCTTGGCCTCAAGGTCTACTACCCCCTCAGAAAGCTTCAACCATCCTGGAAAAATAGCTGAGACCTCCCTCAATGAGCAGCCTTCCTTTCCTCTAGTTTAGACAATTCTTCCCCAAAAGGGCATTAGAAGACCATTGGGTGGTATCGTTGGGAAGCTTGCTAATAACATGAAAGATGTGAGATTGTTGATATAACCATAATGCACGTGTATTAACTTGGAAGAAAAAGGATCTTCCAGCTGATTTGGTGGTAACTTCCAACCCTGGATGGGGGTGAGAGTCCTCATTTAGACCCTGTAGAAGGGGAGCCATCACGCCACAGGGACCTAAGGGGGCCCAGGTTTCCTATCATCCCCCTGATTGTGGCTCACTGAAGGGGAATGTCTTGGTGGGTGATCCAGGGAATACTGAACAGGGAGCAGTACTGGGAGAACCTCCATAATAATTTAGGTTGCATGCACAAGGCTTTTATGTCTTAGCCACTTTACTACAGATGACTCTGATATACGATGAATTGTTGACTATGCTCAAAATATCATTATCATCTGTGGAGACCCTGATGTTTTTGGTGTCGATCCTGTTCATCACCTTACATCAGGAGGAAACCTCTGCCGGTGCTGGTGGTGGTATCATCCGTGCTGGATCCCTGGTGCTCTGCATGCTACTCTGGCTCATCTCATCCTCACCACTGTGCATTAAGAGACTGATAGGAACTGCAAACGTGTGGCAACACCTATCACACAACCCAGATGATTGAGAGCTAAGGCTTCGACTTTGCTAACAGGGGAGGAACTAAGCCTAGCCCTTCTGACTTTTGTCCTCCACTTTTTTTCCCTTTCTTTTTCTTTATTATGACTCTTTAGGGGTTTAAAGAGAAGGGTTTTTTCCCCTTTAGTCTAGCCTATATGAAGATGATTGTCCAGTAAAATCCCTGAAAATATTTAAATGGTAGAATGCCCTCTAGGAGAGCCTTAGGATCTTGTCACTGTAGGGTGACATGTGATAGGTGTAGGGTTTCCTCCTCACCATACCTCCCATTTCTGTACAACAGGGATGTTTTCCCTAAAAGGCAACAAAGCAGTCCCTGGGACCTCACTGGCCCTTTCCTCCTGTTTGAGCTCACCTAAAGGTCCCACCCACATGGCCCCTCTAACCTGGTAGATGTCTAAAATCTGTGCACCTTGCCCTGCTGAATAAATGTGTTTCCATACAGAGATGAGGGGGCTGTGAAAATGGAAGCCAAGTGTCACTGCATGCTTGTTGCATATCCTTGCTGTGTTAGAGAGAAGTGAAACTCCTTTTGCTAACTGTTCAATGCCTTATAAGGGCCTCATTTCCTCCCAGAATCAAACCCGAAAAGAGTGCCAGCTTCAGGCCTGTCTCTAACAAAAAGCTTCCCTATAATCAAGGTAAACTGTACACACAGCATTCACTTCATCTGTTGGTTCAGTAATCCTGTTAAAATAGGAAATGAGGTTAGTGGGGCACGATATGTTATTGATGAAGTCATGCTGGCTTTGTCATCATCCTTTGCCTTCCTAATTTTTAGTAACCCTCTCTTCAATGATCCCTCCTAGAATTTTCCCAGGGTGAAGGCAAGCTCACTAGCCTACAGTTTGCAGGCTCTATTCTTTTTGCTTTTTCGAAAATTAGGACATTAGCCCTTCTCCAGTTTTGTGGTACCGAACCTGTTTTCAATTATCTTTCAGGTATCACTGACAGAAGCTCAATAATCATCACATCTGTCAGTCCCTGCAAGCCCCCAGGATGTAGTTCTTCTGGGCCAGGTGACCTGATTTCATCAAGGGCGGCCAGGCGCACCCTTCCTGTTTCTTAACTGATCCTGACTATCAAATCTCTGTTGGTCATTTCTGTTCTGCCCTTTCCAGTGTAAATCATCAGTCTCCTTTGCAGGAAAAGCAGAAACCAAACAATGGAACAGCTCTGCTTTCTCTGTTATCAATGATCAATGCTCTCCCCTCTCCCCAAGCAGAGATCCTACGCCTTCTTGTTGTCCTGAGGTTCCTTTGCCAGCTTCAGCACATCACGAACTTTTTTATAGTCACCCTTTCTTACCTGGCCTTGCTTTCATCTTCTGCACATTTCTTCCCCCCCAATCTTAGGTTGGTTGCTGATCTCCCTGTGTTTCCACATTGGCCTCTTCAGACAAATCCATTTTTCTTCCTCACTTGCTTCCCTTTCTGTGTTTGGAATTTCATTATTATTATTATTATTATTATTATTATTATTATTTGCTTTTTTGGTGAGGCAATCTGGGTTAAGTGACTTTGCCCAGGGTCACACAACTAATAAGTGTTATGCGTCTGACACCAGATTTGAACTTAGGTCCTCCTGACTCCAAGGCTGGAGCTCTATCCACTACGCAGAATTTCATTCTTGAGCAACTCCTATTCCACCTGGACTGACTTTTTCCCCTGAAGCACTTTTCTCCATAACATATCTTTCCTTTGGACTGTTTGAAATCTAGTTTCCCAAAATCTAAGGCGCACATCAGACTCAGCCCCAATTTCCTCTCCTCTATTACCAATGCTGGATGGAGTGATTGATCATTTCCTCTCCGTATGCCATCATTTTCACCCCAATAACCATTTTATCCTTGATAGTGAGATTATTATATCCAAAACAGAATTTCCTCTTTGCTGGTTTTCCCACCGTCTGAAAGGTGGAACTGCCACTAAGACAAGTCACAAAGTTTGTTAGTTGCTCTGTCTGCCTGGATAATTCAAGTCCCCCCCTCCCCCATTACTATCTCATGTCTCTGTACAGGCTCATGATATTATCAAACATCTCACCATCTCTTTTCTGTCCAGGTGGCCTCTAGTGTATTCCAATAACAAGAGCCTCCATCAGCTTCCCCTCAGTGGTTTCTGGAGTTCCTCACACCATTCAGGCTATCTTCTTAATTCACAAAGCTACCCCACCCCCAACCCCACTCTCCACCTACAAGTCTACCCCCCTTCTTCTCTTCTAAATAAAATACGCCTATGCAGAGCCATATTCCAGTCAGGGTTTCATGCCACAAAGTCTCAGTTACACCTATGATGTCTCAGTTACACCCCCTTGCATTTCTTAAGACTTCACTTCTACTTCTTGTTTGTTGCCTCCCCTTTGGGAATTCATGCATGGATGCTTGAGGCCATGGATTTTACTACTGTCTACTTTCTTGGATTTTGTTTTGTGATTAGTTTGTGTTTGTCTCAACTGCTATTCTTTTCCTCTAAACTATCTAACTTGGAAAATTAGTTTTTAGTTTAATTGGCTTTGCAAGAGACCTGGCAAATACTTACTACCCTTTTTAATGTGAGTTTAAGCTCTAATTGTATAGGCACCTTTTCCTTCCGTTTTTGTGTAACATTCCTATATTCTCCTCCAATCCAGAAGCCTTTTGTTATTGTCCCCATTGAAGCCTTGCTTCTGTTTTCTTTAGGAACCCTTCATCCTTCCTAACAACCTGGAGTGTAGAAAAGTGTTCTTATCTCTTAACCTCCCTTCAGAAAGGAAATCAGGCTATACCTGGAGCATGTAAGAGTCATTTAACTGTGGCAAAAAAAAATGAAAATGGTGCACTTGTCGATGGAATTCACTGCACAATTTTGCCCACTATCTATGTTACCATTTTTAGCCTTGTTTTTTGAAACTAATTAGTTCCACCAAATTTAAAGGAAAAAAGCCAAAATCAGACCAAAGTCAGCCTTATCGTCCTCAATATATCACTAATAAAACACAATACAAAGTGATAAAATACATAAAACCTATTCAGATTATTATCATATGACTAATTTGTTGACTTCTACTAGGAGAATAAGGAGGCTCTGGGTTATTTTCTTCATTCCAAAGTATGTATAAATTTGGGCAGCTTTTAAAATGGCTAGTTCTAAAAGAAGAGAACAAAACGAAACTGACATTTAGTCTCATCTTAAAAGAAAATGTGAGAACAAATTCAAAACAGCGAACACTTTATCAAGAGTTTAAGAAGTATAAAGGAGACATAAAAAACATTCTTCAAATGGACTCCCATCCTAACTTGTTCAAATCCATTCTAGTTGATCAAAACAGGGCAGAGATCCCCAACCAGACGTTCACAAATCTTCAAACAACTGACATGCCTATCTGCCAAAAATCTGTTGGAATGTCTCCTTCACTGCCGTATCTCTTAGCAGCCACACTCTTCAGCCCCAAATTAATTTCACACAGTACATTACTAAGCATGCACCTGGGTTCAAAAACACCAAACAAGGTTCAACAATTCCTCAAGGATTTATGGTTTTATGAGCACAGGTATAGCTGTCAACAACGTTGAACAAAATCCCTCCCGGGCCTTGGCATATGGTATCTCTGAGGTGCTGTTGTCTACAAAGGTCATCATGTAGCCAACCTAGTGATAAGCCTCTCTGAATTTAGCTAAGCTGGTCCTCTAAATTCATCTGGCCCTGGTCAGACAGACATCTGTCACTGGACCCATACTATTCTCAGTCTTAAAAGCCAAAAAACCATTCACTGGAATAAGGACTTGAATCTTGGATTCCCAAGTTAAAAATCTGATGTGCTAATGATTCAAGTATCCAGGCACTTTAACCAGGCTAAAAAGCTTGATGCCAAATGTACATGTCTTTACTCACCAACCTGATAAGGCTCTTGTAGCACCGAAAACCTCATTTTCTCAGTTTTCTGATCTCTGCCTCAATGACACCATTCTAGTCAGAGTCATTTGAGAGAGGCCCAGATGAATGGATAGTAACAAAATCATCACACAGAGATTCTTGAATCTGCTTTATTTCTCTGCATAAGGAACCCTGCACAGGCAATTCAAATTAAAACAAAATAAATATATGAATATTCATGTAAAACTGTCCTTTCTAATGAACAATTATACACAATGTACAACTTCAATGTTCACTGGGAGGGCTTACAAATGTACCATTCCCAACCAAAAACGCACCAAATGGCTCCATGCAAACTTATCAAAAGTGACCAAAATATGGAAAGGGGCTTAGGAGGGGGGTTGGGGAGAAAACCTTACCGAGAGCACTTTTAATTTCTTTTTTTGTTTTTTTGTTTTTTTACAATCACAGAAAAATAAAAACATCTATTCTCTTTTGTTGTTACATTTAGAGTAACTAAATGTGGCCACTGTTTATAATGTTGGTTTATGCTCCTAAAACATCTATGTTTACCATAAAAGTGTGTTGACATTGAATTGGAATTGGGCATTGTTCTGTAATAAAAGGAAGATGATTTTGTTCACAGGTTAATAATCTGTGTCTGAGCCCTCTGCATTGTCCACATTGCGGGAGAGCATGTAATTGTCCATGTCTATCGACCTGCAGTTATTGATTGCATAGCGCAAACGCTCTGCCATGATTAGCTGACTGGAGTAAGGTGGAAGCCTCAATTGAAAGAAACAGGTCTGTGAGGTAGGCAAGCTGTCGTAAGGCTGTAGGGAGAAGAAAAAAAAATCTATGAGTATGGTTATTAGAAGAAACCGAAAAGGACACTGTTTACTGCCACATTTTTCTTCCTGCCATTATTCAACTTTCATAACCACAACCTAAGCATGAAATAATCCTGGACCTCAGAGATTCTACTACTACTACAACAGTCATACCCTGGAATCAAATCACTGAAGTGAGACTCATCAGGAGGTGAAAAGGCACCTGACTATAGAACCCCAAGCCTCTCCTAGCCTTGTCAACCAAGGCCTACTTAGGGGAAGGACAACTGTCTGAAAACAACAAAAATCCCATCTTACTCTCTCTGGCACACTTCTCTTGGCATAAACACAGACTAGCTACTAGACGGCCATATTTGGGGAATAAAGAGTCAGGCTTGTAGCAGCAGTATGTAAGACTTCTTATTTACAGTAAGATCTAGCATTAAAAGATGTCAAGTTGGAAACAAATAGAACTATCAATTTCTACTGTAGGAAAAAATGGAAGGAGATGGGGATGATTAAATCAAATCTGAAAATCAAAGAAACTATCTAAACAGCATAAAGAGCACATTAAACTGTTAAACTTTCCACGTAATTAAAGTTATTTTTTAGAGAGACAGAATAGAGGCAGCACATTAGTTATTACTGAGGTTGGCTGCACTTATATATATCAAGCAAAAAAGGCATTGCTCTTTTTCAGAGGTGAATATAAACTGAATATTTTCCTTTTTCTTTTTCTCTCTGAAACAGTAAAAATTATCTTCTCATAGTTTCTGGCAAGGCCTTAATGTGGAAAAAATATGGAAAAAAAATCTCTTTCACAGGACAACTTCTTGTGCCTGGCCTCTCCTGAGAGACAGGCAAGGGAAGAAAAGTCCTCTAAGGCCTCCAAACCTACAGAGCTAGAAGCTATAGGAACTGTATTTGAGGATGAAGATTTACAGATGTTGCCGCTAAAGAAAACACAATGAAACTTAGATGACCATTTTTTTTGTGTGGGGGGAGAAGGGGGAGCCTAGCTGATTTTTTTTTGGTTGCAGATTTTATAATCTAAACAACACAGCCTTCTTATTTTGAAGTCATTTACAAATTGATCATATATATCTATATGGACCTACACAAAGCTTCTTTCATCAATCAGGATGAAGAAATAAAGCCTTGTGTTTCATTTACAAATAACTTTTTCAGCATAACAGAAAGCCAAATTTTGTTAGATAAGTGGGCTCACATCATGATGTTGTTTATATTCAAATTCATTCTGGTGAATACTTCAGTAACTAAAATTTAATTCCTAATGGAAACTCATATTCGAGTATAAAAAATGTTCAAAGATGATTTGGAAAAAGTAAACAAAATGTTGACTACAAAACGACTGATCACTTCAATACTGAACATGGCTCAGAAACATTCTATGTTAGGAAATGCTGTGCGAGTAGCACTCTGCATTTGGTTTGAATTTATGAAATATTCATTATAGTAAGTTACTGTGTTGGATGAGTTTGATTACCTATCAAGAAGGAACTTAGAAATCTCTATTAAAATCAGATCAATTCTGAGCCCATGTAAGAACAACAGCTTGCTTTTTTTCTTTGTTCTAAGCACTGACCAATAATGAAGGGGAAGACCAAGATAAAGAGGAGCTCACCCTCTCAACCTTCATGACCTGGAATCGCTGAGATATGTCTGCAGTGTTGGCGGGCAGCCGAGACCTGCCGGACACAAACCTCATGAAGAGCACCCTCTCCTCATTGGAGAACTCCTCCAAGGTGTGCCAGAACCACTGCACCAACTGATGCTGCTCGTCCACCTCCCTGTACCGGACAACTTTCTTCAGGACTTCGACAGAGATCTCGGGCATTCCGCAGACCATCTGCTCCAGCTGCTTGGCGGTCAGGAGGGATAACAAGGGGACTGGGATGATCCATGACATTCCTTCTCGGACAGCAGCCACCTGAAGCCCCCAGAAAGTGTGAAGGACAATTTAATGATCTGTTTACTCACACATGATCCACTTCTGCAAAAGAATCTCCCTCAACTCCTCAGGATCTGCGCTTTATTTCAGGTAAGCCACAAGTCTCCAAAGGCACCTGGCCATTCCTTTGAACTTCCCCAACCAGGAATGTTCTCACTTCTCCACACAAAACCTTCCCATCTGTGAGAAACCACTTTTCATCCTATCCTTCACCTCACACTAGTCCCTAGATCTTCACTGACAGCACTTATTGTTTAAAAGTAATGGACTAAGACAATCTCACGTTGTTTTGTGTGTGACTGTCTTGACTTTCCATCAAGACTAAGGCCTCTGAATACAAGGACTATGGCCACTTGTTTCTTTCATTCCTCTTTCATCATCCAGAATAATACTGGGACAATATGGCAGGCCTTCATATATAACTGTGTGCAAATGGTTGGGTGCTACAGAGACAGATGTGTGGCGTGATACAACACAAAGAGCACCAGATTCAGTGCCACCTTGGACATTTATACCCTGTGTGACCGTAGGTAAAAGCACTTCACCTTCTCCTTAGGTTTCAGATTCCTCATTTGTAAAATGAAGAGGGGTTGGGTCAGATGACCTCGGTGGTCTCTTCAAGCTGAGTATCTATAATACTGTGTCTGCATGCATGTGCAAGGTGATCTACATTCCAGGGGCTAATTAGTAAGATTCATATTATACATACACTAGATATAACATAATAGTAAATGAGTAACATTTACAAAACATTTCTCATACAAACATTCTGAAATAAGTGATGCAAG
The DNA here is from genome assembly GCF_003287225.1 of Phascolarctos cinereus. NCBI lineage: Eukaryota > Metazoa > Chordata > Mammalia > Diprotodontia > Phascolarctidae > Phascolarctos > Phascolarctos cinereus. The sequence continues at coordinate 142,854,763 of NW_027555736.1, forward strand.
TTCATGGTCTTACAACTAATATTCTATGCTCGATCCAATTCCTGACTCCAGGTCATTTTTCTACCAAGCCACACTGCCTCTCAATGACACAGGACTATTGTCTAATGTTAATTTTATGTTTTACATAAATTTTAATTTAATTCAAAATTACATACTTAATATTCTGCTTAGAATCTGCTACTATATACCAGGCACTGTACTGGGAGAGTCTATGTCCTCAAAGAGTTTATATCATACAGGGGGAAACAACGTAAAAAAACAATTAAATTTATACAAAACAAATTCAAGGTAATTCAAGTGGGAGGAGACAATAACAGGAGAGGCCTCACGAAGAAGGTAGGATTTACGCTGAACTTTGGAGGAAACTGGGGAGTCTAAAGGGTGGAAGTAAGTACATTTCAGGCACTGCAGACAGTCTGTATAACAGCACATGATATAATGTCACGTATAAGGAATAGCAAGGCATCAAGCCTGGCTGAACCAAAGGATGGACGAAGGAGGGTGATATGTCAGGGTGGAAAGGCAGTTTGAAGCCCAAAGCGTGACAATTTCAAATGTCCAAGCAGAGGAGTTTGTATTTGATCCCAGAGGTAAGAGGGAGCCTACGAAGTTTATGAAACAGGGAAGTTACCTAGTCCTATCAGTGCTTTAAGAATAGCTCTTCGGTAATTGTGCTGAGGATGGATTAGAGAAGGGAGATCTTGGAAAACCAATTTGTAGACCACTGAAAGAGACCAGGTGAGAGGTGACAAGGGCCTGAACAAGGGTAGTGGAGAGAAAGGGATGGATGGATGAGATGTCGTGAAAGCAGAATAAAGAAGACCCAGCAAGTGATTAGATATTTTGGGTAATGGAGAGAGAGGAGTTGAGGAGGGCTCCAAAGCTTTGACCTTGTATGACTGGAAGAATGGTAATGTCTTCAACAGAAATAAGGTAAATTCAGAAGAGGCTTGGGTTCTGGGGAAAAGACAGTGAGTTCTGTTTTGGACATGCTGAATTTGAGATGCCTAAGACAACCAGTTCAAAATCCAAAAAGCAGTTTGCCACCTTACTGAAGAAACTCCAGGGGCTCTCAATCACCTCCAGGATCACCTACAAAATCCTGTTTGACAATCAAGGCCCTCTACTACTTGACACCCTCCCCCCTTCAACTTTCTAGTGTTATCTCTTCCCCCCCCCCCAACCCCTTCAATGTACACTTCAATCCGTGACTCTGGCCTTCCCATTCCTCCACAGATCAGTTCTAGTCATTTCACTCACTGGTCCCCCACTCTCACTTCTCATCTCTGCCTCCTGACCACCCTACCCTGTCTTCCTTCAAAACCCAGCTAAAATTCCTTTTCCTACAGAAAACCTTTCCTAATCTCTCAATTCTTGTGTCTTCCCTCTGTTTATTATTTCCTATTTATCCTGTTAGCTTGTTTGTACATTATTTGTTTGCTGTTGTTTTCCCCACTAGATTATTAATTCCTTGTGAGCAGGGACAGTCTTTGACCTTTCTCTGTATACCCAGAGCTGTAGCACAATGCTTGGCACACAGCAAGTGATTAATAAATGTTTAACGACTGAATGACACCTTGTATACTACTATAATGGTAGACTAACAGTGACTTTGTACATCCACAAGATCATCTGGTCCAAAAGACTCTGGATACCTTAAAATTTTCTCAGAAATCAAAAACACCAGTGAAGCAGCTGTTAATTAAGTATGACTTTATCCACTTTATAGAAAAACTGAGACAGAAATAAAATGACTGGCCAAGTAACAGTCAATAGCACAACCAAAAATAAATGGACTCTAGATTCTGTAACTTAGCACCTCCATTCACTAGCCTTCATTTCACTTTCTAGAAAGCTCTAGATCACTTTATAAGTAAAACTTTATTGACAAATTAATAATTACGTAAGTTCTATTCTCACTTGTTCTACATTATCCTTTCCCCAACCTATATGTACTCATTCATCCATACAAACATTTATTAATTACCTACCATCTTTTTCTTTCCTTTGAGTTTCTTAGGGTAACTAATATTAACATTAGCACTTTATACTCATGCATTAAGTGCATATGCACATTACAGCAGCACAGAAATGGTGTCTGTGTAGTCTATGTTATACTAAATGCTAAGGAAATTCAAGGTAAGGGTAATCACACACACTGGTCAGAGAAAGCTGTATGTAAAAGGTGATTCTTAAGCACCAGAGTGAAGAAGAGGAAAGAATTCTAGGTACAAAGATGATCAGCATTAATTAGCAAAGAAAAAGCTGCAAATTATTAAGATGTTTTTAGGATATTCTTAGAATGGCATTGGTTAGAACAGGTGAGATATGTTGGAAAGAAAATGATACTATTAAAAATATTGAGTTACCATGAGACCTCTGTCAGTATTAGGGTAGTTGGAGGGGAAAAAAAGTTATATGTATATAGATAGATAGATAGATGGATGATGGATGGGTAGATGGCACAGGGTGAATTGAAGATGAAGGGGTGATATCTAAAAAATAAAATTAAGGGGTGAAAGAAGATTATACTGGGAGAAGGAGAAAGGGAGAGGTAGAATGGGGTAAATTATCTCACATAAAACAGACAAGAAAAAGTTTTTACAATGGAGGGGAAGTGGAGGAAGGTGAGAGGGAATGAGTGAATCTTATTCTCACTGGATTTGGCTTAAGGAGAAAATAACATACATACTTAATTGGGTATGGAAATCTATCTTACTCTACATGAAAACGGGGGAGGGGGATAAGAGACAGGGGGGATGATAGAAAGGCGAGCACACTGGGGGAGGGAGTATTCAGAAGCAAACACTTCTGAGGAGGGACAGGGTTAAAAGAGAGAATAGAATAAATGGGGGGCAGGATAGGATGAAGGGAAATATAGTTAGTTTTTCACAACATGATTATTATGGAAGTGTTTTGCATGACTACACATGTATAACCTGTATCGAGTTGCTTGCCTTCTCAATGAGGGTGGGAGAGGAGGGGAGGAAGGGAGAAAATTTGGAACTCAAAGTTTTAAAAACAAATGTTAAAAAATTGTTTTCACATGCAACCAGGAAATAAGATATACAGCCAATGGGGTATAGAGATCTATACTGCCTTACAGGAAAATAGAAAGGGGAAGGGGGATGTGGTAGAATGGAGGGCAGATTAGGGGAAGGAGTATTCAGAATGCATGCTGTCTTGGGGTGGGGGGAAGGGCAAGATGGGGAGAAAATAGGGAACTCAAAATCTTGTGGAAGTTATTGTTGAAAACTAAAAGTAAATAAATTAATAATAGTAAAAAAATATTGAGTTATTACTATGAAAAGCCTTCACTTAGGATCTGAAATTTAAATACACAAATCAAATACAGTAAACGTTCATTCCCAAGAGCTGAAATGCAAAAATCAGAATCGCTGACGTCAGATTTTTAAAAGCATAATATTCATCTTACCTGCCGGTCCATTTCATGAAGTCTATACTCAATAGCCCTCTCTACGTACTCCTTTCTGTTGGAAAACGTAAGTGGGATACTATTCCCACCAGGGATTATAGGAACCATTTTGCCGTCAGCACTCTGACCCACAAAAGAATCAAGTGGAATCATCTAGAAATAGAGAATAAAAAGTATGCTTATTTCTTAAAACTGAAAAATTTAACCAAAAAATGTAAATAGATTCACCATATCATAGTGTGTATACATATAGTTTCAAGGTTAAAAAACGCTCCCAACACTGAGGTTCACTACTCTATTCACTGTGCCAGAGCCTGATCCTCCCTTTTTGTAACACATTAATGGAGGGCCACCAGTGCAAACTGAGGGTGATAGGATTTTTTCCCCATTAGCAGGTATTTTAGCAGCAGCAAGATGGATTATATTTGCCGCAAGCAACCAAGAAAAATGAGTCAAACTACATGACAACTATATGTTAGAACCTGAATTTTTAAAGAAATATTCCTATTAATGTCAACTTATGTAAGTCCTGTAATAAATAACAATAACAAGAAGTTGCAGTTGGTTAACTCACCTCATGGAAATTCTCTTCCATAATCCCACTGTCTTCAATGTGAAGAATGCTATTGAGGGTCTGCACATAGAGCAGATCCACCTCCTCCAGGTCCTCTAATGTGAGTGGGATACAACACAATTGTTTCCAAACCATTGGAGCCAAGTGGAGATCTAAAGGTTTCTTGGTACGGATAGCAACACCCATCAAAATTCCCAAGAACTTAAACTGCATTAAGTGTTCATCTAAGAAGGCTGATGGGTTAAAAAGGAACCTAAAAAAAAAAAAGAAATTGGACAAACTTTTCCCCAGTTCTTTTAGTAATAAGTTAGGATGCAAAATCTATGAAGTACTATAATCTAAATATATGGCCTTCGCTAAAAAATCAGAATATTTAAAAAAGCATAATAAATAAAAGTTAGGTAAAATAAAGATATAAGATTTATTTCAGAATTCTATATCTTCCAAATAACCTGTATTTATAACTGTTACAAATCCAGAAGGCAAAGAAGCTAGTAATTAAATGCTATAAAACGTAAAATGTTTAGTTTTAGCCTTATAGGATTATCTTTTCATGAAACCAAAAATTTCTTAAGATACAGATCATATGTAGTACCATTTAGCAGGTTAGACAACTCAAGGTCCTATGACACAGATTGTAGAATTTACTATAGGTGTTGAGCAAATTCATACTAACTTACCTGTCTCTGTTGTAACCCACTTCTGCTGTAGCATTTGGGGATGGAATAAGAAGGTCAACTACACCAGTTTCAAGTTCCTGTCAGATTAAAAACATATTTTCTTCAAAAATAACAATCAAGTGCCTCAAAAAAAATTACCTGAATGCATTTAATCTTATTTCCCAATCTCTATCCCCCAGATGAGAAAAAAAAAAAGCTTTTCAATAAAACTGTAATATGCCACAACCAACCAGTTCTTTACTTTTACACATTTCACAGGTTTCTAAGTTTTCTATCTAAAACTAAATAAGGAAATCTACCTCATGGAAAATATTTAGCAGTGAGATGAACCACAGTAAGAAAACAAACAGCATATAAATAGGAATTGGGAATAGCTGTGAAACACATATTGCTAGGACGCAATCAAATAAACACCAGAAAAACAGCTTCTGAAGTGACAGGTTTTCACTAACATTATTTAGTCAGAGATTCTTTTAGTACAGGCTCCGTACTACTAGCAAATTTTGATACCATTACAAGTTAGATGTTTTAGAACCAATATCAGGTCAGTGCTGCCAATGTGGATCTGAAAGGTCAAAGCTGTGAGTCTGTTGGGATTTTCTTGAGATTTCACCCCTATGCCAGGGGTTTTTAAACATTTCTGTGTCATGGACATCTTTGGTAGTTTGGTGAATTCAGCCTGTGGGCCCCTTCTCAGAATAATATTGTTTATAATAATAACTGAAGGAAATGCTAATTTCAGTTATAAGTTTGTGAAATAAAGATCCCCATCCAAGTTTATGGACTGCCTGAAGTCTATCCATAGGGCCCTTGGGGAAATGGGGGTTTTAGGATTAGAAATGCTACCTTAGAGCAGTGGTATCAAACTCAAATAGAAACAGAGCAACTAAACAATATATAAGGATCCCTGCAGGACACACATTTACTTGGAAAACTACCTATTAACATTATCTATGTCCTACTGCAGTCTTATTTATTTTGTTAAGCATTTCCCAATAACAGTTTAAATTTCATGTGGGCTGCACTCTGATTTAGAAGACTGCACGTCTAACCTTTGCCCAAAGCACTGGAAAGACTACGAGCACAGACGCTTTCCGACTTCGGGAATGCAAATACGTCTTTTAAAACTATCAAATGATCAAAACATTAGAATGCAGACACAAATACTAATAGGAAGCAATATGCTGACACTCATTTCTACAAATCCAAATATGGCCTTTACACACTTAACAGTAATATCATTTTACATAATTAAGTCCAACTCAAACATTTATTAAAAGCCCACTAAGTTCAGGGCACTAATTCATAAATATATCCTGCTAGTTTATAAAAATTAAATGTGCAAACATATATGTAACTTGGTTCCTAATGGAACCATCGATAAAAGACAAAACTGCCCCTACATCAGTGACTCTTTCCAGCACTCCAGATATCAGAAATACCTGGCACATCTCCGTAATTGTATCATCGAATACTCCTCCAGCATCATCAGCTCCTTCTCCAACCAGCTTCACTTTCCAGGCTCGAGAGGGCAGACGAAGGTCTGAAGCGTTTAGCTTAACCACTTGTCTTGCTATCTGTACAAAAATAGGCTTACATTTTCGACCTCTAAAAGAAAAGCAGAGAGGAAATAAAAATCAACTCTCACAAATTTTCACACATTACCATAACAGTCTTAGAGACAGAAGGTATCTACTCATAGATTGCATGTATCATGTTGGATAAAGCAATCAACCTTTAGCTCCAGGTTCCTTTGGTATTAAAACAGAATAAAACAAAATAAACAACCTGGAACATCTGGGTGGCACAAGAGAGCACTGGTCCTGGAGTCAGGAGGACCTGAGTTCAAATCTAGTCTCAGACACTTGACGCTTACTAGCTGTGTGACCCTGGGCAAGTCACTTAACCCCACTGTCTAGCAAAAAAAATAAAATAAAACAAACAACCTCCCTCCTCCCACCTCCCCGCCCTGCAAGCAGTCGCTACATCACACATTACTGTATATTCTCCAAAGCTCACAATGCCTATTGGTAACTATCTAAAGACCAGCAGGGCATAAACAAGGCAGGTAGGTATTTAAATAAATTACATTTGGTGTGATTTGTGATGTTACTAACTGTAAACATTCATCAGAAGAATTCCAGACAATAATTTAAAAATATACACCATGCAGATACTAACCTTGTTGATATTCTTTTTACAGTTATTTGAGGACCATAGTTCTTGCCCTGCACCATAGTTTTCCCTATGGACCGTACCATAGGGAGCGTGTAGACTCTTGGTGCTAACAGAGGTCTAAGCTGTCCTTGTACGATTCCCCATGTTCCAGCATTATAATGAGATGTGCTATTCTGTAACAAAGGGCAATGGTATAAGAAACCTTACTTTTCTAACTGCCTTCTCCACGACCTCACTAGCAGCCTTCTACCCTGCATTCATGAACTATGGGGATACCATCTACTCCCCCAAAGGCGTCATGCGCCGTCCTTCTGGCCCAAAGTTCCCTTCCTTGGCTACTATGCCCCTTCGTATGTGTTCACCATTATGATATAAGCTTCTTGGGGCTGTCACTGCTTTCTGTATTTGCATTCCCAGTGCTCAGCAGACAGTCTGGCACACAGTAAACACTTCATACGTGCTTTTTCATTCGTTCACAAAGTATAATATACCAAGGCTTAGAAATAATTTTCATTATTAGAATGAAAATCTCATGTACCTAATGAATATGTTGGAAACATTTAACATTTTTTTATCCTCCCTCCCCCTGCCCCTGATCTGCTAGATGTCTGAGAAAAAAAAATAATTTAAGGATAATGAACAGATAATTCAATTTAATTCAGCAAGCACTATGTTCAAGATAGGGTGCTAAGTGCTAGAGATGCACAAACAAAACTGAAAAACAGTTCTTGCTCTGAGGGAACTTATTTATTAGTGGAATCAATGTAAAATTATCTTAGGAACAGATATTAGCAGGCCTCTCTACCAAAAATATACCAAAAACTTAAACCACACTGCTCCTTCCCTTAAAGTTAAAAGTTATTATAAAAAGACTATAATTTGGGTAAAATTTACTTTACTGCAGGAAGGCCATGGTTATTTGTAAAGGTATTGTGGTTGCATAAATCCAACATTTATGTATACTATAGAATCTTCTTGTTAATTGGCCAAACACTGAATGTTAAAAAGTCCTAAAACTATACATGAGGCTTTACATAAATTAAAGAGACTCTGTTTTCAAATGCTTAGTCATTTGGAATAGCTTCAACTTCTGACATATCAAAATATGCAAAAGGGTAGAGAGGTTCACCGGTCTAATAGAAAAGACACCTAGCTGAGAGTCAGGAGACCACCGTTCTTATCCCAGCCCTATCACTGATCTTAGGACTGGTCTCTTAGGTGACATCCTTACCACTAATATTTTCCATTTCACTTAAATGTTGAGGAAAAAAAAACATTAGCTACGAATGTATAGTATGCTTTTAAAAAATGCTTAAAGCAGAATTACTTATTACATTCTTTCCCCTCCCCTCCAACAATGTTTTACCTGGTTATTGGGACTTAGATTCAGTAACCTCCAAGAAGAATACATGAGATCTGAAAAGTGATAGAGCAGTCTAAGCCTGGCTCTTACAGTATGAATGCTCACTTCCTTCAGAGCACCGTATTGGGGTGGGATGGCATCAGGCAAACCCAGCTGTAAAGGCACTGAGACACCTGCCACAAAAACCAAATACATTCTAGAGGTTAATAATCTTTTAGAATTTATATTATAGCAACATGTCTTTGCTTCCTCTGCTATTGTGTTTCAATTAGGAACAACTCAGAAAAGTTTAACATCACATTATCCAACTTCAACAGTTTTTCCATGAAAATAAAATTACATGGTTCATTTTGTTCTCGACATGTACAAAAATAACGAAAAGTAGACAAAGCTCTTGAAAACAGAATGCTCATGTGACTAACTTAATGCCTACTATGGATTCTGCAGGAACTAGGAGTGCCATAATGTGAAAGGAACACAAAATTTGACTATGACTGGCTCTTCCCCTTAGAGAACATGATTCATTAAAAACAAATGATAATTCTCCACAGTTTTAACAGCATGAGAAAAGGATAGATCTAGAACACAAGTGCTAACCTTCCCCCACCCCTCTGCATAAGTAGAAAACTACTAGGTGTGAAACACTGTATATATCAGATTTTCTTCCTGTGTTGGTTAGTTTTACTGAACTTTTTTTAGTTTTTCTCTTTTTTGTTCATTGTTAGAAGTAATGGTTCTCTGGGAAAGGAAGGTGAAAATGACAATTTATAAAGTATAATTCCAAATTACATTATATGGTAAATATGTTTCTGAGAAAATTGAAGATGCCATCCATTAACAGAAAAAAAAATCTTTTGGGGTTGACTAGCCATCATAGGCTCTATTATGCAGAAAACCTCATTTGAGAACTATCAGCCAATAAATTCCATCTTTGCAAGGTATATTCAAGGCCAAGACACTCCCATAGGTCCCCAGAACATATGGCCAGAAAGGAGAATCTAGCAATGTGAAAGGACCTCGCAATGTGATAGGATACCATCACATCTTAGCCAAGGATTCCTGAGATAATTAAATAATTTGATGCCTCAATTACCTGAGGAAGGTCGTCAGTGGACTTTAAGGAGATATTAAGGACCCTCATTTCTGACAGTTCTAAATTAGGACATACCGATGCTAATTTGAGTTGCTTGCCTAGTATATCAAACCATAGCATGTCTCCATACACCAAACTAGGCTAATACAGCTTCATTAACTTACTTAACTTTTATTCTCTGCATCCCTTGACAGACAAAAGAAATGATCAATAGAAAGCTCCATTCTTTGCTTCATTAAAACAAAAAATGCTATTATATATGCTGGTAAAAATTTGATCTTCTTTGATTCTTAGAAATGTCATTTTTTTCCACTGCAAGTGCTTTATAGATACATTATCTTGAAAGATTCATACTGTGAGAAGATTTGCAGTGCTACCTTCGTGAAGAATGCTTAGTGGCTTGGGTAAGATTTTATTAAATCAGAATGATTACTTGATGCAATTCAAAACTGAAAAGCAAACCAATCTGTCAATAAAAAAAAGGAAAAGAAAAAAATACTGCATTCACCTGGTGCTCTTGGTGGAACAGGTGAAGCAGTCCATGCAGCACTATGACAACGGCCAGCTGAAATCTGTCGAATATTCTTCCCTTGCAGAATTGTTATTAAAGTTGGTTCTCGAACATGGTTAGTGTGGCCCAGTCCAAGCTTATAATTGATAAAAGCAGAATGAATTAGAGAGGAAACAAAGATTATGAAATATGATTAAAATGACAAAAGTTACTAGCATTTGCTCTAATCACTGCCATCAGAAGAATAACAAACATAATTATGTTTCTTTCATGACGATCACTTCTACAAGCCTAGACTGCCAGTCTCCTGAAAATTCGTCTGGAAATAGCTCATTTAACTTATCCTTATCATCACTCCAAACCTTGCAGATGAGACACTTAACAATCAAACACAGCCATGGCCTCTAATTCTAAAGAGGAAATGAGTTCTTTGAAAAGAAAGCAAAGTTACCCATGAAATCAAAGTATCTCTAATTTTTGCACAGAGGAGCAAATTCATGCACTGTTAACTGAAAGTTAATATTTCATCCGTTGAATAGCTCCATATTGGAAAGGAGAAACATAACAAGTTCCTATAGGCGGCTCTCACTGTCTACACTTCTTTTTCCCATTAAAAAGCGATAGCAAACCTCTACTGATGGGTAAAAAGTAGAGGAACATAATAATGGTAACAACTTTATTTATATAGCATTTTAAGGGCTGGAAAAGACTTTTCATAACAACCTTTTGAGGCAGATAACAGAAATATGACCACCCACACTTAAAGAAATGACAATTGTGTTGTGATTTTTTGACAAATATATTAAAATTAATGGCCAACAAGGAATTCTTCTTGCCATCCTTAATCTGGACATAAGAATCTTCCACATCAAAGAGTACGATAAACCACCATAAGTATCATAGGACCATGGAATCATAGATCTAGAACTGAAAGGGACCTCAGAGGACATCCAATTTAACTCCTCATTTTACATGTGAAGAAATTAAGGCCTATGGAGGGACTTGGCCAAGGTGATACAAGTTACTACTTGTAGTCTCAGAGGCAGGACATGACCCTAGAGCCTCTAAATCTAGATCCAGTGCTCCTACCATATCACACTGTCTCTCATCAGGACACAGGCATGTTATTGTTGTTCAGCTGTTTTCAGTCACGTCCGACTCTATGACCCCATTTGGAGTTTTCTTGGCAAAGATACTAAAGTGGTTTGTCATTTCTTTCTCCAGCTCATTTTATAGATGAGGAAACTGAGGCAAAGAGGGTTAAGTGACTTGCTGAAGGTCACACAGCTACTAATCTGAGGCCAGATTTGAACTTGGGAAGATGAGTCTTCCTGGCACTTTATCTACTGTGCCACCTGGCTGCCTGTGTGTTCCACCACATTGACTCTAATCAGGAAAAACGCATAGAGGATCAAATATTTAAAGCTAGAAGGGACCTCAGAAATCATCTACAGCAACCCGTTCATTTTACAGATAAGGAAACTGAGACTTAAGAGAGTCTCTTAGACTTCCCCAAAGCATACAAGTAATAAGTGACAAAGTCAGGATTCAATATGGCATTACTGCACTGTACTGCCTTCAAAAGTTGCCCAACGCACTAAGAGTTTAAGGGGCTTGCCCATAGTCACACAGACACTACGTGTCAGATACAGGCTACTCCTTTAGCCACCGTGCCTCTCTAAACCCAGGACCTACACTTTGGCTGAATGGAGGAATGGGGGTGTAATTCAGTGATGAGAACTAATAGAGAAGTCTGGTCAGTGACTCAGGGAATCAAAATTCCTTCACCATCAAGGCAACCTCAGGTTGTTGCAGCTCATGTGACTTCTTGTCCCTTTCAAGGCTATTTTAAAGAGATCTTACTTGTATTAAAATGTCTAAGGAAGCAGGTGGGAGAAAAAAAGTGGTATGACCTAATGTAATATGCCTCAGACCCTGTACTGTCTAAGGAACGAACAGCCCTGTCCTTGAACATCTCTCCATCACATAAATGTTTAACCTATAGTCCATTTAACCCTAACCCAAGTTCCTGAAGAAGGAAAAAATGACATATTATTGTTTTTTAAGAATAACCAAAGCATGTTTTCTGGCTATATTTCATCTAACAGGGTTTTTAAAAATAACTTTTCCCCTCCTTTCACCAATACCTTAATATAATGTTCATTATATTCATTTATACCTCACACTTTATAGTAACGGGATAAAAGAAACATAAATATTCCTCCCATATTGTGTATTTTTACATTATGGCTACAGCTTATGTCAGACAATGCTTCCAATGAAGAATGATTAGTGTCACAGGATTGCAGATTTAAAAGAGACTTCAGAAGTCATCTACTCTAACTTTTAATTGAACAGCAAACAAATATGTCAACCCACATCTGAATAATTCCCTGTAAGACTTATCCAAGGATTGGTTATCCAGCCTTTGCTTAAAGACCTTTAGGGAGGAGAATCCACTACCATCCAGAGGCACATAATTTCAAATTTGGATAACTCCAATTCATAGGAAGTTTCTCTTTATATCATACCTAAATTTGCTTCTTGGAAATTTTCAAACTATTACTCCTAGCTCTGACTTCTCACTGGTGCTTATCGAAGAGGGGTGAGACTTGAACAGCCCTGGACTTTAAGAATATCAATTTCACAGCTAAGTGGAGGATGGACTACACATTAAATTAAAAATCCACTTCTCTTAACATCTATTACTTGTTCTTTTGTTTTCCTTCTAACAACCAAGCAGGAAAAGTCCAATCCATCTTTCATTTTATGGCTATCTTGTCCTCCCCTGAGTCTTCAGATTAAACAATCCTAGTTCAACCAAACCTCTTCTGATATAATTCTGAGGCCTTTATTATGTAGGTTGCCCTCTTCTGTACAGGCCTCAGTTTATCAAGGTCTTTGCTAAAATTGTGGTGCACAAAACGTATAGTACTACAGATGTGGTATCACCGTGTTTAAAAGAACACCGACATGAATGCTGAAGTCTTCAAGATCACTACAGGGAATGGGGAGAAAGAAAATCTGATTCAGATGCTGAACTGTTAGAGAAAGGAAGAGAAGACATTGCCGTACATGGATAATACAAAATTTTGTTTTTGTTTGACTACACATGTTACAAAGGTTGTGTTTTTCTTTTTTTTTTTTTCTTCAATTTTTTCTTGAGAAGCAGGGAGAGAAAATAAATGCTTATTGACTGAGAAAAAATAAATAAAATATTTTAAAGAAGAGAAAAGGAGGCAAGAATATCCTGAGAATTAGTGGATTCAACAGATGTCCACTAACTATCCCTTTAATAAATGTTCTACAATTTTGCTAGGAATCACAGAAACAGACAAAAAAGATAAATGTACCTGTCCTTCTGAATTACTGCCCCAGGCATACACATCTCCAGTTGATGCTAAAGCAAGCGTATGTTCGGCTCCTACTGCTACATCCTCAATCACAACTCCAGCCAGGACTGGGATCTGTTGTGGTCGGTTGTGATTTCGAGCACGACCTTCTGGCAAGCCTATCAAACGGTCTGTAAAGCCCCAAAAAGCAAACATTTTATTGACACAGCACATTCTTTGAGTTTTTTAAAAACTTATTTACACATACACACACGAATATGAAAAATTAGGGGAAGAGAAGACAACTTATACAAATGGAATATGAACACCACATCCTTTATATCACGCTGCTAGCAGTCTCTACACTCCAGCCAAACCAGATTACTTATGTCCCTCAATCATGGCCTACGCTTTTCCACATTTCTGTAAACTACCACCTATGCCTCTTGTCCCTGCCAATCTCTGCCTGATGAAATCCCAGCTTGGTCATTCAAAGAAAAGCCTAAGTGACAAATTTTCCCTAAAGTCTTACCCAAGTGCCTGAACTAAATTGAGATCATCTTGTCTTAATGATATATATTTCTTTTACCCATAGATTTTAAGTTGTTTTAGTAGTACCTGGGCACATCTTACCCCCAACACTTACACTAAGATCCCTCTGAAGGCAAGAGTTGTACCTTATTTACCTTTGATTTTCCCTAGAACCTAAGCACAATGAATTGTACAAAGAAAGTACTGAATAACTGTTTGTGGAGGGAATGGAAGGGAATGGAGAACATGATTCTTGTGAAATAGTCTGCCTTTTTAAAAATGCTAGTTGGCTTATAAAAAGTCTTAGCCTTAAAAAAAAATAGTCTTAGCCTTGATCCAAATTCTGTAACTTACAGTAGATTCACTAGATAAACTGAGATATTCTTCCACTTTCACCTCCATTTTTCTGATTATAATTTTATATAATATAGAACTTTCAGCTAATCTAAACAAAGTAAGAATGTAAGGTAAATTATACTATATGGTTCTTCTTCTACAATCTTTTTTTTTAACCCTGTAATTTCACTGGTATAGGAAAATCCCTTAACCAATACAGGCTGGCATCTTCCTTTGAGAGGTTAAATCATTACCCAAGGTCACGCAGCTAGTACGGAATAGAGTCAGGACTTGAACCCAGGTCTCTAGGCTCCAAGTCTACAATTTTATTTTTAGTCAGTAAATAAATATTTATTAAGCACATATTATATGCCGGGCATTGTAAAAAGGTATCTAGAAAATGCACCAGCCCAAATTCTGATGGAAGAAATCCCCAAAACATAACAGCATGTCCTTTGGAGACAGCTCGGGGGGTCTGCTGACACTGGCAATGTGGCCAGAGCAGGAGCATGCAGCTGTCAGAGCCTGCTATGCTCGAGGAGAGGCTGAGCACAGGGTAGGAACAGGTGCCAGACCTGTACTGAGGCTCTGGGAGGGGACAAGTGCCAACTGGCAATTTTGCTGACTACTACGCAGTTCCAGGTCACAGATCTGCTGTGGAGTGAGAAGGGGACCTACAGAGGAGAGCAGCATCCTGGGGGATGGAGGTCTTGGGCTTTTGTGTATAGAAAGGAGGAAATTCAGAAGACGGCAGCAGCAGCTGCAGTGGTTTGGCTTAGACCCCACGAACAGAGGACAGTTTCACTTCCAGCATCTAGTCCAGCTTGTACAGAAATAATCAAGGCAGGAATCCCAAACCAAATCAAAGGGGAACCTACAATTCTGCCACTCTAAATCAATAGAGCTTTTCAGCTAGCTGATAGGGGCTGAGTCCAGCAACAGTTTATTCTTGCTCAGATCGAAACCCAGGTCAGGAACTGGTAGCAATCAAACTCTGTCTTAGATCAGACAAGTCTAGAAACACTGAAAGCTTGCAGGTCCCCAGCCTGTCCCTGAGATCCTGGTGTAACACAATACTCAATATGCTAAGGAAGAAGCAATAGGACCAGTCCAGAATGTCCCTTCAGAAGTGTGGCAGAGCCCAGCGCTAACATCAAGGCCAAAGTCAGCAAGTAGGCTGGAAGAATGGATTAAAAAAAAAAAGAATCCCACCAAAACAAGCTATTACAGTGGCAGGGACCCTAAAAAAAACAAAAAAACCCAGAAGAGAATAAATAAAACATTTATAAGCAGTGCCTCAAAGAAAAACACATCTTCGGCACAAATTCAACTAGAATTCCTAGAAGAGATGAAGCAAGAGTTTAAGAAGGTTTTATAAATGGAATGACAGCACTTGAGGAAGAAAATGGAAAATAAATAAAAGCTATGGAAGAAAGAACTGGAAAGGGGATTAACAACTTGGCATAAGACACAAAACCTTGCTCAAGCAACAAACTCCCTACAAATCAGAATGGATTAAATAGAAGCCAACAATTTCATGAGACAATTAAGTATTAAAATAAAGTCAAAAGGCTGAAAAAAGAGAAGAAAATACAATAAGGGATCTCAATAGCAAAAACAACTGAACTGGAAAACAGATCGAGAAGAAAAATTTAAGAATCATTGGACGGTCTGACCACCTCAACCAATAAGAGAGCCTAAACATCATATAAGATATCTACCTATATCTCTCACAACCAGAGGGCAATATAGAAACAGAAATAATACACTGGTTATATCCTGAAAGAAACCTCAAAATGAAAACTCCCAGAAATACCACCCAAATCCAGAGCTTCTAGGTCAAAGAAAAAATACTGCAAATAGTTAGAAAGAACTGAAGTACCCAGGAGTCACAGTGAAGATCACACATGATTCAACAGCAACAACTATAAAGAAACAGAGAACTTGGAATATGATATTCCAGAAGGCAAAGGATATGGGTTTGCAGCCCAGAAAAACTTATTCAGTAAAACACAGTATAATTTTATAGGATGATAAAATGAACCTTTAATTAAATAGAAGACATCCATGCATTCCTAATGAAAAGATCAAAGCTGCCAAAAACTTCTTAAAGTTCAAACATAAGAGTGAAGGGAAACACAAAAATGTAAACATGAATGAACAATGAAAATCAAATAACCAAATGACTGAATAAATGAATAACTAGGCACACACACAACAGAAGTTACTGCAATATATGAAATACCATATAAACTATTAAAATATGTGGCCTGCATCCACATACAAAATAAATGCTATATACAGAAAGACAAAATTGTATGTACCCACTGATTACAACTCCTTAAAAACATACATATATATATTAACGAAGACACAAAGAGAATTAGAAATTAATGTTCATTAATGTTCTTCCTCATCTCCCACCCCACTAGACTCCTACACCCACAGTTAACTTGTTCAAGTTGATTTTTAAAAAATAAAGATTCCTTACCCTGTCCAAAAGTATACACATGACCATCCTTTGTCAATGCAACAGAAAACTGTGTGCCACAAGCAACTTTTTTGATTCCAATTCCACAAAGAACATCTACTTTCTGCAAAAGTAAAAGTGTAATTATACATACACATTTTGGAAGGGGGAAAAAACTGTGCTATTTCCCAAGTTTAACACGTATATATGACTAAAATAAAATCTCATTTTATGGTAAAATTATTACTGCTTCAGGGTGGTGAGTTAATACTTAAAGCTACTCACCTAATTCCACCAAAATTTAAATACCTTCTTCCTTACCCACTTCTTTCCCTAGTTCCCCTCTCTTGCTCATTACTCCTGCTAAAACTTATCTGAATGGGTAATTTATGATTATACCTCTCAAGATACAGCAAAGGATGGGCAAAATTCAAAGAAGAAAAGTGGGCTTATCTCATAGGACATAGCTAGGAGCAAGGAACCAGAACCCTAAGCTTTAAAAAAACATTTCAAATGGTTATCTAAAACTCAGTCATTTCTGTTGAGACACGGCCCATTCCCCAGGGTGAGAGGTGGATATGTTGACAGAAACAAAGTAACTAGTGAATATATACAGAGAAAAAATACAATATGAGCACCAAAGAAATTTTATCAACTCAGGTACGGAATGTTACATTGCTTATTTCTGACTGGCATCTAAGTGTAAGGCATTTTGTCATCTTAGGCTGTCAAGTCTCTAAAATTCATCTGAAGAGCATGCACCCACTGTGGAATAGGGAGGGTAGTAGTTCACTCAGAATCAGTCTCCAATCCTGCCTGATCTGGAATGCTACTTGTTGGTCTTCCTATGTGCTGGGGCATGTTCAGAAACAGACAAAAGGGAACTATGCCATAGGCTGACATATTTGTAATCTGTTTTGGTATCTCACAGAATTGGAGATTTAGAGTTGGAAGAAACCTTAGAAATCATCAAGTCCAATCATTCTCATTTTACAAATGGGGAAGCTAGGGTCACCTAGATAACAAGCTATAATACTAAGATTTGAAATCAAGTCCTTTGACTCCAAATCCATTTTTCTTTCCATCAAATCATTGAGAGCATGAGTTCTCTTCTTCCTTTGAAGCTAGACACCAAACATTATAAAACTATGACTATTACTTTGAGATATTACTTCCCACTTTCCAGAGGTGAAAAAAGTAACTTTGGATCATCTTTAAAAGCTTGGTGGGCTTACTTTAGCCCTCTCCTGCCCAGCTAAGAACTCACCTAACATCAGTATATTACAGAATTAATGTAATAAAAGTGCTCCTGAAAGGTGTGAATTAAAATTTTATAAATCAAATTAAATTTTAAATGTGAAATGTCAACTCACTATTTGACAGAACCCTGCATTTATATTGTGAATCATTCTGTAATTCTACTAAGTAAAGGTCCCTTTAACAATATGACTAGAAGAAAACAATAAATTAGGAAGTTAAGCTCAAATACTTAATTGTTATTTTGTTTTTCTTTTACCTCTTTTAAAAATGGAAGCACAACTGCACTCATGTAACACACGGCCATGCCATATTCAAATGAAACTTGTTTAAGTAGAAACTACCTATGGTACCTGGCAAAAGAGCTTTTTGTGACAGGTCACTGAAGAGTTTCTTTTAGATAATTTCACTATTATCACTTCATTTCTATCCTTTGCAGATTGCAGAAATGCATTCTACAAGTACGCATTTCTTTCTATGGAAAGCCTAAAGTCTATAGTAACTAAGTATGAATTATTTCTCAGTTTGGTCAGTAACAGTTTAATAGGTAAGTCATATTGTGTTGTAAATTTCACTATATGTAAATATGTAAATGATCCATCACAGTGGGCCACTGCCTCCATCAACAAAGACCATAATCTGCCTATGACTGGGTAGTTCAGTCCTACAGAGTTAAGTTTCTTTAGACAGAGGTTAGCTAATGTCATAGATAGGATTTGAATCCGGATCTTGCTGACACCAAGTCCACCACTCTGGAAGAACACGACTTAGCAAGCTGCTACCAACTGTACTACAGAGTAACAAAAGAGAAGGGCTTTTTAAAGTGTGCTTATAATTTCATTGTTGTTGGAAACTCCCTCTATGAATGCAAGTCAGCACCTTCTCCACAATTTGCAGCCTTAGAGACTTGCCTGTGTCACTTGAGAGTTGAAGTGACAGGGCAGCTAGGTGGCTCAGTGAATACAGCACCGGCCCTTAAGTCAGGAGGACCTGAGTTCAAATCCGGCCTCAGACTAAACACTTGACACTTACTAGCTGTGTGACCCTGGGCAAGTCACTTAACTCCAGTTGCCTTTAAAAAAGAGAGAGAGAGAGAGAGAGAGAGAGAGAGAGAGAGAGAGAGAGAGAGAGAGAGAGAGAGAGACAGAGAGAGAGAGAGAGAGACAGAGAGAGAGAGACAGAGAGACAGAGAGAGAGAGAGAGAGTTGAAATGACTTGCCCAGTGTCGCAGAGTCAGTGTCTTTCAGAGACAGGAACTGAACTCAGCTCTTCCTGACTCCAAGGCCAGCTCTCTAGTCATTAACATGCTTTCCTTCATAACATAATATTAATTAAAAATAAAATGGCCTATGGTCAAAATGTTTAAAGATTATGAAAAACAAGATGATCAAGAGAATTAACCTGTGGTGAAGACTTTGCAGTAGAGTTTCCCAAGCCAAGTTTTCCATAATCTCCATCTCCAAAAGCCCACACCATTGAACCATCTGCAGATACAGCTAGGGTATGATTTAATCCACAAGCCACCTATTGGAAAAGCATTCAGGAAGCTTAACCAAAACACCACAAAACAACTGCCACATATTTGAAAGCCTTTATTTTCCCACCAATTATAAAATAATTTTCTTTATTCTCTTCTGGAATAGCTATACGAAAGCTATTTATAAATTATTAGCTGTAATACATCAACACATCTCAGTTTCTAATGTTAGCACAGAATTAAAAACCAAACCAAACCTGGTGCTACCTAAAAGTTACATCCTTGATAACAATGATATTTGGCCTTAGCTAGGAATCAAAGAAGTTAATCATTAAGAAAAGGTTTGTATGTAAACCATGCCTCAAAATACTCAGTCACTAGTTGTCAACCTTATATAACTATTTACAAGTACATTAATATTTCTCTCTCTTACCTTCTTTGGATCTAGAAGGTACTTATAGTCTCTACATGTCAGGGAGACATTCTTAGTCCCCTAATAGCAACCTCTACATTCTTACCACAACACACATACAATAATTACTTAAAAGCAAAAATAATTACCATCCTACAAAAGAGACAACTGAAATAAGGATGCCAAATGATAATCAAAAGGTTTTTCTTCTTTCTGTTCAGCACCATATGGAATGTAGGCTATGGAACATAGGTACACTCAGGATGATCTACTATTACATGTTAGAAAAGAAGAGGGCCATCCTGCAGTTATTATTTTATATTTTGCCATTTTATGATAAAGGCATGTGTTAATATTTGAATTTTCATGTTAGAAAAAATTCAACATACCCATAAATTTTAAAAAATTCCAAAAACATAAAAAAGTGATAAAGAGGTGAACCTGCAATACAACTAGTATAATCTTAAGTATGGAGAGCATAAGT
This sequence comes from Phascolarctos cinereus, assembly GCF_003287225.1. Taxonomy (NCBI): domain Eukaryota; kingdom Metazoa; phylum Chordata; class Mammalia; order Diprotodontia; family Phascolarctidae; genus Phascolarctos; species Phascolarctos cinereus. The sequence goes on from NW_027555736.1 coordinate 142,874,897, forward strand.
GAACAACACTGAAGAGACAAGAAATCATTATCAGATGCACTATTTTACAGATTCATTCCATACTTGTCCAATTTGGTATCCCTCTAATGCTGTCACTCTCTCAGGAAGCTTTTTGTTAGAAGTGTTTCCAAGGCCCAAACGACCATAGTCACCATTTCCAAATGTAAAAAGCTTGCCATCTGATGTCACCACTGCTGAGTGTTTGAAGCCACATGACATCTGAAGTAAAAATAAAATGCACGTATTTTTAAAAAACATAATTAGTATAATTAGCAAGCTTAATTAATATATACGTTTTAAAACAATTTTAAAAGTTTAATTCATTCAAAAAACATTTTTATTACTACTAAGTCACATTTATACAGATGCCTACAGTTTAGCAAGCGCTTTTCTTCACAACTCTATGAGAACGGTAGTGTAAAATTGCCATCCTCATCTATAGGTTAAGAAACTATGTTTCAGAGAGAGAAAAGGACTTTGTTTAAAGTGATATAGAAAAGTGCAGAGCTGGAATTCTAACCCGGTTTGAGGTCCTCTGACTCCTAATGTAATATTCTTTCCACAATCATGGAAACTAATTAATAGTATCATCTTCAATCTAGGGACTGGAATACTAGTTCACTCTACATTTAAGCTTCTTCCATATGAAGGTCAAGCTGAAGATCAAACTAGGTGGGAGCTGCTTTCCAGAAGCCTTTTGTTTTATAAATTAACTTGGGCTCTGCAAAGAAGAACAGCCTGAAATTAAAGTTACTACGTTTCTAGAGCAAATACTCATTATCAAAAACAGTGCCACATCTCCCCACATGAATCTCAATCCCAGATCACAGGAAAACCATTTATATGAGAAAGAAGCTAAATTTGTCTCCACTGCCTATAAAACCTTGGAATCTACAGTTTGAACACTAAATTGAAATAACCAGTTTAACAGATTTGTTACACTGATTACATAACAAGATGTTTAACTCCTGAGACACATGCTCAACTTATTAAAGAATGCTCTATCATTCTAAATTCATTTACTTTTTAAAAATCTTGTTATATAACATATATACAAATATATACATATATACACCCCCCAATTACATGTTAAAACAATTTTTAACATTTGTGGTTTTTTTGGTGTTTTTTTTTAAAGTTTTGAGTTCCAAATTCTATCCTTCTCCTCCTCCCCACTCCCCGAGACAGTCAGCAATCACATATGTTACACATATGTAATTATGTAAAACATTTCCATATTAGTCATTTTGTATAAGAAGACTCGAATAAAATGAAAGTGAAAAATAGCATGCTTCAGTCTATATTCAGACAATATCAGTTCTTTCTATAATTCATTTACTTTTGACTTTTTATAATGTTTCCCATATTTTCTGTGTAGTGACTAACTTGTCTACATTTAAAGACTGAATGAAAATTCTCTTAAGAACCTGAATCACTTCCTCTCCTTGCAAAGCTTCTATTTGCCTAGGTCGGCGCTGCCGGTCACTATTCCCATGGCCAAGCTTGCCATAGTCTCCATCTCCCCAGCTGAAGACCTCGCCACTTTCAGTTAAGGCCATGGAATGCCCATCAGAGCCACAAGAAGTTACTAGTTGTGTTACCACAAAGCCTACAAAAGAATGAAAAAACAAATCATCCATGCTATATAAAAATTATTCTATTTATTTTTATCATTTCTAAACTGTGTAGCCACAACATCTAAGCATAAGTAAGTTCTCTAAATAAAAACTTCCATAATGCTTATTTATTTTAAAAATAAAATTTCCTTATTTATCTAGCAAAACTGTAGTTAGTTGTTGAAAAGCACTGTCACAAATACAGCTTAAGGGGGACAACTTCCAATTTTATAGGAATGTATTCTATATTTTTTAGTTGTGATTCAGATACTTTTATTTTCATAAAATGCTCATCTCTGCATTACTAAAATTAAAAATAAAAGCTAGTCATTCTTCAGGGAATCATTCCTTGACATTTTTTCTTCCAGTAAAAGCTACCTTTGACACAGAAGTCCTCTGAAATCCTTTATCATGTCTTTATATTATCATGTGCAAACTATTTTATTTTTAAATAAAATATGTGCAAGTTTATAGTAATGTTATTAAAATAATTATAATTTATGCATGTTTCAAGCATTTGATTACATTCTCCAATGGCTCACAATTATATTTATAACTTCCACAGATGCTAACATTACTTACTGACAAGTAACTTCAGAAACAATACTGCTACAATGTAGCAATTAAAGCTGTATCCATACATCTACCACATGCAAGAAAGAATTCAACATCTAGTTATTTATAATTTATGTGAAAATGTTCTACATATATACGTAAATATACATATATAGATGCATACACAGATCCTTTTGGATTTAATTCTATCTATGAATTACTCCTGGTAAGTTTTAATGAAATCTACATTTTCAACTGAAAAAACTGTAACCTTGCAATGCGGAAATAACTGTCAATACATGAAGGTCATCTGAATTTCCTTGTCCCAATCTACCATAACTTCCTTCCCCACAAGCCAATACTGTGCCATTGGCCTGGATAACAAAGGTGCAATTCTGTCCACAAATGATCTGGAATTAAAAACACACATACACACAAATTTATTATATACACATATATACATACTTATGATTCACACTTTACATTTCTGTTATAAGCTTTAAAATTTCAGCATGTTGAACAGCACTCTCTCATGTTTGATATAAAGCTACCTAATCCTCAATCTTAAAATTAAAGTAGTCATTTCCTTGACCATTACAATCCTGCTAGTTTATCAAGATGGCTGTGAAACTAGCATAACTCTTTCAAAGTTATTTGAGATCCTGGGTAATTTTGCTAAGAAGGAGAAGGTTTGGTTCAGAGATTAGTACCAAGGAGCATATAATTAATAGAAGAATATTCAGGCAAAATAGGCCCTACAAATCATTTGAAGTACAGAAAAAAAGAAAACTAGATCAGCAATCCCAACTCAATTCAATTCAATAAATATTATTAAGCATCTACTGCTTCAAAAGCACTATATTATCTGGGGTATAAGGATATAAAGAGGAAAAACGTCGCAATTAATGCCCTTAAGAAAGTTACGACCCTACCAGCGAGACACATACCAGAACCAAATAATTGTGATACAAGGCAGAATGGAGTAAGTATAAAGGAGTATTATGAGAAAATGGAGGAGAGAGAAACCAATGAATATTGGATGATGGTGGCATCTGAATGGTGAATAAAGAGGATTTCAAGATGGAGAAATATGAAGTTAGCTATTTCAGAAGAGAGACAACTTAAACCAAAATATTCTGAGGAGGAAAGTAAGAAATCATCAGTACAAGTTAGAAGGTAAAATACGTGAATGGGGATAGTGTGAAATAAAGCTGACAAGGCAGGATGGAGCTAGAGGCGACTACGAAATGTTAGGCTGAGTACATTTTATTCTATGAGCAATAGGAATGACTGAAGTTTTTGACCAGAAGAGGATGTGATCAGACCTGTACACTACTAAGATTATTTTGTCCATGAAAGATCAATTAAAGAGTTAGGAAATTTAGGCACCAATTTTTTTTATTTTTATTTATTTATTTTTAGTGAGGCAATTGGGGTTAAGTGACTTGCCCAGAGTCACACAGCTAGGAAGTATGTGTCTGAGGCCACATTTGAACTCAGGTCCTCCTGACTTCAGCGCTGGTGCTCTATCCACTGCACCACCCAGCTGCCCCCACCAATTTTTTTTAAAGGCTAAGAAACTAAGATGCTCAAAGAAGTGTTAATGAATGAAAAAAGGACTCATTAATTAGGGGTGTATATAAATACATACTAAAAACAGTATTATTTCTACAATAATATTCTACATAATATTTGTATGAATACATACTAAGAAATAATAATGAATTATCATAACAATTCACTTGGGAAAAAATACTTGGAAATCTACTAGAAAGTCTTTAAATTAACCTAAAGAGCCTTTTAATAGCACTTTTATTTATAAAGCATACTTTATACTCATTTTACTTGGGATTCCTACAATAAGACTAGGAACTATACAGTGCTGCTTTCAGAATTTTCAGCCCTTTAAAAATTTCTCCTCTATCACTGAAGCTGTTACCTGTTGAGCCTGTGAGAATGAAGGAGCAGCAGCTGGTATCATCACGTTTCTACCAGCCTCAGCAAGCTGTCCATGCCTTCCAGCACCCCATAGAAAGACATCACATTTGCCTCCTAGATGCCAGTCCTATACAATCATAAAGACAATCATCTTAAAATTGCTAATAGGGGAAATACAAATTAGGGAACTCTGAGGTTTCACCTTAAACTCATTAAATTAGCAAAAATTACTTAAGAGGGCATCTGTCAGTGCAGTAGGGACTGTGGAGAAATAGAAACACTAATATACTGCTAGTGAAGCTGTGAACTGATCCAAATGTTCTGGAAAAAGTGTGAAATTTTATAGGAAAACCCACTAAACTGTTCATATCTTTTGAATCAATCATTCTACTACTAGATATATATCCAGCAAAGGTAACAGATCCCAAATATAACAAAATATTCACAGCAGCATTCTTTGGGGTAGTTAAAAAGCTGGAAACAAAATAAGAGCCATTTGGGAAATGGCTGAATAAATTGTTAGGAAATGAATGGGATCAATGTCATTAAGTCCTAAGACCCAACAAATATAAGGCATCTGGGAACACTTGTAAGGACTGATGTAGAACTAAGACAGCAAAACCAACAGAACAACAAATACAATCACAACAAAGTAAATGAAAACAACACTAAAATGAAGTCAAACTCAAATTAACTGCAAAGACCAATCTTGGTCCCAAAGAAATGGGAAGGAAACTCATCTCCCCCCCTCTCCATAAAGAAGATGGGGACAGGTGTGAAATGACACATAAACTGTCAGATGCAGTCATTTTGTCAGTGGGGTTTTGCTTAAATTTTTATTTATACATGGGAAGAATCAAGGCGGGGGAGTAATACTGGGAAATGATTTTATATTTTAAAAAGGGCATTAGCAAAAGTCATTAATTGTGGAAAATATTTAATATTAATTACTCCACTTCCAAAATAAAAGAATGACCGGTAGAAAAAAAATTAGGCAGGAAATAAAACTGGGTGATCTATGTGAGATAAAGGATACAATATGACTAACTAAGCTATATGACAGGAAAAACAATCATATTTGGATGTATTTCAAACATATATAAACATCATTTTCACTAACCTCAGGTCTTGATGTTGCCCAAGACATAATCTGTTCATCCATACCATTAATCCATTTACTATTATCCTGCAAAGTCATGGAACATATGATGGTGAATAGTGTAATCAATATTTACTTACTATCTGCTGAAAGCTCAACTCCTCTTTCCAATAGGCAAGATTATATTAGCATTATAAAAACCTAAGAGAATGGTCTCTAATAAAATTGTTATCAGTGCTACATATTGATCAATATTTGTAAGTCTACTCTGCGAAAAGTACTGGGTTACCTGATTCAATGTGCTCTCATACTGTATTTTTAAAATATCAAAATATGCTTACAAAAAATAGAGATGAAAAAGATAAGAGTTTATCACTAGGCTGATCTACTTTGACATGAAGCAGCACTATCTGGTCAGGCATTTATGTTCTTCAGAAGGCTTTTGAAGCCAAATGGCTTTCAAAGGCAGCCAAGAGAAAATGCCAACATATTCAACTATTGTGGCCATATTTAATGACAAGCTTCATGATCATCTTTAAGAATGTAGAGAGGTGGCCAGGATGAACAAAAATTGATTAAATTTGTTTCAATCAAATGAGATGTTCAAAGGAGAATGGTGCAATTTTTTTTAAAAAAGTACATTAATTAGGCAATAAAAAAGTAGTCTAAGTTAAAAGAAAATGGGAAAATAGCAGAAAAGGCTACTGAGTTATACTGAAAGATCTGATGAGTTTCTGAAAATTCCACTGATTTTAAGTAATCCCTTTTAACTCTTAGTCTGACATTCTATCAAGGTTAATATCTGATTGTATGGCATTACAGATTTTTCTGTGATTATAAGTCTGTTTCTATTAATAGGAGTTACTTGCTATTGAATAATGATAATATACCATAGGATTACAGGTCTAGAAGCTAGAGAGACTTCGTCGTTCACCTAGTCCAATCTCCTTATTTTACAGATGAGAAAAATGAGGGCCGGAAAGGTTTAAATGACTTCCCCAAGGTCACACAAGTATTAAGTAGCAAAGACAAGACTCAAGTTTGAGTACAGAGGCTCAGATTCAGCATTCTGGGCTAAGCATCCCTTACTCTGCATCATGCTTGCTATTTCTTACTTGGTTATAGATGCTAGAATATATTGCAATACCTCTCCCCAACCCACGTAAAAATAAAAATTGCTTCAGAGTAATTTACCATCAGGAATGCAAGTTCATCTTCTGGAACTGGTTCCAGGTCAGGAACAGTGAAGGACTCTGGAAATTGTGCTCCCTTTGCCAGAGCTTCAGCAGCTTTTATGGTAGTTGAGAAACATTCTAACCATGCCCATTCAGTTGGATTCCATGATGAAGGGTCAGGAAGACAGCTCTGATGATGAGGCGGTACTGGCGGGTTACACAAAAGCTGATCTAGATGCAGTCCAACAGCAAGGGAAGCCAGACACTGCATATAAGGACTATGAACGAGCTGATCCCCACAAACTACATGTGGCTAAAACAAAATGCAAGGAATAAATATGTTGAGAAAGGTACACAACAAAGATGACTAAATTACCTAAAATCTTTCTGAAGAGTTTAAAATAACTTTTGAAAATTCATAAAATGTTCTTTTCACCTTTAAAAAAAAAGTGACCAAGTATACACTGAAGAAATTCATTTGTAAGGTGACACTTCTGAAGGTGCTCAGGGGTTGAGTTTCAGGATATCCAATAGGGTGAGAATTCCAAAAGAATGGGAACAATGACAGTATTTTTAGAAGAGAGAGAGAGAAAGAGAAAGCGCGAAAGTGAGAGAGAGAGAGAGCAAGCAAGCACTAGCTGGAGAGGATATTAACTGCTACTAAGCCATTCTCATCTCTATAAAATATTTATGAGAATGGTTTCTATACATATTGAAGGTATTCTTGATGAAAACGTAAAGGAAATATGCAGGATTTCGCAATTTCTTACAGTAGAAAAACTGGAAAACTAAAGATTACAAGATCCTATTTGTTGATTATGGAAAAAAAGCAGCTGATTATTAAAAAAAAATAGTTAAGGACTCTCCTAGGAAAAAATGTCTCCCACGCACATGATATAATACAAGATTCCCCAACAGATGTTACCACAAGGATAGTCTCTAATTAAAAATATCAAATAATGCATAAAGTAGGGAGATTCATGCTCACCAAATGTATGTGTCACTGAGTGTGGCTTCTACAGTCCAAAAGGAAGAGAGATTCCCTATAGGTATAGTTGACAGATGACTGTCTGGTAAGATCCCTATCAATGAGATCATCATTCCATCAAAGTTTAAAAAAACAAAACAAAACAAAACAAAACCCTCCAGTACTTCCCCTTAACAAAGGCTATCCCACTGAGTTAGTTAACCAATATATGTGTCTCAGCCAGGCACTGTAGATGAACAATGAGATATATACAGAACTGAATATGTTAAAAAGGAAGGACAGATTAGATGTAGAAAATTACAAAATGCATACCAACACGTTCCATGGCACAAAAACCCATTTTAAAAAAAACATCAATTTTCTCTTTGTGATTATATGTGGCTACAAATCATACAACACCTAAGCATTCCAAAGAATCAATATTTCAAATAACAAAAGAGTCAAAGAAGAAACACATGGAAGATGGAAGACTATAATATAAAATTGCACACTGGCTTTGTTATAAAGTTGCATAAGCAGCATCACTGAGGGAGTAAATGCTTTGAAAAGGAGGTTAACCCAATCACATAGAAAGAGTTGGTCACCTGAACTTATTATATATTTAAAGACCTGGAGAAAAGCCGTTAGTAACCTGAATAGATTCTCCAGTGCCCTGGGTAGGAGAAAACGTAGGCAAGAATAAGAGAAGATGAGGAAGGAGCTGGGTTGCAATCTGCACCAAAGGAAATACCCATATTGATGAGATCGCTGATATATCAATATTTAGGTTGCAAAACCATTAATTTCAATTTAACTAATTGAAATTAAAGTATTACGTTTAGTTCTAAAGGGTCGTCCTCTGGCAAAATGAGAGACAGCCTTTAAAAAAAAATAATTCATCCTTCTTCCAATGTTCCACACACAGATGGTAAAGCTCTATGCCAAAAAAAAAAAATCAAGTAGGCTAGTCCTGATACCCCAGTGAAAGTAAATGGATGACAGATAAAACACTGATTATAGCAGCATAGGGTCAATGATAACTCATTATAAATAAGCAAGAGTTTTGTTCAGATAGCATACTGGGACCAAAAAGTTGGGACCTCTTATTGTCGGGAACTATCTATCACTATTATTTTTTTTTTTAAGGCAACTGGAGTTAAGTGATTTGCCCAGGGTCATGCAGCTAGTGTCAAGTGTTTGGTTTGAATCTGGATTTGAACTCAGGTCATCCTGACTTCAGGGCCAGTACCTTGTCCACTGCGCCACCTAGCTGCCCCAAAAACTTTTTTTTGGGGGGCAGTTGGGGTTAAGTGACTTGCCCAGGGTCACACAGCTAGTAAGTGTCAAGTGTTTTTGGTCTGAGGCTGGATTTGAACTCAGGCCCTCCTGACTTCGGGGCTGGTGCTCTATCTACCATGCCTCCAGCTGCCCCTATCTATCACTGTTAGTATATGCCTAAAGCAGTTCTGATAAATGAAACTGAAAAAAGATTATATTCTGGAAAGTCATTAGGGATAGGCAGCATTGAACATTTAAGAATTAATTATCAAAAGATAAACTGGAAAGTTAGTATACTTTAAGAGAGAGGGCAGTATGGACAGAGAGTAAACAAGAAGGAGGTGCTGGTGACAGTCTCTTCGCAGGAAAGAGAAAAGTAATCACAAGAATCACAAGAAGTGACTATTAATTGGGTTCTGCTTGAGACTGTGGACAATAATACTGCTAAGAATAATGGACATTTATATAGCATTTTAAAGTTAGCAATACTCTTTTCACACATTATCTCATTTGGACCTTATAACAATCCCACTCAGGAAAAAACAGCTATAAATGTCTTCTAAATGCACTGGGGTCTGGAGAAAAAAAATCAATGACCAGCTAAGTTCATCAAAAGCAACTAGCTCACTATTATATTGTACAAAAAGGGCAAGAAGCTCTGTACAAAGACTTCCAGGGCTGTTAACAGGAAAAGGGGTAAAAAAAAAACTCCAAAGAAACAAGCAAAAATTTGATGTGAGAAACTGGTCACAAAAACTAGCAACAAGAAGTAAAATGAGAATTTCACTTCTAGCAAGTATGGCAGGTAAGAGAAACTCTGTAGGAGGACACAGAAAATAGCAATTCAATTCAATTCATAACAAGCATTTTTTCAAATAGAGAAGGTGTCTAGACCAATAGAGGATGTATCCTGACTCTGAACAAGAAGCAGCTTCTAGTGCCCCCTGCAATGATAATGTGCATCCAGAGGTACCACCAATGGAGTGCACATCTAATAATGGTCAGAGGAATAACAAAGAAGTGGTTGATTACTCCCTGAAAAAGGGTAAGTAAGGCAGCTATTTGTTGACCTGACAAAGAATGGAGAGCTTAGCTACTTTTACAGGGTGTGCATCAAGGACATGACAAGAATCCCCAAACATGGCATTCCTAGTGATTCAGATGGAGAAAAATAATGTTTCTCCAGGCCGCACTCCTTATTCTGAAGATTTTCTCCATCATGTCACAAAAGCCTCCTCACTTTACAGCCTGGGACTTTTCACACCAGAAAGTTATTCTGCCCCTGAGACTCTTTCCTCTGATTGAACCGTTCTGCCCAGGCAAGTATGTAGGTCATTTCTATTTTCATTCCTCTTCAGCACCCACTCCTGATTATCTGAACCTTCTCTATTATGCCCCCATGAGTGTACACACACACACACACACACACACACACACACACACACACACACACACACACACACTTTTCACGTGTTGTCTTCTTCCATTAGAATGTAAGCTCCTTTGGGGCAGGGACTATTCTTTCCACTTATATTTGTTATTACTAGCATTTAGCACAGTGTCTGGCATGCTGTAAGTACTTAATAAATGCTTGCTGACTGGAAGGATTCCAGAAAGCACTACTAAACATTAAGAAGTATTGAGTAAAGAGAGGAAGCTCCTAGGGGACCAGGAGATGTTTTTACGACTACTACTGATGGAAGGGAAAGGCTTTAGAAAAGAAGGGGGCATGTGGGAATTGAACAACTCATTAGGACTTCCTGACCTAACAACAAAGGAATGATGGAATGCAACTAATGAAAGATGGTTAAAAAAATTATGGAATGTTGAGAACCTGATCAAATAGGCTATAAACTAAAGATGGAAGAAAACTACCCTTATACATCCATCAAGCAGATACCACAGAGAATAGCAGATACAAGAAAGTATGAAGAACAGAAGAAATAATCAGTAGTTCCAGAAATAAATTCCCAAGAGAGTCAGTGATAGAAAATACTTTTTCAGATGTCTACACACAAAAGGTTGTGTACCTAATAAGATGATGATGATAACAATCACATAGTGCTTTAACGTTTGCAAAGTGATTTATATACATTATCAAATTCAAGGGATGGCTACATTGGCAGGAAGTGGGTTCCCCCCTCACTTAAGATTTCCAGCAAAGAATGGATTGCCACTTTATAGATATGATGCAAAGTCAATTTTTCTTCAAGTAAAGATTAGACTACATGGCTTTTGAGGACTCTTCAAATTCTGAGAATCTATAATTCTTTGACCTGTGACTAAAATATGGCTCTAGAAGGGCATATCTTAATCAAAATGATCAGAATAGATAAAAAGAAGTATTGGAATAGCTTATCAAGAAGATATATTCACATAAGGAAATTCAACAACCTAAAGTCAAGATCATGGTAGAGAGCATCTGGATGAGAATAAATGGAGGGAAAAACAGAAATAATACCGCTATGGAAATATATTAATGACCATTTGGACAGAGGAGATAATTTATAGACAGTTTTGGAAACATCACAACAATCTAGGCACCTAGAATCTAAATTTTAACAAGTGAGGCAGGAATCCTCTGTCAAAAGCAGAACTAATAAATACTTGAATAATTTTATTCTTTTAAAAGTAAAAGAAGCAAACAAGAAGACTACTATTCCAGATCTAACTCTGATCAACAAGAAGAAATGTTACAGTGAAGTAGAAATAATGACAAGTCCATCAGCTCTTTATCTGGAGAAGTATAGCATGTTTCATACAGTCTTTTGGAAATATGGTTGATTATTGTGTTGATCAGAATTACTAAATCTTTCAAAGTTGACTATTTACAATATTACTACAATTATACAAATTGTTCTCCTAGTTCTGCTCACTTCACTTTGCATCAGTTCACACAAATCTTCTTAGAGTTCCCTTTATGATTTCTTACATCACAATAGTATTCCAATGGTATAACTGTTCCAATAGAATAGTTCTTTAAATATTTGGTAAAATTTCCTTGTAAAGCCATACGGTCCTGGAGATTTTCGGAGGAAGGGGGAGGATCATTCATGCTTTGGACAATTTCTTTTTCTAAGATCGGGCTATTTAATACTAGATTTCCTGTTCTATTAATCTAATTAATTTCCTGGGCAATTAATGTTTTTGTAAATACTCATTGATGTTGTCAGTTTTATTTCACATATAGCTGGGCAAAGTGGCACCATATAATTGCTTTTACTTTTTCATTGGTTGTGAATTTAACTTTTTCATTTCTGGTAATGGTAATTTGCTTTTCTTTTAATTCGCTTTTCTTTTTTAAAATCAAATTAGCTAATACATTATCTCTCTTATTTTTTTTCTTTAAAAAACTGGCTTCTAGTATTATTGCTCCAATGGTAGTTTTGTTTTTGAAACTTTCAATTTTATTAATTTCTTTGATTTTTCAGGATTTCTAGTTCGGTGTCTAATTAGGGAAGGGAGGTTACTTTGTTATTTTTCTAGTTTCTTTAGTTGCATGCCCAATTCATTGATCTGCTATTGATGAACGATTTTAGAGATATAAACTTTCCCACGAGTATTACTTTGAAGACATCTCACAAATTTTGTGTGTTCTCAAAGTTGTAATTATCTTTAATGAAATAATTGTGTCTATGATTTGTTCTCTATTACGATTTGCTCAACACATTCTTTAGGATTAAGTTACTGTTTAATTTTATTCTTTGCTTCAAAGGTGCTTTATTGAAGGCAATTTTAATTGCATTTAAGGTGCTTTAATGTTTCTGCTTTTCTGCATTTTTCTAAGGTTTTTATGCCCTATACGATCAGTTTTCATGCAAATGAGAATTAGGTACAATACTTTCTATGCCCATTAAATATTTTCTAAAGGTATATCATACCTAACTTTTCTAAAATTCTAATCAGGTTCCAAACTTCTTTCGTGCTTACTTTTTGGATCTATTTAGTTAGGTCTAAGAGGTAAAATCAGCCCCTTACTCTACTATTATAGTTTTACTGTCTATTTCTTCCTGTAACTGATTTTTCTTTTATAAATTTAGATACTATGCTGTTTGGTGCACATATTTTAGTATTGATAACAATTCACTGCCTAAGGATATCTTTTAGCAAAACATCATTTTCCTGTTCCTATTCTCTTACTCAGGCCTATTTTTGTTTTTTCTTTGTCTGAGAACATGATTGTACCCCTGCCACTTTAACTTCTTCTGAAGTATAACAGATTTTTCTTTCTAGCTCCTTATCTAATTCTGTAACTTTCTGTTTCAAGTATGGTTTTTTCTTTTTAAACAATATATTCTAGTTGCCAATTCATTTTATGAGTGAATTCATCCCAATTACTTTCACAGTTCTAAACCACCCTCTTTTTACCCCTGCCCCCTCTTTAAAAGTCTGTTTGGCTTCTGACTAATGCCTCCTTTAATCTATCTGCTATTCTTCAGACACAGAAACCAAAAGGCTACTTTTGGTCCACTTTTGGTCATGCTGGGAAGCTGCCTCCTCTCTCATGGGGGAAACCCATGGAAGCTCCTTTTAACTTTTATGCAGTTGTGGGATGGGAGAAATCACTTACTGAAGTTTCACATTAGATTTCTTGATCACTATAAGGTCTAGTACAAATTCTGAGTTTTTGCTTGAGTGGGTTTAAGGGAGCTGGACAGTCTGCCTCTATTTGGGTAGCCATCTTGGCCAGAAGACCAAGATACAATTTTATCCTGTGCCTTCTGTGACAGATCTTTCTTGGTTCTCTTGCAACCTTGTCTGATCATTCCTTCTCAGTCTCCTTTGCTGGATGGTCATCTACATGTATGCATCCCTCAAGACTCTGTCTTCTCTTCTTGCCTTCTCCTTTGGTGATAGCAATCAGATCCGAAGAGTATGATGATTATTCTCCCTAGTTACCTGTATTTATCTCCTTCATATTTACTTATCTTGGCATGTGTTGCATTTGCCCAGTAGAAAGTAAGCTCCATAAAGGCAAGGTCCATTTTACCATGTCTTTGCATTTCCAAGGCCTAGAATAATACCCTGAATGTTAACAGGCATATGTCACAAAATATTATTGAAGCGAATTTTAAGACAAAATTCAATTCAATAAAATGTATCAAGCACCTCGTATATAAAAGATTCTAGGGAATGAAGATACAATACTGTCAAAGAATCACTGCTGATATGAGCAACTCCATTCTAAATCTGTAACAAACATGTACACTCTAAGACCCTAAACATGTAAACACTCAGACTGTTTAGCTGTACAGTTCAGGATAACAAGATTTATTTATTACTTATCACCCTGAAATAATCCAATATATTCAATGTACGCTATATTGGTACAATCTTGGCCAGTGATTACATTAGCAAAAAGCTAACTGGTCAAGTTCCCTTTAACAGGCTTTTTAGTATTAATGTACTTAATTATTACATTAAGTAGTATTAAAGTATTTAAGTAATTAATAACTTAATTAGTATTAAGGGGAGAAATGATGGAGAGAAGGTGAATTTGCTGATTGAAAAAAATAAATTTTATAAAAATAAAAAAAGAACACTGGACCCAAATGCCACTTACAATCATGACAGAATAGCCTGATGTGACAAAGAAGACCAAGACTAAAACATACACAAAGTCAAATCAGTCCATGTTGGTAATGACCTAAGATTTGAGAAGAAACTAAACGGAGCCTCTGGCTTCCTAGATCATAAAGGTGACTAGTTGCAATTTCACCAGAGATCACACCAGGCAGGGTCTTGGCCCTCAGAAAACAATGACCACCAAAGGATATGAACAGACAGTTCTCAGATGAAGAAATTAAAGACATCTATAGTCATATGAAAAAATGCTCTAAATTGTTATTGATTAGAGAAATGCAAATCAAAACAATTCTGAGGTACCAACATCACACCTAACAGATTGGCCAACATGACAAAACAGGAAAATGATAAATGTTGGAGAAAATGTGGGAAAATTGGAACACTAATACATTGTTGGTGGAGTTGTGAAATGATTCAACCATTTTGGAGAACAATTTGGAACTATGCCCAAAGGACTACAAAAATGTGTATACCCTTTGATCCAGCAATAGCACTTCCAGGGCTATATCCCAAAGAGATCATAAAAATGGGAAAAGGACCCACATGTACAAAAATATTCACAGCAGTTCTTTTTGTGGTGGCAAAGAACTGGAAATTGAGAGGATGCCCATCAACTGGGGAATGGCTGAGCAAGCTGTGGTATATGAATGTAATGGAATACTACTGTTCTATAAGAAACAATGAACAGGCTGACTTCAGAAAAACATGGAAAGACTTATATGGTCTGATGCTAAGTGAAGTGAGCAGAACCAAGAGGACTTTGTACACAATAACAGCCACAATATGCGATGACTAATATTGTTAAACTGAACCCCTCTCAGTATTACAAGGATCTAAGACATCTCCAGAGGCCTCGGGATGGAAAATGCTGTCCACATCCAAAGAAAGAACTATGGAAGTCGAATCACTATCACTTATTTTCACCTTCTGTTGAGTTTTGTTTCATCTTTCTGATGGTTCCTCCTATTGGTTTTAATTTTTACTTACAACTTCACTAATGTGAAAATATGTTTAGTAGGAATGTAAATGTAAAGCCTATATCAGATTGTGTGCTGTCTTGGGGAGGGTGATGGGGGAGGAAGGGGGAGAAAAATTTTCAACTCAAAAGAACATGGAAGTGATTGTTGACAAATCAAAATAAATTAATAAAATGAAAAAAAAATTTTTTTAATTTAAAAAAATTAAAAAAAGAAAACAATGACCACAACCACCATTCTGTCTGTCTGGATTCAGTTCCAACTCTTGGACTTCTGATCCACCATCATCATTTCTACCAGCTTAGGAGTGATCAGCTTATTTTGATAGTTTGAATAGGATGTTGGGGTGGGTGTTCATTCTCTATAGTATTTCTAAGGGAATCTTGGGTAATTCATATTTTTTCTGTGGTTATCAGAGTAGGGACTTTTTTCTTTGCTGTTAAATTGGATGATTAGGTAAATTGAGGGACTCAAGAGTGCACATATTGATTGGAGTAAATAATAGCAATGTGATGAACTAAATCATGGAATACCTTGCCTTTCCTTAGAGGGTAGGTTCTCAGTTTTTGCCAATGTTTTTCACATAATTCTTCAGGAACTTATACTAAAGAAGTCAATAAAAGAAGCTAAACAAACATAAACAATTATTAAGAATTAAGAAGTTTATGACCTAATGTGAAAGACATTTACACAAATAACTGTGATATAAACAAGGGAGTGTGAGAAAAATGCAAAGCAGAAATATAGGCCAAAAAAAAAAAAGCCTGACCCAACAACTATAAGCCATGTGAGGTGGGGAAAAGCACTTTCACCTTTGCTTGAGGGTGGGAAGAGGGAGAAAGAGGGGAAAGAGATGATAGGGGAAGGCTTCATACAGAAGCTGGCAATATGGAATTGGGCCATAAAGAAGGGGACAAAGATATAAAGATATGTTGGGAGTCCCATGACCTAGAAATGATATATACAAAGAAAATGGAGAATGCTCTAAGACCATGAGCTAGACAAAAGTCCACTATGGCTAAATGCTTGTGCTGACTTACGTGTAGGTGAGATGTGCAAGATAAACCCAGGAAGATGAGTTGTAATCCCCTTGGCCTTGAATGCCAGAACTAGATAGATAGATAGATAGATAGATAGACAGACAGACAGACAGACGGACGCACAAGCAATGGGGAATTTCTGCAGAATTTTGAGTAGAGATGGAACATAATCAAAGCAGCATCGCATTAGCAAGAATACTGATAGAGGAGAGATGTGAAGGATGGATTAAAGGGAGGAGCATCTAGAGGCAGAAACACCTGGTATGACAAGGCTATTAAAATAGTCTAAGTAAGAAGGAATAAGAGCTTAAACTAGAGGAGCTGCTGTAAGAGTGTAAGAAGGGAAAAAAATTATATGTTATAGGCACTTCTGGTGTCTTAAGTTTAGCTTCTTACCTTTTCATATGCATACTGTTCCTGAAGCATTATGGGTAATCTTTCCAAGAAGGCTCTCATGCAGGGAGCCATGTTTAATCCCAAAACACCTTGTTGCTTCAAGGCAGTCCTACATGTTGCCAGAACATGATTGGCAGCTACCCATTCTGATGTGCAACTTACAACCAAAACATCCTGGTTAAAATACAATATGCACAATTACTATGGAAAAGAAAAAATAAAGGTCTACCTCGCTACTATCAGTTCAGAAACTTTTCAATGACTGAATGAAATATAAATAAAAGCAGTCTCAAACATATATATGTTTCTAATACATTCTGTTCTGCAATTTTACCTGCTATGAAATCTTACATTATGCTAAATATTTAGGGATGAAAAAACTAAGGAAGTGATAAGCCTTAGTTAGCTACATTAACTACGTTTTTCTTCTTTGTTGTTGTTCATTTGTTCAGTCGTGTCCGACTCTTCGTGACCTCATGAACACTAGGCTCTTCTATACTTAGCTATGTCCCAAAGTCTGTCCAAGCGCATGGTCATTGCTTCCATGACACTACTCATCTCTTTCTCTGCTGTCCCCTTCTCCTTTTGCCTTCAATCTTTCTGAATATCAGGGTCTTATCCAATGAGTACTGTCTTCTCATTATGTGGCCAAAGTATTTAAGCTTCAGCTTCCGTATAGGTCCTTCCAATGAGCAGTCTGAATTTAATTTCTTTAAGTATTGACTCATTTAACTCCTTGCTGTCCAGGGGACTCTCAAAAGTATTCCAACACCACAAATGCAAAGCATTGATTCTGTAGCACTCCGCTTTCCTTAAAGGCCAACTCTCACAACCATGTATTACTACCAGAAAAACCACAGATCTGACTATTTTGGAAAGGTGATATCTCTGCTTTTTAGTATGCTGTACAGATTTGCCACAGCTTTCCTCCCAAGGAGCAAATATCTTTTAGAATGAATTTGATCTTTTAAAAAGAGCTACTTGCCTATTGGTTAGGCTTCATTAAATTCATTAGGGTTCACAAAATCCAGCATCTTTCAAAATTCTCTTATGTCCACTAGAATCCAGGAAGAAGCTATGCTTCCTTCTACTTCCAGAAGCAGGCAGAATTAAAAGCAAATACAGCTCCAACTTCTGTCCTCCATTATTCTCTAACCATTTGTTACATCTAGTGGAGTGGCTATACTGTGTGTAATTCTTACTTGAACATACTTCCTCAAAAAAAAATACTTAAGCAGCTTCAAAACAATAATATATGTAGTAACTCAATATCACAGAATTATTTTATAATAGAAGCTAATAACTTTACTAACATTAAACTTGCAAACTAAAATAGTCTTCATGGGTACTTTTTTCAGGATAAATAATCTGACCTAGTTTGGTATAATCTTAAAATATTCATTGGGGAGTCAATAAGTAAATCTTTCCTGATTTACATTAAAATAAAATAACTTGACAACAAAATGGAGGCAACTGGGAACGAGTGAGAGTCAAAAGACTTCATTTCTAGTCTTGTCTCTACTGCTATCAAAGTATGACTTTAAACAAATCATGTGATCTTTCTAGGTGTGCCTGAGATATAAACTGAAGACAACTCATGAGGTCCCTTCATCTCTGTACTCTTTGATTATCTGTAACGATAAAGTTACCTTTGATCTGTTAGAGCAAGCAGCTACACCGACATCAGGAATCCATACTGTAGTCTGAATCGCTCCAGATCCTATCACAACAGTTTGCAATATTGAACCATCCTGAAATGAAGTAAATTTATATTTTAATTCTTCTTGATAATTCAAAATGCCTATATCTAGTTCCATAACTACATCCTAAATAACCAACCCTTCAAACATATATGCATCTTTGTCCACTGTGTGTCTTTCACTAACTCATATCACCCAAATTTGTCTTCAAAGTATTTCTGACCTACTGTAATAATCAAGGACACAAGACTCTAAAAATAAATTTTATCTTCAAAATAAGATATATTAATCAAGTAAAATACTTTTGATATTGCCTGGGCTCATTTAAATATAATTGTTTAAGCAAATATAAAAATTTTTAATAAAGTGTATGCCCTTACCCTTAAAGACCAAATGTTCATAAGTCCACCAAGTCCACCAGATACCAATGCTAAACCATCAGAACTGAAGGCAACTGTACGAACAGGAGTGATGTGCCCTCTCAACTGATAAACACACTTGGCACCTGCAGATTTTCTGTAGTTATCCTGTAATTCATTTTCACAGTTACAGATCTTGAAATAAAAACAGTATTCACAAATCCTAAGCTCAGCGATTATAATTATTTTCCTATTTGCATATTAATAAAGAACTGAAAACAACAAGACAAACAGCACTTCTTTTTTAGTATAATTGCATAAACTATTAAAGTATAATTTCCCTGTAACTGAAATTAGACTTAGGTCTTTTAAAACAGAAATCACGTTTTTCAATTAATTAATTAAATTTTAGTTATTTTATGTGTATAATTATTAATTAAATTAAAACATAAATTTAAAACACAAATTAAAGAAGTTAAAGAAGTTTTCAGACTTGTTCTATTTCAGTCTTTTAAAAACACAGACCTACATTCAGAGAGTACTAGACTAAATCAGGAGATGCAGGTAGTGGCCTGATCTGCCACTATTTGAATCTCTCTCTGGCTTCAACTTTCTTGAAGAAATTAATATATTGGATTAAATGAAGGCTCATGATTTTTTCAGAGCCAATATTTTATGATCCTATGATTCGATTTCAATACAATTCGATATGTTAATTAGCAAGACTAGATACTAGCAAAACTGTGAAGGAAATCAGATTTGTCTTTAGTTGACTTCCATATTTCTGGAGCTTTCACTCCTTTTGAGCCATTGCTCTTCCCCATCAGGATGTTCCTTCTCTGTTTTCAGGGAGGAAAGTCTGTGTTGAATTCATTCACATGCAAATATTAGAGATTCAATTTATTATGTATTCCAGAAGGATCTGTATCTTGGATCCAAGGATGAGGTCAATATAAAGAAAGAACTAAGTTTCTAACAGAAGAATTTCAGACATCAGGTGGGAGAGGAGGGTGCCACTTTCTTGGCACCATTCAAATAATACTATAAAATTCTCTAATTCCATCCAATAAAAGGCCAATTTTGTCCGTGTAAGCAGGACCAATCATTACCAACAAATATTTATTTAAAAATCACTGGGTACAGCATGGTATGTTACTCCATTAAAGCATGCATACACACACACACACACACACACAATGTAGAATGACTTTAATAATGAAATAAATCAACTTTGAAGCAAATAAATTCAATTATAGTTCACTCAGATCAAAAGTTCTAATGACCATTTAAAATGCTCTAAATTATTTTTTATTTTTCGCATATGCCTAATAGGGTCAAATAGCCTAAACCCTTTTCAACAAGTCTTACAACAAACTGAGTATTTACCTTGCTGTTTGATTCTTGTTCCCACCATTCTTCAGAACTAGTTAAGCTAGACTGTAATATATTCAATGCATCTTGGGAAACACGCCACACACACACTAAACCATTCTGACAACCACTAAAAGAAAAGATAGATCATACAAAAACAGAATATACATCAATGTATAAGTGTATATTTCAAAAAGCATATTATTTATTATAATACCAACAAAAATATTATTCGATATTTTCACATAGTATACGTCATATATTATTCCTACATAACATATGTATGTGTTGAGGGGGGACTCTGGTCCTGTGATTTCATTGGTATAAGGAACTCCTAGTAAGGAAACTTCCTCTATCAATGCAGAATGGTAGCTATTTTACAACATACATTGGAGAGTTACCTGGAACACTGAGAATTTTAGGGGATCATTCAGGGTCCCCCAGGCAAATGCATTAGAGATAGTACTTGAATCCAGATCTAGCTCCAAGGATGATTCCAGATCCACTATTATATCATGCTATCTAAGTAATGTATCCCATAATTTTAGTCAGTATTTCCTCACTTCTCTACAATGGACCTATGCACCTCATTGTTTCCACACTACAGGCAGACATTTCATTGAGCGAATTTAAAAAATTCAAAACTGAATACTGGCTACAAGATAAGAGAATGGTAACATACGTAGCAATCAATAATTGCAACTTGGGTCCTTTCCCTGGAAGGCTGCACCAGGCAATGCCATTCACAATAGATGAATGTGAAAGTGAGTGCAAACATCTCCAACAACCCGCTACAGGCCCCCAAAGCTTCACATTTTCTTCTTTGGCACATGTCATAAGAATATGACCAGTTGGATCCCACTTCATAGCAACAAGAGTATCCTAAAAAATGTAAAGGAAACAAGGAAATTTAAGAAAACATCTCTTTTCATAGGGCCTTTTAAACAATAAGGAAGCATATAAGTAAATTGATTCATATTTCACAAGTTTCTGCATTCAAAATAGAAAGAGCATATAATCAGTAGACCTTGTCTTTAAATGAATACAACCTATATTTTTGCTACTTAATTACTTTAAAATCAAAACCTTGCACAAGTGTTGTCACCTGTGTGCACAGAGTCTACCAAATCATTAAATTTCAATTAAGTGCTAAAGGTCTTGAAGAGCTGTATACTGTTTTAAAATATCTCTCTATCCAAACACAAAAATTTTAAGATACCATCATTTTCATGAGTGAAAATGGGAAGAGCTGAAAAATCTGCAAAAATGGCTATACCTTGTGTGCATCAACCAGAATAATGCCTCCTTTTTCAAGTGGTTCCTTCATTCCTAACAACAATTTACCATCAAAATATCCTACTGCAAAAGGTCTATCTTCACTGAACCAGGCAATGCAGGTAACAGATACTAGAGAACAGAACAAATAAACTAGATTAGTTGGTCATAATTTAATAGAAACTGATTAATACAGACAATGATTTAAGTCAATGAAGTGAATAATATAGGTAATCTCTCCAAATTCTCTCGAATGCATTTAGACTAAATGTTGATCAACGATAAGAACTGTACTACCCCCACATCCAACCCTGGTACCTTTTAAGTACTATTCACGAATGATAAGAGTAACTTCATTCCAGGCTTTCATTCTATTCTGGATATTTATTAGAAAACAGTAACAATCCTAACAAGTACCTTCTCTGATTTTACCCCCACTCTACCCTGCTTTTTCATCCCTGTTATACCCCAAAGGGGAGACCCAAATATCCTAAGTCAATGTAAGTGTTTAGCATGGGGACCAAGAAGTTAGTACAGGAAGTCCACAAATACACGTGTCCCAAATGCTGTCATTCTGATTTTTATTTAACTGCAAAAAATATTGTTTGATTTAATATAATAAGCAAACCTCCTTCTGTAAACTAAATATCCCAAATATATATGCATTACCACGTGTGAAGCCACTGTTGTTATTGACTAAATACTATTCAAAATTGCTACTGAATAGATAGCTTTGATTCATTATGTATTTTCTCATTCAACCAACTGAATATATTACTACCATGTATGGGAACCCAAACATTTCTTACATTAAAAAGAGATCCTCATGCTCAAAAAGGCTGGCAATAAGTGACCTAAGTCATAAAACAAAACATGCAGATATTTTTATATCACATTACATGTTACCTGTTCTCTATTTGTCCAAAATACCCTATTGGATGTGTTTGGTCATCAAATGCCTATTAGAGGATCTTAAAACCTTCGAGAGCAGATAGTTTTAAATAAACTTCTATTACCCCTTTCTAAGTGGCCAATTGGTGGTAATGGGATTTCCACAAATAAAGTAGTGAAAAAGACTAGCTCTCCACTTTCCTTTTTAAGCACTGGAAATCAGGATGCTTGGATCAGAAACTCCAACTATGTGACTATGGACAATTCATAGTCTCCTAAGCTATTCAGCTTCCTAATCTTCAAAATAGGAATTAAAAATACTGCTACCACCCACTTCAAAAGGCTGTCGGGGAAAAAAGTGTTTAATAAAACATAAAGCACAATACAAAATCTTTTATTTGTTTGCAAATATTGAATTCTAAAGGGAAAGCAGGAAATGCCCTTGCCTTTATATCTCTGGCTACTTTTCTGGAAAGCTCAACCTTCAGACAGATAAGTCTAGGAGCCTATTTCAACTCCTAGGTCATTCACAAAAAATATCAGTAACTTTCATATTAGATTACTATTCTCCCTCTTTTTTTGGCAAAAATCACTTTTCAAGTAGTAACCAATTCAAATGAAGCACCAACTTGACCTAGAGAAAAATCCATTTTGAAGGCAGATATAATAATGTTAAATTTATGATTAAACTACCAAAATCCCAGAGTTAGAAATCATCTCTTACCATCCTTTCGATAACAATGCTCCAACTCCTTTCGACACATGGTTGACACATCTACAACTTCAATTAGCCCAAGAGATCCATCCATACGGCCCACTAACAATAATTCCGGAGAATCCGATGACCACGTTGCTGTTGGACACTCTTCTGGCCAAGCCAGAGCAGATACCCAGTGTGGCTGAGTATCTACTAATGCTTTTCCTCCTAAGAGAAATAAATATTAGCTAGTACTACTTAGTTCTTATGTAGTTTTAAAATGTCAAGTTATTTCACAGCCCACTAAAGTGTGAAAGCAATCAGATCTTACAGAATTAATTTTACCATGATTCCTTTATTTTACATAACATTTTACAGGGAACTAGGTGGCACAGTAAATAGAATTCTCGACTTAGCCCACACCATAGTGTTATTGTGAGGACCAAAGGAGATCACTTATAAGAGAATGCTCTGCAAACCTTAAAGTACTATATAAATGCCAGTTATTATTATTATTACTACTACCTACTATCATATGTATAGGAGTTCATCTTCATCATTAAAACTGGAAAGTCTATTTTGCTGATTGGAAATGATAGCAAAATAATATTTTTCATAATGGAGGTAGCAGTTCATCAAGTTGTACTATTATCATATTACCATATGAACTATATGGGCTTTCTAGGGCACAGCAGATTCAAAGCACCAAGTTGGTACATAGGATAAGCTTAGCCAGAGGAGTTGCTTTAGAGGCAGGTATCCTGACAGATCATCAGTGAGAATTGATAAGCAGACAGCAAAGGAAGAGGCAGAGCATAAAGGAAGACAAATGCTATACAGTTTTAGATTTTTAATTGGGATGATAAATCTTCCTCAGTTATTTAAGCATACTGCCATATTACAGAATTGTACAATAGATATTCACAATGTAATCAAGAAAAGCTTAAGTTATATTCAATATATTTTATTAAATATGTTCTGTTGTTGTTCAGTCATGTCTATCTCTTTGTGACCCCATTTGGAGTTTTTTTTTGGGGGGGGCAAAGATACTAGACTGGTTTGACATTTCCTTCTCTAGCTCATTTTACAGATGAGGAACAAAGGCAAACAGGGTTAAGTGACTTGCCCAGGGTCAGACAACCAGTAAGTGTTCAAGGCTGGATTTGAATTCAGGTCCTCCTGACCACAAAGCCAGCACTCTATCCACTGTGCCATCTAGCTGCCCCAATATACTCTATATAATACTTTTGAAATAACAGATTATTTTTAATAAAATAAAGTGTGCTATATATTGAGCTAAATTGAAAAAGCTAAAATACAGTAGAAAAAAAGGTAAAGTCTCCTGTTTGGGTTCAAAGAGACATCTCAAGTACAAGATGGGGGAATGAGAGGGCACAGCTAGACAACACAGTTTGAAAAAGAAGTGGGATTTTTGGGGACTACAAGCTTAATATGGACCGACGGTATAACATGGCAAAGAAAGAAAACTAGTGATCCTAAGCTGCATTAAAGAGGTATTCCACCCAGGAAGGTGACGGTCTTGTATCATGTACTAGGTCAGACCACATAAGTGTTCAGTTCTGAGTATTACATTTTAGGAAGGACATTAATAAGTTGGAGAGAATCCAGAAAACAGTAACCAAGATGAGAAAAGACCTTAAATTCATGTCATAGGAAGACTGCTTGAAGGAAGTAGGTATATTCAACTTAGAGAGAGAAGACTTAAGAAGACAGGGCCTGAAAGCTGTCCTCAATGAGTACACGAAGGGCAGGCTATCAAGTGGGAAAAGGATTGTCTTGGTTCTTTTCAGCCCTACAGAGCAAACTGGAAGCAATGGTTGGAAGTTACTAAGAGATCAATTTAGGCTTGATGTATAAAGGAAATTTTCCTAATGATTATGGTAATTCAAAAGCAGAAGGGAGATAGTGGACTCACTGGACTTCCTTAAATGTTGTAGACATGATTCTTATTCAGTTATGAGTTGGACTAGATGGTCACTGTGTTCCCTTCCAACTTCGAAATTCTATGATTCCATATAGAATACTAACACGATAAAAATGATACTTTCAGAAAGAAAAGAGACAATGTAGTAGTATATCTGTAAATATGTATACAAATGCACACACATCTGCATGTACATATGAGGCACTTTCTTTCCTAATTGTTAGAGTAAATATACTTTGATATTTAATAAATCTGTGATTTAGTTGGTATGCGTACTTCCTTCACTAATACAGATCATAACCCCTCCTATGCCTTTATAAATAATTTCATGAGTTGTTGTGACAATTTTTTTTTTATTTATCACCTAGTGACCAGCCTTCTGGAGGGGAATGAACTTTTGCAAACTTAGATAGGCTGGTTTTGAGACAACAGTCTATTTTTGAATCTCTGCTTAAAGACTTCTGAGATTGATAGGAACCACTAGAGCTATGCATCCCATTGGCATAACCTTCTGGATCTGAAGTTCAAATGATGCCAACAATGAGGCATCAAAGAAGGACTCTAGTGGACATAATAAATATTATGTCCTATGTCCTATACTGTGGTGGATATAAAAAAAACCACAAAATACTGAGTTTTCTATACTAAAAATAAGACTACTTCAATGCAAACCAATAGATTGTTAAGTGTCAACAACGTCCCACATATGGTGCTATGTTCTGGTAATACAAAAACAAAAATAAAATAATCCCTGCCTTTATATTCTACTGGGAGAAGAGGAAAGGTGGGATAAAACCCATACAGAGATAAGCACAATGTAAAGTAATTTGAGAAGGGAGACCACATTACCAACTGGGAGGAATCAAGGAAGACTTTACAGATGAAGGGTCACCTACCCTGCATGTTTATACATGCAGAACTGACCTTACCATCTATACTAAGGCAGTGTTCAATTTAACACATATTTATAAATCGCCTATTATGTGTGTGGCAACTGCAAACAAATTCTCTTTACAATCTCTCCTAACCCTAACCTCCAAATAGGAAACAAACAGAATTCTTAGCTTGATGGGAACTACTGGATTAGTTAGAACTATTAGACAGGAAATTCTGTGAAATAGTTGATTTTATTTGTAGGTACCTGAATGTATCCAGGCTATTCAAGAGCTTTAACCTTAAGGTGTAAGTTTTTTGTTTGTTTTCAAAGGCATCAATGTTTGGACTGAAAAACAAAGAAAAATGAATGGTATACACCAGGAGTGGGGAATCAGCAACCTCGAGGCCACATGTGGCCTTCTAGGTCCCTGGGTGAAGCCTTCTGACTGAGTCCAAGTTTTAAAGAACAAAGTCTTTTATTAAGAGGATTTGTTCTGTGAAGTTTGGAGTCAGTCAAAGGGCCAGAACTTAAGGACCTCAAGGTCACAGGTTCTCCACCCCTGGCACTATACACAAATTGGCTTTAACATGACAGTTGTATACTTGTTCTATATTCATAGTCTATTAGGATTTAAAGAATTATATTTGTATAGAAAAAAGCATCGGTGTCAAAGAAAAATTATATACATATCTTACCATTAACTTGCCAAATATTCACCATCTTTTCTAAAGCACCAGCTAGATATTTGCCACTGATACTCCAAGAGACAGGTGAGAAGCTTGGATCACTAGGTGATCCCAGGCTTTCTTCTGATTCACTTTCCCTAGAATATAAGAGGCAATATGTACAAATCTGTGGAGTCAGCTATTCTTTAACCCCATTCCTATTAAAAGTCATATTAAACCTCTCAAACAAAATGATGGGCTTCATGTATTTATGTCTATTTAATCATGAAGGCATAAGTTACAAGGACAGCAAGTTTATCTGAGTTTTATAATCTCTTGTATCTAACAGTTAAGAAATTTATAAATCTAAAAAAACAGTGATACATTCAGAGAGAGAAAGCATTGCTTAGTTGTAAGGGCTCTCAATATGGGATCTAAGAACCTTCTTTTTAAAAAAAATTTTGATAACTGTCTTTCAATATAATTGACTTCCTTTGCAATCTCATATATTTAATTTTATGTACTTAAAAACATTCTGAGAAGGGGTTTTTACAGGATTTTATTTACACCAAAATAGCCCATGACACAACAAGATTAAGAAGCCACGGCTTAGCAGACAGCATTCTAGCCTGGAGTCAGGGTTCAAATCCTGCCTCTGATACATACTTGCTGGGTGGACTATAGGTAAAACCCTTAACCTCTCCATGTCATGTAACCCTTAAGTGCGAAATTAAATTTCTGATCTTCATCTGTGAAGGAAGTTACCACATAGGGAGAACTTACACTGATGAAATCCCCAGTCTAGACTACCCTTCCCCTTTCTCGCCATGATATTCAATATCCAATTTATATAAAGAAAACAATTCACTAACCAACAGAGTACTGATTTTTCAAAGATTTTGCATATGAGATGCAGAGCTCATTATTTCCCATTTACTAAATGCCCTAGGGAAGTCATAATCCCATAACCATCTACCTCTGTCGACCGTTAGAATGCATACAGGATGCCCAATTCTGCTTTATGAATCACCAAATATATGAGAAACCATGTAGTACAGTGGATAAGGATCTGTCCTTAGAGTTGGAAAGACCTAGGCTCAAATTCCATCTCTGATACTTAATGACCATGTGACCCAAAACAAATTCCTCATCTTTTCACGCCCTAGGCCAGTGGTATCAAACTCATGCATAACTCCCTAGTGCTGCCAATGTCTGAACTGACAGAGGAAGTTTCTTCACTGGGAGTTCACTATACCAATGAAATCACAGGTCTGGTTCCCCCACCCCATACGTATGTATATATGTGTATATATGCAAACGTGTATGTATAGAAACTAAATTAAAAACAATTAAAATAGATGCAATTCTTAAATCATCAACAAAGAACTATGAACCAACAATAGACTTCAAGTATGAAGCATTAAACAGTTGAACACTTTGCCAGCATGACAAGTCTTAGCTTAACCACAAATAAATTCAAATTCATCACTTTTTCAAAAATGTATATATTCTGTGCTACTTTAATAGAAATTAAAGGCATTTCTTTTTGGAGATAAAGTATAAGTTTGCTGAAGACACGGGAAAAATCAACATCTTTAGTGCACCTTTCCTCTTTAATTAAAAAAGGCAAAGTAATATACATTCGGGATAATTGTACGTATATAATTATTCTAAAGTTGAATGTTTATGTTAAAACTCACAATCTGTTGAATACACAGGTTTGTTGTAATGAATATTGTTTCTTGGTAACATTCCAAACCCTTATGGTACCATCATTGCCACTGGTTGCTAGAAGTCCTTTTTTATTACACCAAACACATGTCATTACCTAAAGAAGTTGAAAAAAGATGTCATTTGAAACAAGAGGGGAAAATTCCCATGGCATTGCAAAGGGAAAGAGAACTTGCCACTTCTGCAATGCAACTTGTATAATCTCATTCCTTCCTAAATATGCTATACATCATGTTTGTTATTATTTGGAATATGAGTTAGCATACTGTAATTTCCAAACAATTATGAATATTCTGCTGTTGTGAGAGATGTTTAAAGCTTGATTTGAAAATTAATAAGCTTCACCAAACATGTTAAATGTTAAAAAAAAAAACAGATTTTAAAATTCTTTAAAGCAAACAGAATGAGAAGGGTTTTTTACCCCTTTTGCTCTTAATTTTAAAGGGGGGGAGGGACAGTCAGTCTCCACTTTCTACAATACTTTTTATCACTATTGAGGAGGCCAAAAGTTAGGGGGGAAGAATAAGGTTATTTATTTTGTGAATATTTTCCTTGGGAACTTCCTCCTACTCAAATCTCATTTTTTCTATTTGAGCATCACCACGTCTACACAGACCTATTTAAAGTTGAGAGTTGGCAATTATCTGAGAAATCTAAGTAATTCAGACTTTTAAAATGGAAAGACTGTACAGTACTTAAGTACTGAGTTTTATGTTTGAGAAATTAGCTTTATATTTTAGAAACATTTTTACAATCATTTGGGACACTCAAAATCAATTACTGATAAATCACAAAAGTCAGCATGCTACAGCAGAAATAGTATGAAATCTACAGTTAGAGGACCTCCCATAGGCCCATGGTCAAGTCACTTAACCACACTAGACTTCAGTTTCCTCACCTGCAGAATGAGAAAGTTGGACTAGAGTATCTCTAAGGTCTTTTACAGCTCTAACTTTACAGGCCATGACAATACATACCCTATTCTGATGAGCCTCCAACTTTATAAAGAAGCATTTCCTCAGATCTCCTCCAATGTCGGCCAATGTCTGAGGACTAGTCTGGTTGTCTCGATCATGTGCAGCAAGTGTCCGCACAAGCTGCTGAGCAGCCCACTGCCTATGCTGTGAGGACAACCTTGAAGAGAGGCAGCAAGCTGCCAGTGCATTAGCCAGCTCCAGAGGGCCTACAGCAGAAGGATCATAGGAAGGATGGGCATACAATTGGTTAATTAAACCTGCTTAAACAAAACAGTGAAATGATGCCCAGATGAGAGTTGGTAGTACTGAACAAGCAAAAGTGGCATAACCCACATCTTCCCAGAAAAAATTTTTACAACAGAAATTTTATCAAAATATGCATCAAAGGTGCAATGTTAATTTCAAAGCAAATACAAAAGGCAAATGGAGTCATTATATTTTCACATTTCATCTTTACCCTGAGCAAAGTACAGATAGAAGTCATCAGAAATCCTACAGAAGGTTGGAAGCAGCATCTACTAAGATTAAGCTGGGCTTAGCTTTTGAAGATCCAAAATTATCCCATCAACCCACTGAAGAACTGGGAAGTCAGGCTGTAAGAGCACATTTTTCTTGTTCAAAAAGTATTACTAACACCTAGACCTGAAAACGGATTAGGAGGACCAAGAAGATGAAAAGTAGGATATAAAGAATTCTTAGCTATTTCCAAGTTTTACATTAGATTAATTAAACATAAAGAGAAAAATAACACTTTACTTTTCTAAATGCAGTTATGCAGAAGACAAAATTGTAGCTCTCAAACTACCTTCAGCAATAAATTAAAACTAAAAGTATGGCTTTATCTTCTAATATTCCTTGCACAAGCACACATATACTCAGGCATTTATTTTACGTGCCCTTCTACCTCCCCCCAAAATTTTCCAAGTTATATAATACAAAATATGCAAAAATTCAGATTTTACAATGAAACAGGTAGATAAAACATGTAAAAAAAATTTTTATCATGAATTAGGATCACTGAACTATATATAAAGCCTACCTTTCTTTTCAATTTCTGCTTTATCATAGTTAGGCCTCAGTTTAGCTCCTTTGTCTGCCAATAATGCCACAAGGGCCTGAGTTACTACAAAGTTGGGAGAAGTCACCAGCTTGTTTTCTTCAGCAATTCCTCGGAGAAAGCTGGGCAGAAACTTGAGCTGAATTGGATCATCAACTGTAGTTAAATTAACACCTGTTGCAGCAGAAATCAAGTTCTAAGGAGACAATCAAGACAACATTTTTCAATTTTTTTTACAAATTAGGATAAAAGATAATTTCCTTTTCAATGATTTTCAAGAGCAATGCTGTGCTAAGACAGAGAGAGTAGGGAGAGGAGGCTGGGAGTGGGAATAGGCGAGAAGCAAATAGATAAGTATGGATGAAATCTATCTACCTGTGTACACAACTGTACCAGCAGTTTTGCAGCACTAGGAGTATTGGACGCCAGACAGCCCACAGCTGTGCTTAAATAGGCTAGACATGATATTGGCTTGTTGCTCTTGCTATGAACTGCTCGAGAACGTTCTGAGGAAGAAGACACAGAGGAAGGACTTGTAGAGAGGCCAGCTCTCCCTGCTGCAGCTAAGCACATTAATCGAACCAAAGTTCTGATATCTGTTAAACCCAAGGATTCAAGGCCAGCAGCAAGACTACAGCTGGAACCACTGTGAAAAAATGAAAAACAGGAAAAAGAAGTTGTTAGATTTATAAGAAATAATTTGAAAACCCACATTATACGCATTATAGGTAGCAATAAAAATAAAAGCTGCATTAGCATGTTGTCATCAGCACAAGACATTAATTTTTTGTCATTACATTGTTTTGAGTCTTTTTACTTCAACTGATCTTCAGTTTAATTACAGTGCTTCTTGCCTTGTAAGTATTTTTGCTATTTGTAATTCTCTTTTTTCCCTCACTATTTTGTCAATATAGTATGTCAATAAAGGGCCACTAGATGAACCATGTTAACTTAGATCTTTGAGTTGCTTCAACCAAACATTGGCTTATTCAGTCAAATAACCTGCTTGACAATTTTCCCCAATAAGCTGATTTAACTAAATCAAAAACAGTGCATATGTTTGTGTTTACCACAGTGCAAATTACAGTCTAGCCTATAATATGGAATTATGTACCTTGACTCTAACAGCAGTAGATGAATTTATAGGTGAACTATGAATTTAAGTGTATCCCCCCCAGCAGAATGGCTAGATTCCATAATTTAAAAACTTTTAATTTACCCAGGAACTCAAACTGTACCAAGCCACTATTCCAATGACAATTCACACTTAAAGTTAAATAGTGTAACTGGACACAGAAAGGGACACTCACCTGACAGAAAGCAGGGACAGTGCCCTCATAACCATCGTTCGTGCCAGAAGAACCTGAGCTGCCGCAGTCACTCTTCTTAAAGCCATTACACGATCATGCGGATTCGCCAGAGCAGCAGCTTGCTCTCCTAATGTGATTCTACCTGAAGAACTTTTTTCTACAGAGCCATGGCAACCTGGAGAACACAAATCTCTGGTTATTTCTGAATAAGCAAGCGAGAAAAATATCTTGGCTTTCCCCTGCTATATCAGCATCAGATGTTATAATTAAAGCACATTTTCACCCACCAATTCAGGGCAGATTTTTACAGAAGGGGAAAATAGCAATACTAATTTAGTCATTAGACAAGCCTTTATTAGGTACCTATTATGTGCCAGACATTTTCCTAGGAGCTAAGGATAAAAGAGCTAAGAATGAAATAGTCCCCACTCTTATAGAGCTCACATTCAATTTTTTTAAAAAAGTTAATACAAAATAATTTCTGAGGGAGGAGAGAACTAGCAACTAAGGGGGCCAAGAAACGCCTTGTTTGGGAGGTTTCATTTGAGCTGAGTCTTGAAACAAGTCAAAAATCAGGAGGCAATGTATTTTAGGTACAAGAAATAGCCAATGAAGGTCAAAATACATTTTTCACTCTTAATTCTTGAAATTGTGTTGTATTTAGTACCACCTGAAATGGACTACTGGAAGGGATTAGTAATCTCTAGTATACAGTTTTTCTTTATGATGGTATTTATTCTAGTTTTTTGTATGTTTATCTACTTCCATTAACCTTTCTTTTGTCCATGTCTCCTATATGTCCTACACCCAAACAGAAATGAGAAAGGCAATTATTTTATAATTGGTCCATTTCCATTTTCCATTATCCCAGGAGAAAAAAAAAATCAAGTTCTTGTATGCTAAAATGTTGCTGACTGGGATAGAACACTACTAGGCCTCTGACTTGTTAGGAAAAACAAAAAAACAAAAATTACTGTTACTATGTTGTAATCCTTTGAGTATTTGTCCACGAAAGGATAATCAGCATTAGCACTCCGGGTCTACGTATTTAAGTTTACCTATTTGCATCAGAGTCTCTTCCATACTGTTGGTGGCAGTAACCATTGCCACAGATGCACCAAGTGGATCGCTATCAGGGAACTGAACTGGCTCTGGTACAATACGGCGGTCATTTAAACCTAATGGGCCAGCAAGCAATTCAAATTCTTCTTCACCAGTAAGTTTGTCATCTTCATCAACATCCAGCATGTCCCAGTCTTCTATAATTCAAGTAACAACAAACGATGGGAATATATACACAAAACATAAGGCTTGGCATACAGTTAGATGATATGATGTGATAGTTGACAGATCCAGATTTTCAAAACTGCATTCACTAAAAGAAATGCTACCAAAACAAACAAGAATGGTGCTATCTCATGGTGAAATAATCCTACTAAGACACTGCTCTGAAGCCAAGAAAGAATGTAATGGGATTAATTGCACAAACACAACTATAGTTAAACCAATGACAATAAATTTCACAACACTGCACATCTCACTAATGTTACAAATAATTTAAGAATTATTGGCATGGGGCATAAATAGCCCATGTCACACAGCATGGACCTAAGCACTGCTGAGGAATATATTGTTCCACAGAAGTAAACTTTTAAAATGATTGCTTCTCTCACTGATCAATTACTTTTTTTTTAATTGGTGAGGCAATTGAGGTTAAGTGACTTGCCTAAGGTCACACAGCTAGTGTCAAGTATCTGAGGCTGCATTTGAACTCAAGTCCTCCGGACTCTAGGGCTGGTGTGCCACCTAACTGCCCCTGATCAATTACTTAAAAGTTTTAGCAAGAAATGCTAAATGCCTTGTACTTGATTCACAAAGCCTTCTTGATTTTATAAACAAAAAACAGTGAATACATTTCACCCACTCTTCATGACCTCAGGAGACCATAAAATGAACAAATGCAGGGGTACTGGGAATGTACAGTCAGGCCCACAGGCTTGCTAAAAGATATGAGATCGGGGCAGCTAGACAGCACAGTAGATAGAGCACCGGCCCTGAAGTCAGGAAGATATGAGTTCAAATCCACCCTCAGACCAAACACTTGACACTAGCCATGTGACCCTGGGCAAGTCACTTAACCCCAATTGCCGAAAAATTAAAAAAAAAAAGGTATGAGATTACTCTATTGCTCACTGCCTGTCACACGTCCCCTTCCAGGGCTTCAGGTGTCTCTTCTGTAACAGGAAGAGATTAGAAGAGATGATCCCTGAGTCTCTTCCATATCTAAATCCTATGACAAGTCATTGTGTTATGCTATAATACCTTCAGGTGCTATTGGTATTTTAAAAGAAGGAGTCCCTAATGTTAAATATACACAGTCTTCCATTTGAGTTTGTGCCTTTGCTTTTTTTTTTTTTAATCTTCTCTATTAAACTACAAAACCTTACTTTCCCTGATGTCAGACATCAGGGGGAACAAAAGCAATCAGCCATTCATGCTTTGTAATCTTGTATGGGCTATGAAACCACATACCTGATGCACGATCAGAATCAATACTAAATAAACAAAAATAAACTCAGAGTAAAGATTTGGAGGTTCTCTTAAACTAAAATGTATATGATTTAATACACAAATTTTGTGATTTTTACTCTACTAAGAAGCCAAAAAAATCCTGTTATACAGGATTTACAGGAAAAGTGATTATGTTGCTTCCAAAAATTGTTGTTGTTCTTCAGTTGTGTCCAACTCTTCATGACCCCATTTGGGGTTTTCTTGGCAAAGATACTAAAATGGTTTGTCATTTCCTTCTCCAACTCATTTTACAGATGAGGAAGCTGAAGTAAACAGGGTTAACTGACTTGTCCAGGGTCACACAGCTAGTAAGTGTCTGCACCCAGATCTGAACTCAGGAAGATGAGTTTTCCTGACTCCAGGCCCATCCACTGTGCCACCTAGCTTCCAAAAGTTATTCATCCTTGTATTTTATTTCACTTTTGCACTGAATACCTCTGAGAAGCTCCACATGTTTCACACTGATTACAACAGCTACAATACACACACTGTATACACATGCACTCACAAATGTATACACAGTCACATATATCTATATATCTATATCTATCTATATCTATATCTATATCTATATATACATACACATACATACACACATTTACTTAAAATATTTTATACGTACATATAGGGTTAGCAAAGAAATTACTCATTCCAAGTACTTGATAAGTAGTTTTCAATGGACACAAATCAGTAACAACAGCAATACCAGAACTAAGATTCTTTATGTTTTATTTCAGTGGTTTTTTTTCCTAAAATACTACATTTTCATTTGTTAGGTAAATTAAAATTTTAAATATAAATACCAATTTTTAAAACATGGAAATCTTAATAGCTAAGGAAAAGTTAGTATTTATACTATAAACTATGGATTACTAAGGAAATGGAGAAGCTTTCAAAACAACTACCTTCATACACGCTGTCCTGCTTGCCAATTAAATCTGGAGCCTGCCCCTTGTACCTGTACCAAAAGTTAAAAAAAAGTATTTTATTTTCGTAAAACATAGCTAATAATCAGAAATGCAAGTTAAATCACTAAAACATTGTAAGTAGTAATTTAAAACGATGCAAAGTAGGAAAATAAGCTTCATGTTCTGTTCCTTATATAATAAAAACAATAAAGACTTTTAGAGTAATAAGTAAGCACTTATGTGAATCCAAAATCAAATTTTAAAAAATTTATATAGGCTTCTGTGTAACCATTAACTAAAATTTAAATTAAAAATTATCTTAGAAATTTTCATTTGACTTTAATAACAAACTATTTTATTTACCAATGAAAGTTACATATAGTTGATGGATAATCAATGGATAAGTGGTCAAAAATGTGAAGAAACAATTTTTGAAGATCGCAAACTAATAAGAATTCTATCAAAGCATGATAAAATTAATAATAAAAGTGATAAATATATACAACTTTGATATTTCACCTTACACTCAGCAAAATGGCAATAACAACAAAAAGATAGCCAATGTTGTAGACGGTGGAAAGATGAGCAGACTAATGCACTGCTGAAACTGTAAATTGGTATAACCATTCTGGAAAGCTTGAAATTATGGAAAGAAAGGGCATATCCACATCCTTTGATGCAGAGATTTCACTAACAGGCAGATACTCCAAGGAGGTCAGTGAAAAAAAGAAAGGCTATCTATACATCAAAATATTTATAGCAGCATTTTTTGTGGTAGTAAAGAACTAGAAACAAAGTAGATGCCCATGAGGAATAGTTAAACAAACTATGAAAATAATGGAATATTATTATGTAGTAAGAATGAGCATGAAAAATACAAAGAAGCATGGAAAAAACCGCATAAACTGATGCAAAGTGAAGTAAAGTAAAACCAGGAAAACAACACACTTGACAACTAAAACTATACTGATGGAATGAGTAAGAAAACAATTTGACCTGAATGTTGTGAAATTACCAATCTTTGCTCTGAAGAGGAGATATGCAAAGACACCTCCCCACTGCTTCATAGCAAAAGTTGGGGATCACAGATACAGAGCAATAAATACATAGGCTTTTTTGTGTTTTTTAGTATTGTGAAACTTTTTGTAAAACAGGTGACTCTCTGGGAGAGCTTCAAAAGAATACAGTGGGAAATGTAGGTGATGTAAAAAGTTATCAACGAAATTTTGTTTTAAAAAAAGAACCATATGAAATACTGCCCCAGATCAGTAACGAGAAATGCAAATCAAAACAACTCTGAGATTTCACCTCACAACCAACAAATGGTAAAGATAACAATAAAAATCAATTCTGATTAGAGCTGTGAACTGATCCAACCTTTCTGGAAAATAACCAGGAATTATATACTAAAAGAAGAATTAAAACTGCCTGTACCTTTTGATCCAGATATCCCCTTGCTACACATACACACCCAAGGAGTTCAAAGAGAGAAAAGAAAGGTCCCATGTACACCAAAACATTCAGAGCATCACTTTTCTGTAGCAACAAGGAACTGGAAACAAGTAGCTGCCCATTGAGTGGAGAATGGACCAAGAAACAGTGGTATATAAATAAGGGAATAGCACTGCATTGTAAGAAACTACAAATAAAAAGAATCCAGAGAAGCACAGGAGGACTGACAGAAACAGGTACCTAGTGATGTAAGCAGAACCAGAAAAACAATGTGTACAACAACAACAATATAAAAGTAAAGAACAAAAAACTTTAAACTGAATGTCAAGTGTTTATAATGAATGACCTTTGCCCCAGAAAAGAGCTCAGAAAATGCATTTCCCTCTCATCACTGCAAAGTAGTGGGGACTATGAGTATCAAGTGCACTTGATGGACTTTAAGACTCAGTTTGGTGTGTTGGTTAGTTTTTTTCAATCGCTTCTCTCCCCTCTAAAAATAAATCTTTGTTACAACAGATGAGTCATATGATAGGAGAGGAGGAAAGGATATACTTAGAAATGAATGTAATGTAAAAGCAAAAAGGTTATCAAGGAAAATAAAATAATATTAAGAAAAAAAACTAAAAAGTGGCAACCCCCTAAAATCTCTCAGTAAACTGACAAATAAATTAAAAATACTGCTTACGACAATTTATTCCACCAAAACCAAGTTTGTTTAAATAAACGCATTTAAATAAAAGCTATAAAACTTATTTTTATTTTCATCAACCATGTGATCTTAAAACCATCTTAAATGGTTTGGTTAAAAAACCGATACCAAGTACAAATTACTGACGTGAGCAAATGATCTATGTACTCCTCGTGCCAGGGCTTCCCAGCTAACCTATAACAACTGAATGATAGATCTCAAAGTCTGACCTCATTAGATTCCATGGAATTCACTGTCAACAATCCTTCCTGACTCCCCCTACCCCACTTTTTTTTTTTTGCCTCTCAGAGATTCCCAACAGAGAAGGTCATATAATGAGAAGCATATCCCCAACAGTCAGTAATCTTGGATTTCTACTTCCACATTTATCTAGGAACAGATAAACCCTCCCTCTTCCCCACATCAAACCCCAGTAAGTAATCATTCAATTTATTCAAACATCATTTATAAAGAGCCTACTACATGTGATACACTATGCTAATAAGCTGTCAGGAAAAAATAAGAAAAACACAATGCTTCCTCTTCAAGGACCAAAAGAATACCCTTACCCCCTTTTTCAGCTATATTTGAAAAAAAAAATTGATACCTTTCAGAAGTCGATGTCTTAGATTTAGTCTTCAGAGCCAAATATTTCTCTCTGCAGCTGCCACACAAGAGATAATATGGATTTCCACTTCCACATTCCCCACCAAACCATCCATCTACATAAGAACCATTACTCCGATAGCCCTGCCGGTTAGCACTCCGACCACAACCGGGATGGTTTCTTTTCATATGTTGATTGAAGCTGACAACACTGCATTCACACAGCTCACACACCACCACTTCTTCTCTGTCTTCAGACTCACAAACATGCTGCGTAAAATAATTTTCATGCTACATTATTTCTATTTTTGTGTTGATATTTGATGCTACAGTTATAGTATAAAATATAGCATTAAAGGAATATAATTTTAACATAAACTACCAAATACACAGGGCCTCAAAATTCATGACCACTCAAAAGAGATCAGCCTAGCAATCAACAAGAAGAAAAATACATATTGTCCACACTATATAACGTAGTAGAAAGAGAAACAGATCTGAAACCAAAGGACCTAGGTTCAAATCCTGACTCTGAATTGTGTGGCCTTGGACAAAAGATATTTACTTCTCTGGTTCTGAGTTTCCTAAGTTCTAAAATGATGAGGCTGAACAAAATCATCTCTTAAGAATCTTATAGCTCTAAATCTAGGCTTCTGATATCTACTTGGATAGGTAGTCCATTGAATTGACTTTTTAAAAATAATTTTTAAAATTTTTTAATTTTTTTAATTGACTTTCATAGATGCAAAAATAGAATACTTTAAAACTTGCAGATGACACCAAGCTAGAAGGAATACTTAACAAAAGAAATGACAGATTTAGGCACTGAAAAGATCCTGAGAGATTACAGCATGAGGCTGAACCTAATATGATGAAATTTAATAGGGATCAACTTAAAGTCTTACATTTGGATTCAAAAAATCAACTTCACAAGAACAAGATGGGAGAAGCATGGATAGGCAGAAGTTTGTCTAAAAAAAGACCTGGGGGTTTTAACAGACTACAACTTTAATAAATCAAAGTGTGATATGGCAGCCAAAGAATTAATGCAAGGTCACATTAAGAAAAGTTATATCCAGGATTTGAGAGTTAACAGTCCTACTGTATGCCTTAGAAGAAGCCTTGAGATCAGCATAATTCAGTAGGAAGGGCACTGGATCTTGGGTTAGAGCACCCAAGCTGGATTCGAGCTTTGCTGCATCCTCTCTTTGTACAACCTTGGCCAACCTGCTTCACTTCTATGTGCCTCAGTTTCCTCACCAGTAAAATTTGGGGCTCAGACTAAGCTAAGGTCATCTTTACTGTCTTAAATCTTTGATGCAGTGATCAGTTGTGGCCACGCCACATGAAGAACTGCTGAAAGAACTAGATATCGTTAGCCTGAAGAAGTACAGATTGAGTGGAGATGTAAAAGCTATCTTGAAGTATCTGAAAAGCTGTCACATGGGTATGGGCTAGACTGTTTCTGCTTAGCCCAAGAAGACATAACTAAGCACAAGAAGCAAGAGAGTTGCAAGCCAGGAAGTTTAGACTTCATAGAAAGGAAAATCCTCTAACCATCAGAACTGTCCCAAAGTGGAATAAGCCACTTCAGGAGGCAGTGGATCCCCCATCACCAGAGGTCTTCAAGCAAAGGATGAATAACTACTTGTTCCAATATATTTTAGAGATGATTCTTCTGCAGGTGCAGGCTGGACTACAGTGGTGGCCTTGGGGGGGGTCCTGTCCAATTCAGGTCCTATGACTCTTAATTTAGTCCACCAATAACTCTATCCTACATAGACAGACACTACAGGTAAACAGTGAATTGGGCCTAGAATTGAATAGGAGGAAAATTAACTGCTGGATAACATCTGGACAACTATACAGTGCTTTCATGAATTCCCAAGTGGTTTCTTGACACAAAAACTTAGTTTTTTAATATCAATACTTTCTAATGACTAAAAATTGCTGAGAAGTTACTAACATGCTTTGGTGAAGGGAGTTTTCTATACTAATAAAAATATTGGCCCAGTTCCCATTCCTATCCTCCCAGTGATATAGTTGTGAATCACAGAACACTACGACTTCAGAAGAATCAAAAGCGCAATGGAAAGACACGTAGAGGGCTTGAGTAGGTGGTGGCATATTAGCAACACTGCCTTGTATGCAAGAAGCTACATAAATGACAAACAAAAATTAAGCCCTTTGAAACTGAGCAGGTCATAAAGTGAAAGCAAAGCACAAGCTAAGGGAAATCCAAGAGTTAAAGTATTGTCTAGGAAATTAAGTCTTAAGGAGGATTGTCAGTGCATTACATAAATCCTCTAGGGGAGATTATGGGAAGCCACGAACAGAATTTCAAATGATGACAGAGCATGGATGGGGTAAAACTACTACCAGTGGAAGGAAGTATTCACAATGAGGATATGATAGATCTGTTTAAATACTGAAGTACTAAGTATGTGAGCTGAAATTTTTTGCTTTAAATTTAACTGTGCTCTATTAACAATTCCTTCAGAGTGATTAATTTATCTCTTAGAGCACACTAACGTTGCTCCTGATCCTCCTTTGGTCTAAAGCAGAGGTGGGGATTCAGTTTGGATTCAGTCAAAGGGCCACACTTGAGGACCTAGAGGGCCACACGTGGCCTCAAGGCTGCAGGTTCCCCACCCTCGAAAGAATTAACTAGCAAACCAATAAGACTTCTAAGAAATGCTCAATAATAAAAATGAAAAAGTCTCTTTACCTCAAAAACTCAAGCAGGCATTACAAATGTTGGTTCAAAGTTAAAAGGAACTTGTTTCCTATTTAAAATGCCTAATATTTCTATATTTGGATTTCTCACTTGCAAAATCATTACGTTTTAGTCTATTTATTTAGTTATTATTTAGTTAATTTAAGACTGTTTCTTTTCTCTGAAGGATTTAATGGTTAAAGAATTCCAAGCACAAATCAGTAAATCTGTGAATTTTTCATGCTATTTATTGAAAAGAAGTACAATGTTCTGTTCTGTTCACATCTAGATCCTCTATATAGCCTGACATGGAAAGAATTTATTGGCAAGTTCTAAGTACATGTTATTTCTTAGAATGGATAAAAGGTTATATTGACTGAATATAAGATAATTGTGAATTCCAACAGCCATATTAACACAAAAACTGTTACACTGAGAATCTAATTTTCCTAACATGATTCCTGCACTATAATTTGTCTACAACAACAGAATAATTCAAATACTATACTTCACTATAAGGTTACAAACTAATAATATACACAAAGAGAGAGAAGACATTTTGTTTAATTTTTTTCTCATTGGTTTGCACTAATGAAAGTAACTAAGCAATGAATTCAAATTTTTTTTTAAGATAGCTATCACAAAGACTAACACTTTAACTTCAGATATCAGAAAATAAGCTGTTAAGAATAGTAAGCACAACAAAAATAAGTCAAAGCAGCCCCAGCTGCAGTCACACACACCCAGGTAGGCCAATCCAATACCTCCGGGATCCACATTCCCAGAATATCATTATCGCTGGTCAGGTCTTGTCCAAACATTGCCTCCATTGCTTCATCATCTAGATCGATTTCCAGTTCTTCATCCAAGTTAAAGTCATATAATGCCCCAGGGTCTTGCTGCAAAGAAATTCCCTCTCTTCGACTTTGATTCCTATGAGCCTGTACAGAACGGTATAACCCCGCTCAGAACAAAAAAAAGAAAAACTTTTACTTGCATACAAAAAATTCTGAACATTTCCGACCATTTTAATTACTAACATAGAACAAAGTATCAGATGGGGGCTTAGTTATCTTACCAGTCTGATGACCACAAAAGTAAGAAAGTGTCTACTAAAAAATGATGAGTATTCTATGTTCTATACAAAACCTTGTATTTTTTAAGATAAGAACTAGAAAGAATTGCACTAAGTCCAATACTGGCTGCCCTCTGAACCCTTATCATGTTACCTGTTCTTTCTTACTGTTGATATTAAGTCAACATTTGTTAATGCCATATTTAAAATATGTGTACTGTGTCCTAAGTTGTAAACACCATTGGGAGACCAGAGAGACAGACTACTGGAATTATACAAATCTACCAGAGGAGTACCTTGAGCAAATCATTTAAGTTGTTTGGACCTTAGTTTCATCATCTACAAAAAGAGGATGCTGGACTCAATGATCTCTAAGGTTACAATCCTGGCATAGTGTTTTGTACACAAAGAACACTCAATAAATGACACAAAGGGACCACAAGCTGGAGTAGAAAGGGCACTGGGACTGGAGTCAAAGAAACTAGGTCTGGATCACAGTTCTGCTAGCTAATTACCATTTGTGTGAAAACCAAGTCACGGAATTGTTCAGGGCTTTAGTGTCATAAATAAAATAAGAAGCCTGGACTAAATAATCTTTAAGCTCCACTCCAATTTTAAATCTATGATTATGAAAACAGAATAGTCTGAAATATAGAATTACCTGCTCTTGCCAACAATGTCCGAGCAGCTAAGTCAAATTTGTGTCTCCTTGTTACTGCAGATCGACTCCTGGAAGGAGGTCCACTTCCAGAAGCTGTATTATCTGCATGATCCAAATTATCAGTGCTGCAAATTAGTTTCAAAACAAAAGCAGAAATGAAAAATCACAAGAGAAAGAATAATCTATCAAATATTCTCAGTTATGAAGTAACTTGGTGATATTTTTCCCCATATTTTTAAATATAAATGAAGGTACAAGGTTTTTTTGTTTGTTTTTAATATATCAGGTAATTATTTTGTTGAAGTGAAAAGAATGACAGTGTACCATGGGCACCAGGGCATTGGTTCTGGAGGAAGAAACCTGGCTTCAAATCCCACATCGACCCCTAACTACTTGTGTGACCTTGGAAAAGTCACTTAACCTCCCTGAGCCTCCATTTCCACAACTGTAAAATTCAGAGGTTGGACTGGATAGCCTCCAAGGTCCAGCTCCAGGGCTGTGAGTCTACGACCCTATAATTTATCACTCTAAACAACAGATATGCTCTGAAACAAACCTCTTTTTTCTTGCATATGCCCCAAGTTACAAAGGGAACAATATTCTGTAACTTGGTCAAAAAGTAATTACTAAAATGGTTGTGGGTA
The DNA here is from genome assembly GCF_003287225.1 of Phascolarctos cinereus. Classification (NCBI taxonomy): domain Eukaryota; kingdom Metazoa; phylum Chordata; class Mammalia; order Diprotodontia; family Phascolarctidae; genus Phascolarctos; species Phascolarctos cinereus. The sequence goes on from NW_027555736.1 coordinate 142,917,700, forward strand.
GAAAAATGATTTTAACTTTTGACTCACATTACTACTTCTTAGAATGCAAGAGGTAAAAGCAATTAAAATGATTAATCTGAGCAAGACCAAATGTGACAGCCAACATCTATAAATTTCTCATCTTTGTATTTTAAAGAAGTTAAATTCAACTCACTTTCTTGCCTAGGAATCCCATATATCGGTAACATGGTCTGAATATATTCATGAAGCCTACTAGGGACACAGGCATGTTCTTATTTTGAATTCTGGGCAAAATGACCTCAGAAGTTCTCCATCATTTCAGTTCTTCGACTCATGCACACCAGAACAATTTATCTCCCATTTTACTTATTCTCCATTCCTGTCATCCAGTCTCATGTTCTTAGGTATAAAGAACATGTCCATATCACCTCTTCCCAAACCCTCATCCCTATTTTCATCAGCATCACTCTTCTTCAGGTCCACATCTATCCAATTTGTCCACCAGCTAGCACATTCCACATGCCTATGGAAAATCTTGTCGTTGTCCACAAGTCCTCTACTTTCAGAACAAAGATTCTTTGCCTCCTTCATCAGTTTAACTGAAAGCCAATATCTGATGACATCACATCCCTTTTTAACCTTCTCCAACAAAGTCTACTTCTCCCAACAGAAGAGGGGGGGTTAGTATACTCCTTACTCCTTTCACTGCTATTTCCAGATCATTCTTCTCCAACCATCTCTCAAAATAGCTTGTCTTCTGTTCATAGAATAAAACATATAGAACTGGAAGAGACCTTAAAATCCACTGACTCTTACCTCTTCCATTTTACTGATAAGGAAAATGAAGCATAGAGAGATTAAGTGATATGCCCAAGGTCATACAACTAGTTAAGTGTCTGAAGCAGTATCTGAAACCTCGTTATCTTGATTCCAAGTCCAGTGCCCTATCTACTCTCCATACTGCCTCTTCTCTTTTCTCTATACATTGTCCACAGGTGATCTCATCAGGTTCCATAGGATTCTTACATCTATGTAAATGACTGACAAATCTATATTTCTAGAACTGACCCCTCTCTTCAGCTCCAGTCTTGTATTACTAATAACCCAATAGGCAGCTCCACCTGCACGCTTCTCAAACTCAACATGTACAAAACCCACCTCATTTCTCATTCAAATTTTTACTTCTGTCAATGTCATCATTCTCCTAGTCAGCCAAGTTCACAAACTTGGTGCCATACTAGACTGTTCCCTCTCCTTCAACTCTTATATTCAATCAGTTTCTAGGTCTTGTCTTTCCCACCTCCACAACATCATCTGTCTATATTCTTCTCCCTATTCACACAGCTTCTACCATTACCCTTTGCCTGGATAATTTTAATAGTGTCCTAGTTGGTTTCCTTGGCTAGATTCTCATCTCTCTTTAATTCATCTTCCATTTAGCTGCCAAACTGATATACCTGAACATAGATATGACAATGTTGCCCTCTCATATCACTTACTCAAAAATTTTCTGTGGCTCCCAATACCTCCAACAGTAAAATACAAAATCCTCAGCATGGCATTTAAAGCCTTCACAATCTGGTTTCCACCAACTCTGTAATCTTCTTTAATGATTCTTCTTTATGCACTCTCCATTCTAGTCAAACTATTCCTTATACATGGCCTACCATTTCCTACCTCTGCCTATGAAAAACCTATCAGAATTCCTCTCTTCCTTCAAAGCAGAGCTCAGGTGTCATCTCCTACATAAGACCCTTTCTAGTATTCCTAGTTGGTTAATGCTCTCTCTCGGAACGAGTTTCTACCCTTTAGAATGACTCTTTTGTTTTGTTTTGTTGGGGGGGGGGGTTTGTACAGCTTGTAGTCCCCAGTAGAATATAAACTTCGCCAAAATAGGGACCATTTTCTTTTTCTGTTCTTTATTCCTAGTTCCTAGTATAGTACCTCGCCTAAAGAAAGACCTTGTTCTCTTTCTTTCAGTGGTTCCATCATTCACCCAGTATCCCATACTCACGACCCTATATCCAAATTTATTTTTGACTATTCCTTCTCTCTCAATCTTTCATACTAAATCCAATTCCCATCAGTTCTACTTCTACAACAAATCATATAGTCTTTCCTTCCATTATGTTTCCATTGCTATTGGCTTTATACAAGTCCTTACTGCTACACAATTTGCTTCTTGCAATAGCAATAGCCTAACAGCTATTCCTGATTCTACACTCTTTTTCTCTAATCCATCCTTTGTACTGAATAAAAAAAAATATTGCTTATGCACAGCTCTGATTGTGTCACTCCTATCCTCAAAAATCTTCAGTGGCTAGCTATAATTTACCAATGTTCAATTCCTTAGCTTATTACTCAAGGTCCCCCATAATCTGGCATCACCTTACCTTCATGGTTCATACCTGTTACACTTCAGCCAACTTATTGGCATCTTACACTGTATATGCCTGAATGGCTCTGTCTCTCATGTTCTTACACCTACATATTCTTCCCTCTTCCTTAGGTGTGGACTATCGCTCATCTTTTAAGCCCAACTCAAATGTCACCTCCTTCATGAAGCCTTCTCTGATTCAGTAACATCCTTCTCCCTAGCAATCATGATAGCACCTTTAAAAAAAAAACCCACAAAACAAAACTAAAACATAATGCACTTTCATAATGTGTTCCAGAATCCGTTTTTTTTCTTCCTGTCTTATTTACCTAGACTGTATAGTCTTTAAAGATATTAACTGTAATCAGCTAAATTTTATATCTCCTTCCATACCAATGTCATAATTCCCTGGGCAGTAATCACTGTATAGTTACTAAATAAATAAATTAAATTAATACCAAGGACAAAGAATTTAACCTGATTTGTTGGCTATATGGCCAAAATTTAAAACTAACACCAAGTCTGTGATTGATTTTACTTACACACACACACACCCTCTCTGTTTCAATCATAAAAGCTCATGTTCTCTATTTTTAAACAAAATTAGTGACTAAGTTCTAAAGAACTGTCTGGAGCACTGAGAGGTTAATTGACTTGCTCAAGGTCATACAACCAGGGCACAACTTAATCCAGATGCAAGCTGTCACAAAGTAAATTCCCTAAAAATGTTCAATATAGTATTACCATTCCTAATTGTAAATTCCACAAGGACAAAGAACATGTCTTATTTTATCTTTGAAATATCTCTTATAGTGCCTACACGAAATTCTATACACGGTACAGAGGGGCTTAATAAATAGTTGTTAGATAATAGATCCCAATTTATCAAGAAATCTACAGATCATAAAGCATTTGGGTACAGGAAAGTCAAAGTAGAATTCAGAACCATTTCTGAAATTTACCACTACTGCAAAACAGAATTGAAAAATTAAAATAAGTATTTCACCTTTCATTAAATCCCTCCTCCATTTCAGCAGCATCAGCTGATGGTATGTCCCCAGGTGATTGCAAATAACAAGGGTCATTAGACTTCCCACTGCTGGTGCCTGAAACTCTTGCTCCATGACGTGAATCAGAAGTGCTACCTGACTGAGGTAGACAAGAAGCTGATAGAGCTGAGCAAGAATAGGAACAGTGATTACACTTTTCCTTTAAGAAGAAACTAGGGGTACGGGGGCAGCTAGGTGGCACAGTGGACAGAGCTCCACCTTGGAGTCAGGAGGACTTGAGTTCAAATGTGACCTCAGACACTTGACACTTAACTAGCTATGTGACCCTGGGCAAGTCACTTAACCCCAACTGCCTCATCAAAAACAAAAAGGAAGAAGAAGAAGAAACTGGGGGCCACAAAGATAAATAGTTGTTAGATAATAGATCCCAATTTATCAAGAAATCTACAGATCATAAAGCATTTGGGTACAGGAAAGTCAAAGTAGAATTCAGAACCATTTCTGAAATTTACCACTACTACAAAACAGAATTGAAAAATTAAAATAAGTATTTCACCTTTCATTAAATCCCTCCTCCATTTCAGCAGCATCAGCTGATGGTATGTCCCCAGGTGATTGCAAATAACAAGGGTCATTAGACTTCCCACTGCTGGTGCCTGAAACTCTTGCTCCATGACGTGAATCAGAAGTGCTACCTGACTGAGGTTCCTCATCATCTTCATTGCCAGGATGTTCTATCATCCACATGGCCAGGACTGTAATGTTTTGGGCATCTGCTTCACCTCTCGCACCTGATAAAAAAAATAAAGAACTAAAATTACTTTTCTGTACAATAGACATTTATGCTATAGTGTTCTTCTCTAACTATCTTTGGTGACAGTTAAATGTTTTTTATCAAACTTTATAGCTATCTGATAACAAACTCCAATGAATTCATGACCTTACTAATGACATAAGTACTTTCTACATTGATGCAGATGTACCAATGATGCAGATTACATGCTTTCTCATCCTGTGCAATTCTGGAACATATTCTCCAAAAAATCCTCCTTAAGAGAATTCAACAAGAGATTCTACCTACTGTGTTTGAAAAGTTTTAAGTAAAGTCCCAGCAACCAACTGAATCTGCTTTGTTAGAACCAGCCTAGCTAATATTGATATTGAGAGACTCTCCACAAGCAGACTGGCCTCCTGGCAATGAATTTGACATGACAACTCATAAAACAAAGAAAAATATAAATGGCCTTCAATCCTGTATAGCTTCCTTCAATTTCTTCAAAAGCAGTGGTAGAGGGATTAGAAAAGTGGGCAGAGAGCACTAAGAATCAGTTTTTAAATTGTCTATAATGATCTACATTAGCTGCTGGTATTTTATATGTGAGATCCTTATTCAACAATGAATGAGTGAGCATAATGTTGGAGGAACTGAATTAATTACATTAATCTTCACGTAGTCACACTTTATTATAAATGAAACCAGAAGAAAGAAATTATAGCTCAAGGGAAAGACAGTTCACTGGTTCTACTTGATGAGGAAAATAAAGGAGATGGTAGAGTCAATTTTATTGTGTACCCAAAGGCAAAAACAAATACTTAATGGAAAATATGGTTATCTTGTATTGCAGTGATTGTGATAAATGTACTTGAAAAGAGGTCAACATGAATGTGAATGGGATGAACTAAGACATGAAATAGAAACAACAGAATAGATTAAAAATCAGAATCCAACAATATGTTGTTTATAAGAAACACATTTAAAAATGAGAGAAACACACAGAGTTAAAAGAACAGGCCAGAGTAAAACTTAGCATGCATCTGCTGATGCAAGGAAAAAAAGGGGGGGGGATGACACACAACAATTATGACCTCAGACAAAGTTAAAGCTAAAATAGCTTTAATTGAGATTAACAGGGAAACCACATTATGATAAAAGGTATCATAGATAATGAAGCAATATCAACACTAAACCTATATGCATCAAATAATACAGCATTTAAATTTTTAAAGGAAAAGTTAAATGAATTACAGGTGGAAATAAATAGTAGTCCTATAATAGTGGGGGACTTTAATCTTCCCATCTCAGAATCAGATAACCCTAACCAAAAAATAAATAAGAAGTCAACAAAATGAGTAAAATTTTAGATGAGTTAGATATGATACATATCTGGAGAGAATGGAATGAGAATAGAAAGGAATACACCTTTTTTTCATGGCACATGGTACCTTTATAAAGATCGACCATATATTAAGGCATAAAAAGTTTTATAGTTAAAAGCGGAAACATTAATTCGTTCTTTTCAGATCACAATGAAATAAAAATTATATTTAATAAGAGGCCACAGAAACACAGAATAAAAACTAATTGGAGACTAAACAACCTAATTTTAAAGAATAACAGGGTTACACAACAAATCATAGAAACAACCAATAATTTCATTTAAGACAATGACAATAATGAGACAACATATCAAAACCTATAGGATACATACAGCAAAAGCAGTAATCAGAGGAAAAATTATATCTCTAAGTGCTTAGATCAATAAAGCAAAGAAAGAGCAGACTAATGAACTAGGGATGCAATTTTTAAAAAATAGAAAAATTACAAATTAAAAATCCTCAATTAAACATTAAATTGGAAATCCTAAAAATTAAAGGTGAGATTAAGAAAACTGAGTATAAGAAAACCATTGAATAAATAAAACTAGCCATTGAATAAATAAAACTAGGAGTCGGTTTTATGAAAAACCTACAAAATAGATAAACCACTGGTTAATAAGATTAAAAAAGAGAAAAGAAAACCAAATCACTAGTATTAAAAATGAAAAGGGTGAATATACCACTAGCAAAGATGAAATCAAAGCAATTATAAAGAGTCATTTTGTCCAACTATATGCCAATAAATTTAAAAATTTAAGTGAAATGAAAGATATTTACAAAAATATAAACTGCCTAGATCAGCAGAAGAGGAAATAGAATGTCTAAATAAACCTATTTTAGAAAAAGAAATTGAACAGACCATAAAAGAGCTTCCCAAGAGAAACGTACCACAAACAGACAGATTTACAAGTAAATTCTATCAAACTTTAAAAACCAATTAAGTCCAATATCAAATAATTTATTTGGAATAATAGGTAAAAAAAGGGTCCTACCAAACGCCTTTCATGAAACAAATATGATATTTATGCCTAAACTAGGAGAATAGTAAAAACAGAGAAACAAAATTATAGACCAATTTCATTAATGAATATGATGCAAAAATCCTAAATAAAATATTAGCTAGGAGAGTGCAACAATATATTACAAAGACTGTACCAAGTGGTATTTATACCAGGAATGCAGGGATGGTTTAACATAAAGAAAACTATTATATAATTGATTATATCAATAATAAAAGTAACAAAAATCATAAATCAACAGATGCAGAAAAAGCTCCTGATAAAGTACAACATTCACTCATATTTAAAAATATATATATTTGAAAGTATAGTATAGAAATGGATTTTTTCTTAAACTGATAAGAAACATTTACCTAAAACCATCAGCAAGCATTATCTGTAACAGGGATAAGCTAAAGCCTTCCTAGTAAGATCAGGTGTGAAACAAGATGCCCACTGTCACCAATAATATTCAATACTGTATTGGAAATCCTAGCAATAACAATAAGAGAAGAAAAAAAATGGAAGGAATCAGAATGGGCAGTGAGGTAATAAAACTATCTCTTTGCAAACAATATGATGATATACTTGGAAAATCCTAATGACTCAACTAAAAAGTTAGTTGAAACAATAATTTTAGCAAAGTAGCAGGATATAAAGTAAACCCACTTAAATCATCAGCACTCCTATATATTACCAACAAAACCCTACAAGAAGAGATGGTTAAGGGATATCCCACTTAACATCACTCTAGTCTAGACTAGACAGCTACCAAAATAAATGCAAGCACTCAATGAACAAAAGTATAAAAAAACTTTATACAAATAAAATCAGATTTAAATAATTAGAGAAATATTAATTGTTCATGAGTAGGTAGGACCAATATAATAAAAATGACAATTTTACCTAAATTAAGGTATTTATTCAATGCCATCCCAATTAAATTACCAAAAGATTATTTGACTAAGAAAAATAACAAAAAAATTCATTTGGAAGAACAAAGCTCAAGAATATCAAAGAAGATAATAAAAAAATGTAAAAGGAAAGAGGTTTGGCAGTAAACTATATTATAAGAGAGTAATTATCAACACTATCTGCGGTACTGGCTTAAGAAACAGAAAGGTAGATCAGTGGAACAGAGTAAATATACAATTCACAGCAGTAAGTGACTATGGTAACCTTGTGTTTGACAATTTAAAGACTTAAGTTTTGGGAAGCAATCTGGCAGAAATTGGGCATAGACCAATATCTTATACCATTGAGCAAGATAAGGTCAAAATGGATACATGATCTAGACACAAAAAGAAATATTAGAAAATTAGAAGAACAGAGAACATATTACCTATCAGACTTATGAATAGGTGAACAATTTATAAATAAACAAGAGGTAGGGGACATTGTGAGGTATAAAATGGATAATTTCAATTTCATTAAATTGAAAAGTTTTTGTAAAAATAAAACCAATGTAGCCATGATCAGAAGGAAAGTAGAAAATTGGGGGAAAACTTTTTATAGACAGTTTTTCAGATAAAGATCTCACAATCTCAAATATACAAATAACTTTGTCAAATCATTCCCTGACTGATGAAAAGTCAAAGGAGATGAACAGGCAGTTTTCTGATGAAGAAATCAAAAAGATTCAGTCATATGAAAAAATGCTTTAAATCATTATTGATTAGAGAAATGCAAACTAAAATAATCTTGAGCTATCACTTTACCCCTACAAGTTAGGCTAAAATGATAGAAAGGGAAAGTGACAAATGTTGGAGGGGATGTAAATAAGATGGGACACTAATTCACTGTTGGTGGAACTGTGAATTGATCCAATCATTTTGGAGAGCAATCTAGATTATACCCAAAGAGTTATTATTAAACTGCCTATAATACCCTTTAATCCAGAAATACCACAATTTTAGGTCTATCTCCCCATGATGATTAGGGAAAAAGGAAAAAGACCTATATGTTGTAAAATATTTATAGCAGCTCTCTTTGTGGTGACAAAGAACTGGAAATTACAAGGATGCCCATCAATTGGGGAATAGATAAACAAATTATGGTATATGCTCATGATGGAATAATATTATGATATAAGAAATGATGAGCTCATTGATTTTAGAAATACATGGAAAGATCTGCATGAAATAATGAAGAGTGAAATGAGCAGAACCAAGAGAACATTACATACAGTAACAGCAATTTTTTTAAAAAAAACTTTGAGTGACCAAGTCATTTTATACCCAAATTAACTACAATGGACCTATGAAGGAAGATGTTATCTGCCTCCACAGAAAGAACTGATAAACAGAAGTATGTATAATATTGGTTTCACTCACACAACACACACACACACACACACACACACACACACACACACACACACATATTTGTGTATAATGATAGCCATCTCTAGAGTAACAGGGAGGGAAGAAAAAAAGATATAAAAAGTACACAGCAGAGAATAAAAGAAAATGTAGAAGGAAGCATAGAAAGCAGAGTAGCTTTGAAAACAATGAGAAGTACTTTTACAGTTTTTCAAAAAGAGTAAACGGTGTGAAATATAAATTCATGGTTTTATAGTAAATGTTTTTAGGTTGTGCTATGTCGATGGAAATGTTCTCTTTTTTTGTCTTTATGTATTTAAATTCAAAATGAATAACAATTTTTAGAAAATAAGATAAATGGTGCTTCCTGCTTCTATAAATTCAGAACAGTAATTCTTTGTCCTACCTGTGGCTTCCATAGCTTTTGCAATCTGCCGGAGAGAGAATCCCATTTCTAGCAATGGCACTGCAATAGCTGGTGGAGGAGGGGAGGTTGAAAGTCTGCTACTTGGATCAGATAAAGCTGAAAAGAAAGAGAAATAAGGACCTTAAGAGCATTAAAATAATGAAGATGTGATTAATTTACATAATTTCTGTTGAAGCTTCTTATATAGTATCACAAAATTTCAGTCTGCAAGGAATCTCCGTGACCTACCTACTCCAAATTTCAGGTAAAATGTAAGCTCCTTGCTGGCAGGGCAGACAGAGTTTCTCTCTTTCTCTCTGTCTCTCCCTCTCGTGTGTGTGTGTGTGTGTGTGTGTGTGTGTGTGTGTGTGTGTGTGTGTGTGTGTGTGTGTGTGTGTGTGTGTTGCGTGCCTAGCTCAAGCACAGCTCCTAGCACATAGTAGGTTCTCGACAAATGGTTAATTGACCAGATAGTTCTAATTAATAAGAAGATTTCCCTTACAAATCAGGCCTAAATTTGCCTCTTTTGTAATCTCTGCCTAAGGCTCCCAAGGGAAGTTAATCCACTCAATTTTCAAACTCCACCCTGTTGCTAATGCTGTCCTGACTGGAGAGTACCTCATATGGCCCACTATCTTAATGTGACTCTTGCTAGGCTTCACTTTACAAACTTTACATCATTTTGTAACTACTTGTACATTTAAGTAGTATAGCAAACACATTATTTAAAAGTATGCTGAATATAATCTTTGCATTATGCAATAATACAGTAATACTCTCCTGAGGTTACTGAAAGCTACAGGATAATTTATCCCATAATAAATTACACAAAATTGAACAGCTCATGTCTATTTTGTCTGCTTTCATGTTTCATCTCTTCTTTTGCTGCCAGTCTGTCAGCTCTCAATGCTGTCAGTATTGCCTATATCTAAGCAGTCCCCCTTGCTCAAGCGTTCTCTGCTCAATTTGTTGTTTCTAATCCACTGTATCCTGGAAAGATCCTGTAGTTCAATCCTAAATGCAGCATAAAGCAAAAGAGAATATAATTTGACAGGCTAATTCCTCTTTCACTAAAACAAAATTATTATGCCATCATTTCCAGTGGTTAAAACAGAAGTCACATTTATAACACGAAAATGAATTCCTACTATTCACAATTTTTTTTAAGTACTAGTGTCAATGGCTACAAACCTGTTCGATTGGTAGGCCTTGCAGACTGTGAGTCAGGAGAAGTCAGACTTTGTCTCCTTCCAACTTCATCAGAAGGAGAGGTTGGTAAGGAAGATATAGGTGGAGTCTGTGCACGTCGAGTGGGAAGGACAGTGGTAGTTGGATAACTGGAGAACATTTGCCTTTAAAAGAACCATAATAGCATGGTATGTTTACTCCAATTATAAAAGTCACAAATTCCTTTGTAAAACCACTGGGTTAATACAGTAAGATGGAAAAATCCAATGATACCCCCTTCCCTAAATCTATATGGAGAGCTGAGTAGACCAATGAAAAATAGAAAGAAGTTAGCTACATACCAGCAAAGAAGACTAGGAATAAAATAAAAGCCCAAGGCAGTCTATCTTTTAATTATCTTATGTCATGGCGGGGGAGCAAGCACACAGCAAAGGCACTTCCATTTAAATTGCCACAAAACTGAAATATGTGAGTGCGTTTGTGCATAAAATAGACTTTCTTTTAATATCTAAAAAATATATTTGATATAGGGGAGAAAGATTAAATAGAAGATTTATGTCAAAGCACTTTGCAAACTGCTACATGAATGTAAAATGTATTTAATTCTCTTTAACTACAAGAAGAAGGTAGGCGGCACGATGAATAAGAGTGTGGGACCTGGAGTCAAGAAGATCTGAGTTCAAATGTGGCCTTAGGCATTTACTGGCTAGGTGACCCTGAGCGAATCACTTAAACTCTATCTACTTCAGTTTGCTTGTCTGTAGAATGGAGATAAAAAATAGTACCTACTTTTCAAGGTTCTTATGAGGACAAACTGAGAAAATATTTGTAAAGTACTATTTAAATGCTAGCTATTTAAACTCCCCTTCAGACCATCCTTTCCTTTCTTCTTTATTAGCCAAAGGTATCACAAAGAATTGATTCCCCAAATGAAAAACTATGGAAGTAGGCAGATGAGGTAGCCAGAAATGGGAGTTGGGTCAGGATAGACAAGTATGGGTAATGTATTGAGTGTTAGGCAGAGCAAAAGAATCAAGAACAAGGAGGGCAAGATACAGGGTCAATGGCCACCACAACAATGATGGGACATCTCTTTTTCCTGGGGTTCTGCTAAGCAGGGAAAAGAGAATTTCCCTGGTAAATTCTAATTATAAAATAGACTACCAGGGAAAGAATATTAATCTGACAGGAAACGGGGGAGAAGGGGGGGGTATGGGTTTGGGGAAGGAAGAATAAAAAAAGTCACTCCAGTTCTCCTACCTCAAGTGGTAGTTAAATGGTTAAATCCTTTTAGCAAAGGATTTAATTTCATACACAGATAACAGAGCAAAATTGAAGCCAGTATTTAAACAAGCAGCCATCAAGTCCTTTACTTCTAAAGGCCTTGATATTTCTAATGCACTTCAGCCACTCACCAGAGCAGTCATAACTAAAGCTTTGCCATCACTCAAAACCGTCCAACTTTCCACATGCATGGCTTGAATGGCCATTTTTCACTCTCTCATCTCTCAGCCTGCCTTCACCACTTTCATACCAAGACCTCATCCACTGAGTGGCCTTGACCACTTAACTCTCACCCCAATCTCTGGGCTTCCCAACCCAGTAAACTTGTGCCATGGTTTTGGTCAGATTTGTGACCTCACTGGTCAGAAGGAGCTTCCATTGAGGAAGCTTACACTACAAACATCTGCAATAATAACCCCAAGGGGTAGCGAGGACATTATATGACTTGACCCACGATCATACAGCTGGTACACATCAGAGAAAGGACTTAAACCTATGTCTTCTCATCTCCAAAGCCATCTCTCTATCCACTACACAAACTGAACCTATGCAGAGCTGCCACTTCCTAAACACTTGGTTAACTGAGTTCTGGCCTCATTTTCTTCCTTACCCAGGACTGCTCTGATATACAAGCCCCTTCTGTAATGCTTATTTCTCTGTCTTAAATCTCTTCATTCTCTTGACTTTCAACTACTTCTACCTTACCTCCCAAAACACAAGGTAACTTCTACCTATCAGGTCTAGCTCCCAAACTAATGACCATTCTTGGAAGAAGATACAAAAGTACAACTGAGTCCACTACAAATTTATTATAATCTCAGATTAGCTCTGATAAAAAAAAAAAGTAAGTGAAAATCACAAACAATCCAAAACCACGGACTCCATTACTCCATTTCTGTTTCAAACTTCCTTTTTTCTCCTTGAGACCCCAGCTCTATCTCTTTTCCTTTATACTATTAGCAAATGATCTCAACTTTTACTCTGTTGAGAAGACTGAGGACACTAGGTCTGAACTTCCTTAGTTTCCCTCTTCTACTCTGAAGTGCTTAAAGTCCTCACCCATGGTCTCCTGCTATCTCCCAATCCCTGGGAAAGAGGTGGTATTGATCTGTTTACCTCAGAGTTCCACTGGATACAAATTCAATATATCTAAAACAAAACTCACTTCCTCAAAATCCTTCTCTTTCCTGAAGTATTTGTATTGATGGCACCATCACTCTCCAAATCACCATAGACTCATAATTTCAATCATCTTCAACTCTTTCCTTTCCCTCATATCACGCATCCCCAGTTGAAACATTTCTACAAAATGATTTTTTAATGAAAAACATCGGAGCCCTGGTTATTTCTATTTCCACAATCTCTCTCATATAGTCAACAAGCATTAAAGTGTCTACTATGTGCCAAACACCTCAACTAAGCACTGGTGATACAAGGAAAGCTAAAAAACAAACAAAACTCAAGGAGCTCAAGAGGAAGATTTTAATGAAAAACATCGGAGCCCTGGTTATTTCTATTTCCACAATCTCTCTCATATAGTCAACAAGCATTAAAGTGTCTACTATGTGCCAAACACCTCAACTAAGCACTGGTGATACAAGGAAAGCTAAAAAACAAACAAAACTCAAGGAGCTCAAGAGGAAGATAATACGCAAACAACTACACACAAACAAGATGTATACAAGATAAACTAGAGATAATCAATGGAGGGAAGATACTAACATTCCCTTCTTTCCATTTACATTGCAACATCCCTAGCTCAGGCTCTCAAATTCCCTCACAGAAATGAATACACAGCTTCCTATCTGATCTTTCTACTTCCAAACTATTCATTCTTTAATCCATTCTTTCATCACAACCAATATAATTTTCCTGAAGAGAGATCAAGAAGATGAAGATTGAATCATTAAATTTGGCAATAAAGAATTCATTGGTAACTTTGAAGAGGGTTGTTTCAATTAAATAATGGCGTTTATTGAAAGCCAGACTGTAGAACGGTTAGTAGAGAGTGAGGAGAGTTAGGTTGAAAGCCAGATTGTAGAACGGTTAGTAGAGAGTGAGGAGAGTTAGGTTGGAGTTTCTCAGGTATGTATTTGGAAGCAGGGAAGGAATCAACAGGGAAGGAAAGATTTACAGATAGAATAGGGATGACAACTGAGGCAAAATCTGCTGGAAAAGACAGAAGTGGATGGGATCAAAGGTACACGTAAAGGGGTTTGCCTTGGTAGAGAGAAAGCATACCTTTTCATGCCAGATAAGAGACATCTCAGTGATATGAAATGAGAAGGACTGGAGGTGACAGATTTCTTGCTTCCTTATTTTTATATCCTCAAAGCTTAGCAGAGTGCCTGTCAAGTACTAAATGCTTAATAAATGACTTGACATTCACTCGCTTACCCCAACAGATCATAAGTACCTCAAAATTAAGTTTTATCTTATCTGTTTTTACATTACCAGAACAGGAATAGGGAGTGGATGGACCTGTGATTTCCCTTATACAGGAAACTTCTAGGTGAGCAAGCTCCCTCTACTTTCTCTGTAGCTCACAGTGTTAGAGAGCTACCCAAAATACTGAAAAGTTAAATGACTACTCCAGGGTTACACAGGTAGTATATGTCAAAAGGTGGGATTTGAACCCAAGGCTTCCTGGCTCCTAAACTGGTTCTTTATTCACTACACCTCAGCTACACTTGAACAAAGCAGTTACTTAATAAATGTTTAAACTGAACCAACAGTGTTTGGAAAGTTACTTAATCTCTGGTTCTCAATTTCCCCAACTGTAAAGTGAAGAGAGCAGAAAGATATCAGACCATCTTTAAAATATCCTCTCAGCACTGAAATTTTTTAATTCTACAATTTAGAATTTAGCCAAGTATACTTTCCCAAGAGAAAATAGCCTATAAGACTCAGAAGTAAGAGTATCAGTAGTAGTACATATGTTGGAAGTTACATTTTCTACCTGAGAAGGCTAAGCGGCATAACCCCTGGTGATTCCGAGGCAGGTACCGTCTCAGTATCAGTTACTGGGGTAGTCGCTGTAGTTGTATCCTCCAAAGAGCTGCTCATAAAAGATGTGGTACTAGAAGCTGATGGACTGGTGGTAACTGGTGTCTGTGCCTGCTGGGTCTGATCGCCTTCTTCTGTCTGCTGATCAATTTCTAGAAAATAAGTATTTTACAAAAGACATGAGGAAACAATATTTTCAAAAGTGACAATGAGCAGGAGAAATGGCAACTAACTTCAAATTTTAAGTTGTTGAAAAGTTCTTAACATACCACTTACTAAAAGTATAAGCCATCAATAAATATTCACATAAATGTATGTTGTATTGACATGAATCTTTTCAAACTATACCATGTATTCTATACCATGCACACATTAATGTATAAAACACTTTATAATAGTATACTGGCTTTTTTAAAAGGAGATTTTCTTCAATAAAATCATCTAGTTTTTTGCTTGAGTTGGTAGATGTTTTAAAGATGTCTGACTCAACTATGTTTGACTGTGTTTCCAGGCATTCTGATGTAGTCTCGCATTTTAGTCCACAAACAAAAAATGAAGACATATAAAGGTCATAAGGCTATAAAAGCTAGATTGAACCTACATATTCTACATAAAAATTAAGGATATTTCAATACTTCCAATCTTTTTTTCCTATTTTCCCCCCCATCACCTAAGCAAGGGGCAATCCCACCTCTATGCCCATCCTCCAAGGCTGGAATGCATTCCTTCTGAGCTCACCTCCATCTCAAAGAATCCCTCTCTTCTTTCAAGACTCATGCTTGTTGACTGATTAACTCTGTGCAGTTTTTTTACAACTAAAATAACCTTTGCCATATCAACAGGGTTGTTCTATGATGAACAATTTCAATGGAGTTTCTTTGTCACCATTTCATCATCAAGCAGCAGATGATACCAACTGAAACTACTACATTGTGGCACACTGGAAACAGCACTGAAATTGGAATAAGAAGACCCCCTGATTTCTAGTTTTGACTGTCACCAAGTAGGAATGTAACCTTGAATGTAACTGACTTCCTCTCTCTTGGCTTCAGTTTCACCATCTGTAAAATGAAGGTGCTAGATTAGATTTCTAAGGTCCTGTCCCACCTCTAAAATCTAGGAATATGTATGGAGATCTTTCCCCACGTATTTCCTAAAGCTATAATCTCAAACCTAAAAGACTCAATATTATTTTATAATTCATCTACTAAAGTGATATCTGACAGCCTTATAAATACCATTCTGTTTTAGTTTTGATATGTTACAGCTAATAGAAATAAAATCAAATTTATCTGAGTTGTAAATAGCGTATTTTATATTAAAATCAAGTCATTAAATAACAGTTCTTTCTGTAATATGCTAAATTTCAGTTTTCCCAAATGAAATTTTATCTGGTCCTAGTACACATATTTAAATAATTTTTTAAAAAATCATCATCTGGGTTCTAGTTCTCACTCTGCCTTAAACAAAGTCATAACTTTTCCAAATCTCAGTTTCTTGTTTGGAAAATGGCAATCAGTAACACTGTGCTGTTGTGCAGATGAATAAGATAACATTTTAAAATGTTCTGACTATTGTTAACTCTAAAAATGAGGTGACAGTACTAGTAATACAAAAGTAACAAAGAAGGACAGTTCAGATACCTTTTTTTGGAGGAAAAATTAACAGATTACTATAGAAAAATGATTAAATTATTTTAGTGACATCAATTTGTGCAATTATAAATAAACTACAGAAGGACACCACCATCACCACCACCACCACCACCACCATCACCACCACCACTACCACCAATACTACCAACAATAACAATAATAATGATAGAAAATATACCTTGTTTGATTTTGCCACCAAACTGGTCTTCCAAAAGACCATGGACTACTAATTTGTAGATCATAGCTTGAGCTCTTTCCAAGTCTGCCAGTCCTAAAGCTCTCTTTATGGGAGAACGCATGACTGCTCTTTTCACCATGTGTCGCATCAAGAACTGCAAAGCTGCACGCATTTCAACATCTTCATGAACAACTGGAGAACTTGCGCAATCTGAGTTGTGACCATTTTCAGCTAGGACTTTTGGTATTAATAATAACTCAGCGTACTTACTGCAACTAAGGAGAGCACTAAGTGATTTCATAGCACCAAGATAGAGGTAAGACAATTGCACAACTCTTATTTCTGATTGAGCAATGTCATGATTTTTGGAAGTATGTTCATGGTTTTTTCGTTTTCCTTCTACTAGCTGGTGTTGGGACTCAGTATTTTGTGATGTTGAATCTAAAGAAAATGAAGCTATTTCATTTTCTGACTTAGAGTTTGTAGTGCCATGGCTTTTGACATCATCAGAACTTAAGCTCATTCTTCCATCTGAAGCAGGATCACTCTCTGTTTTCTGTTCAACATCTACTTTCTCTTCAGATTCATGTCGGTGTTTCTTCTCATGTCTCTTAGTACTCTGTTTGCCCATATCTTCATGAATGCCAGTCAGATAAGTGAGATCCAGCAGCACAGAAGCTGTCAATCCACGAAATCTTGCAACATCAAAGGGCAGCGGTTCACAGGGTTCCAGATTATACAATGGAGTATCACTAGGCGACCAAAAAGTTGGGAAGCTTTAATAAAGATCAGAATGACACAGGAAGAAGCAAGTGAGGGATAGACAGGAGGAAAGTACAGGAAATAATGTAGACAAAAATAAGATGCATAATGCATATAATAGAGAATAACTTAAATGAACTATAAGTCTTTAAAATTTAATGCAAACAGGGAAAGGAATAAGAACATGATCAGAAAAAAGGGAAATGTGATGCTGAATGCAAAGGCAATGAGACATGCACATGCTTTCAACGATGACTGCAAATTATTATGTAATGTACCTTTACTTAGAATGCTCATCTAACACATCTAATTTATTACTTTGTAATGATTCATTACCAACTTCACAGAAAAGTATTTAATTTTAAAACTCACTCCTTTTATCCTAAAGCTAAAGTGTGCCATTTACAAGATTCTTAAATTTTAAATTCTCCTAAGAACTTGTTCAAATTTAGGAACACTGTAATTTCACAAAAATTTTCTACAAGATTCATTTCCAAAGTTTTACTGATTTAGGCACTGTTCTATATCAAATTAACACTACAAAAGGATGTCAAGGCCCATATTTGGCATCTCAATTAGATATAGCAAGAGGTAATATGATAAACTGAATAGTAATTATCATTTATTATTTCAATAAACTCATATTTTTTTAAATGGAGTTCATCCTTCAAAATAAGAGACCATATGAAAAGAGCTAACATTTTTCATCAACAGGTTGCTTGAGAAAGATGATTAATACAATTTTATTTTATTCTTTAAAGGCTTTCCTAAACACTACCGTAAGATAAGCATAAAACTTAAAGGGGAAGCAAGCAAAACAAATGTTAAAACTATACAGTCTAAATACAAATTATCAGGTGAAAGGCAGCCTGGTGTAGTGAAAAAGCACTGGCCTCAGTCAGAAGAGAACTATTAGCTTCAAATCCTGCCTCTGGAACTTACTGGCTATACAATCATAAGCAAGTCACTCAAGTTCTTTATAAGCCTCAATTTTCCCATCTGTAAAATGGAGATAATACCACCTTAGTATCTACCTTATTGGGTTGTAGCAAAGTTCAAATGAGGTATAACAGGGAGCTCTGTAATACCCTTAGGGAGATTATCCACTGTTGTTATTAGCAACAAAACTCCCAAACCAGGAGGCTGTTGTGCTCAAGAATGATTCAAGCATCATTATGAAGAACAGATTCAATTATCAAGTAGAGAGCCATATAAAATAAATTTACAGTGAAATTCCCTCAATAATGAAGTTCAAGGTAGCTTAAAAACTTCTTTTGACCATAGGACTTATATGAAACACACATAAATTCAGCCTTTCAAAATAACATACACATTTAGGTCCATTTATTAATTATAATAGTAATAATTATTAATAAATTTATAGATTGCATCATTTTCATTTCTACTCAAAATCTTTCATTTCTACACAAATTATTTCCTCACTGAGGAATATAATTACATATGTAAAACAATAGTTTGATTGTCTATGCTAATAGAGGCAAGCAAAAATAAGTGAAAACCACAAACAATCCAAAACCTAATTCAAATTTCCCCATTTCCCAATTCAAGGGTTTATTAAGCTATAATGTAAAACAAATCTGAGTTCTCCTATCCAGGGTTGAGGAAGCTGTGGCCTAAGTCCTCAAGTGTGGCCCTTTGATTGAATCCAAACTTCACAGAACAAATCCCCTTAATACATGATTTGTTCTGTAAAACTTGGACTCAAGTCAAAAGACTGCACCCAAGGACCTAGAAGACACGTGTGGCCTCAACCACAGGTTTCTCGCCCCTGTCCTCCTACTCCCTTCTCTCCTTTTCACATATGGACTTAAGAATGAAACACATGAAATGACCAAAAAAATAAATACTAGAAATAAGAGGTACAGTTAAATCCTAAACTACTTACCTCATTTCGTGAAAACACCTGCAAGTAAGATGACAATCCTACCTACACACACACACACACACAACATGATGAGCTAAAGTCACAGAACAACAAAACTATTTTTCAAAAGAAAAAAGCTCATTAGTATATCTCATTTAAAATGTATACTACTTATTTTCAATAGCTGACATGTTGCTCAATTATTCAAAGTCTATTTGAATATATCATACCTGACAGTAATTTCTGCTTCATCCCACTGGACCTTCGCAGATGTACTGCCTTCTTTGACCACGCCAAGTAAGGTGGCATGACGCCCAGTCTGCTTGTGAACACATCGACCTCCAACTCTTAGACCTGCATCAACTCCACCTATCACTGCAAGCACAGGCCACACCTCTACGCAGAGTGTCTTCAACTGCAGCTCAGAGAGGTCAGCAAGACCATGCCTAGTATGTTTACCTTTCTCTTCCTCTTTGTTCTCTTTTTCCTCTCTCATCTCGTTCTCTTCTCGGCTTTGAACTGAGCGACTTTTCTTTAGTTTCTGACCAGTTTCTTTGATGCACATCTTAATTTTATGTAACCTGTCCATCATTTTCTTGTTTATGCAGTGTGTCCAACGATCTGTCCGGTGAAGGATACGTATAAGTTGAATAGTGGCCTCAGCGAGCACTGCAGCCACAGGACTACATATAGGATCTCCAGGCAGCAAGTCTCTGGGTGTACCGCGCATCTGCATATCACAGATCTTCACCTGAAGAAAAAGAGAAAGAGAGAAACTAGTCAAATGTCAAATTAACAACAGCCATAAAAACCAGCAATTTTACCATTCCATAATGTTAAACCAAAGCTATAATTATGAATTTTAATCTCGAATATTCACTTAACTACAGCATGGAGTTTACCTTCATGCCCTCTAGAGGAAGGTTTCTTAACATTTGTGTCACAGGTCCCTTTGGCCGTCTGAGGGAGCTTACAGACCTTTCTCAAGATAAAGGTTTTTAAATAATTGAAGAGAATGCTAAATTTCAGTTAGAAATAGGTTAAAATGAGGATGTAATTTTTTCCTATCCAAGTTCAAAGGCCCTCTGAAATCCATTTACATAGACCCTGCAGTAGGACTCCCTGTTCTAGAGTGAAAGTTACTTGGCGACATGATTTCTCAATGGCTTGGGAACCCTAATAAACTGGAACAACTCCACAAAATCTGGGTCTATTCTAAAAGTGAACTGAGGTCAAGGTATATACCCTGAATGACTATCTGTCCCATGGCCAATCTCTGTGAGATCTAAACACTTCAGTTCAGACTACCCCACAAGTCAATCATGAGGTTTTCTTGCAAGATTTAAGGATCAAAGAGGGGGGAATTTTGATCTTAACTACTTGAGAAATTCCTAATAACTAACATTTACATGGGTTTAAGATTTGTAAAGCACTATTTACATACTGTCTCATTTTATCCTAGAGAGAAAGATTAAGTAACTTGTGCAGGGCTACACAGTTAGTAAACAGCAGAAGCAGGATTTGAATTCAAGTATTCTTGACTCCAAGTCCAGAATTCTATTCATTATACCAACTACCTGCTAAGCTAGATCAATGTCCCATGTACACCTCTAAAGTTTACCAACTAGAAAGAAATATCTCAGAGTTGCAAATAATTGCATATGTACTCCAAGTTACATAGGCTCTGGTTCAATGGTTTTTGGAATATATTAACCATTACATTTTAGTACACCCAAATGGAAATATTAGAATATCATAAGGAAGAATTAAAACAACAGGAATTAAATGGTCTTTTCTCCTCCCCTCAAGGCCAATCTTATGGACAAAATATCTATGAAAAAGTTACCTCCTATCATGGAAAGCTGACCTGCAATTTTACTTCCCTAAGAAATTCCTATCTAATTTTGAGAGGAGGCGAAAAAAGAGGCCTCTTGTTACCTTCATTCTTCCTTATGACATTATGCTTCCATTTAGGAATACTAGAATATCATGGTTTAGCATGTTCCAAGAACCACTAAGTCTAGAGTCATCCACATAATCTGGGAGACCATATTCAATTATTTTCAATTGTAAGGTTGTATATATCTGTGTGTGTATACATATGTATAACAGTTAAAATCTTTAAAAATCTGAACACTAATACCAAACTAAGCCCTTGAATATTCAAGAAAGATCTATACTTTTTTTCAAGACACTATAGGGACTTAATACATCTCACAAATTTCTAAAGACTTTAATTCTAACCTCAAAATAAAAGGAAGATAAATACCTGACATTACCAAGATGACTAAAAATCTAAATAATAGAACACAAGAAATGAAATACTATTCCTTTAAAATTATCATCTCCACTAAGCAATGAAATTCTCTTCTCAGATCAGCAACAAAACCTCAAGCCACCCATTCAGAATAAAGCATGTCACTGGAAAGCAGAAAGAAAACAGGAATCCAAGTGAAAAAACTTCAGGATCAAGTCCCAGAAAGACTCCTCACTTGCTATTCTAGAACAGTTAGGTGACACAGTGGATAAAATGCTGGGCCAGGAGTGAGAAAAACGAGTTCAAATTTGGCCATAGACACTAGCTGTGTGACCCTGAGCAAGTCAATATCTGTCTCAGTTTCTTTATCTGTAAAACAGAGATAATAATAGCACATACCTTCTTAGGGCTGTCAAGAAGATTAAATAATAATTGTAAAGCACATGACACAATGCCTAGCTCACGGTAAGTGACATGTAAATGCTAGCTATCATCACCATCATCATCATCATCATCACTATGTGACCTTTAAAAGGTCACTTAAAATTTCAGGTACCTGATTGGTAGGGCAGTTAGGTGGCACACTAGAGAATCAGGCTAAAGTCAAGAAGACCTGAGTTCAAATACAGACTCAGACATTTACTAGCTGTGTGGCCCTGGGCAAGACACTTAACCTTGTTTCTGAGTTTCCTCATCTGCAAAATAAGCTGGAGAAGGAAACAGCAAACAACTCCAGTACCTTGGCCAAGAAAACGCCAAATGGGTTCACAAAGAGTCAGGCATGACTGAAAAGCCTAGACAACAACCTAATGTGTAAAACGGATTTAATAATATCGACATTATCTACCTCATAGTGGGTCTCGCAAGGTTAAATTTTAAATCATGTGAAATACTTTGTAACCAATAAGTATTTTATACATGCCCAGCCACTATTCTTAACAAAATAAGCAGGAAAGAAAAAAAAGAAATCGCTAAAAATGTCCTCTAGATAAGTCATAACATAAATTCAAGAAAAAATAATGATATAGCATGGACTATAAAATGAAAATCAAAACATGGAACCACGAAATGCTATCAACAATTGTACAAATTCTATCCCTGGCCTAAGTCTACACCTAAATGCTCTGTGAACAACTCAATATTTAACCAACAACTAAAACAGTAATTAATTTTTCATTTTAAAGTGCTCTAATGTTTATGGGCTTTACATTTGTATAGCTGATAATGAACCGTATTTCTCAAAAAATTTACTTATAAATTAGGTACTTTAGAAAGGTGATTCATTGTTTCAGCATCCTAGGGAATGCGTAATACACTGAAAAGAACCTTTTTTAATGGTACTTTAGAAGTCAAAGAATAAATACAACTTTCACAAAATAAAATACTTTCAAAAGTTATTTCATTTTATTTACTGTATAAAAATCTAGTTAAATAGATCTTTGTTTTTTCATCAAATATAAGAGAACATGAATAAGCAAAAAAGCATTTAAGTGTTTCCTATGTGCCAGACATTTTGCTAAGTGCTATCACTTAGATACAAAAATGGATAGTCCCTTGCCTCAAGGAACTTACGTTCTAATAAGCAAAAACAACTCAAAGGGAAGTAGTGGCCAGGGAGGGGAGGGGTATTTTGGACTAGGAAATTACAAGGTTCATGAGTAGAGCTATAGGACATTAAATATCATTTCCAAGAAAGCTAGTATTTATTTGATTACTGGTCCCAGAGCTAGAGGGGAAATGCTGGGAGGCAAGGGGGAGAAGAGGAAAAAAATATTTACATAGATTTGTAATTTACATCAGAAATTAGTGACATCCATAGCCAGTAACTATTCCCCTTAGTATAAAGATACAATGTTTAAATACCTTTTCTCCAGGGTTGCTGCTGTAGAACATTACACAAGGATATAACTCTGCTGCATCCACATCTTCAAAAGCTAGTTTGGGTTCCTAGATTTGAGCATGGATGAGAGAAAAAAAAGGAAAATTAAAGAAATAAACAATGCAGTTTCAACCTAAAAAGGTCTATAGATAATAGCATTGTAGGAATATGCTACAGATTGCCTAAATGATGGGAGAAGGAGATGCTTACTTCAAAAAGATCACAAAATTGGCACTGAGGCAAGATACAGTAATGATAAGGGAATTCAACTAGAATGTCTGCTAGATACCTCACTCTGAAAAAAGAGGATATCTTATAAATTATTGGCTTCTTTTCTTAACAACCTTTACCTTCCAGCATGTAATAACAGCAATGAAATTAACTGTTAATCTAAATTTAGTACTAATCAAGAGGCAAGAATTGGTGAAGTTAAAGGAATAGGAACTTTGGGAAAATATGGCCATGTCATAATAGTCAAATTAGAGAATTCAAAGCACAGACGTATACCCTACACTTTAGGAAGGCATGCATTAAAATGTTCAGCAGGGGGAGGGGTGGGAGTAGGGAGTGGAGTTAAGTTTCCTAATTCCATAGCCAAAGACTCATGAGAAAAGAATGGGAAGTTCTCAAAATAAGACTGTGGCAAATACCATCACAAATTATCTTTATGAATACAAAGATGGGAGCATCTAAAGAGATAATGTGATTAAAGGAAATGTTCTTAAATAAAAGTGAAGCTTGTGAAAGTAGCTACGTAATATAGGCAAGGATATTAGGACCCATGAGCCAATCATTTGTAGTTTGCATGTCTGTTATTTCCCCAGTTGCTAGAAACAGTATCATAAGAGTTGTATTATCTATAAATGTTCCTGAGGCGTTCTGGGTGTAAATGTGTATGCTGCATAAGGTATAGGGAGGAAAGCTGTAATGAAAAGATGTACCCGAAATCAATAGATAGTATGTTCCCAAGAACACTCTCTGAGCCACTGTCCCACTCCAAAAGCTTGTGAGTGTCAGAGAACATAAGACTATGACATTCAGTACAACGAAAGAAGACTTTGTAAGTTGTCCATAACAAAAAGAAAAGGAAAAAAAATCCTTGGTTTGAGTTAATGGTATAATTTTAATACACAAAGAACACTAGTCAATTATTTTAATTCAATACTCCCTAACAAGAAAAATGATTTTCGAACTAGAAATGATAGGAAAATACAGGGATAGGTAGGGAGTGAAACTACAAGGAGTAAGCAAACACCTACGGAGTGTAAATGAGTTCAAGACCCTTGTCCTGATAAATTATATCCTGAACTTTTATAAGAACCTGTTTATGTTACTACTAAATTGTTATCTATAATTTTGAAGAAACTGTGTAGATCAAGGGAGGTAATGGGATAAGGACAATTATTAACTCAATTTTCTAAAAAGGGAAAGATGAGAATTCCACAAACCATGTATCAGCAAGCCTTATGATGATCTCTAGGATAATTCTAGAATAAACAATCAAATGGATTGTGAGCACCCAGAAAGGGAAATGTTAACAACTAGAAGAAAGCATAGCAAACTAACTATAATTCCTTTTTTTGGATTGGGTTGCTAGACCAATGTATCAGAGAAATGTTATAGATACATATTTGTATTTGAGCAAGTTATATGACAAAGTTACTTTTTATATTTTTGTGGACAAGATAAAAAAAATAGAGAAGTAATCATGAAGTTAGATGAATTCATAATTGGTTGAACAGCAGTACCCAGAGGGTTAATTAATGGATGTCAAGAAGGAACAAGAGCTCTAGTGGTTTATAACAGGAGGCTGTCATTGATCCTACTACACTCAACATTTTAGCAATTACTTGGATAAAAACATGGAAGGCGTGATTTCACATCTGACACAAAACTTGAGAAGGTAGCTATTATTTTGGATAACAAAATTCATGATTCAGAAAGTCCTTCAAAAACTCTAAAGATGGACTGAATTTAGCAAGAAATAAAAGTATGAAGTCCTGCATATAGGTTAAAAAAAGCCAACTGCACAGGAACAGAAGACCACCTAGCTTCAAAGACTCAAAGTTTCAAGGAGATTATCTCTAAGGTCTGTTATAGCTCTAACCCTATAATCCTACAGGATTTTTAGTTGACTGTTAGCTCAATGAATAGACAATGCCAAAAAAAAAAAGACTATTTAGAATTTAGGTTTCATTAATACAGGCACAGTGTCCAGGACAAAGGAGGACTATCCAGGATAGTCCAGGACTATCTTAGGCAGTCCATCTTAATTTCTACTCACATCTTATTAAAAAGCTTGAGTTTACTGAATCCTGCCATACTCTGTGCTGGTCATTCCACATATGGATTACTGCATTCAGTTAGGTTTGCCACATTTAAGAGGAACATTCACAAACTTGAGAGGAAGGTCACCTATCTGGGGAGAAGATTTGAGGGCACAGTATCTGAATAACAGTTTAAGGAACTGGAGATGTTTGTCTAAAAAAGATTTCAGAACAGGACAACAGATATTTTAAAATATCTGAAGGTCTGCCTTCTGGAAACAGGATTAGATTTATTCTATGTAGCTCCATAGGACAGAACTAGGAAAAAGAAGTTACTGAAATATGCCTCCCTAACAATTCATGCCATCCAAAAATAGAATGGACAACATCTGAAATATGTTCTTTGCCCCTAGACATATTCAAGCAACAATTGGATTATAACCTGTTAGAGAAGCAGGAGAAAGAATTCCTACAATATGTAGAAGTTTGCTCAGATAACCTCTAAGGTCCCTTTCAACTCTAAAATTCTAAAACACTCTGAATTTTTATGAAATAAAATTTTCCTTGATAAAATTCACAGTAAGAATTTATGCAAATCCACCACATAAAGAAACGATAACCAGTTCTTGATTATCATTTCTAACTGGGGAAATTCCACAAATGCTAATTCATGCATTATTTTCAACAACTTTTATCAAATGGAATTACACAACCTCTTCTTTTTTTGCTCCCTGCTCTCTAGTGTAGATACTAATAAGTACTGCAACAGAAGAAAAGGAAACATTAAAAAAAAAGAAGAGAATCAAGGGTAGAGTAGATAATCTATAAACTGGAGATCAGCCCCTAAATAAACAAGTTGAACATACACTAAAACACAGATAGTATAAATCTTATAAACAAATTTTAGTACCTCTCCATTTTTACCAAAGGAAATGGTTCTGGCCTCCATATCCAATACACAAGTTATAAAATCTCCTTGAGTAAAACTGGACAATGTCAAAGTCTGTTCTCCATTATGATACAGATTACCACTGTAGGCTCTATACAACCACATATCTGAGGTAGTGCGGTGATTAAAATCATGTACTGGCCATCGAGAAACTCCAACACATGTGCCTTCATTACCACGGTTTTCCTTTACAATGTAAAACTAAAATAAAATCAATAATTTTCATTAATACTAAGTAAACCTTTAATTATACTAATTGACTATGTTAATCTATATTTAAGAAAAAGGATTTATATCTATAATCAACACTTAAACACTTAAGGAAGCAATATTATAAAAGGTGTCAAATGAAATATAATGTATTTGTAAATGTATAATCCATTTTTGTTACTTTAAAACAAAATCATAAAGAAGGTTGTTACGGTTTTTATACCTGCAGAGATTTTTTTTTTATCTTATCCTTTAAGCAACTCTCAATCATTCTGCCAAGACTATCTTAACAATCCATCTTGATTTCTACTTAAATCTTATTAAAAAGCTTGAGTTTACTGAGAATTTTCAGAAAGGATTTGTTAAGGAATATTTAAATGATTTTTAGAATTTCTAACTATTCCCCAATGGGGACTTTTAATTAGTTTTAGCTAGAATCATTCTTTATCATGCAACTACATCATGGGGAAAAAAAAATTTTTATCTTTCATACAGTGCTAAAATTATTTTTTAAAATGACAAAACAAAATTTTAAAAGTTTATTCAAATTTTACAAACCTTCCACTGGTAACATCCAGATGTTACACCTGTTGATGCTAACCCATATCCTTTTCCTCCACTGCCATGAGTTAAAATCTGTCCATTTTCCACTAAACAGCACTGAGCTTTCTCTGGGTCAAAGGACACTTCTTGAATAGGAAGGTTTTCATCCTCTTCCTCTAATTCTCCTTGCTTCTATCAGAAATGAAGCTTTATTAGTATTTCAGAATAAGCTAACTTCAGGTAATAACAAAAGATAATTGTTAGAAAGGTCAGTTACCTGTAACTTCATTTCCTGTTCTTTTTCCTTGATCTGAATTGCATGTTTGGCCTGAGCAATGGGTGTCTCCCACATACAATCCGAGAGAAGGGAAAATAATCGTTCAACAACCTGTTGTATCACAGGGGAAAAAAAGAGAGAAGTCTAATTCCAAAATAGCAATTTTAAGAGTTATTAGAAAATACAAACTACATAATTTGATAACCTATTACTTTCTGTTGGTAAGTTAATCATTTTAGAAGCTTCATTAATTTTTTTAATATAATGAAACATTAACTTTATTCATTTTATTAATTCTACAAAAACATACTGAGCACCTATTATGTGTAGGGAAGGAGGATAACAAGCATTTTTACTAAGCTCCTACTATGTGCAAGCACTGTGCTAAAAGCTTTAAAATATTATTTCATTTGATCCTCACAACAACCCTAGAAGGTAGGTGCTTTTATTGTTATCTCCTTTTTTACAATTGAGGAAACTTTAGAGTTTAAATGACTTGTCACATAGCTAGTAAAGTATCTTAAGTCATATTTGAACTTAGGTCTTTCTGACTCTGTATTAACTAGAATATTGTTGTCCTGAAAAGCTCGGTAGACATTAAATAACTTGGACAATATGAGAAGAGAATTAGCACTAAATCCATAAGATGACAAGCAGAAACACCAAAAAGTACAAATACAAAGGAGCAGATAGCACTTAGTTGGTGATAAAAGGCACAGAAACCCAGAAGCTAACGCTTACAAAAAAATGATCCAGCATAAGGCATTCTTGTAAAGTCTTTTGTAACCTGAATTTAGGTTCTATAAAAGTCACAATTCCTTCAGTACCTTTGCCCCACCACAGAATCACGCACAAACAGATCTCAGCCTTCAATTCAACTTATATTTGTTAAATGTCTACTACGAATAACACAGTTCAAAACAATGGAGACAAAAGGACAAAAACCAAACATTCTCAGTCCTCTGCCCTCAAAGAATTTACATTCTAGTGGGGAAACAAAACACAAATAAGTAAACATAAATTACAAAGTAATTTCAAAAGTGGAAGAGTACAAATCACTAAGAGGCAGAGGAAGACAGGTCAGAAGAAGCATCATGTTGAAGGGGCACCTGAGCTGTGTTGGGAGACAAAGGCAAGAAAGGAGCATGTTCCAGACAAGACTGAACAAATATACCAAGGCATCAAGACAGGAGACAGACAGGGAGAAGTCACAAAAACAGCTAGCATGCCTATCTGACTGGCACAGAGAATGCCTATAGAAATCAAATTAGAAAGAGAACTCAATTGTAGAGGGGTCTTCAGTATCAGGCTGACAAAATTCCTCCTTGTAAACTGGATGAGCTATCTAGAATTTCTGAGGGGGGAGACGATCAGTTTGCGCTTTACGAATATTACTTTGGCAGCTGTGTGGAAGATGGTTTGGTAATGGAGAAGAATGGGAGCAAAGAGACCAATATGGAAACTCTTCCACTAGTCTAGATGAAAGGGCCTCAGGTAGGTGGGGTGGCTGTATATGCCACATGAAATGGACACTCTGGAGAACACAGAGGTGGAATGGATAGGGGCATGAAGGAGAAGGTGATTCATGGGTAACTCCAAAACTGAGAAGGCTTGGGACACGTAGTGGTCAGGAATGGTACAGGGTATGTACAAAGGTTTAGAATAACTGGTGGAAAGAATAAAGGATTACCATACAAGAGTGAAGGCTCATTTAGGATTACATAACAAATTGGTCTGCTCAACTTGAATGGTCCCACTCCCTTTGATCTCCCTCTACTATTATCTGTTAGGGACAGCAGAGAAGACAAAGCAATATGAGAATCTGAAGTTATGCTATATTATAGTAATATGAAGTTAAACAAATCTGACACATAATCTGTAGTTAATTTTTATTAACTTTATTTTTATGCCATGTTTTTATATGTACTTGCTGTATTCAACCCTCAGTAGATATAAATTCCACACAAGTAGAGAATGTTTCATTCTTTGTATTTATATCTCTAGCACCTAGCCTAGTTCCTGGCACAACATAAGCAATAAATGTTCAACTGATTTTCACTTATTGCTTTAGAATATTATAAATGACATTGTAGAATGATTTTCAAAATACAGACCTGAGCCATTTGATCATCTTCGACCCCAGATTCACAAGCTGGTAATACAGCTTCAAGGACATGGAGTGCAAGTAATCTGGTCCTTAAGTTACCCACTAGTGGAATACCTGAAAAAGAAAAACTGCATTATAATCACCATGATCTAGATTTTGAGAGAAAATTTTAAATCTCTCAAGAAAATTCTCAAAATTAAGTTAGCTATTCAATAGTGTTAAGCATAATCAACATCTGAATGAGATAAATATGCAATACAAACTTTTTTTTAAGCCTATGTTATACCTGAAGAACACTTCTGAGATGCAATGTTAAGAAGCACTTCAGTCCACTTTGGAGAAGCCATTTTTGACTGAATAGCTTTTGAAGACACAACTCTTCGCAGAAAAACTAGAAAGTCCCCTAAATGTAGTTCTGCTGCATGCTGTTTTCTAAGTACAGCTGAAGATTTAAAAGAAAAGCTTAGGTTATAACACAAGTTTGAAACAAGAAATAATCTTATAAACAATGCTACAGTATATTTTGTAGGTAAAAATAAAAGAGTTAGTAGAAAGAGAGATAATGAAGGTGAGGTTTAAAAACAATAACAACAAAAACAAAAACAAAAGCAATTAATGGGATAAGCTCCCAGAGGAGAAAGGAGGGTTTGAAATCAATAGCAGCAGATATAGTAGTTGGCCTTGATTTGCTACCAATTTCTTAGAGACAAGAAAAGTAAGAGAGGACAAGTTAAGATGAAAAGGGTTTTGAAGGAATATAAGAAGGAAATATAAGCAAGCCAAAAATGCAGGGCCTTTGATGTTATCAGTGGAAATAAAGTCATCTACTGAAAGAAGGTTTTAGTGGCATAGTAAACTTGAAGAAAGAGAAGGTTTTGAACTCTCCTATAATGAGCATGATAGAAAATAAGGAGAACATAAAGATTATAATAAAGCAGTAACGGTACAATTATTATTAGAAAATATATATTTGTGTATGTCCCAGGTGACACAGTTTTCCTAACTTCTTCACCTGGCATTCAGCAGTACTGGAATTGAAGCCAAGAAGGCAGATTTGGCTGGGTGGGGTGTCACAGTGGCAGAGTACGAACAGTCAAACAAAAGGGTGATAAACAATTCAGAAGTAAATACTTGAACTGGCCACCTTCAGCATCCAAGCTGTGAAGATAAATGCACCCACAGAAATAACTACTCAATAACACTATGATTATTAATGTTGACTGAGGCATAAGATAGAGGAGGTGCCTATGTGCCCAAAGTGTCCTCCACTGTCATGAAAAATGTCCTAGGCAGACAGCAAATGAAAACAACCCTTTCTACAGGTGAAATCCTCATGTTTACAGATGACAATGTGCAGACTACATCAAACCCAGAACATTGTAAGGTCTCCCCAGTGAGATCCATGATTACCCAAAAGACATCTAACAAGTAATAGCAGAACAGCATGAAGCACTTGGTATGGTGGAAAGAGTACTGAACTTATGGTCACAGATTTCGAATTCAAAGCCCAGCTCTACTTCTTTGTAACCTCTTAATCAGTGAGGCTATGTAATCATAATCTCTAAAGATTCACATTTGCAAGTGATTTCTGGAAAGGCCAATGTAAGGACACACAGTGTCCAAAGATATCCTATGTACAAATAACATAAGGATATTATTCAGGAAAACTCTGATCAAGAAAAGGGCAAAGAATGACAAGATAGACCGTAAGTGGTATGATGATACATGTGAAATGTAGAAAGACCTACAGCAAGTACACTGGGTGGATCCTTTGCAGAGATTCTACAGAGGAACACGGATTAAAACTTCAAAGAATGAGAAAGACATGAGTTGCAATTTGTACTGAAGGAACGAATAGCCGTATCAATGAGATCATACACAGATCTACTGAAATATTTAAACATAAAAATCTATACCTTTATTATACTATGTTTTAAGCTTCATGAGGCCAGGAACAGCATATTATATCATATATCACCCTCCAGCACCTAGCACAGGTGGCACTTAATGCTTGTAAAATTAATTAATTAGTGGATTTTGCGCTCCCAGGTATTTTTAAAGAAAAAAATGGCTTCAAGGTTAAGAGTCTGGTGTGACTAGTTTTAGATCATTTCCCCCCTTGTCGAAAGGCAATGCAACGTAGGTTTTAAAACCCAAGACACAAAACCATATTGAATTATGATATTCAGTTAATTTTTTTTAAAGTAGGGGCTGAAACAGTCTGTTGTAGTGGAAAAGTACTAGATATGAAGTCAGAGAATCTGGGTTTGAGGAAGAAGAGAGGTGGAGGAGAAAGAGGGTAGAGAAAACAAGTCACAGAAGAAAATTTAAAGATTTATGCAACTGCTGAAGATAAACATTATATCTATTTTATAGATGAGGAAACTGAAGCTCAGAGATGTTGAGAATCTTGCCCATGGTCAAACAATAAGTATGCAAGGTGGAGATTTGAACCAAGTGTTCCTCGCTCTATTCATTAGCCCTCTGCAGCTGGAGTTTATACTACTCCATCCACAGTTCGGAAGGAAGAAGTATTTATTAAGCATCTACTGGGTACCAGACACTGTACTAAGCTAAGCATTTTACAGATATTTGAAAGACTATGCAGGGAAGTTCAGGCTTCAGACAAGAAGCTGATAGAGCTGAGCAAGAATAGGAACAGTGATTACACTTTTCCTTTAAGAAGAAACTAGGGGTACGGGGGCAGCTAGGTGGCACAGTGGACAGAGCTCCACCTTGGAGTCAGGAGGACTTGAGTTCAAATGTGACCTCAGACACTTGACACTTAACTAGCTATGTGACCCTGGGCAAGTCACTTAACCCCAACTGCCTCATCAAAAACAAAAAGGAAGAAGAAGAAGAAACTGGGGGCCACAAAGATAAATAGTTGTTAGATAATAGATCCCAATTTATCAAGAAATCTACAGATCATAAAGCATTTGGGTACAGGAAAGTCAAAGTAGAATTCAGAACCATTTCTGAAATTTACCACTACTGCAAAACAGAATTGAAAAATTAAAATAAGTATTTCACCTTTCATTAAATCCCTCCTCCATTTCAGCAGCATCAGCTGATGGTATGTCCCCAGGTGATTGCAAATAACAAGGGTCATTAGACTTCCCACTGCTGGTGCCTGAAACTCTTGCTCCATGACGTGGATCAGAAGTGCTACCTGACTGAGGTAGACAAGAAGCTGATAGAGCTGAGCAAGAATAGGAACAGTGATCACACTTTTCCTTTAAGAAGAAACTAGGGGTACGGGGGCAGCTAGGTGGCACAGTGGACAGAGCTCCACCTTGGAGTCAGGAGGACTTGAGTTCAAATGTGACCTCAGACACTTGACACTTAACTAGCTATGTGACCCTGGGCAAGTCACTTAACCCCAACTGCCTCATCAAAAACAAAAAGGAAGAAGAAGAAGAAACTGGGGGCCACAAAGATTTTTTCTTCACTCTTCCCAATATTATCTAGGAAATACTATGAATCCAAAGGGTGAGGAAGGCTTTCTTCTCCAAAAGAAGAGAGCACACAAAAAGAGAGAAAAAGTATAGACAAAGGCAGAAGATATGGAGAAGTTTCACATTTAAACTTTCACTACTTTAGAACTTAGAACTATAATTACTTCAGAATTTAGCCTGGGGCTCTATGTCTCTTCTAAATATCAGATGGGAAGAGTTATCTGTCTCCAGGGAAACCTCAGACAAAACCAAACAAAAACAGCTCTTTCCTTAGGAAAATGAGAGAGGCCCCAAACCCTATTTATTCCAATAGACCTGCCCCGGAAGGCCTATACTGTTGGTAGGTTCAAGTCAGCTTTCTAAGCCTTAAAGGGGTTTCAATACTATTTCAATAACAATTGCTAAAACAAAGTAGTACACTCATGCAACTTAAAGAGAACATTGCTAAGTTAACAGGAAATGTAAACTATGACACCAAAATCATCCTACATGTGCTGGAAATAGAGCACTATAAAGAATTACAGTGATGGGTTAAAAATAAATGTATAACAGAAACTCAGTAAACCCAGCTCCACTATTTACTAAGTCTTTTTATAATTTAACACAAACTCTGCAATCCAGTGACCCTGGCCTCCTAGCTGTTCCTCCAACAAGACCCTCCATCTCCTAATGCTGGGCATTTTCTCTGGCTGTCCCCCATGCCTAGAATGCTCTTCTCCTCTGCTCTGACTCCTTCTGGCTTCCTTCAAGACCCAGCTAAAAGTTCACCTTCTACAGAATGCCCTTCACAATCTCTTTTAATTATAGTGCCTTCCCTCTGTTGACTATAGCTGGTTTATCCTGTAGATAGCTTGTTTGAACATAATTACTTGTATGTTGTCTCTCCATGAGACTGTGAGCTCCACATGGGCAGGAACTGTCCTCTATTTTTGTTTTGTTTTGTTTTATCCCAGTGCTTAGCACAGTGCCTGGTACAGCTTAATATATATTTACTGACTTACCAAGTAAGTTACCCTAGGTAAGTCACTGAACCTGTCTAAGCCACTGTCTCATCACATATAAAACAGAGACAATCATATTTATGCAAATTACTTCACAGGGTTATGGTCCAAAAGTGCTTTGTAAACCTTCAAATGCCATATAAAGATGAATTATGGCCAGCAACACCAAAAACTTAATTCAATAAAGGTAAATAAAAATTATCATCTTCCAGCCAAATAAGAGCAAAGAGGAAAAAGTACTTGATAACTGATGATTTAAGACAATGATAATAAAAAATTATGAAAATTCCTATTTGCAGATGTCATGATCAGATATTTAGAAAACTCCAATAAATTAACAAAGACAATAACTGAAATACTAGTAGCTATAACAAAGTTATGAGACATAAAAACAAAGCCATGAAAATCATAAGCATTTTTAAACAGTATTTATAAAAACCAGGAATAGTAAGAGAAATTTGATTCAAAATTAGTACCAAATGTACAAAATAAGAGGGTACTAATCTACGAAGGAATATATAAGATTTATATTAGTACAACTACAAAAAAAATTTGATGGTAATAGAGATTTAATAGAGAGAGATTTAAATAAATTAGATTGATGTAACCTGCTTGTGGTATAATAAATATGACAACATGACCTAAATTAAGTGTAAGATTTAATTCTAAACCAAAGTACTGAAGGGATACTTATAGTGACCTGTAAAAACTAAAAATCAGACTCTCATAGGAAATAATGAAAAAAAGTATAAATGAAAGAAGCCTAGTATTACTGGACTTCAAACTATATCACAAAGCAGTTGTCACCAAAACTAGTAGTACTGGTTAAAAAACATAAATCAGCCAAACAGAACTAGATAAAAAATCAGAAGTAATCAAAAACTGCAGTCCTGTGCTTCATAAACTCAAGAATATGAATTATTGAGAGACCTCTCTTTTTACCAAGAACTGTTGGGAAAACTGGAAATGAAAATTTGGAAGAAACTAGAATTGGACCAATATTTTATACTATATATCACAATAAACTCAAAATGGATATATGATCAGAGTATAAAGTGTCATATAATTAAAAATATTATAAGATAAAAAGATCAGGTGCTCTTTAGAACAACAGGCAAGAGGAAAATCCTTAATCAAACAAATGATAAAGGAACAGATATAGGGGCAGCTAGGTGGCACAGTGGATAGAGCACCGGCCCTGAAGTCAGGAGGACCTGAGTTCAAATCCGGCCTCAGACCAAATACTTGACACTTACTAGCTGTGTGACCCTGGGCAAGTCACTTAACCCCAATTGTCTAAAAGCCAAAAAATTTAAAAAAATTTAAAAAAAATTAAAAAAAAAGGAAACAGATAACATAAAAAAACTGTGACTAAATAAAATTTAAAGCCTTTTTACATGAATAACATCAATTGAAGACAGGGACAGAAGAGAAAGAGTGGAGTGGGAAAAGTATTTGAAACATCACTGATAAAAATCTGACATCCAAAATAGAAAACTGACACAAATAATACCAAGAGCTAGTCCCCTAGAGATAAGTATTCAGGGATAGGAAGAGTTTTCAAAGGATGATCTGAAAAGTATAAATGACCACATAAAAATATACTCTAATCATTAAAAGAGTAATTCTAATTAAAACACAGTTAACTTCAATTCAAATTGCAGAGATGAAAAAAATGTGCATAGTTCACGTTGGACTGCTGGTAGAACTGTAAAATGATCCAACAGTTCTCAATACCAGTTTGAAATTATGCAAGAAAAGCAATTAAACTGGCGATACCCTTTGAGTCAGTATTCCTATTATTGGACAGATACAAGTAAATTACAAGAAAAGACATCAATGAAACATTTTTTAAGGTTCGAAGATACCTCTGAAGTCTCTCTTCTCAATATCTCCACAAGGGTCCACTTTTTTTTCTTCCTCTTGCTCCTCTTCCTCTTCACCTTCTCCAAAGGAAACCATAAGCAGAACACCAGCTTGTAACAACAAATTCTTCAACTGACTACACAGTAGATCGAGCAAGGATTGCACTACCTTAGGACTCAGTTTGTCAGCATAGGTTCTAAGGAAGAGGTCAGAGGAAACAATAAAAAAATACAACTTGTAAAACATTTTAATGTGAAAAAGAAAACTTTTAGTAGAATATATAAATTAAGTATTTAGGAAAAGCTAAGGCTGCTAATAATGAGGGAACAAGCACAGTAAAGAAAACTGCTTACCCAGTGGTAATGGCCAGAATCTGTAGCAGTCTCGTACTGGCTACTTTCAAAGCTATGCTAAGCTGAGAAACACCAGTTTTGGGCAACAGTTGCAGAGGCTGCCCTAGCATAGTGTCTGTGCCACATAATTGTGACAGTACATTTAAGAGACCAGTGGAAATTGCCAAAGAAACATCAACTGGTTGGTAGTGAACACTCAGAGCAAAAACTGTAACCAAGAGGAGACGCTGTTGAGCTTCTAAAAAACAAGGTAAAAAGATTAAATTAGATGGTAGTCCCAAAGGGTGAAAATAGTAAAGTATAACATTCACAAAGCATAAAGTGTGGTTTTCTTACAAGTTGGTAGTTGAATACCCAATTCAGTAAGCATTTACTAAGCACCTACTATATGTAAGGCACTATTATGCTAGGCAGTGAGGATATAAGACAAAATCAAAAACAGTTCCTGTTCTCAAGGAACATACACTAACAAAGTGACTTTTGTGAAGCATCTCATTCCTCCACCAAACTCTACTGTTTCCTTCTTACCAAACATGAACTCCTCTATTTGATATCCAAAGCACTTTACAATCTGACCTGAACTTTTCAGCCCTATTCTGCTACTGGCCTTCACCCACTCGAGGGTCCAGCCAAAATGCCTTCTTATTTACATTCTTCATCAACCACACTCTATCTCCCATCACTATGCCTCTGCAGTGGCCATCCCCCAGGCTGAGAATACATTCCCTCCTCATGTGCACCTCTTAAAATTCTTGGCTCCCTTTCAAGACCTTGCTCAAGTTCCACCTTCTTCATGAAACCTTTGCTGACCATCCTGGATATCAGTGTCCCTCCCCACCCACTACACTAGATCTTTTTTGTACATACCCAAAAACATACATATTTGCCTTCTCCAATACAAGTCCTTTGAGGGTATTATTTGATTTTTGTCTCTGTGTTCTAAATACCTGGCCTTCAATTGTCTGGCATAGAGAAGCAGCTTAAAAATAATGACTGAATGATTCCCCTTGAGGGATACATGATTGAGATTAATTGTTTCTCTACAAATCCATCCACTAATGTTACAATGATGGTAAATTCAATTTGCAAACTTAGGACCAACTGTCATTTGCACCTGCAGTTTCTCGGGCAGTTCACTCACCAATGTGGTGTTTATTTGCTTGCAGGGCTCTCTCCAAAGTTGCAGATAACTGCTGATAAATCTTATGTACAGCCACTTGAATTTCAATCTGAATATTTCTCTTAGCTGCTCTGATGCCATCCTAAGTTAAAAATAGTAATTTACTCTTTATTAACAGTAATGTCAACCCCCTACCCTTGTAGAAATTATAGTGTTTATTTGTTACCCAGTCTATGCTAGAGTTTGCTTTGCCTCTAGAAGCTTTATATAAGCAGGAGCATATAAACAATGTACATACATTACAATGAAAATACTTAACTTCAATTGTACATGATTTGTATTTTTAACATTTCTTGGGATTACTCTTTCCGACAATTTGCAAATATGTGAATGCCCAAAAGATTTATGATTTTAATGAAGAGAAATCCTGTGGGAACTGTCTCCACATAGTCTGTCTATGATTTAACAGATAAATGCTAGTGCACTCCCTGGGGCTTAACTTCAAGGTTAAATGGTTTCCTCGGGGTCATGGACCAAGTAACCATCAGAGGTAGGATTTTAATCTAAGTATTTCTGACTTATGTTGTCTCTCTTTCCCCACAATTTATTTTGTCTTTTAATAAATGTTTCTTCTCATATGCTTTAAGAATGTGGAAAAAAGAATCTGATCATGTCAATATGGAAATATGTTTAATATGACTGCACATGTATAGCTAATATCAGATTGCATGACATCTTGAGGAGGGGGAGGGGAGGGATGAGAAAAATTTGGAACTCAAAATCTCATGAAAGTGAATGCTGAAAACTAAACATAAATAAATAAATTGAAAAAAAATTTTGATCATGAAAACTCAAAGCTGGCTTAATTAAAACTAAAATTCCCCATACTAAAAAAAATATACATATACCCATAGCCATATACAAACAGAAAACTTCTGTCCAAATAAATTTAGAATGGAAAACCTTTTAGAAAGATTAGTGTGCAAAATACTGAAAAGCTACTCCAGAAATCCTCCAACAAGGACCGTAGAAAACTCAGATAACACTTTGTATTATTAAACTTCAACTTCAGAAAATATAAAATTTGGTTATAAAACCAGATTTACAAAATGCAAAAAGCACAAGCAAAATTAACATATTTTAAGGACATAAACATAAATTGTCATACCTGATAATGATGTAATCGTATACTTTCTCCTTTGGCTCCTGCATGTCCTACTGTTCCTAAACCAAAACACCCAGCTAGAAACTGCAGTCTAACTGATGTAAGAAGTAAGGATGACTGAAATCCTGATCCTTGCCTGCTTCCTGTTAAGGGTACGCTGCCTTTTTCCTCCATCCCAGACAGCAGAACTAGGATTTGATGAAGGGCCTCCAAGCGAAGCTTTAATAAACAAATTAAAATACAGAAGAGATTTTAAGTTTTTCCACTGAACAAAGGAACAAGGCAGATGCATACCATAGGCTATTTATTTATATTTTAAATTTAATTCTAACATTTCAAATATTTTATTCCATAACAATAGTTCTCATTTTAACATCTATGACTATTTTCACCAAAGAACTTCATGAAAATCTGTAAACATTATACCTTAATATCCGAGAAAAAGTCAACTAAGAAAGCTCTGAAAAAGCTTTACAAAGGTGGGCAAAAATGGAATGTTTCTGGGAGATTTCTGGCTGAAATCTTCTTGATGGACAATATTCTATTAGTCCAATTACTCTGTCCTTTTTTAGTCAGATATAATGGCTAGGCCTCCAAAATCCAAGTTGTACTCTCATGGCTACAAACCAGTATTCATTTTATTTTCATAAAATCAGGGAAGCCTCATTTGTATTAAATATTCAGCCAAATATCTACTACAGTCATGCTTTTAAGTTTCGATTCTTGGTCAAATACATTGCTATTTTGTTTTAGCTCAGTTAAAATCATAATAATAGGAATAAGGGCACATATTCTATATGTCACAGTTCACTTCAAGTTTCAAAAATCCAAAACAGTGTTAATTTTGAACAAATCAAGATATTTTACCTCTGCCCTTAGCTGCTGCTGTTCCATTGCAATGATTGAGGCCTGGGGACTTGTGGACATACTTTCCTCTGGTTCTTTAAAACCTGGGGCATTCCCCACATCTCCACTTACAAAGCTGACAACATTTTCAATCAAAGTATGAACTCCAAGGGCCTTAGTAAGGTCAAAATCATATTCAAATGAGTAAGAGGAGCTAAATAACCAGTCTCTACTGTGTTTGAGGTGAGTCCAGGAGTCACTCAAAGGTTCCATTTGACTGTGTACAGGTCCTACATGCACAAATAATAAGGCTGTGTCAATTCCAGCATGTAGAAAACATATTCCAAAACTAGATGAAGACTGAATGTTGCTACTGTAACAACCAGTGAAAAATGGACAGACATGTTTTAAAACAAAAGCATGCACTTAGTGAATCCAAGCAACTTCAGTTAAAATACAAACTATAGCAATGTAATAAATTAAGGAAAAAATCCTGCTTGTATACTAATGTATAATCCTATATGTGCTATAGCAAAAAGCTGACAAAAGAAAAAGGCCAAAGGTGGTCTCAAAATGTTTAGCTTAAAGTCAGAACACTAAATAAAATAGCTAGCATTTATGTAGCGCTTTAAGGTTTGCAGAGCGCTTTACAAATATTATCTCATTTTAATCTCACAAAAAGGCTTGGAGGTAGGTGCTATTGTTATTTCCATGTTACAGATGAGGAAACTATGACAAACAGAGGATAAATAACTTGCCCAGGGTCACACAACTAGTAAGTATCTGAAATTGAATTTGAATTCAGGTCTTCCCGACTCCAAGTCTAGCACTCTATTTAGCTACTTCTAACACTAGTCAAAGATAAACACAATAAAGAAAAATTCATTCCAAAAGTAAACACCAAGTTTAGCCATAGTGGTAAGATCTTGTCTTAATGGAAGAATTGTCTTAAAAGTACCATTTATTAGCATAAAACAGCCCAATATACTTTGTAATGAAAAAATGAATGGTGAAAGATAAAACTAACACAGAGAGGACATATGTCACTTGTTTTACTGATACATAGAATATCCATTTTCATTAATTGCATGTAATCTGTATATAGTTTAAAGTTTATAAAATTAACATCCGCAGGCAGCAAATAGCAGTTTCACAGTCAAGATCATTAAGGATTTACTATGAAATGATTCATACACCTTTGTGCTTATCTAGTGGTGCCACAATGTACATGCTAAATGAAACATCATTCATTTTACCAGTAAGCATTTTCTAATCTACTCTTAAAATGTTTAAAGTAGACTTTAAATAAATGTTACAATTCAAGAGGACAAGAGAAAATGTCCTGGAGGTTTCCAATATTGATTTTAATGTGTATACTGAGTGTCTATTTACCCTAAGTCTACAGAAAATATTATAATTGCGGAGTTAATTTCAAAATATTACCATATTTTTCCATTAGGAATGCATGTGAAGGCAACAAATGCAAGAGGCAAGTACATCAGTTGTATTTGTCACCATAACTATATGGAAAAGATCTGAGAACCAAACTATTTTCAAACTACTTAATTAACCACCCTCAGAGGGAAGTGAGTCAATGCCATGTGAAATTCAAAACTCTACTGCAAGATTAGCAACATTTATGTATCAACATGCATGTGAAAACCCCTAAATCATTAGGGCTCAAAAATAAGCTAATTTTTTTTAGGAAAAAAAAAACCCAAGCATATTAAAAATTATTTTCAAATAATATTGTCACAAATAACCAGCTTATAATATAAAGATTAACTGGCTTCTAGATTTTGAAAAAAACAAAAATTAAAGTTAAGCTTTGAGCAACTTACTAAAAAAAAAGTTAAAACTATTTTGCAAAGGAAATTCACAATTTGTATTATAAAGCTAAACATTTATTTCTACAAATGAGAAAATAAATGGTGTGAAAATATGAAATAATATCATAAATATATAATGCATGAAATAATAAAGGATAAATAACACTGTGAATGCACAAAAAAGAATACATTCCTTTCCCCCATCCCAAAATTCAGAGCAATAATGTTCTAGTCCCTTGTTTATGTTCTGATCTGATTTTTCAACAAATTTCAGAATTTCAATTTTCTTTTTAATTCATAATACATATGTTCTTATTTGATGATAAATTTATGGTACATAAACATATTATTTACATTAAGATTCATATGTAATTATTAAAGTAGATATATTGCCATCTGCCTTCACTCTGCATCCTAAGGACCACTGGGCTTTTCCCTCTACCCTGAAGTTAAAATGTCCTATACGAGTTGCCTTCCTCACCATTAGAATTTGAGCTCCTTGAGAGTACAGATTGATTGCTTTTCTTTTGCATTCCCAGCACTTAGCAGGGTGCTTTCCACATTGTAAATGTTTTTCCATTCTTTCACAGAGCAGGGACACAGACCTGAGCAATCAGGTAATTTATTATGAGCTCCCTCTTCTCCCCTCATCCTCATCTCCCACCACTCAGGTGACTTCTGCCACTCTTTCCTCCTTCACCCATCTCACATGATGAGGTGGCTTTACTCCTTATCAAGGCTAACCCATCTACCTACTCAAGCGATCCTATTCCCAAGCAATCCTGTGTCCTCCACCAGATTGCCCCTCTGTCACCCCCATTCTCTGTCTACTGGCTCCTTCACTACTGTCTACAAATATTCATGTCTCTCCTATATATACATATACATATGTGTGTGTGTGTGTGTGTGTGTGTGTGTGTATGCATACATGTATGTATATCTTCTGCCTTTGTGGCTAAACTCCTTGAAAAAGCAGTCTACAATAGGGCCTCCACCTTCTTTCTTCTCACTCTCTTCTTAACTCCCTACAATCTGGCTTCTGACCTTATCATTCCATCAAAACTGCTCTCTTCAAAGTTATCAATTATCTCTTAAGTGCTAAATCCAATAGCCTTTTTCAATCCTCCTTCTCCTCAATCTTTCTGCATCCTTGGACACTGTGGATCAATCTTGTCTTGCTACTCTCTTCTCTCTAGGTTTTCAGGACACCTCTCCACTCCTGGTTCTCTTCCTACCTATCAAGATGTCTCTTTTCCATGTCCTCTGCTGGATCTTCATCCATATCACACCCTTTTACCTAAGCGTCCTTCAGGGTCCTTGCCGTGTGCCTTCTTCTCTTCTCCTTCTATGCTATAATTGGTGATCTCTCATCAGCAGCCATGGATTTAATTTCCATCTCTATGTTGATGATTCTCAAGTCTATCTATCCAGCCCCAACATCTCTGCCGACCTCCAATTTCACATTCCTAACGTCAGTAGACATCTTAATCTCAACATTTCTAAAGATGAGCTCATTAGCTCTCCCCCCGGTTGATTACCTTCCCCTATTGGTGCAGAGAGCACTACTGTTCTCCCATCCCTCAGGCTCAAAACACAAATGTCAATTTCAACTTTTTTCTCTCTCATCCCCCATATCCAAACTGTTGCCAAGATCTGTCAATTTTACCTTTGCAACATCTCTTGAATTCATCTCCTTATTTCCTCTGACAATGCCATCACTGCAGTGGAGGCGCCCTCATCTTAAGTCCCCACTCCAACCCATCCTCCATTCAGTCAACCATTTCACTGTACTACTCAAACACCAACGGCTACCTATCATCTTTATGATCAAAAACAAAATCCTCTGTTTCACATTCAAAACTCTTCCTAACCTAGCCTTCTACTATCTTTCCGATCTTGTAAATTACTCTCGGCCATGTACTCTTCAGTCCAGTGGCACTGGCCTCTGGATGTTCCATGAACAAGATGCTCCAGGCATTTTCTCTGGCTGTCTGATAGGCCTAGAATATTCTTCCTCATTATCTTCACTTACTGGTTTTTCCAGCTTCCTTTAAGTCCTAACTAAAATTCCATCTTCTACAGGAAGTTTTCCTCAACCTCTCTTAATTCTAGTACTTTTTTTCATTTCCTATTTATCCTATACTATAGCTTGTTCATATATTATTGTTTGCTTGTTGTCTCCAGCCATAAGATTGTCAGCTCTTTATGTGAACAGATTATCTTTTGCCTCTTTTTGTATCCCCAGTGTTTCACACAGAGCCCAGCAGAAGCTTAATAAATGTTTACTGACTGACTTAAATTTACAGATGAGGAAACTGAAAACCAGAGTAAGTAAGTGATAGGCCCAAGTTAACAGGACAACATCAATTCTTCAATAAAAGAAGTGATGCTTAGAATGATAGGCAGTATTGCTAATTTGTACTTTCTTCACCGATACGTTGGAAACTTCAATTTCCAACATCAGTTAATGATAAAGGATAACAGTATATAGCATCAAGATCTATGAAAATGCCAATTAAGAACTAATCAAGATCAAAATTCCATCTTTTTAGTAAGTCAGAGGAAAAATCTAGTATAATTCTAATAACAATTATTAAAAGAAAGATCAAGAAAAATAATGTTCTATATATAAGCTGCAAAATGAAAATGCGAAAAAAATGTTCATTCAGCAACTTTTTTTTTTTACCGAAAATACTTTTAAAAACTGAAACCTACAAACATGGAAATGCAATATGGAGAAGTACTCAATCTTTTGAAAAAAGTGTATTAAAGCAATCAGGCAAGTGCATCCGATATATTTTTGTATCTGATTACCCAAAAAGAGGGCATGAAAAGATGCACGCATCAAAAAATTTCTGTAACGTATTTGGCCCCAAAAGCCCAATTCTCTCCAAACACTGAATTCATAAGATTGTCACTACACAAGAAAACACAATACAAAGTCCATGGTTTTAAAAAATTTGTGGGAAAAAAACTAAATGTTTACTTATCCTTATAACTTAGTTCCTAAAATGGAATTTTCTAAATGAATGTGGCACGGCTGCAATACATACTTTATAAATCATAAAATATGTAGGCAAGCTAGAAGGAGAAAAAGTAAACATGCCATCATGTACTTGCTTGAAGCTCTTCTTTTTTCTGGGGCTCAACTGGCCAAAAAGGAGTAAGTACACTACCACATGAGAATCAGAAGACAAAAGGAAACATTTCATACAAGAGACAACATTTATTTTTTCTTTCTTTCTT
Organism: Phascolarctos cinereus; assembly: GCF_003287225.1. Taxonomy (NCBI): domain Eukaryota; kingdom Metazoa; phylum Chordata; class Mammalia; order Diprotodontia; family Phascolarctidae; genus Phascolarctos; species Phascolarctos cinereus. The sequence goes on from NW_027555736.1 coordinate 142,962,261, forward strand.
CATATAACCCAAACTTGAAATGCATAGTTAAAATGGCATATCACTTATATACGGTACACCAAATGGTACAAATTTTGAAAGAGTTATTTCCAAAGTTCATCTTAACAAAGCTGTATTTCTAAATTTAAGGAACTCAAAAAACAAAACACCAATGTTGCTTCTTAATTTTATCTTCACTATAAATGTTTACTATGAATGTTTCAGCCTACATTTGATGACCTCATGACATTAGATGATTCAGAGCTTAATCAAACAGGCTCATTTTACAGATGAGAGAAACTGAGCCCCCGAAAAGAACTTAATTTAGGTCACAGAACAGTAGTAGAGGTCAGAAAGAGTAGATCAATTTGCAAAAAAGTATGACAATGTATGAATGATCAGATAGACAATCCCTAAATACAGAAGTTTTAAGCACCATTCAAATCCAAAAACAGTGCTAGACTTGACACATTTCATATAATTAAAAAGGTCCCATTACTTTTAAGATGCTTCATTTGCTCTGAATTGAATGTACTTTTGAACACAGAGGCAGCTTTCAGAATTTTGTTTTGATTACTTTGAAAAGCAGGTAAATGAATTTATTTACACATATAATTTTTCTGTTTCTTAAGTGGATATATAACTATTTTTTTTAAAAACAGGTGCTTAATCATACCGTAATATAATTGCAGAAGCAAAAAGTAGGGGCAGTCCAAAACACAATCTCACCTAGGGCAGACTACTATGCAGATCACTATCAATTCAGAAGAAAGCCTATGAAGGCTTAGTATCTGAAAAGCAATCAGTATTCATTAACTCTCTCATCCACTGATCCAATTACTTTCAGGAAAAAAGGATTCAACAAAACACAATCCATACTTCTACTAGTCCTACTAAGAAGACTTCAAGAGTTTGGGACTATTCCTGCTAATAAATGTAGATAGCCAGGGGATCAAATTACATGGAAAAGAGTGTGTGTGTGTGTGTGTGTGTGTGTGTGTGTGTGTGTGTGTGGTGTTTAATTTCTTCCTCAAAATTAGGAGGAATATAAAAAATGAAAAATACACACATCAATATCTTCATAGGTTGAAGTTTGTTTATTATGCTTACATCAGATACAGAATTAACAATATAAATGGTTTGAATGGCTCTAAAAGACTCTAAACACATGTAGGGCCATGTAGTGGCTGGCAAACAGGTGCAACTACTTGAAAGTGAGGTCTGACAAACAGATTTCTACTCTATAACTGCACTAACCAAAGAAAATTGATGTACTTTAACCATAACAACTTAAAGGTAAGGAGGGTAACATTTTGCACACAGCAAAAACTTCAAAAGAAAAATGACTCCCTGTAAAAAGTACTTGGAAATATGCCAGTGATGGGACATAAAATCTTGGAGATATAAGGGACCTTAGAAATCAGCTAGTCAAAACGCCACATTTTACAGATAAGAAAACCAAGGTCCAGAGAATTAAGAAAGATGTCCAAGGTCACACAACTGGTGAGGGACAAAATCAGGAGTCCCAACCTTCAACCCAGGTTTCTTTCTACTACTACCTCATATCAGCTTTCATGTATCAAATATTAGACTGTTTTCATTAAGGCAGTTCTCCAGGATGAAGTGTCATCACTAAATGTGGTACAATTTAATATGAATTAATTCCCAACATGCTTTTTATAGGATAAGAGGTTATAATCTAAAAATTCCTAGATGCTAGGATATATAATATTGAAAAATAATAACTTATATTACTTGTTAACTTTCCTTTTGCCTCACCAGACATTCCAGAGACAGCAAAATACAGCGGAAGGAGCGCCAGTCAAAACAGAGCAGGATTCAAAGCCCACCTCTGTCCCAGCTATACGACTGGCATGACAAGTTATTTTGCCTCTCTAAATCTCAATCTTTTGTTCTGTTTTGTTTTTGTTGTTGTTGTTGTTGTTTTGGCTAGGCAATGGGGTTAAGTGACTTGCCCAGGGTCACACAGCTAAGTAAGTGTTATGTGTCTGAGGCCACATTTGAACTCAGGTCCTTCCGAATTCAGGGCCGGTGCTCTATCCAATGCGCAACCTAGCTGCCCCTCTAAATTTCAATCTTAATGCCCTCATGTGTAAAATGGGTAATAAGGTTACTAATTACACTTATTTCAAAGGGTTATTCTGGGTACCAAATGAGAAAATGTACATCAAGTACTTTGCAAACCTTAAGTTACCATATAAATGCAGGCCATTATTATTAGATATTTAGCTTTGCAAACAAAAATCAGTATAAATGATTTAACTATGGCTAATCAGCATAAACAGTTTAAATATTTAAAAGCTACATTATGCAATAAGTAAGTACTATGGACAGTTCATTTTTAAAAGTCTGTAAAACTTTTGTCCCATAACTTATTCATATTTAGATTCCATTTGACCTACCTTCTCTCAAGAATGCTACACTTTTATTTCCTCAATTTTCAACTATATAATACTGCTAACAAGTATGTAGCTCGAGTTATTTGGAGTAAAAATGAAATTTATAATCAAATTTTGAGATAAGAGTTCAATTCCTTTATTTTTCCACATGGAACAGCATAACAAAAAGTCTCATGTTTCTAAACCAAAAGGAACTCAAGAGCTATGAAAAGGAAGACATTTACCACCCTCTCTCCCCAAAAAGCATTTTAGTTACCTAGATTTTTAGAGACATTAAATCTAGGTAAAAAAGTTATAGGGCACTTACTGTAACAAAAAATCATAGAATCTAGATCAAGACTCTGAAGGGACCTCACATGACCCTCACTCATCCAATCACCTCAGTCTATAGATGAGGAAACAGATTCCCAGTAAGGTAACATGGCCTGTCCAAGGTCACACAAGTAGTAACCATCACAGCTGGGAAATGAGCTCAGGTTTTCTGACTCAAGAGCCAGTGCTCCTTCCACTGTATTATACTACCCTCCCCTAAGGGGTGGGTGGGTGGGTGCACACACATACGTACTACATGCAAAAGTGTGTGTGTGAGTATGTGTGTGTGTGTGTGTGTGTGTGTGTGCACATGCAAAAATTTGTGAAAAGGAATGGAGGAGACACTTTATTTTTAAATTCAAAAAATTATTAAAACTTTCAAAGAGAAACATTCCAATGTGGGCTTTTTTAACACTGTTGATAAAGAAAATTTTCCAGCAGAGATTTCTGCATAACTATAACCACAAGTAAGTTTAAGATAGGTACCAATTTAGGAAGTTCTGCTATGTGGAATAGTGGAAAAAAGAGAATTTAATGTTATGAATTATTTTTCAAATGATCATTTTCTTGGCACATCTCACATCGACCTGCTCTCCTTATTTCCATTCAGGAAGCTAAACAAGAATTGACTATACATATTTATCCACTATATCAAATGCTTTAAGTAGGGGCTTGATGATAGCATAAAATTGCTTCCTTAATCCAAAGAAGGGAGGAGGGTGAACCTCACAGGCACCAATTATCTCTCATTAGCTTTATCCAAAGATACCAGCCAAAGAACATAAAGAAGAGAGCTTTCAGGTTTTTGGATAGTACTTAAGTTCTAGAAGCTCTATGATATGGTTCAAAGGTTATTTACATAGAATGAATTACACTTCAAGGACAAGTAAATGTAATGTACTATATTTACAGAACTTTCTAACATCTCCGAAATGACTAGAAATTGACACAGTAAGTTATGCTGAATTGAATATTATTGCTAAAGACTTTCAGATAAGCAAGGAATATGTTTTTAAATGTTTTCCTTTTAATCTATTCTGATTCAATACTCATACCTAATTTATTTTTCTAATGATATAAGATAATAATTCAATGTTAATTATTCTAAAGTAAGACAAAGGTTTATTAACAACTACATAATTTGATCGGATACTTAAGATAATGATACTTACCTCTCTTTCTGTGAGAAGCCAAGTTTAAATCTACATTTCGTCTTCCACTCTATAAAGTTAAAGGAAAACAAAATCTATTCAGTTGTGAAATCAAAAGCAATTTTCAATTTAATAATTTGAGCTTTACAGGGAGAAAAAAAACAATCCAGACAATAATGCCCTATTTCACCAGATATCAGATCTGTAGCAACTTGGAACTTCCTACAAAAATTCTGAAGAGCCTTCTAGCTGTGCTAAACTAAAAGCCCCAAAGCCTTTAAGTTAAAGGCCTATGAAAATATGTCACAAGGCCCATTTACTTGGCTTCTCAGCTCTTTCTCAGGCTCTCTCACAACTAGGGCATTTCTCTGGGCTAGGTGCAGACCTATTATTTCATAGGATTTTTGAGTTAATGTGGATTACTGAGAGGTTAACTGACTTGCCCATATTCACTTATGTATGTATCAAAAAGAGGAAGTGAAGCCAGGTCTTCTTGGCTCAAAGCTATCCTCTTATCCACTATACAAAGGGCTGGGAGCAAGGTTATTTTCTAAAATTACTTTTGCCTATTCTGTGCACCCCCAACCCACCCCACCCCCAAAACCTCCACTGATGTCTGCCAAGTTGTTAGAAAAAAACAATTTAACTTAAGTAACTTACATTAAGGAGAAAATAATTGATAGACTTTATTCTGTCAATGGCACCTACATTTTAAATGATCTCTTAACTTAATGAATCTCCAACTGGTGAAATTTTAGGAATACAGCTTAAATATATATTTTCTTCTGGCAACTTCAATTCTGCCCTATTATGTAATGCTAGAGTGAGAAATAAATTATACTGGAGAGAAGTAAATGACACTGGAGAGAAAATGAGATACATTCACTTTGTGTCTCAAATAGAGACCTCTCCTCACACTGTATTTAAACAGTTTGTACAGGGTATACAGAAACTAGCTAAAATAAGTGGAAGCCATTTGGTATAGGGGTACACATCCCTACATACTTCCATAGCCCCTAATAATATTGCTATATCATAGTAAATTCTAATATATATATATATATATATATATATATATATTCTAATATATATCTATAATATCTCTAGTAACCAAAAAGTTAAAATTTTGTTTATAACTATTTACTACAGCAGAAAAATAGAATTATTTTTTTTAACTTATGAACATCAATTTAATTAAAATACTAAGAATCTGCCCCTTAATTTTGTTTTGTTTTCAAACTGTGGATAAAGAAAACCTAGATCCCTCGATAAGTAGTATTTTTTGAAAAAGGATGGTGGTAGTGAATAGAAAATAGATCCTATAATCTAGATCCTAGACCCTCTTTGCTTCTTTTATCTTCATTTATCAGCTCCTTTCCAGAGTGAAACTGGTCTCTAATGCATAGAATTTTCTTCCCTTTTTTTCCTTTTGTATGGAATCAGAGGCATCTATAAGTTCTGGGAGATGTTTTCTTTTTCATTTGACAAATATGTTACTTTTGAATTATTTAAAATTTTTTTTTTACATTTTGACATTCTAAGATCCATTTTATTTTTAATAGCATTTCATTTTTTCCAATTACATGTAAAGACAATTTTTAGCATTTTTTTTTAAATTTTGAGTTCTCAATCTTTGTCTCCCTTCCTTCCCAAAATGGTAAGCAATTTGATATAGAATTTTCTAGAATTCATTTTTAAAAGAGATTTCTTTTAGCAATAAAAGTTTTTCAATGTTTAAAGATTAAGATTCTTCTGTATGGGAAAACTTCTTATTCAGAATTCTTCATTCCTCAATTTGGTTTTTATTCAGTCATTTCAGTCGTATCCAATCTTTGTGACCCCATTTAGGGTTTTCCTGGCAAAGACAGTAGAGTGGTTTGCCATTTCCTTCTCCAGCTCATTTTACAGATGAGGAAACTGAGACAAAGAGGGTTAAATAACTTTCCCAGGCTCATGCTGCTATTAAATGTCTAAGGCCAGATTTGAACTCAGGAAGATGAGTCTTCCTGACCCCAGGCCTGGTACTCTACTCACTGCACCACCTTACTGCCTTTCATTGCTCAAAAAGCAAGATAAATGAGGCGATACTGTTTTGACTGACTTTAAATGTCAGAAAATGGAACTTTAGATATTACAACAAATTGCACCACATATCTTATTCAGTTAAGAAAAAAGTTTCTTATCTACTTTAATTTACTTTTCTCAATCCCAGGTAAATCATGAACTAATTACAAAGATACAAAAGGCAGCTTTTCTCAAACTAATGTTTTGAATCACTTTTAGAAAGTAATTGTGTACATTCCTAGCATGTTGTGGAGAAATAAGAAAACTAGAACACAAGTTAGTATGGAGAAGGTGGACAAAATGTGGAAGTAGGACAGCTCTACACTTCCTTTATAAGGACTTCAGCAAATGGCTTCATTCTTCTGTTTGAAATTATATAAAATAATCAAATATCCAAACTTATAAAGTTAATTGGAAGTATGCCAAATTATTGTATTATCACTGCCACTGTTCACCTCTATTAGGGAAAATATTTGATTTCTATATTTTTAAATGTTCACATTTATAAATTTTTCTTATAAGAAAAGTAATCTTCGGTAGAGACAACATTTATATAGATCTAATAAAAATTTACTAAAAAAAATCAACATCTACTATAACCCAAGCTTCATGTGTTTCTTAATATACACTGAGGACAAAAATATCCTTTTTACAGACACTAAGGATGACAAAAAGTCCTTTTCACTTACCAGTGAGTAACCCTCTTCATCTGATTCAGGCTGAGATAAATCAGATTCACTCCTTGATTTGATCAGTCTATAATTTGGACTTGCATGAACTGAGCGGCTCTCTGCGGTAAGACTTTCACTCCTGCCTCACACATGTACACACACAAAAATTTTTTTTTCAATTTGAGATTGTGAGAAGGTAAAATTAAAAAGCATTAACAACAGAGATAATATACTGATTGTGAAGGATCCTTTGTCTATCAAAGAAAAATCTTGACTATTCAGCAATAAAAGGGACCTTTCACTCACACTGAGTTAACTTGCTTGCTTCTCTTTTTGAACATAAAGCTACGTAGAGATAAAAGTAAATTTACATTTGCCTTAGCTACAGTTCTTAATAACAGAGTGCTCAATTTCCTTTAACTCAAAAACCACCTTGCTAGTTTAAGTCACAGCTACTGACTACACCACTTCAAATTCAATACAGCCAATTTCATCCACATCTTTGTTTATATCAGTTCAATTTACATTTAAAAAACAATCATTAGAAAACAAAGTAGCAAGGATGGAAGAAACAAAAGAGAAGCCAGTTAACTTGCTAGCACTTCCTACCTGGTCATAAGTAAAACTCCATCAGAGGTACTTGTCGTCGGCTGCTGCAACTGTCCTTCCTCTTTTCGCTTTTGAAGCTCTTCTATAACAGGACTTACTCCTAATATCAACAAGGCACATCGATGGATCACAGAATTGCATGCAGCAGTATACACATCCTGGCCCTCTGGAAGATCTGTGCTGACCCTTCGCTCCTGTTGAGACTGAGGAGGCTGATCATCAACACGAGTCCCAGACCCTGCCCCAGTGTTCATTCTATCTCGGTCCCGGCTGCGTGCTACTTCACGGGCTGATAGGAAACATTGAAAGATTTCTGTAATAATGCAACACAAAAACAAGGTCTTAACACATAGGGGAATAAAAGCAAAGAAAACTGCATTTAAAATAGTAAATACATGTGGACCAAACACTCAATGAGACTTTTTTTAAAAAAACATGCTACTTAATCATATACAAATAAGTTAATTTCTTCAAAAATTAGTAATCCACAGTATTATCTTATTTTTACAATTATTTGAATAAGCTGGAATGAGCAGTAAAACAACTTACCTTTGTTTCACCTTCTATTCCTGCTAAAGGAGAGTTAGCTAAAAGGCACTGTTAAAAGACATTATCAAATTTACTTAAATGATTAAAGCCTTTATATCCAGGGTCTAGTTATAAAAGGTAGTAAGAAAATGACATGTAACCCAAGTTATAATTAAACAGTTTTTTCTCCTATTAGACGTTAATAACTACCAAAGTTCCTGCCTATGATGATTTTTAAAAGACTAGCATATATGAAAATGCTCACTTTAGCAAAGTTATTAATATTATATTACATTTTATCATAACCCAATCAATCAACAAATATTTGTTAAGTGCCTACTACAGGAAACCATCATGCCAAAAGTTAGGCTAATAAGAAATAAACACATGATCACATCACATCAAGGAATATGTAACCATGTGGGAGAAAAAAGACAAACATATGAAAAGATAACTAATAATACCAAGCAATGATACATGCCCAATATGTGACATGAACAATAACTCCAACCTAGATTCTTTCATATAGCCTAGCAGAAGCAGCCCAAATTGCACGCATACAATTTCAGGTCACATATTAACACCCTTTTTTGCCAAAGATGAATGTGTCAATCAAAACCTACTATGTTTCAAAGAACTTTGACAATTTTCTTTAAATATCTAAATATTAGATAGTAACTAAAAACTATCTTTCATGACTGTAAAATTTAAAAAGATCCCCCCCCCCCCAAAAATCCATTCACCTGGCAAACCATGTACTATATAAGTGGTTCCAGATCCTACTGAAAGCAACATAACATTCACAGGGGTAATGTTTTACAGCTGAAAGAAGGCAGCTGCCAGATTTTCATGAAGAATATATTTTCAAGAAATGTGTTCCCTTCCCATTATACAAGATTTTACAAGGTTGCCAGACATTTTTTACCACCCACAAGGTATGCTACAGAAAACCCAAAATGACACAAGTTGTGACAACCTTCAAGAAGTTAAAGTGAGTGGCAAAGTTTTCCAAAATCTAATTGCATGGTCTCTGAGCATTTAAATTTGAATAAGTAAGTAAGCAGGCAACTTCAAAAAGGTAACCCAGGATATGTATCTATCGAATTTCTGGCAATATTCAACTCATCTACAAATGAATAAGATTAAACTAGTAAGATTAAACTAACACTGAATTGTCATTAATTAAATTCAAATTAGTTGAATATAATAAGTCTAAAGTCCATGTTGTATTTAAATTTAACCACAAGGGTTTTTCTGTACACACACACACACACACACACACACACACACACGAAGACACTTTTAACAACTATTATATCATTTTATATGATTGTCTTCAATTCATATAAAATAAAGATCATAATTGATAACTAGGGTATAACTACCTTTTAAATAAAGATCAAGTACTCACAAACCCAAAGTATAACATTTTTTTATATATATATTTGAAAATTGTACTTACTACCAGCTGTCATAACTTCATGCTCCCTCTCCTCTTCTTCATCTTCTTGCTCTGGATGTCCTTCTTCTCGGTCTCTCTCTGCTTGCTCTTCCATCTCAGCTTCTTCATCAATAGTTCGAGTAAAGGAATGCTCCTGTGCATCAGTATCTGCGGATTCCTGGTTTTCTGAAATCTTGAGAAAAAAAAATTAAAAATCACTTAATGAAAATTATTTTCTCAAGCCTTAGAGTACAGTATTCATATGATTTTTATTTATGGAAAAATAGCAAGATAAATAATGCACACATTTTCCTATGAATATCTAAATACAAATGTTTACAAAGAGTAAATATATTTGTTCTCTTCCTAAGTTTTGCTAAGAAGACTACTATAAAATTCACCCACATCTATGGTATAAAATTTAGGCTATGCTAATTTACTAGCGCAGTACTCCAAGACCAAGAAGAAGTTTAATGAACAGGACTTCACAAGAATCAGAAAATAAGCATTTACTAAGTGCCTACTATATGCCAGACACTGGAGACATAAAGACAAAACTAAAACAGTCCCTGCCCTTAAGAAGCTTACCATTATGAGACACGACATGTATATCTCTAAGATTAGGGGCGGGGGGGAAGATAGCAAAGTAGTTTAGAAGAGGAATGCACTAGCATCTGGGGAGATTAAGAAAAACTTCCTGAAGGTGACAGCCCTTGAGTAGAGTCTTTAAAGAAACTCAGGCTTCAGGGGCAGCTAGGTGGCGCAGTGGATAGAGCACCAGCCCTGGAGTCAGGAGGACCTAAATTCAAATCTGGCCTCAGACACATAACACTGACTAGCTGTGTGACTCCGGGCAAATCACTTAATCCCAATCGCCTCACTTAAAAAAAATGATAAAATTAAAAAAAAAAATAAAGAAACTCAGGGTTCTAAGGCACAGAGAACCCACATGTCAGGCTGACAGCTGGCAGGACAGAGGCATGGAGATGGTAAAGGGAGGCTCAGTCGTGAGTTTTCAGTAGGACAGACAATCTCAATGGACTAAGCATGAATGAGAGCAAGGATGACGGAATAAGGCTGGACAGTTAGGTTGGGGGGTTTGAATGCCAAATGAAGGCGTTTCTATTTGATCCTAGAGGTACAAAAGAGAACCTCTGAAGTTTCTCAAGTACAGGAGTTAAGTTGTCAGACACGTGCTTTACAAAAAGCACTTTGGCAGCTGTGAGGAAGACAGACTACACTGCGGAGCAACTTGATCCAAGAAGACCAATTAAAAAGACAGCCCAATAAAGTTCAAGTAAGCAGTGATGAGGGGCTGAGCCAGGGTGTTGTAACGCAAGCAGAGAGAAGAGGAAAGAAGATATCACGGGGATCACAATGATAAAATATGGCAACTGTAAATATAAAGTAAGAATGAGGATTTGGTAATGACACAGAGGTTGCAAACATGGGTGACTAGAAGAATGGTAATTTAGAAAACAGAATTTCAAAAAAGGGATGGGTTTAGGAGAATGGTAATGAATTCTATATAAAATAATTTTTTTGGAGGCAATTAGAGTCAACTGACTTGCCCAGGGTCACACAGCTAGTAAGTGTTAAGTATCTGAGGCCAGATTTGAACTTGGGTCCTCCTGAATCCAGGGCCGGTGCTCTGTCTACTGCACCACCTAGCTGCCCCTATATAAATGGCTTTTTAAACAATACTGCTTGGGGCAGGTAGGTTGGGCAGTGGACAGAGCACGGGCCCTGGATTCAAGAGGACCCAAGTTCAAATCCGGCCTCAGAGTAACACTTACTAGCTGTGTGACCCTGGGCAGGTCACTTAACCGCACTGCCTAGCCAAAAAAACAAACGAACAAAAAAAACCCTACTGCTCAAATTATTTCTGTTACTACTACCTCCTATAAATACTTATTAGCTATATGAAAAAAACACGAAAACTTCAGAGGAAGGGGGATTTAATTTATTAAATTCTCACATATCTATAAAGCTAGAAAGATAGCAGGTAAAAACAGAAGACTAGATCAGCTAAAGAGTTTACATATAAATGAAGCAAATGAACACGAGTAGTATAGTCACTGATAAACCCAAAGACTACAACTACTGCGATAAGAGCTCACTAATCAACAAAAAATAACTGGGAAAGCTGGAATGCAGTTTGGCAGACATTACGTTAAGAGTAACCAATTAAGACTACATAATACAAAAAACTCTAATAGACACATAAAGGGTCACATCACAAACAAATCAGAGGAGCAAAGAAGGAAATACTTTTTGACTTGGGAAAAATTCATGACCCAACAAGGGTATGACAGGCGATAAAATGGACAATGTTGACGACATAAAACTCAAAAGATTTTGGATAAACAAAATCAATGCAATAGTTACAATTAAAAGGAAAATCAATGGAGTTAAAATTAGAAGGAAAATAGTTAACTGAGAAAACATTTTGCACCAAGTTTCTCTGATAGGTCAGTTATCCAAGATACATAAAGCACGGATTAAATATATGAGAATCATTTTCAAATAGGTGAATGGTCAAAGAAGAACAAGCTGTTCTCAGAGGAAGAAACTGGAGATCAACAGCCATATTTTTTTTTAAATTTCAATTACAAATAAGAGGAATGCAAATTAAAACAATTCTGAGTTTCCTCCTCAAACTCATCATATGACAAAAAAAGAATGCACTGCTGGTGGAGCTATGAATTGCTCCATCTATTCTGAAAAGCAATTTGGAGCTATGCCCAAAACATCACTAAACTGTTCACATTTTTTGACCCAACAATACTACCACTAGGCCTATACTTCAAAGAGAAAAAGGAAAGACGGAAAAGACTCACATGTGCAAAAACCTTTTAGCTGCTCTACTTGCTGTAGCAAAGAAATGGAAACTCATGAAGTGCCCACTAACTGGGAAACGGGAAATGAGAAAATGTGCAAAGGAGAGCTTCAGAGAAACTTAAAAACACTTGTATAAAATGATGCAGAGTAAATTAAGCCTAACCAAAAGAACTATTTATGCAACATTTTGGGGGTGGAGGTTATGGGGGAGGAACAGAACCATGAAAGACTTAAGGAATCTGACAGATAAAATTACCAGCCACAACTCCAGAGGATCAGTAATGAAACATACTATTCAACTCCTGCCAGAGATGTAATGATTCTAAGGTGTGGACTAAGACATACTTTATGACATAGCCAATGTGCTTGACTTTGCCTATTTGTTAAAAGAATTTGGGTTCTCCTTTTTTATTTTTCCAGTAAAGAGGAGTAGCAATAGTATTATCAAAACAAGAAAAGAAAAGTTATCGAAAATTTCTTTAACATGCAAAGAAACAAACAGAAGGAAGTTCAGAAAGAAAATGATGAACAATACAACTTTGAAAACAACACTGAATTAATTATATACTTAAAAAGAAAAGCAAGTTGTATGTAATAGAGATGGACTGCTTTGTGTACCATCCTCAACTATTCCTACTTTGTACATGGAAATGCATGTTTAAATTTGATGTTTAATAATTGCACGTGTACAACCTATATCTGATTGCTTGCCGTCCTAGGAAGGACGGAGGGATAGAATTTGGAAATCAAAACTTTTAATAAAAATGTAAAAAAAAAACAACCCTTGAAAAATAAAAAATAAATAAGTTTGGTGTTTAAGTTCAAAATTTAATTAAAAAAAAAAAAGGCCTGGGGACATCTACGTGGATAGAGCCCTGGCCCTGGAGTTGGGAGGACCAGAGTTCAAATCTGGCCTCAGATACTTGACACTTACTGTGTGATCCAGGGCAAGTCACTTAACCCTGATTGCCTTGCCAAAACAAAAAGCAGATATTGTATGAGGTCCCCTTATCTTATACAGTAAAAAGGTTGTAATATGATTAAGGAACAAGCAGAAACTGATCTATTACATGCTTAACTATATCCCCAAACCAAATTTTCTTTGTTCTATTTAAATCTGGGTTATTAAGGAATATTAAGATCATCAGAGCAACAGGATCTAGACTTATAATTTCACTGATAAAAGGAACTCCCATATGAGAAAACTCCCTTTACCTTTACTAACACAGGTTGGCATTTCTCTTCAACTTAAAATCTTAAAAGACTTGCCTAGAGCGGTCAAATGGGAAAAAATCCTTGTATCAACTTTCTCTGATAAGGGCTTGGTATCCAAGATATATAAACAATAAATATATGTAAAACTAATAGCCATTCCCCAATAGATAAGTGATCAAAGGACATGAACAAACAATTCTCAAAAGAATTGCAAAGTATTCACAACCACATGAAAGAATGCTCCAAATCATTAATAAGATAAATGTAAATAAAAACAATGCTGAGGTTTCACCTCACACTCTAAAAGTAGCAAAGATGACAAAAAACCGGCAACAATCAATCGCAGCCAGGTTGCAGGATGATAGGCACACTAATATTTTGTTGGTGCAGATATGACACGGTACAACCATTTTGGAAAGCAATTTGGAATTATGAAAATAAAGTGACTAAAATATCTATTCCCTCTGAAACAGACACTCTATTACTGGGCTTATATACCCCCCCCCAAAAATCGATAAGAAAAAAGTCCCCATATACTGCAAAATATTTATAGCAGAACTTTTTGAGATAACTAAGAACTGGAAACAAAGTAAATGCCTATCTGTCAACTGGGGAATGGCTAAACAAATCACAGTACATAAATATAATGGAATATTACTGTACTATAAGAAATTATATATGTGATGAATGCAGAAGCATTCATGAGCTCATGCAGAGTGAAGTAAGCAGAGCCAAGAAAATAATACGCACAGAAATGAAACCACCAAAAAAATCAAAACTTTATATAACAAAATTATAAAGAAGAAGCAAGACTCAATGAAGAGCCATGACAGGACACCCCAACCCAACTCTTCATGGAGGTGGGAAGTCCACAGGTATAGTATGTTGCACATTTTCAGGCTTTTTAAATACATGGATCATCTGTGCTGATTGTTTTCATCTTTTTCTTTTTGTTCATCTTAAAAAAATACTATTTGTTATATGAGCTAGTTCTTGCAAGGAGTGGGGTGGGAAACTATTATAATGTAAAAAAACAGTAGATATCAATAAAAATTTATTTTAAAAAAGAGTTGCCTAGAGCACCAAGTGATTTGACCAGGGTGACATGTGATAATGATGAGCCTCAAACAGGTCTTCCTTGCTCTAACTAGGACCCTTAGTATTGCCTATTAACAATACAACAATAACAACAAGGTCTAAGTCAACTAAATTTTAGCTACATAATATAAATTTCAAAATATGCTTAGATTTCTTAAAAACTAAAGGTTCCTTAAAATGGAGCACAAAATAACAAAAACATTGACAAAGCAAATATTTCTAAAGGACATTTCTACAATACCTAGCATTGTATTTACAAATACAGAATCAAAGAATCTTACATTAAGAAGAGACCTTACAACATGGCATTTAAGCCAGATTCCCCTGCAATCCTAGAAGCTCTTCTATACTTTTATTGATATTATTCAGCCTCAATTTTTGTTACCGTTAGTGACAAGGCAACCCTTACTAACTCGAGACAGCCAAGGCTATCTGAAAGCTGTTGAGGGAGTTTTGAGCCTTTGCCTCCATTACCTACAGTGACAAAGCAGCCTTTTCTATTATCAGACAGTCCATATTATTTGAAAGTTGTTGGTTTGGATTTTTTTTTTGGCTGTTATAAACTAAAACCTGTCTCTTGGTGATTTCAACCTGTTGAACTAAGGGTTCTGCCTAGAATTCAGGGAGAAGGAAGAAGGTAGCTGAAGAATGGCGGCAAAGTTCAGAGAATGAAGCACAATTCGGATTATTTTACATGATTAGACGCTATACTGTTATCAAGAGAGTCTTAAGACTGCAACAGCTTCTGGAGTAGTTGCATCATAGTTGCACCAGTGCTTAACAATAAGCCTGTGCTTAACTAAAACCTTGCGATCATTTATTTCATTCAAATATTTTTTTGAATGCTAACTCCACACAAGACACATCTTTTTCATATAAATGATTTCTGATCTCACCCATCGGTCTCTTGAGGATGACCTAGTCTGAATGAGTTCCATGTTCTTGCAAGCAAGTAAACGACTTCGAACTTTATACACACAACGATATACTTCTGCTAAGGTTTTGCCAGGTTGATACCTAAGTAAAGAAGGACAGTTATAACTTCTAGTATCATTGGTGAAAACTGTTCTGAAGATAGTTTCAGGTTATTTACCTGCTCTCTCCACATGCTTGATTCAGTAAATTTGTGTGTTTCAAGAGAGCTGCAAGAACAAATCTAGATACAGTGTCCAAGAGTGACTCATTACTTAAAGTTGCACTGTCCCAATCTGAAAATAAAAATGATTTTATTAAAATTCAAAAAGGATAAAAATGCTCCTGAATCCATTTTAATAGTTTTAGTAAATACAATGTAAGATTTCTAAACACCATGAACAATATGCACTTACTTTGGGTAAGAAACTAAATAACATTTGGTTTGAGACCATCATAGGCCATTAAATACCAGGCAAGAGACTTAGAAAGTATGTTGGTGGGGTTAGTTAGGTACTTCAAAAAATATTTTATTTTCCTTTCTTTTATTCTATGTTAGTGTAAGTTCTTTACCTTTCATATGTAGTAAAGTTCATCCACCTCAATTGGGAATGTTTCCTAAACAGAGACTGCTGGAGATGCAAACTTCATTCATTCAACAAGCATTTAGTAAATGCCTATAATGTATATTCAGCCATTACAATATGCTTTTAGGTGACTTTAAACAAGATAAACAAAATAAAAAGAGCCCAAATTTTTTCACTTGTTCTTAATCACATTAGGAACTTTTATTTCATTTTTTTGTGTGAAATATTCCAAGATCATGTTTATAACACTACTCTTCAACTATCTCACAATTCTTTTTTAAAAGCAAAAAATTATTTTAAAAAAGGAAAGCTTGAACTCAATCATTTTATTTAAAAAAGGCCATATTTTATGTATATAATTGTCAATGTAAGTCCTATTCTTATGTCCCATGACGATATTAAAAGTTAGTCCTCGGTTGTCAAAAGGCTGTGCCATGACAGGTCCTATCTCAAGCTGGAAAAGGCTTTGAGTATTGGTCCAGCAACAGATCATCATCCAAAGACCATTCGGCTAGTTCAGAAAAGCTTATTACCAGGCGTCTGGCAACCGGGTAATTCAATATTTTTGATCATTAACTCACAAAATTATCTAACATATCAAGGAGTTAGGCTCTCCATCCAAATTGCCCATACCCAATAAAATTAGTATATAAAATCAAGTACATTTTTTTAAAACAGCTCAATATTTTTATACTTTAAATATTTCATAAAACATAAACACGACAGATTTTAATATGATCCTATGGCCAACAAACGTTCTGAGTAGGGATATCAGTACTGATTTTGTCAACCAATTTTGACAACAAATCATTAGTGTATACTGCAGTAAGAGGCTATCTGCATTATCTAAAACTGCCACGATTTAAACACAACTGGGTCCTTTGAAAGGCATGACTATTTAATTAACACCAAAACTGAGGCACTTCATTTTCTGAGTTTTATAAGTGGCAGGGATTATTATCTGAAAAGGAGTTTTTAGAGAGTATTGGGTTCTTTCTAAAGCTTGCATTCATTTCAAACCAAATACTATAGAATGCTTCCCAATGATCAGGTACAACATTTGTTACAATATATAGAGCTATTCAGCAAACAGGGCTATGCGATGAGCTTTTGGTTCATGTAACATTTAAAACGGCTCTTTCAAAAATTTGACAAATATAAGATCACAACAAAGTGTTATTACAGAAGAAGGCCTAAACACAAAACAAACACAATTAAAAGCGTCTAAAATCCCGTTCAGGATCCATTTTAAAAAATGAGGACTATATAGGAATGAAAAAATTTTAAACTAATTTTTCCTTTTCTACTGCCTCTACCTGCAATAGTAGGCATTCAAAAAATATTTGTTGAATGAATGAATCAATCAATGAATAGGGTGACACTTACAAAGGCACCATCTGTTGGTATTTTAAATCTGAATCATTTACATTTCATTTTGCCACTACACACCAAAACAATAGAGCGCAGTAGGTGAAAACCTCTGAATGTGATAGTCATTCATTTTTTGTTGCAGAAAGGAGAAACTGCAAAGCAACAGAGGAAAACAATAGGTAGGATAAGGGAGAATGATGGGGAGAGTGTCAACTGTGGAAATATGATCCTGATCAATCCAGAGATCATTATTTAAAAAGAAAATATGGAAACTAAAGTGTCATAGAAGGAAGGGACGCTGTGGGAAACCTCAAACAATAGGTATTTGCTTAGAAAATTGTGTATAAAATTATTTTGATAAAAAAATTTGAAAAATGTATAACCGTATTTTTTCCAAACAACTTTCCCATACATTACCTCGTGGTTGGTCCTTATAATCCTGTGAGATTTTTCTTCTACTTTACACTTAAAGTAATTGAGGCCATGACAGAATACAATGTACAGCCTAAGTTTATACAACTAATTAAAATCAAAGCCAAGACCAGAATCTAGGGATCTATTCCATATTCCACATATATATTCCAATATATCTATTCTAATGCTGTCTATATTGTACCAAATGTTCAGTGAGAAATAAGCTGACGTTTAAAGGAGTCATGATCAATTTGAAAAACAGAAACCTTTGTAAAGTAAATAATGATCTACTAATTTATATTTATGTAACTCTCAACTGTTGTACACTAAATTTACCTCAAGTAGTAAATATACATCTCCTAACAGAGGGAGAACAAGTTAAAGTCACTTTATTGATAAATGAATTTGTCATTACAATTTCTGTATTAAAAATGATAATTGTATCACTCTACTCTATTAGGTACACATGATATTCAATACTATCAACCACCATAATTACACAGAATTTATTCCATGTCTTTTCCTCATCTTACCTTTACTAATAGCATAATCTTGCATACTGATCCAAAGACTACGAGCAGGCTCTTTTGTACAACCCAATGCTAAGTCAACAAAGACAGCAATTTCAGGCCGTAATTTGTAATCAAATGGCTTCTGTTCTTCATTTCCAGAAAGTGCCACTTCTAACAGGCAACTCATACATTTGTCTAAAAACAAATTTGTCATCGTTTAAAATTTTTTCAGATTTTTTTATGTTACAAACAAAACTACACCAAACTTTTTCATAAACACAGGTAATTTCAACAAATGAAATCAGCCAAAGTCCTTAAGCAGAGTTGAAGATAAGTATGATATACAGACTAAATGAGAAGTGTTTTCTTTAAGATTTAATTGGATTTCATCATGAAAGGGTAATTCAATAATGATGAATGATAATCCATCATTAAAAGGTCATGTCTTTTTATGAGGTATAGGCAAAACCCAATTTATAAACAGACTATGTTCCAAAAATTAGTTTGTAAGTGGATTGCTGGGAACAGAGACGGCAACTTCTCTTTCAAATAATGTCATAAATGGGAGTTACGTTCCCAGGATAGCCCACAAAAGTGTATTTAGCGTATTTAGTAACTGAACTACTGAAGTATTTGCACTAAAAAAAGAAAAATCATACTAGCAATTTTATTGAAACAAACCATATCAAATAATACTTTAAACAAATAGCATCTTTTCTGATAGCAACACTAATTTTAAAAAACAGAAAAAATAGCAATTGAAAGCAAGTGTTTTTTCTGAAATTATTTTGAATGCTAGCAAAAGGTCAAATCAACCACAGAAAATGGAGAAAGCAGATGAGTATTTCTAGCAGTTATGTCTAATTTCACTTCAAAGGGCTTTCCTTTTCCCTTGATTCAGGAACATCACTAGCAGTACCCATATTCATCAGTCAGTAGGAGGGTCTTTTAGCCTATCATGGAATCTGCATAATCTTTTCATTCGGAAGACAACAAAATTTCCTCAACCTTCAAAGCAAAATTTCTCTTTCATTCTGTTTTGGAGTTGTTCTCAGCTTCTCTTTCTGACTCTAATCATGTCTGGTTTTTTGTTTTGTTTGAGTTTTTTTGTGTTTGTTTGGTGGGTTTTGGGGGGCAAAGAATTATAGAATATTAAAGCTAGAAGAAATCTTGGAAACAATTTAATCTTTTCCTGGATACTCTCCTCTCTAGATTTTCATGGCATTGCTCTCCTTTGGTTCTCTTCCTATCTGTCCAATAGTTCATTCTAAGTTTTTTCATCCATGTTACATCCAATGACTAAGGGTGAATCTCCAACGATCTGTGGGACCTTCTCTTTTCCTCTATACTTCACGCTTAGTGATCTCATCAGCTCCCATGGGTCCAACCACTGTCTCTATACAGAAGAATCCTATACCTATATATTCATCCCTATTCTCTATCCTAAATTCTAGTCTCATATCACTGAGTGTAATTTGAATATTTTTTAGAAATGTGTATTCTGTGGGCACCTCAAATTCAGTTATGTCCAAAACAGAACTCATTATCTTCCCCTCTGCTCCACTTTCTAATCTTTCACTTCTTTTAAACTTTCCTATTACCATCAGGAGCACCACCATCCTCCCAGTCACTCAAGTTTTCAATCCACTTGTCAACCTAGAAGCCTCACTCTCATTCCCCTCACAACGACTGCCAAATCTTGTCATGTCTATCTTCACAGTATCTCTCATATAAACCCCACCTCCTCTCCACTCACACAGCCACAACCCTAGTTCAGGCCCTCTTTACCCTCTTGCACTACGATATCTTTCTAATTGGTCTACCTGTCTCAAGTTTCTCCCCCCCATTCCAATCCATCCTCTACACAGCTGAAAATGTGATTTTTCTAAAAAGTATGTCTGACCATGGGAATTCCCCTACTCAATTAATTTGAATGCTGCCCTATTTCCCCTAAGATCAAATAGAAATTTCTCTATTCATCACTGAAAGCTCTTTGTAACTCAGTCCCTTCCTATCTTTCCAGTCTTCTTAGACTTTACAACCCTCCATGCAGTCTATGATTCCACTATGCTGACTTACTTTACTATTTCTTGCATACAATAAACATTCCATCTCCCATCTCTGGGCCTTTGTGGTAGTTGTTTCCCATGCCTGGAATGGTCTCTTCTCCTCACCCCCACCTCTTAGTTATCCTGTATTATTTCAAGTCTTAGGTCAACTCCTATCTTCTGAAGAAGGCCTTTTTCAGTCCAAGCTGCTAGTGCCTTCCCTCTGACATTTCCTCTCTTGTATATCTTTTACTGAGTATTTTTCTTAATTATTTTCATCTTGTTTTGTCCATTAGCTGTGAGGTCTCCAATGGCAGGGATTGTTTTTAGCTTTCTTGGTACCCACCAGTGCTTAGCACAGTGTCTGAAACACAGAAAGTACTGAATAAATGTTTTTTGACTCATTGAAGAAAGCACTGATGGGAAGGTAGTGACAATAAGGGGGTACATTCCAGGATTGTATCAAAGTCAGTTTAATTGATTTGAACCACAAATTAAGCCTGTAAAATAAGCCAGTAATTGAGTATAATCATGTATAAATTACACATAAAAGTACTTTAGGGCAAAGAGTATATTTAAGTTGCTCTAGGTTAGTTAGTGATAGAGTCCAAGTACAGACAATTCTTGCTTTAGATAAGTGGACTGTTCCACAGACCTCTATGTAAAATAATCTTTACATAATGTGAATTTGCCCTCAGACACGGGGGAAGGGAGGGAGGAAGACAGGAAGGTAGCCTTACAACATGGAGGGAGGGAGCTGGCACACAACTCAAAGGGGGGACACAGAAGCAAGAGCAAGAGAAGGAATGAACTGGGGCCAGGACTAGCCACTTGGGGGCCTGGCCAGAACTGAGAAGAAGAATACTCAGGAACAGACACACGGGAAAAGTGGGTAGAGCAGGACAGAGGTCTCCTCTCTTGATACTGAAGGTTTTAAGATAAGTCCCCAATCTGGTACTGGCAGTCTTTCCACGCACATTTTTCTGCTTTTACTTGGAGGAGTTATTTTTAGGGTAGGGAGGTTAGGTTTTTTGTTTTTTTTTTTTTGGAGGAGTGGGGAAGTGGGAGGCCATGGAGCACCTAGCCAAGGGACAAGAGTAGTAAGAAAGCACACAGTACTGTATGGTAAAATTAACATAGGTGTTTTTCTGGAACACAGATTTCTTTTAGAATTCTTTATGTAAAGTTGAATTTGTGTAATGTGAATTTATATAAAATGAGAACTGCCTGCATACCTAATTCCAAAGTGAGTTTTCTTTCTACTATATGACATTATCCCAGCTATCTTTATTAGGACTTGAAGTTAAGGCCTCAGAATCTTCACTATACCGTTCCTGGATAATTTTCCATTAGTATTCCAATTAAGACATCACATGATGAGGAAAACCCAACAAAAAAGTAGCAACCCAGAAACTGTCATAAATTTCACAGCAGCAGTTTACCTAATTGAGGGATATCCATTTCAACACCATCACTGAACAATGGTGTTTTCAACCAGTATGCTGTATCTTGCTCCTCAGGAGACCCTGGAGAGCCTTGTAACATGCCCCCGAGACACCGTCCAATGAGGAGAGCAATAGTTCTCTCCAGATCAACAAGCCAAACCCAAGACTGAGCAGGCTGAGGAAGTGGCACTCCAGCTGGGTCAATCAGTTCTGGTCCTCCTAAGGAGAAAATCATCAGTGAATGCTGCTTTGTCATATGTTCCCTGAAGCCTAAAAGTATGCTGAAATTGTGGTAAACTGAGCAGCATAATGTTTTATCATACTACAGTACACTTTCAAGAAAATTTTTAGTCAACAACACATAAAAGATTATTTTATTACTAGTGTATCACAGCGCATTTGTGAAAAACTAAATACAGTTAAGCTTTCCTTTTTACATCCTACTCATTTTAAAACAACGATCATAATATATGATCCAAGTTTTTCAAATGAATTTTCTATACCATTTTATTTTCTAAATTTAATTTTATCAGGTTTAAGGAAGCCTTTTAAAAAAATTACAATTATTAATATCCATTCGTTCATTAATATGGCATTTACCTTCAATCTTAAAGAAATGGTTAATGTTAGAAAATTAAAAGAGGTGATTTTAAAAAGTCTGAGAGAACAAAGAATAGCTTACACCCTAACCAGCATTTTAATGATTTATGGATTTGACACTTCACTTCATCATTATTTAAAAGGATATAGAGAATTTAAGAATGGGAACGGACCTTACACATAATCTAGTCCAAATCCTTCATTTTAAAGATAAGGAAACAAAGGCCCTCAAGAGAAAAACTAACTCACTAAAGATCACACAATTTAATTAATATCAGGCTCAGGACAAGAATTTAACTTCTCTCTTAGTCAAGTGTTCTTTCCATAAGACTATACACCATTTCACTTAAAATATTTCAAATTATACTTTTCCATAATTTAGCAATATTATTTTAGTAACTTAAAATACCTTAAAAGAAACATATTTATGTACTTCTAAAGTGAATATTTTGAACTTCAATTACTTTTATAGATTCCAGTAAGTATTTTCATTATATTTATAAATAAAAGTGAATTCAAATAATACCTCAAATTAAAATATTATCATAAATTACTCAAAAGGAAATAACAGTCTTCTGAACTCTACTCTCTACATATCAAACTAGTATCTCTATACCTAGTCTCATGAATCTTTCACTGCTGAACAAACTTTAAAAACTCTATTTCAGCTTATTTGAAAGATGAAATCATTGTAAAATCACGTGTGCAGTAGCTAATTTTTCTTCACACATCTTCATTTGAACAAATGATGTGTGCTCCAGGTTGCTACCTCAGTCCGCAAGCTCTTACAAAACAAAGGCCTTAGTGTCCTAAGTGAGAACAACAACTTTTAATTTACCAACATTACTTGCTCTTTTTCCATATCATTATTAGGATGGTAATAACTAAGCAGTTTTGCTTACCATGAAGAGGCCACTGCAACTCTTGGTCTTCTAAAAGAGCAGCAGCTGGCAACAGTCTATTAAGGCAATCAAGGGGTGGCAAGAGGTCTAGTAGATAACTCAGCAAAGGCCGAGCCACTGACACTGGCAGTAACAGTAAAGAATTAACAATCTGGCAGAGCATACTGCCAGCAGCAGATACATAAATGACATCTATAAAGGGAAAAATAAAGCAAAATTAAGCAATGATTTGAATTTAATTTAAAAAAATATAAGACAAGCCATATTTAGGTCAGATCCTCAGTTCACCTAAACCCATTATGTTGTCTTTATGAGATGGTTCTAAGTGCTTGCTTTTCATATTCCTGCCACAGCCAAGTGACTGCCTTCTCTGTTTCAAGCGTAAGCTGTTCTCCCTCCAAGAAGAGAAGGTGAAAAGATTCATGGAAAACCTTTCCACACCCCAAGCTATTAGGGACAATGAAGTGTTCTTAAAGGAAATGGAATCAGGGCTTCACCTGAAAAAGCGATCTGACACAGAAGGGAAAGAAATAAACCCTCTACTTGTCAGGAAATTAGGGAGTAGAAGAGAAGGGAGGGGAAAAAAGGTCAGTGGTAACACTTAGAGCTAAAAAAGAGATGAGGCTATTCCTGAAGAGGAGAGAGCTAGATGCTCCAAGAAAAAAGCAACTGCTTATCCTCCAAAGAATGGTACAGTAGAAAGACAGAGTTGTAAGGTGAGAAATCATTCAGAAAGGGCCCAAGAAAAAGCAAAATTGGCAATTACCTGAAGAGAAATTACAAGGCAACTATAAGAAGTCTGTAGAGAGCATACAGACAAGACATTACAGAGAAGCTCCCAAGGCTCATCAAAGAATATGACTACTCTTGGTGATTCAGGTCAGCACAAATACTATTACCAGAAAGAACCTAAAAACTGTCACAAAAACTATGAAGTCTTGGACAAAAAAATGAAGATCACAAGGGCATAAAGTTGGATTTTCCTCACTGTTGTTGTTGAAAGCAAGGGATACACACACACACAAAAGGTATTTGGGAAGTGAAGTGCTGGCAAAGA
The DNA here is from genome assembly GCF_003287225.1 of Phascolarctos cinereus. Classification (NCBI taxonomy): domain Eukaryota; kingdom Metazoa; phylum Chordata; class Mammalia; order Diprotodontia; family Phascolarctidae; genus Phascolarctos; species Phascolarctos cinereus. The sequence continues at coordinate 142,986,438 of NW_027555736.1, forward strand.
CGGTCATATCTGCGAATGAGAGAATCTAGACCCCATCTTAAAATATAAGGATGAGAGAATTCTGGCCAGGGATAAAGTACACCTTTAGAAAGGCTAACAAGAATGATTTTGCCAGGTGTCTTGAAAATCTAATCAAAAAAGCTTTAATCCAAAAATTATGTGTATAGCCACCAAGAATTGAAAGTAAGTCAAAGGAAGAAAAATAGCATCTGAAATATCCAGAAATTCACAGGTGACAAAAATTCACAAGAGAAGCTAATAGAAAAACCTATAGCTTTGACTGTCTAAACCCCAATGCCTAAAGCTTAAGCAAACAGGAGAATCTGGAGGTTTTAACAATTAAAGGAATGAAATCCGTGACTATAACATGGCTCTAAATGGATATGTCTTATTCAGAAGAAACAGTATAGGTCAAAGGAGGAGTAGCATTGTATATTCAGAGAGCATACTGATGTGAGAAAATTCAGCAATCAGAGGGGAAAAGATGTGGAGACTATCTGAATAAAAATCAAGGGAAAGAGTAAAAAAACTAGTTTTGTTTTCAGAGTATCCAGATCACCTGGATGGAAAAAAAGAAACAGACGAAAAGTTGAGGCAAAAGATCACAAGCCTGTCACAAAGGTAGGATATAGTGAAGACGGGAGACTTCAGATTATCCAGACATCTGTTCAAACTCTTTCCCTGTCAAAAGCAGAGAAACTAATAATTCTTGATTTGTCCTGACTTGTCCTAATGATTAATTCATTGTTGTTGTTTTCTTTTAAAAAAGGGCAGAGAAACCAACAAGCATAAATTTTAGACAATTCTGATTCTCTTTAGTGGAGAAGAACTAATTACTGAAGTGAAAAAGATGTTGGGAACCTTGAAGGAAAATGATTGTTCCTGTTCTAGATTTGTAATATAAAGGAAAGCAAATCACAAGTCTCTGACATGCACCCTAGTTGGGAAAGCAAAGAAAAAACAAATAGCTTCTATAGAGTAACAATCTGCAAGGAAAGTCAGCCCAAGAGGGATGGGAAACATTGAAGAGCTACATTTTAAAGACAAAAAGGAAAGTAATTCTAAAAAAAGCAAAAATAGGACTTGTCTGAAGGTGCCAGTATAGATAATATGGAGAATTCACTCACCACTTTAGATTTTTAAACTACAGTTTTGCAAAAATACCCTGACATAGCTACTTTTGACCAATATTCAAAGGAGGTTATTTTCAACTATTTTAAAAGAATTCTGCTTCAAGATTTCATGATAGCAATACAAACAAAAAAAAAAGGGACTTACCTAAAATTACTTTGGAAAACAACACTGTTTCAAACTACACATAAAAATCTTAGGTTGTGCTATCTAAAATTAGTATTTATGATTTTATATACCCTGACTTCAACTTAAAACAAAGCCTCTCCAACACATCATTAAAGACGTGTTGGATATTAAAGACTTTTCAGAGGTCAAGATGCTATCACCGGAATATTCCTGCTTTTCTATAACTTTCCATTATTACTAAAGAATCTCTAGCAGAAAATTTCACTGTTTCAAAAGACTCAAGAACAGGAAGAAGACTCTTAAATGCATTAAACCTGAAATTCAATTAGCACAAACCTCTTAGTTTTTCACCAACACTGCCATTCCAAGGACTTTCTTTCAGCAAAGTTGCAGAACGTGAATAGATATCTGTGGCATGAGGTAATAAGAGCTGAAGATGCTTGTGAAGCAATGCCACACTGCTTGAATTCTATAAAGAAGAGTTGCTTGAATTAATTTAATTCTGAAAGATCTAAGTCACAAAAATATAGCTCTCAAAACTGCAAATACTTAAGTCCTAAGGATACTTATTTGTCACAATCTTCTCAAAAGACAGAGAATCAAATACCTCACTAACACTGTTGATGTGGCAATATGCTAGTAGCTGCTTCTGCAGTGAACAAAGCAATTCATGAAGATGAGCAGGTTGGCTATTCTCAGATGAAGACATCCCAAGTAAAAATTTATCACTATTTTTTTCCAGTTCTCCAAATGCTTGATCCTGAAAGACAAAAATAAAGTTGTGTGTACAAATTAATTAACAAAAGTCATTAATAAACTCAGATTTTTAAAAGGTATGCACATATAAAAAGTGGCTGGGCTAGGGTAGTAGTGGTGGGTAGACAGACCAAGTACAATAATAAAAGAATGGTATGAACTGTAAACTATGGAGTCAAAAAGATTAGACAACAATGAAAGGACTCAAACGTATGAACAATGAAATGCTGTTGATAATCTTTTTTTTTTTAAACTCATGAAAACAACAGTTTTCCCAAATGAAGACTGGCTAAAAGGCCAGTAATCTTTAAAATGGGGGGGAGGGGAACCAGTGATTTTGTCATTAACATCTAAACAAATTCTAGAACAGATTATTTAAATGATTTGAAAAAGGTTCACTAAGCCAATTTTATCACTTTTTTAATAGGGTTACCAAAGAGGGAGATCAGGGAAATACTATCCATACAATATACCCAGATTTAATCAATAATTTTGCAAACCATAATATTTTGTGGAAAAAAACAGAAATATGTGAGCTGATCTGTACCTGGATTATGGTAAATGTGATCTAATTTAAAAGTAACATCTCTGGGGCAGCTAGGTGGTGCAATGGATAGAGCACTGGCCCTGGAGTCAGGAGGACCTGAGTTCAAATCTGACCTCAGACACATAACACTCACTAGCTATGTGACTCTAGGCAACTCACAACCCCACTTAAAAAAAAAAGTAATATCTCTACTACCAGGAATATTGTTAAGGGGGAAAAAGAGAGGAGGGGGAGGGAAAGCAGTATGTGAAGTCTTAAGAACAAATCTTCCATGCTCATTAGCTGTGCCCATTCCTTTTGGCTATATGAGACTTTATTTGTTTTAATATATCTAAAAATCTGAAGGAAAAAAATCCACAGGTTAAAATATCTTTGCATTTAAGACAAAATTATCTCTGTATAAAAGACAAAAACAGTATTATTTTATTGTAAGTAAACTAAAAACAACTTACTGTATAAAATCCTAAATTTCTTAGTAAGGTCTTCATTAAAATTTCAGCTAAATGAGTATCTGGATGGCAACTCTGTGTGCTATATGGTTGATCTGACAGGTTTCCATAGGTGATACATATGGAAGAAACATCAGTAGAATCAGAAGGTGAACTATAACCAAGTAGGGATGCTACATGGGTATGATCTTGCAAACTTGTCAAAATTATATCCAACTGCATTCTCTAAGGAAAAATGGAATAAAAAAAAAGTTAAATCAATGAAATAGGAACAATATTTGTTAGTGCATACTGGAAAAGGAACAAAAACAGCCGATGTAAAAACTACACAAAAACTATAGCACTTTAAATGAAGTTTTCAATTATATGTCTATATTCCTCCTTTCTTCCTCTTCACAGTTCTGACCCTCCAGTTAAATAGCTGTCCTTTAATTCCCTGCCTCAATTTCTAGTCATGCTTTTTCAAACTTCCACTCCAGGTGTTCCCACTGTTCGCCTTCTTTGTTCTTAGTCACATGTTGCCAAACACTCTCCCAGGGAAAATCAGGCAGTTGTGCAGACTGGGCTCACTACAAATTTATACCTAATATCTCAGCGAGGCCTCTCCTGCTGTATGGGAAACCTTATATTCTTCTGTGATTTACTATTACACTCTCCACAGAGGCTCAAAACTGCTCTTCATCATCCTCCATCTCCTACTCTGCTTTAGTCTCTAATGAAGAGACAGATTATCCCCTTTCCAAAGCAAACCTTTCCACTTGTGCTCTCCATGCTGTGATCCTCCTCATCTCCTTGGAGAATTTTCCCCCTTCATCATTTTTTTCTACCTCATCTTCAATCTCTCCTTTTCTACTGACTTCAACCCTACCACCTGCAAACATTTTCAAATCTTCCTCATACTTAAAAAAAAAAATCCTTCATTTGACTTAGTAACCGCCCCAAGTCAGTCAATAAAATTAAGCACCTACTACGTGCCAGGCTGTGTTAAATGCTAGGGACACAAAGAAAGGCAAAAGATAGTCCCTGCTTTCAAGTACAACAGAGGAGACAACAGGCAACGATATACAAACAAGCTGTAATCAAAATATATTGGAAATAATGAACAAAGGGAACGCACTAGAATTAAGGGAGAACTCAAGAGGTAGAGATGAAGAGGGACAGAATTACAGACATGAGGGAGAGCCAGTGAAAACGCCCAGAGTTGGAAGACAGAATGTGTTGTCTGAGGAATAATAAGAAGGCCAGTGTACTGGATGGAAGTAAGGGGGTGGGGAGGGGTGTAAGAAGATGGTATGGAAAGAGAGGGAAGAACACAGGTTATGAAAGACTTTAACGTCTATGAATGCCAAACAGCCACTGGAGTTTACTGAGTAGGGAGTGATATGGTCAGACCTATGCCTCAAGAAAATCACTTTGACGACTAAGTGGAAGATGGACTGGAGTGGCAAAGACTTGCGGCAAAGAGAACAACCTTCAGGCTATTGTTAAAAGTTCAGATTAGATATGGGAGTTGAGAATGAGGAGTAGGAAATGATACCTAGATTGTAACTCTAGGTGACTGGAAAGGTGGTAGTAGCCTTTAAGTGCAATAGAGAAGATGGAAGAGGGGAAGATTTTGGGGAAAGATATCAAGTTCAGTTTTGGACCTGCTGAGTTTAAGATATCCAGCTGGAGATGTCCAATACACAGTTGAAGATGCAAAGCGGGACGTCAGCAGAAAGGTTAGAGATGGCCAGGTAGATTTGAAAATCATCAGCACAAAGATGAAAATTGAATCCTTAGACATTTATGAGAACACCAAGTGAAATGGTACAGAAGGAGAATAGAGGCCCAAGACAGAGGTCTATGGGGCACCCACAGTTATGTGGGTGAAGAACCAAGGAATGGTCAGATAGATTAAGAAGGGAGCTAGAGAGCGCAGCACCATGAAAACCTAGAAAGAAGAAAGCATCAAAGAGAAGCAATTGATTGACCATGTCAAAGGCTGAAAGAGGTCAAGAAGGATAAGAACTGAAAAAACGCCATTAGATTTGGCAATTAAGACATCACTAGTAACTTCAGAGAGGGCAGTTTTGATTGAATGATGAGGTCAGATGCCAGACTGTAGAGAGTAAAGAGAGTGAGAGAAAAAGAATAAATGTCTTTGTTTATTGTAGAAAAGCTTCTAAAGAAGTTTAGCCACAAAAGGGAAGTGAGATGAGAGAAACAGGGATGGACAGAATAATCAAATGAGGGTTTTTGGAAGATGGGGAGATATGGACATGTTTGTCAGCAGTAGGGAATCAGGGAATGAGGGGAAGGGAACAGTATTTGTTAAGAATGTACTACGCATGGGGCAGCTAGGTGGAACAGTGGATGGAGCACCGGGCATAGAGTCAGGAGGACCTGAGTTCAAACCCGGCCTTAGACCAGACACTTGACACTTACTAGCTGTGTGACCCTGGGCAAGTCACTTAACCCCAATTGCTTCACCAAAAAAAAAAAAAGAACGTACTATGCGCCAGGAACTTGTACTAAGTGTCTTATGATTATTATCTCAGCCACTGGACAAAGAAGGATGAAGATAAGTGAAAGAATGGGGATAATAGAGAGGGCAACCTGCTGGATATCTTAAATCTCTTCTCGTCTTTCAGAGCCAAATATCTAGGGAAAAAATGTCCCACTTATTCCATTTTCTCACCTTCCACTTACTTTTCAATACTTTGCAATCTGGCTTCTGACCCCACTACTTAAATGGAATTTCTCTCTCCAAGGTTACCAATCACGTTAACTGCTAGATCACTGGACCATTTTCTTCTGGGCATTGTCATCTCGCTTGACTTCTGTGATACTGTTCTTTCCTGGTTTTCCTCCTATTTCTATGACCAAACTGTCTTGGAAACATTTCCTTATCCCACCCACTAAGTGTGTACTCCACCAAGGCTATACCCTGGGTTTCCTTCTCTGTATCACACTTTCCTTGTGTTATCTCATGGGTTCAAATATCATTTCTACGCTGATGACTTCAAAATCTATATATCTAGCCATATCCCTTCTCCTAAATTCCTCTAGTCCCATAGGACCAACTGCCTTCTGGACATCATCCAGATGTCCCACAGACATCTCAAACCCATATCCAAAATAGAACTCCATCACATTTCCTCCCAAAATTATCACTCCTCCCAACTTCCCTATCTCTGTCGCACCACTATGTTTCTAATCATCCAAGTGCAGAACCTCAGAGCCATCCTTGACTCTCTTCTAACCTTTCTATTTCTTATTTCCAATCAATTAAATCTTAGCAATTTTTGTCCATTTCTGTCAATTACACATCATCTCTTACATCTTAATCTCACACAGCCTGTGCCCTAGGTGAGGATCTCATCACTTCTCATCTGAAATATTTTAAAAGCCTCTTAATTGATCTCCCTTTTTAAGAGAAAAAAATTCTCCTTCATTCTCCTAGGGTACAGGAACATAAAACCAACAGCTTCCCCTCTAAAATTTCATCAAATTGGAGCTACATCTATTAGAGTTATTAGCTTAATAAAGAGAATTCTTATACTTCTTATTAAACTAAAAAATTAATGATCAAAGATATAGTAGGTTCCCCAACATGATAAAAATATTTATGTTCACTTTTTTTTTTTAAGGTACATGACAAGCAAAATGTTCCAAAGAACCTTTGATCTTACTGATGAGGGTTTCTTCCTCCAATACAGTACAGATTGCACTGTTACTGTCCACACTTTCTCTTCTTGCCTGTTATTCTAATAAAGGCCACCCCACATACTAGTGAGCCTTCCTCTTACTATTACTATGTCTCTTATTATTACATGATATTAGCAACATTTGAGTTATGCCTGTATGAACTAATGCAAAATAAAATGAGAACCAAGAGAATTTATACAACCACAATATTTTTAAGACAAATAATTATAAAAGACTTCAGAACTCTCAGCAACACAACGACCAACTATGATTCCAGAGGACTCATAATGAATAACACTATCTAACTCCAGAGATATGATGAACTAAGTGCAGAAGTACAGACTGAGGTGAACAGACATATAGATAGATATACCCACACATGTATACACATATACATACATATATATGTATATAAACAACTTCACTATATATATTTGTAATGAGTTTTGTTTTTCTTGCTTTCTCAAAGGCGGGTGAGAGTAGAAAGGTAGGAAAGAGAGAATTCAAAACTGAAAATAAAATAAAATTGAATTTTAAAAAATCTTTTAAGAATGTCAATACTCAAAAGAAAAACAACAAATGCTGGAGGGGATATGGAAAATGAGGATACTAATGCACTGCTGGTAAAGCTGTGAACTAGTACAACCATTCAGGAGAACAACTGGGAACTATTTCCAAAGGACTACAAAACTGCATACCAATTGACCTAGAAATGCCACTACAAGGGCTATACTCAGAAAAGATAAAAGGCTTTTTAAATAAATCTTAAAGCAAAAATAATTTAAAGGATGGAAAATTCTTCAAAAGTCTTATATATAGTGTTCATCACAGAAATAAGTGGTTGACTTTAATCAGTTCCTCCAGAAATTTTCAATGTGTTCTTTCAAACTACTACTGGACAACGTATACACTAGCCAACACCTTACCTGTCCTTTAGACAAGCTTTCCCATCGATCAGGTCCTTGGGGTAAAAGAGAATGCAGTAATTCCATTCGTTCTCTTAAAGGGGGCAACAGCATGGTTGCTCCCACTGACAGAGTTTCAATTACCACCTAGTATTTAAAAAAAAAAAGGAGAATCTTATCAATTTGTCATTTTTAAATGAATATCTGTATATAGTGAATTCAAATAAGATTAAGATAGCTAAATCTGCTACCCTACTACATTCAGCTTTGTATCATTAAAAGATAACTTCTCTGGGTCTTAACTTCCTCATCTGTAAAATGATGGGAGGCAGATGAGATGATTCCTAAGGTTCTTCCAGTTCTGAAATTCTTATTCTAATTTTGAGGATAACTACAGTGACATTTTAAAAACACTACAAGTTCCTGGCTCCTCTGCCTAAAATATATGGCCCTATAATAACTCACAAGTAAGGAAGAAGAATCTATAATTCCTTACCAAGGCTTGTTAAGACCAAATTAAATTCTAGCCCAGTAAAATTTAATGGAAAGGTATGAAAAGTTATAGAAGAGGCCGGAAAAATCACCAAAAAGGATGGCTTCTAGGAAGTGGCAAAGCATCAGAAAAGATAGTCATAAGCAAAGTAGAAGGTATGTCTTAAATGGAATTTGTAAGGGTAAGTTCCATACACACATTCTGAGGAAATCCATTTCTAGGCATCCCTTACTAGGTAAAATAGATTTCCTGGACATATAAAATCCCTAGGTACTTCTAAGGATTAAACTATAGCATGCACGTGTGTGTATGTGTATTCTTTTTGTTCTTAATATTCTATTTTTCCCAATTACATGTAAAAATAAATTTTAACGGTGTTTATTTTAAATTTTGACTTCCACATTCTCTCCCTCCTTCTTTCCTTTCACTTCTCTCTGAGATGGAAAGCAATTATATATATATATTTATATATTCTTATAGCAACTATTCTTACCTCTTGTATTTCATCTGGGACAGAAGAGTCCATTAGCCTAAAGAGCAAATTTCGCAATGGTCCGGCTTGCCTCCCAAGAATACTAGTAGCTACTCCTCCAGCCAGAGCAAGAGCAAGATGATTAGACAGCAACTTCAGGCACAATTTGAGGAAACTGTGATGTTCCCTAAAGGTAAACAAACTGCTATGAGTTTTAAATGCTTTCTTCTGCCTAATTTTTAATGTTTTTCTCCTAGAAAAACTGCTAAAGGTATGACTATAGTAATATGAATTCTAATTGTTATTCTCATAAAATTCAAGTGAAAAAAAATTCGCTATCATTACTTATGGCACAGATTCATTTATTTTTAAAGTATATGTTTCATATAATTAGAATACAGAATTTTTAAAAAACGTAAAACTAAAATTGATATGAAGTACCTTGATGAAGGAAAAGGAAGCGGGGGAATCTCACTGTTTATTTTATCACAGTATCTTTCAAGAAAGGAACGTAAATGTGAGAAAGTACTCTCTTCAAGATCTACACAATAAGGTCGATGCCATGCAACAACCTGCCTGGAAGATTAAAAAAAATTCAAATCTATTTTAATATAAATTACAAAAACATGACTGCCTAACAATGAAATAAAATCTGAAATATCTTGGCTTATAAACACTGAAGATTTACAGAGAAGTTTTTCTTGACTGTTGGGATGACAAAGTATTAAAAAACAGACTAGTAAATACTGGAAACCTACTATATATATGCTTGATTCACAAAAGATTTTTTAAAATTCACAATAAAAAATCTCTCCTGTAATGTAATGTCTAAAAATAAATGTCATCTGACTTCAAACTATACTAGCTATATCATAAACTATAATTTTTATAATAATTTGGTACTACATTTTAATATCTTTATGTCCTTATAAAATGTATGGTGGTTAAAAGATTGATGTATGATAGGTGAAAAAAGAACTTAACATTGAGTTACACTAAACACAAAGAGTTCCCAAAAGGGAGTTTTCATGGCAAATAAGAAGATTTTTAATGATCTGTTCTGAGAGAACTGTCTGCTTGTTGACTGATCTGGTATAATGCCTCCTACCTTTGGAGAAAACCTAAAATTCTTCATATAGCAAATATTTTAATATAAATTCTGACCAATGTTATTTTAACAAACCAGATAGAGCAAATGTACTTGGAAAAAACCTATAAAAAGCACTAAAACCAAATAAATGCTTTAAATATTTTTAAATATAATCCATTTTATTTTTATCTCCTTTTATGTTATGCTCACATAACTTTTTCTACTAGTATTTTGAGGATGGAAATCCATAAATCAATGTTAAATTTAAAAAATAAAATCTACAACATAGATTCTTGTTTCTGAAGCTTGTGTATACAGGTAAAACATATGAGCCAACTACTACACTTTACATTAAACTTCCAAAGGAGATAACATACAAATTAAAACATCACTATTAGAAATGCTAAAAAAATTTCATATATAAAGAAACATGCTTCAAATTATTAATAAAATTTTGTTTGCTAATTAACAAACATCCACAGTATTTCAAAACACTAAAACTCATTTACCTGTCCCTGGGAAGAGCTGTCCATGCCAGGCTATGTGATGTTCCTGCTGAAATCTGTTGAATTGCTACTCCATCTAAACCACTAACTTTCTTTGGTTTGGTAATAGGACCTGTGGAATTTCCTTGACCACACTGTCCCATAGAATTATTACCCCAAGCATAAACTTCATTATCTGAAGAAAAATAAATTACAAAGAAAAAAGACACATATGAGTTGACATTTTAAAAATAATAAACATTACATGTACCAAAGTGTGTTGATTATTTTACCATGAGAAAGGGCCAAACAGTGACTGTCTCCAATTGAAATATCAACTATTCTTGTAGCTGCCAGTTCTTCAATAAGTTTTGGTCTCAAAGCTGTAGCTTCTGAAGAACCACAACCTAGACAAGCTCCACAACCCCATGCATAGACCTACAACACAAATAAAAATCTTAAAGCAAATAATTCTATATTTTAAATTCTTAAATATGATTTCAAAACCACTTAGAATCACATGAAATGGGAATAAAATATAAACATTTAATATAAAAACTTAAGGGTTAAAATTAAATACTTATTACTTTACGTGGAAAGCATAACACGATATACCAGACAGCCAGCTCGTCATCATAATGATACCAACATATTTTCTCATTCTTGTTTAGGTTTTGTCTTTCACTGGATTTGAGTCAAAACTGACATTTAACATCACACTATCAGAATAATCATTTCAAGTCATTTGTACAGTGATAATACAAGACTTACAAACAGCAACAAATCCAAATATTCCATTCATCTTTATACAAGAATCTTAGATTGATGTCTGAATTTTGAAAACTGCCAATCAGATACTGTTAGAATGAGATTAGTTTTAAGTGAAACATAACCCTGAAACACTTATCTTGAACACAAAAAAAATGACTACAGCTAAACAGTAGAAATATCAGCTATGATAAACTTCAGAAAAGCAAAATTCCCAAACTGACAATGAAAATTATATTCAAACTTTGTATTGGAATAACCATCATATTAGTAAATCCAAAATTCAAAAATTGCTTTTAAATCAACAATTATACGAAAATATATTTTCAGACAGCAGTACTAGGGGTGACCGTCTACCTAAGCCTTCATTTCACACAGCACAAATTAACTCATTTAAGGTGGATTGCATTCTTGTAAATACACTCATCAGAGCTGCACCAATCCATTCTAGTCTACTTCAGAGGCCTACTGAAAAAGTATAGCTTGGCTTTACAAGGTGCACACATACAAGCAACAGAGGAACAACTGTGTGCACTCTTCTGTAAGAATCTACCAATAAGGAAGCAAGAGCTCCAAAACCAGCTCTCTTAAAAAAGAAGAGATTTTAATCCGACAGCTCCTTCAGCAACCTGGGTTTATCCTTTTCCAGTACCTTGGCACCAAGCAGCTTCAGAGAAGCAATGTAAAAAAGTAAAGCAAAAAAAGACTTGAAAGCCATAAAATCCCTTGAGCACTGAAGGATTTCAAAATCAAATTAAAAAAGGAAAACAGAGTGAAAATCAGAGTTTCAAATCTTCCACATCACCTGAGAATTACTTAGATAATTTTTCCCCTAGTCAAATACTTTGTCACAACAGACACTTAAATATTTGATCAAATGGATAAAAGTATTAAATGATTAATTAAACTTTAAATGGACATTGACAATTTAGTTTTGATTCATATAATTATGACCATTTAGCTATATACCACAAAAAAAGTGCCACTGAAAAATAAAGACTAACAAAACAAAGAATAGAATAAATGGGAGGGCAGGATAGGATTAAGTGAAATAGAGTTAGTCTTTCACAACATGTCTACTACAGAAGTGTTTTGCATGACTGCACGTGTACAACCTATATTGAGTTGCTTGCCTTTTCAATGAGGGTGGGTGGGAAGGGAGGAAGGGAGAAAATTTGTTTTAAAAAAAATGTCTTCACATGCAACTGGGAAATAAGAAATACAGGAAATGGGGTACAGAAGTCTATCCTGCTCTACAGGAAAATAGAAGGGGAAGGGGATAAGAGAGAGGGGGGAGAGACAGAAGAGAAGGCAGACTAGGGGAAGGGATGAGAGGGGGTGAAAATTTGGAACTCAAAAACTTGTGGAAGTGAAGAAAGGATGGAAGGAAAGAAAGAAAGAAAGAAAGAAAGAGAAAAAGAAAGAAAAAAGAAAGAAAGAAAGAAAGAAAGAAAGAAAGAAAGAAAGAAGAAAGAAAGAAGAGAAAAAGAGAAAGAGGAGGGGGAGGGAGGGGGAGAGAAGGAGAGAGAGAGAAAGAAAGAGAGAGAGAAAGAGAGAGAGAAGAAAGAAAGAAAGAAAGAAAGAAAGAAAGAAAGAAAGAAAGAAAGAAAGGAAAAGAAAGAAAACCAAGCTAATTTTCCCCTCATTTTTGACTTTCAAATATTTCAAAACAATAACAACAACAATTATGATAGCTAGCATTTACAGCACCTCAAAGTTTGCAAAGCGCTTTACAATACTGTCTGATTTCATTCTCACAAAAACCCTCAGAAGTAAGTAGGTACTGTTACTGTCCCCATTTTAAAGATGAGGAAACTGAGACTGGGGGAGTTTAAGTGACCTATAAAGGGTCACATAGCTTTGTTGTTGTTACATCATTTAAGTTTTATTGAACTCTTTATGACCCCATTTGGGGTTTTCTTGACAAAGATACTGGAATGGTTTGCCATTTTCTGCTCCAGCTCATTTTATAGAAGTGGAAACTGAGGCAAACAGGGTCAAGCGATTTGCCCAGGATCACAAGGCTACTAAGTGTATAAGGCCAGACTTGAACTCAAGAAGAGGAGTCCTCCTGATCCCAAGCCCAGTCCTCTATTCATTGTGCCACATAGCAGCCCAGCTAGCACGAAGCTGAAGTTAAACTCAGCTCTTCCTGACTCCAGGTGCAGACCTTATTCCACTACCAACAGCAGAAAATATCTGAATTCAAAAAGGTTTGCTCCTGTCAGCTGTTGAGTCACTTGCTTAAAATAACATTAAATGAAATTCCAATGTAACAAAGAATTCAGAAAGTACCCTGGAATTTATTATGATGGGCTTTTATTTAAAAGTGAGATAAATAAGTAAAGAAATAATCTTAAACAGAAATCGGATTTCCTAATATTATCCTACCTTTTCACACGAAACAAAAGAGAGAAGACATCTTGTTAGAAAGTCTGACAACTTTGATATTTAGAAGTCTGAAACTTATCTGAGATGATAGGATAAATACAAAGGCATGACGCTCTTCCTTTGAAACTACTGTTCTAGTCATGTAAATATGCATTTCCTTTGACCTACCTGTCCTGTTGACGTCAAGGCAAGTGAGGACTGGCTCCCAGCACAAACTTTTCGAATAAACATTCCTTGTAAAGCTTCTATAACTTTAGGTTTATACACTCTATTTGTATCACCATGACCAAGTTTGCCTATAAAAACACAATTGAAAGAAATTTGCTTCTAAATTACCTTGCTAGTTCTCTAAATTCTTTTACCTCTAGTAATAAATACCACTTTTTTTAAAAGCTTCTTCATAATCTGCCTCCAGCCTACCTTCCCAGGTTTACTGCACATTTCTCTCCTTCCAAAATTCTATATTGTAAACAAAATGGATTTCTCTCCTAGTCCTCATTAATCTTAGTACCTTCTCCAGGAGATCATTTCCAATTTATCCTGTCTATATCTTGTTTGTACATACTGTTTGCATGTTATCTCCCCCATTAGAGGAGGAGGGAGTCTTTGAGGACAGGGACTGTCTTTTGCCTTTTTTTGTATCCCCTGCAGTTAACACAGTGTCTGGAACATTGTAGAAATTTAATAAATACTTGCTGAATGACTTGCTATTCCTTATAAATGACAATCCATCTCCCTTTGCATAAGCCATCCTCTAAGCTTAGAATGCACTCTCTCTCTACCTCTACACCTCATGGAATCTCTGGCTTTCTTCAAGGGTTATCTTAGGCGCCATCTTCTACAGGAAGCCTATTCTTAATGTTCTCTTCCCCCAGAAGTTACTTTCTATCTTACATATATTTTGTATTTAATCTTCTATTTACATGTTTTCTTAAAATAGAATGTAATCTACTCACAGTCTCAGATGCTTACTATCTGTATGACCTTGGGCAAGTCACCTTACAGTTATAGGCCTCAATTTCCTCATGTATAAAATAAAAGGTATGAACTAGACAGCTTCTGACATCTTTTCCAGCTCTACACCAAAGACCTTATGATCCTATGAAGGCAGAGGCTACTTTGGTTTTTGTCTTTGTATCCTCAGAGACTAGAACAGTGCCTGGCATACAGCAGGCACTTAATATTTCATGAATGAATAACTGAACTTGATTTCTTTCCATAGTTCTTCCTCATTCATCTTAAAAAACCCAGAGTTATAAACTGAAGATTCTGACCTATGGAGTAAATGCTTCATTTTGTTACTAGTAAACACAGTAAGCTATCATCTTTTCATAGCTTGGGTACGGAAAATTTGATGAATCAACTCTACAAAATAATCATTATTAAAGCATTTGACTCTCCTTAGCAAGGAAGGTTATAGAATTTGATGGATTGGAGAAATTCAAGAACACAAGCTACCCATCTAGCTAAGTACAATCTGGGCCAAAGGCCAAAAATTGTGTGTGTGTGTGTGTGTGTGTGTGTGTGTGTGTAATATTCTACAATCCTTTCTAAAGTCAAGACTCCAAGGAATGTTTTTAAGTTTACTTACATTAAGACATTAAGTAGAAATGTAAAGTACTTCCTGTAAGTATTTTAATTGCTTTCACATAACAAGAAAGAGCTCAGCATTCTATTTCTAAAAGGAGTTTTTGTTGCTTTTAAATCAGGAAATAAAAGCTACAGAGCCTTTAAAAAAATCAACAGAAAGCTTTCATATCACAAATTACCAATGGTCTACTAATGTTGAATCTAATCGCCTTTTCTCAATCCTGAACCTCAAGGCTGCAGTTGACACTGTTGACATCCTGCTCCTCCAGAGGACTGTCCTTTCAGGGCTTTCATGCCAGCGATCTCTCTTGGTTCTCCTCCTATTTGTATGACCACTCCTTCTAGTCTTCTTTGCTGATTTCCATATCCGTACCTAGTGACTGTGGCTGTCCCCCAAGACTCTGTCCTGAGCCCTCTTCTTGTTTCACTCGACACTACCTCACCACTTGGTGATTTCATCAGCTCGCTTGGGTTCAATTATCATTTCCACGAAAGTGATTCCCTAGATCTACTAGTCTTTCTCCTGAGCTATAGCCAGGGATCATTAAGTGTTTTTTGAACATTTCAAAATGGATGGCCCACAGGCAGCTCAAATCAGACTCATTCATTATCTTTCCCCAAAAATCCTTCCTTCTTTTTTCAACTTCCTTATTACTTCCAAGGACCCCACCCATCCTCTCAATCAACCACGACTGTGACCTCAGTGTCATCCTCAAGTCTTCTTTGTCACTCACCCCATATATCCAATTAGTTGCCAAATCTTGTCATTTTTTGCAATCACAGCATCCCATTCTCTCTACTCACATAGCCACCATCCTTGTTTAGGCCCTCACCTCTCACCTGCACTGATGCAGTATCTTCCTGGCCACTCTGCCTCAAGTCTGTTATTCCAATATATCCTCCATTCAACTGCCAGGTAATACTTCTAAAGCACAAGTCTGACCATGTCAAAACCCTGCTCTATGAGCTCTAAGAGCTCCCTGTTACCTCTAAGAATAATTGTGAAACTCACTCTTTAGTATTTAAAGCTCTTTGTAACCTGGCCCACCTCTGCCAACCCTTTTAGTCTTCTTATAATTTACTCATATCTCCAATCAAGCAACACAGGCCTGCTTGCCAGCTACCATCCGTTGTGTACCTTTACAAAGGTTGTCCTCAATGCCTAGTTGGCTTTGCATCCACACCTCCAACTCTGGTTTACAGGTTGTCTCTCCCATTAGACTGTGAGCTCCCTGAGGAGAAGAACTGTTCTTCTCTTTCTTTGTATCCCCAATGTTTAGAATTGTCCCTGGCACACAGTAAGTGCGTAATAAACATCTGTTGCCTGACTTGCTATTTTTCATTCTTGTGGTAGCCATACTTCATATTTTAAATTTATCTATCTAAATTCACAGTTCCAAAACAAACTACGGATATATACAATACAAACACTTGCTTTAGAAAGTTTAATCTCTCAAGAAAATAGCTCAATTTTATGCTGAAGTAATTAATTACATACCATTATCTCCTCCTCCAAAAGACCATACAGTTCTTCCATCTTTGGATAAAGCAATTGTGTGTGAACTGCCACAGGAAACCTCCCCAACATTGCTAATATCTTTTACTAATGTTGGAATGTTCCGGCTATTGCTGTCACCATGACCTTAGGGGACGATGGAAAAAGAAACAATGTTAAATTCACATTTTTCCCCCCATCCTGTACTTCACAGAAAGAACGATAATTTGAAGAAAACGGCATTATAAAAAGTAGCTACCCAATACAACAGAATGCAGAGATCACATGTATATTATACACATTTATGACCTTTTCTCTTTGAAAAACACTTTTTCACAATAAGTGATGTATTTTACTGAAGCGTCTTCAATTTTTTATTAAGCTGTTTTGAAGATAACCTGAAAAATGTCTAAACTGATATTGCACATTTGCAACTTTGAAAGCCTATATGATTATATATCAAACCAAATTAAAATTCATAGCAATGAAAATAACATACAGATTAGTAGCAAGATGTGTTTGCATAATTATCTGCCAAGTATTAGCAACACATTATATCTGTCCAAAATTTTAGTTTGAAACTAAAAATTACTTGAGATGTAAAACTTCCTTGATGCTTGATATTCAACTCAAAAAGTTTAGCAGCTACTGCAACAATAAGCACATATGAAAAAATGAAAAAACTCTTTTTCAAAAATCCCTGCTCTCAAAGAGCTTATAATGTAATAGGGTGAATATGACAAGTCAGTAATTATGACAAAAGGTAGGATGGCTTAACAGCAAGAATGTGTTAAAAGCAAGTTAATTACAGAATGTTCTGGAAAAATTAGAAGACAGTGACAACTTTCAACTGGGGTCAGATGACATATCAAGTATGTAGCACCATCAGGATTTCAACAAGCCAAGATAAGGGGATCTTAGAATCATAAGCTTTAGAGCTATGTATACACAACTTGAGAAATAAAGGAGGTAAGTGTATTTCAGGCAAGGAAGAACAGTATACATGGGGAAGAGAGAATTAAGAACAATATCACAAATTAGACTATTCTAGCAGATCAAATACATGGAGCGGCATAGCATGAAATAAGGCTAGAAAAATATTCTAAAGTCATATTGTGAAAGCCCTTAAATAACATTCTGAAATGTAGGTGATATAAAAACAAAAGAAAGCATAAAAAAACTCATTTGTAAAAACTGTCAATCTAGGTATGTATTTTACTCTACAGTTAGACCAATATATTAGAAACATTATGTTAAAAGTAAAAAACATACGTAATAGTGTCAGTCTAAGGAAACTACTATCGTTGCTATTTAGTAATTATAACCTTTCACTTTTCCCTCTTTAAATAATTTCAATTTTAGTAATTACCTAATCTTCCAAAATCTCCTTCACCCCATGTATACAATTCACCATCTTCAGTGACAGCAGCACTATGTCTATATCCAGCTGACACACACACAACTACCTGTATTAAACAAAAACAACATGATAAACATTGTGTTACCTAAACATGCCATATCCAGTATCCCACACAGTAAGTCCTGAACAGTTTTCCTCTCAAAGACTTGGTAGTTATCAACATTTACAAATTAACATGTTTACCTTATGAAATACTGTGTCAACTCAATGATGAAAGCCACAATTACTATTATTCACATTTATATAGCAAACCCCTAAGAAAAACTTTGGATAAAGAAAGCTTTACCAACATTCCTCACAAGAGCCCTAGGAGGTAGGTAATACAAAGATATTATTATCCCACTTTACATTTGAGGAAAAAAAATCTGAGGGGTTAAGTGCTTTCCTGAGCACTGCATACCAAGTTAAATATTAGAATTAGATCTTGAAAATTCAGATTTTCAACTGTTGAATGACTTGATATTTTTCATTCTTATGGTAGCCACACTTCCTATTTTATTTATCTATTTTATCTAAATTCACAGTTCCAAAACAAACAATGGTTACACACAATACAAACAATTACTTTAAAAAATTTAATCTCTTAAGAATTCAATTTTCAATTTGATTTCAATTTTTAAAATTTCAAGATTTTCTTTATACTATATAATACTATTTTTCTGGGACTAAGTGCGGGTCTGCCTTGAACCTAATTCAAGCTACTACTACTCCACAATTTCAAAAAACCATGATCTACACACAGTGAAGGACAAAATGGTTACATTTTATAACCATGGTAATAACTCCCAGAAGCTAATAACTCCCAGAAGTTAATTCAACATTTTTAAGAGAGGAGAGAAAATAACTAAGTAAGGCAATAAACCTTGAAAATGCTTTTTTACTCTCCTCAGTTTTTAAGTAGATTAGAACATTGGGAGCATAATGTAATCCAGGGAACAAAGATACCTCTAAAACATGTGAAAAGATAAATCTGTTTAGAGGAACAGTAGGGGTGTGAAAAGAAGAAAAAATTACTACATACATTATGCCCTTTTGGCATGATATATCTTGCCCTCACTTTAGGGAATGTTATACCACACAGAAAATGCATCAATCTATCATTATATGACATCTTTCCTTCAAAGAGCTCAATATTCAGTGACTGAATTCAACAAACTACATTCAAGGCACTGTGCTAGGCATGACAGAATTTCTTAAATGGTAATGTTTGACATTATTAACCTGAAAAGGAAAAGTAGAGAAAAAACTGAAAAAAAGAATTTAGGAAAGGTTCCATTTTATTGAAATTTTTAAAAATCTCAGCTAAAGTTATGGGAGAAATTCCATTTATCAAGATCCACTGTTTCAAAAGTACTCCTCTGAATGTTTTCAAGGTAAAAAGAGGCCAAAAGAACAGATACACATTGCATTGAGAGTGACCTCTCATCAATTCTGTACCCTCCATGAAATTCACTAGGCATACAAAGCCACCAAATTATATATGGGACAAATGTTTTACATTTAATTAAATTTCAAAAGTTAAAAAAAAATTTTAACTAATCATACAAAAATAAACCCCACATAGTGTTAAAGGGATATTTTTTTATAAATAACAAGTAAATTTGATAAAGTGTCTTCAATTCCTTAAAGATTATGAAAATTCAAATAAGTGCCATTCATTGAGAATTATACTCGGGGGCAGCTAGGTGGCACAGTGGATAGAGTACTGGCGTTGGAGTCAGGAGGACCGGAGTTCAAATGTGACCTCAGACACTTAACACTTACTAGCTGTGTGACCCTGGGCAAGTCACTTAACCCCCAAAAAATTTTTAAAATTAAAAAAAAAGAGAGAGAGAATTATACTTGGATTATATTTATGAAACTGAGTAAAAAATACAAGCAACAGACCAAAGAAAAGTTTTTCAAAAAGAACATATCAAAATAAAAATATACTTAAATATTTTCAATTTATAACAACAAAAGAAATTTTTACATACCTTCCCCTGAAGAGGTCCTTGAATAAGTTTAGGATACTTCTGTGTTGAACTATTTCCATGTCCCAGTTTTCCATAATCACCATCTCCCCAGCTGAAGACTTCACCTTCAGTTGTAAAAGCTAGCGTATGCCCATCTGATCCTTTAGAAGATGACACCTTTTTAATAGACCGATGAGGCTCAAATGTCAACTTTTTTAGAGTAGATTGATTGTTGGAATCTCCAAGTCCTAGTCTGCCATAACTACCTTTACCACAGGCTCTAACCGAACCATCCGTAGAAATTACAAAAGTGCAATACTGTCCAGCTTCAATCTAATAAAACAAATAAATAAGGGATAATTTTAAATATAGCATTTTTCATATACTATAAATATAATGTTGGATTTGAGAGACAGCATGGAGTACAAAGAAGTCTGAAATGGAGTTAAAAAGACCTAGGGTTCAAGTTCTGCTCCTGACACAAACTGTGTGATCAGAGGCAAATTACAACTTCTTAGTGCCTCCAGACACGGCCTAAGAAGAATTACTGGTTTGTAATCATTAAATAAATGTGCACAAAAGGAAATCTTGACACTGCTGAAATAAAAGCACTGTACCAAAAATTGTAAAGTTTTAAAACTGGCTTTAGTAAAAAAATCTAAAGGAAATCATTTAAGGCAATGTAATTTATGGCTTCCTGTGTTGTGACTAAATACAAGATATAAAAATGAGTTACTGATGGATGCTTTTTTCTATGGTGAACTGAACTTTTAAAATTCAAAAGTAATCTACATTTCACTTTTTCAGGCATTAACCAAATCAAGATTAAAGAAAACCACATTTGAAAATTTTATTTAGCCTTCTTTTATGACTAGAGAAAAGAAAAAGAAAGCAATAAATTTTCATATAAATCCCACAATAGTATAGGGGAGTTTGATCTACTATAGTAAATCCTTTTTAAAGAATATGTTCTGTGACAATATGGCAAAAATATATTTTAAGGAAAATCCAATAAAATATGCACAGAGCTCTACTTAGGCTGAAGGATGACTATCGATTTTTTTTTACAAATATATATTTTTTTAATTACATGTAAGAATTTTTAACATTCATTTTTTAAAATTTTAGTTCCAAATTCCTCCCCTCATTGAGAAGGCAAGCAATTTGATATAGGTTATACATGTACAATCATGCAAAACCTATTTTCATAGATTAGTCATGTTGTGAAAGATGACAGACAAAAAAGAAAGACGATCTTAAAAAGTATGCTTCAATCTGCATTCAGACTCCATCAGTTCTTTCTCTGGAGGTGAACAGCATTTTTCATCCTGACTCCTTTGGAATTATCTTGGATCACTGTATTGCTAAAAGTAACTAAGTCATTCATAGTTGATCATCGTACAATACTGCTGTTACTGTATACAATGTTCTCCTGGTTCTGCTCACTGTGCATCAGTTCATGTAAGTCTTTCCAGGTTTTTCTGAAACTGTCATGCTCATCATTTCTTACATCATAATAGTATTCCATTACATTCATATACCACAACTTGTTCATCCATTCCCCAATTGACAGGCATGTCCTCAATTTCCAATTCTCTGCCACCACAAAAAAGCTACTACAAATATTTTTGTACATATATGTCTTTTTCTGTTTTTTAAAAAATTCTCTTTAGGATACTAGAGGTTTGTTTGTTTTTTTAAGTAAACTAGAAAAGATATTTAAAAGCCAATCTAGAAAAAGTCTGTTTCACAGTTCAATTTCATTTTCCTTTACCAAAATGTCAATTTATTACAACAATCAGCTCAGTATGGAAATGGGAAAATGTTAATCATATGCTTCTTTTTTTTAAACAAAGACTTAAGACCTAGAGAAAACAACAAACATTTCTCATTTCTCTCTTTTACAATAATAATAAAAAGTATGGAAAACATATGAAAAAGAATTAACTAAGATTTGCAGCTTTTTTTTACATCACTCTTTTAATGCTACTTTTAAAAAACTTGTTGGCATGAAATACACACACATATAGCGTTTGTAATTAAAAGAAGTATACAAAGAACTCACTGTCTGTGCATCAGAAAAACTTGGTGCCAATTTAGGTTGTAGTATTTTTTCTTGTGTGCCTTCTACCAACTGATGACTGCTGTTACTGCCCCAAACGTACACTTCACAAGTTTCAGAAACAATGGGTGCATCACCAGTTTGAATGCTATCTGGGCTAGCACACGTTCTTGAGTAATCAGAAGCCATTCTGCAAACCTGTTAAAATTAAAAATAGGCAATTGATATTTAACATACTCTCAGAACTCTCTTTAAACAATGTTTTTTGAAATTACTAGGATTTTTTTCCCCACTCTCCTCCCAATACCCTCAAATGCTGAAATATTCCAAAACAGTATCTTAAGCATCCTTATGACAATTTGAACCATAAAATTTAGAATGGATGAACGGCCATACTACTTTAAATTATAAACTATTAAAAGGTAGTTATAAAGATGGCAGAAATAAAGATGGCAGCTCCAAAGAACTCATATCTTATCTGTCTTCTTTTACTTTCCTTCTAGCTCTGGCATGGTCTTTGTATTAAATTTCAAAATCTAGTCCCCTTGTTTTCCTTGCTTAATCATGTAAGCCAATAAAAATCTTATTTTCAAAAATCAACATAGTAGACAATAAGCACAACAGTAAATAAACTGTAGTAAAAAAAGAAACTTAAGACACAATCTTTAAAAACTACTTTCCAAAAAAGAATATATATTTTAGATATACTTCTAGAAGTAGAAGTCAGCATAATCTCACAGATCTACTGAATACACAAGGTGTTGAACTTAATCAGTAACTCTACTTTTCCATGCTCATAAGAGAATACTTGTTTTACTGAAAGAAAATGTAAGATGAGGAAAAGGAATAATCTTTTAATTTATTTTTACTGCAGGAGCTTACAGAAAAAAATCAGGGCAGTAATAAGAAACAAAAATTTTTAAAAGTCAGAATAATCTACTCACCAACAACCTAGATTTAGGAACGAGTTATTTTTGAGTGCTATATATGACATCCTACTTGAAGTTAAAATAATTAAGTGAAATGCAATTCAAACACATCACTAGCTTTAGTTCAAGACTTACTCAGGTTTTATTTACATACCTCTTCAAACAGACACAAAGCTGCCTCATAGAGAGAACACAAACCATCAGATGTTCTAGTTGGTTCCCTCCACTGACTTCGATCAGCAGACGAACCCTAATCAAAACATTTTAGCAAATACAATGAGAAAGACAGTGACACATTTGTTACAGATTAATTCTACAAAAGAAATTCATTTATTACAGGAAATGTTAACAAGACTATGAGCATTAAAGTCATTAAGCACATTGAGACTGATGCCAACATACCTACATTTACAGACATCTATTAATATATAACTCTGATATGTTTCAACAGATCTGGTTGTAAAACAAAATTCTATATAGTGATTTTAATTAGTCCCACTAATTCCTACATAAAAGGAAAGATCTACTGGAAGAATTATAAACTTAAAAAAACAAGGCTAGGCCTTGCTGTCTGACAAAGCACAGACCCAACAAAGTATCATACTATCACACTGAGTACTGTGCTCACCACAGCAGGTTTTCAAGCTAAATATTACCTGGCTCCTAGCTTCAAAATAACAGACAATTGGTGCCAGGACAACTTTAATCCATCTCTGAGCAAAGGCTACTCTTGTTCCTGGAACAAATATTATGCTATGCAGCTCAAGTTATTTATCTTGCCATGGACACTCCCTCTCTCGATACATTTTTACCTATTGAATTCCTACACGTTCTTCAAAACATAACTCAAACGGGGCAGCTGGGTGGCACAGTGAGTGGTTAGAGCACCTGAAGTTAGAAGGACCTGAGTTCAAATCCAGCCTCAGACCAAACATCTGACACTTAACTGTGTGATCCTGGGCAACTCACTTAACCCCAATTGCCTTTAAA
This sequence comes from Phascolarctos cinereus, assembly GCF_003287225.1. Classification (NCBI taxonomy): domain Eukaryota; kingdom Metazoa; phylum Chordata; class Mammalia; order Diprotodontia; family Phascolarctidae; genus Phascolarctos; species Phascolarctos cinereus. The sequence goes on from NW_027555736.1 coordinate 143,010,185, forward strand.
AAAAAAAAAACAACTCAAATGCCACTTACTCCATCAAACCTTCCTTGACCCACCCTAAGTCGGTAACAACTTCCCCCCACCCCGAACCTTATATAAAAGGTATTTTGTGAATTATATCAATATAGATGATACACAAACATCAATCTACTAAATGTCCTCAACTTTGATGCCCATGTTCTCACTCCCAAATGCATGACTTTGGATTATAATTATCTTTATCTTTACCTTATCACCAAAACTCTAAGCTCCATAAATGTCAGAAGAAATGCCTTGTCTAAATTTTCTAATAGGCCCAGAGTCTACCCCAGCGCTCCATAAAAACAAGGTACATGTTTGCTAAATAAATAAATGAATGGATGGATGGATGGATAGTTGGATAGATGAATGGATGGATGAATAAATTCTGGCCATAACTATATCAGCCAGTTCTTCCCTCTCTTGCCTCAGCTTCAAAGCAGCTGAAAGCCATAGAGATGTTAACTCTTCACTCCCTTCAACAAAAATCATTTCAAGTACTTCTGGCAAAACTAAAAGATGATTTGAGGAGCACTTTGGTGCTAACATAAACAACTTCTTACCAAGTCATGCTCAAAAAACTATCCTTTGATTAAGAAACAGTAACCCAAGAAATGAATTTTTTCAATAACCCCTTAAACATCCTATTGGTTTTCTCCAGTTCTCCATCCCATAACCAGGACATTATCATTCAGAAAGCTTTACCTTCAGGAAAAGTAACCCAGGATTTGGAAGTTTGGCCAGCAAACAGCAAGTTCTGAAATATACAAAACTACCAACCAATCAACTAGCAAGTGTTTATTAAATGCTTCCTATGTGCCAAATGCTGTGCTATATCCTAGGAATATAAAGACAAAAAAAAATAGTCCTTGCCCTCAAGGAGCAGCACATACATTCTCTCAGAGGAGACAACCTATACATACTTAAGCAAATACAATATTTATACACTATGATTTTGGGGAGGGAAGTCACTGGTAGCTGAAAGGTGCAGCAAAGGCATCCTGTGAAAGGTGATACATAAGCTGAGCTTAAAGAAAATAAGGGATTCTAAAACAGAAGTGAATAGGGAATGTATCCAAGGCACTAGAGACAGCCCATGCAAAGACAGGAGTAGGTGCACTGTGTGAGGAAAGCAATAAGGTCACTTTGGGTAGTAAGGGGAGTTACGTATAATAAGTCTGGAAAGGTTGGATTCATGTTGGAAAGGGTTTTAAATTCCAAATAGGAGAGTTTTTGTTTGACCTTGATGTAATAGGGAGCCAATGGAATTTCTTGAGTTGTAACATGGTATTTCAGGAAGATCATGTTGGCAGTTATGTAGAGAAGGGATTGAAGAGAGGAAACATATGAGATAAGAAGACCAGTTGCCAGGCTTCTGCAATAATCTAAGCAAAAGGTAAGCAGTGCCTGAACTAACATGGTAGTCCAATGACTAAAGGGAAAGGGATAGATGCAAGACATGTTGTGGAAATAGAAATGACAAGACTTGGCAAATTACTGAATAGGTAGGGTAATGCAGAGCAAAGAGTTGAGGATGGCTCTGAAGTCACAATCCTAGGTGACTAGAATAGTGGAACACTCTACAGAAACAGGAAAGTTCTGAAGAGGAATGGTTAAGTTGAAGGAAAGAATTGTTTTTTGCCTTAGCACTCATGAAATTTATTAGTTAAGGCATGAAGGTATTTTGACCTCTCTCTGTGGTAGAAGTATTAACACAACAAAGATGTTCTTAAGTACTGAAGAAGTAACCCTCAAGCAACGTTTTAAAAATAAAGCATTTAAGCCAAATACAAAATGAGTAATCTTAATACACTCAAAAGAAAACGTATATATTTCAACCTATTTTTTATATCAACCAGGCATGGAAAAGAACAAATTTTGGGGGATTGTTTTTAAGTTTACTTATGCACAAGAAAATCAACAGTAGTGGACAGAGTACTTGAGAGGCAGGAAGAACTGGGTTTCAAATACAAATCTAAAATTTTAACTATGTGATGACAGTGGATAAGCCACTTAACCTTTCAGTGTCCCCAGGCAATCCTCTAAGATTCTAAGTCATAGATGAATTTGCCAGTCTGCATTGGTAAAGAGTTCTGACACCAAAGAAATCAAAGGTCTTTAACATGCTGACTCATGTACAAACATTTTTACTAGAGTTTCTACACCAAGCCAATTTGATAAATTGCTCCTTCAAGTATGTTGAAAATGAAACACAATAATGCTTGATTTTTGTTCAGATCCATTATCCATTTAGGAAATTAAGTATGAAAACTTCATTAATGCAGAACAACTCCTCAAATGTTATCTGTTGCAAGGAATCATTCAGGATTGCAGTTTTCATGATAGCTGAGCATTAAGTGATTCATATATATTAGCATGCATTATGCAAGGAGATCTTTTCTAAAGTATGTCATATACTTCAATGCTTTTATTTACTATGCAATATATGGCTATAAATGCAAGCATAGAGGGTGTGGCACTTAAGATGATACTACACTATATAAAAGAGTGGATCTCCATCAACAGAGTGCTGAACTGGTTACCCAAATACTAGTCAGAAGCTGGCAATCACAAGGCATACTAATAATGCTATGTACTGATAAGTAATTTTCTATGCTTATGTGTTCAATGTCTACAACTAAGATATATATCTACTTAAATTATCTGTTTTGCTTTATTTTTTCCATATTTGACTTTCTTCTCTGTTGCCAATAGGGTTTCCACTCAGTTTTCAATATTACATTAATTTCTGATAGCAACTGTTGATAATACTACTGATCCCTACCTCATTTTCCTCCTCTTTCTACTTTTTTTTCTCTTGCCTTTTGGCCCTTCATCTATCCTCTTCTTTTGTGACCTTTCTGTAGCCTCTGATGCTATCAATGATTCTCTTCTCAATACTCTCTCTTCTCTTCATTTTTGTGAAACTATCTTCTCCTGGTTCTCCTACTACCCATCTGATCACTCCTCAATCAACTTCCTTTGCTAGATCTTCATCCAGGTAACACTCACCAACCATGGGTATTCCAGAGTGCTCTTTCCTGGGTCCTCTTCTCTTCTTCCTCTATACTATATCACTTGGTGATCTCATCAGCTCCCAAGAATTCAATTATAATCTCTATACTGATGATTCCCAAATATGCTTATTCAGCCTTAACTTCTCTGCCTTAACCTCTCCAGTCTTGTATCTCAAACTGGATTTCCCATAGATGTCTTAAACTCAGCAATGTCCAAAACTAAATTTATTATCTTTCCCCACAAACTCTCCTTTCTTTCTGACTACTTTATTACTATTAAGGGTATCACATCCTTCCAGGCACCTACATTCACAGCCTAGGTATCATTCTCAACTCTTCACTCCTTCTCATCTCCCCCACAATCCAATCTATTGCCAAAGCCAGTAGATTTTTTTTCTTCATAACATGGTCCACATACAGTCCCTTTTCTCTCCTCTGACACTACCGCCAAACCTCCTGGTAGTCTACCTGCCATAAGTCTCTCCATCCCTATTCCAGTCCATCTTCCACTCACCTGTCAAAGTTATCTTCCTAAAATAAGTCTGATCATGTTATCCTCTCCTATCCCCTGTCACAATAAACTCTGGTGGCTCCCTATTGCCTTCAGGATCAAATATAAAATCTATCTGTCATTCAAAGCCCTTCATAACCTGCCTTATACACACATACCTTTTTAGTCTTCTTACAGCTTATACAGCTCCCAGCACACCAGCTCTGTGATGCAGTTACACTGGTCTATTTACTATTCTTCAAACAAGACATTTTATCTCCCATCTCTATTTTCACTGGCTGTCTCCCATGCCTGTGACGCTTTCACTCCTCATCTTTGCCTCCTGGTTTCCTATACATCCCATCTAAAATCCTGCGTTCTAAAGAAAGCCTTTCCCAATTTCCCTAAATTTTAGCGCCTTTCCTCTGCTGAACTATTTCCCATTTATCCTGTATATAGCTTGTTTGTACATTATTGCTTGCATGTTTGTCTCCCCTATCAGAATGTCAGTTCCTTGAGAACAGGAATTGGTTTTTGCATTTTTTTGAATCCCCAGCACCTAGCACAATGCCTGGTACATAGAAGGTGCTTGATAAATGCTGAACTGACAGACTCTTCTGTCTCCTAGCTCCTCCTCTTCAATGACTGGCTTAGAGTCAGTCTTTGACTCTCAAAATCACAAAATATTATAGCTAGAAGAAACCTCACAGATTATGTAGCCCAAACTACAATCCAAGGAGAGCAAACTGTTCTCTATCAATACAAGTTAGCGCCTACTCTACAATTTATAATTTTAGAGAATGCCTAGGGCACTGAAAGGTTAAGTGCTTTGCCCAGGGCCACAAAGCCAGAACAAGTTAAATGTGGGACTATCTCCAAGGCCAGTTTTCTTATCTATTATGCAGCGCTTCTCTTTCAGATCAGTCATTAAGGATTTTTTTTTTCCTTCCTAGGCAACCTAAAGACAAAGGAAAGATATTCCAGTTTTCTCCCCACTGTTAGGATTCAAGATGTATTTCTATGAGGAAAAAAACTTAGCAAACCATATACAAGATGAATATATCAGTTGGGAATTAAACAGGAGACTATGACATTTCCTTAAAAAAAAAAAAGGTGTTTAAACACTCACTAATACTTATATAGGAAACTTGGATTCAGGTGTTCATTCTGTCACTGACTAGCTGTGTGACCTTGGGCTAGTCACTCTCCCTCTTCTAAGCCTCAGTTTCTTCAACTGTAATATCAGAATAAATATACTCAATGAATGTACCACACAGTTGTAGCACAGACCAAAAGAGACTATAAAAATACTAAACACTGTAACTACTCTATAAGTCTTATAAGTTTCACAATAATAATGGGCATTGCTAAGGAAAAAATAGAAAAAGGCAATAAAAATATGCAATTTATACATTATTACTGCATCCCGGAGAAATAAAGTAATGCATGCCATTCACCCATTATCCCTAATCAATTTAATCACCCTATCCACCCCTTTTACATGCCCAATTCAGTCACCAGCCACTCTAAATAAAGGTCCTCTTCCACTGAATTCTTTGGAAAATATTAAATTCCCCTCCATTCTTAATTTTTTTTCCCTCTACAACACTCCTTCCACTTCCCCCCCATTAAATGAAACCTAAAACCATGCAGATTAGGTTCATTATAAATCCAAGCTGGCAGCTGGCCCTCACTACTGTTTGGCTTTCTTTCTTTCTTTCTTTTTTTCATTTCTTCCAAACCTCCACTACTTCTATTTCTCCTACCTCCTCCACTCCTCATTTTCTTTCTTTTTTTTTTTTTTGGTTGGGCAATGGGGGTTAAGTGACTTGCCTAGTGCCTACACTAGGTCCTCCTGAATCCAGGGCCGATGCTCTATTCATTGAGCCACCTAGCTGCCCCCACTCCTCATTTTCAAATTGCTTTATTCTTACTTTGCTGGGAATACTAAAGGCTTTTTCACATAAACTTTCATCTCCCCTCCTCCTAGACTCACAAATTCTCAACAAAAAGCATATATTACGCCCTTTGTGCCAGACACAGAACAAATACAAGCAAAAAGAAAGACAGTCCTGCCCTCAAAGAGTTTTACATTCTAACAGGGGGCTGGCATGAGGCATAGCAGGAAAGAAGAAGGTAATCACAAAGGAACAAAGTTGAAAAGCAGTCTTGAGAGTCAGGAGCTGAGCCAGGTTAGTGGTAAGCCCGGCCAGCATAGGTACTTTCTCCAATGGAGGTTCTGAAAAGGTACCTCAAAATAAGCAGAGGAGTTCACACGGAGACACAGAGATGTCTCCAGCATAAGACACAGACTTCCTTCTAGCATCTACTTTTGCAAGGCTAACTTACCCTTTTTTTCACCTGTACCTAGCATCTCTATTCACTTCTCCAGGACCTTATTTCCTTATTTCGTCCATCATTCCCTCTCTTATGTACCTTAAATATCTCCTTTTTAGTTAGCTTCTTCAAATCTAATTTGCAATCAGGCTCAGATCTCCCATATTCCTAAAAAAGGAGGGGAAAAAACCTTTCTCTTCACCCAGTTACCTCTGTACCCCCATAGTGCCTCTCTCTCTCCTTTCTTTCACTGCTCAAACTTCTTAGAATAATATTCTCTGCATGTTATTTTCACTTTCCAAACCTGTACCACTTTAAAAAAAATCCCTCAATACTTGTTTTCAAATCAATTCAATTTCAACACAGACTTTATTAAGTACCTATTGCCAAGCACTGTGTATGAAGACACAGACACACAAATTAAAAAGCTCCTGCCCCAAAGGAGCAACACATGCTATAGAGCAGTTGACATGACAGTAATTTGGGTCACACAGGACCAGGAGCATAGGAAGGCATACTTATGCTCTGAGAGCTTTAATTTTCTTTTAAGTTACCTCATTCTAAATTTAGTGACCATAAATATTCAACAATAGAAATAAAAATAAAATGATAGCTAATGTAATTGTAAATTCTCACACAAAAGAAGCAAGAAAAAGCTGTTTTTACAGTGGAGGGAAAAGGGGGAATGTGAGAGGGAGGGAGTGAACCTTACTCTCATCAAAATTGGCTCAAAGAGGGAATAACATACACAGTCAATTGGGTACAGAAATCTACCTTTCCTACAGGAAAGTAGCGGGGAAGGGGATAAGAAAAGGGGAGGTGATAGAAAGGAGGATAGACAGGGGAAGGAATAATCAGAAACAAAACACTTTTGAGGAGAGACAGGGTGAAAGGAGAGAGAGAGAATAGAATAAAGTTGGGGAGAAATAGGATGGAGGGAAATACAGTCTTTCACAACATGACTATTACAAAAATGTTTTGCATGAATAATCTACATCGAATTGCTTGCCTTCTCAATAACAGATGGGGCGGTGCAGAGGAAGGAAGAAAGAGAACTTGTAACTCACAGTTTTGGAAATCAATGTTAAAATTGTTTTTATGTGTAACTGTGGAAAAATAAAACATTAAATTAAAACTTAAAAAGACCTGTTGGTGGACTTGGCTAGTGTTATAACCTGCATTTTGTGTGTTTATTTGGAAAATAATGTAATCACTATGACTTTAACTGTTACAGAACACATGAAACATATACAAAAGTTTTTCAAAATTTTCTTATCTTCTCTTCTTTCCTTATGCCTCCATTACCCCCTTATTTTTATTCTACATCCCCCAACTGCACTTGAGGTTACTACTCCCCCACCCCCACATCATTTTGGCTCCCCCTCAGAGGACATTATCACCCATTTTGGGAACCTATACCTAGAACTTGACATTGTACAGACATCAATACTGCACTCAGGCTGTCTACCTGCTATTCCACCCCCTTCCTCTCCCTTTATGACTAACCCACTTTCTTTTCCAGATCTACATCTCTGATGGCATCCTTGGTTGCTTCTCCTGCACAAATCATTGTGGGTAATGTATCACAGCATACTCAAATACAGTGTGCCCTTCAACACCCTATGGATGACTTGCAACTTTCATTCTTTGAGGCTCTGGAGGTTTATCTACTTGGACCTGTGCTATATATCCTTCAAACACCGGTGAATACCTGTTTTGTGCCTCTCTTGATATTAACAATTGCCAGATTGAAAAAAGTTATCTTATTCATCTTTTAAGGAATCTAAATGATTTTTATACATGCATAGGAGATACCCTGCTGGAAGAAAGCCTTTAAAGTCTGTTTTGTTCTGATGAATCAAAAGCTTCTTAGAAAAAACAATAAGCATCATAGGAGAACTTGTTTTCTCTACACCTTTAATGAAATTGCTTGACTGTAAAGATGTAGTCTGCTGCAGAACAGTTCATCAAAGCCTGCTGATTCTCTTTTGAAACTGTGATGCCCTCACTATGCAATCCATAGGGCACTGAAGAAGGACACATCGTATTTGAGCTCATAGAACTCATAAAGTTGGGAAAGTAGGCATGAATCAAGTTATTAATACTCTTATTTGTCATCCTTTCTTTACAAAACTAAGGTCCAAGGTTTCCCCACCCCCCTTAGGAACATCAATGTAATAAACATCAATAAATATGTTTTAAAATAAAAAGGTAAAGGTACACAAAACTGAACTGACACATAGTTTGGTTTAGCTATTCTTTTTTTTTGACATATATTTGTTGAGAGAATACTCTAAGGCATCATGCAAAGCTTATCTTTTTTCAAGATGATGACAGATTTATTCAACTATTTAAAAAACCATTAAGCAAAATGTCCACTTAGCCTACAATTTTTCCTATATTACTTATATCTGTCATACCTATTCACTTCTTTGTAGTTCATTTTTCAAGTCACAAGTATTTTTAAAATTATTCTGTCCCTCCAAATTATCCCCATCTCTCAAGAAAATTTTTTAAAAACCACTCAAGGGGCAGCTAGGTGGTGCAGTGAATAGAGCACCGGCCCTGGAGTCAGGAGGACCCGAGTTCAAAATGTGGCCTCAGACACATAACACTCACTAGCTATGTGACCCTGGGCAAGTCACTTAACCCCACTGCCTAGCCAAAAACAAAACAAAACAAAATTCTAAAAAAAACCCCACTCAAAACGTAGCTATATAGTCCAATAAGACAAATTTCCACAATAGCCATGTCCAAAGGTGAGCATCATGCCTCATGTTCATTCTTTTGGAACTGTGGTTTGTCAGGGTTCTAAAAGGCTTTCAAAATTGTTCTTTTGTAATTGTTAGATGAATTAGTTTCCCAAAATGTACACCTTTTTTTAAAAAATTCACTTTTCACACATGGTAGTTCCAACTCTGCCATGATTTTATGTCCCCATCTTAACTTCCTTCTGTTCTCTTCTGTTAATTTTAATGACTCAGTGATTCTTTTCTTTCTTTTCTTCCTTTTTAAAGTCCCTAGCACTATTCCCACTGCTTCTCCAATTTTCTCCTTTAAAAAAAAAAAAAGAATAAAAGCCCCTTGTAACAAATTAGTCACTCTAAACAAATCCACACATTGGTGATATTTTAAAAAGTATGTCTCATCATGCACCCTCTAATCCATCACTTCTGTGCCAAGAGATAGGAAACATTATCAGCCTTCTAGTTAATTATAACTATTATTATTATAACAATCATATGATTGGTGATTGCTCTGATGGTGGTTCTTAAATCTTTTGCAGATGTTTTTCCTTTACAATGTTGTAGATGTTATATAAATTGCTCTCTTGGTTCTGCTCACTTCATTCTGCATCAGCTCATACGAGTCCTCCTAAGTTTCTCTGAATTTGTTCCTTTATGTCATAATTATTTGTTCAGTCATTCCTCAATATATTCCTCTACTTCTAGTTCTTTGCTACAACAAAAGGTCCAGATATAAGTATTTTTGTATACGTGGTTCACTCTCCCTTTTCTTTGATCTCTTTGAGGGCATAAACTGGGTAGTGCTATCATTGGTTCAAAGAGTATGCGCAATTTACTGACTTTGGGGTATGATTCCAAAATGCTTTCCAGGATGGCTAGATCACTTCGCATCTCCAATAAGAATGCAGTAACATGCCAGATTTCCTGATAGCCCCTCCAACAGTTCTCATTTTGCTTATCTTTGCTAATCCTGATGTGTATGAAATGGAAGTTCAGAATTATATTCATTTGCATTCCTCATTATTAGTTATTTGGAGTATTTTTCCCAAATGTTTGTTAATAATTGCTTATTAACAACTGTTTATTCTTATTACTTGAACATTTATTTACTGGGGAATAACTCTTATTCTTATATATTTGTATTAATGTCCTATATTTGGAGTGTCTTTATGAAAGAAATTTGCTGTAAAGACTGTTCCCAGTTAACTGTTTCCCTTCTAATTTAAACTGTCTGTGCAAAAAACAACCAAAAAAACCCAAACCCACTGCAGTCTTGTATAACCAGAGTTGTCCATCTCATGTCCTATTATTATTTCCTAATTCCCTTATTCGATCATGACCTCTTCCCTTTATCCAAAGCTTTGGAAAGTATCTCCTTTCCTGCTCCTCTAATATATAGGATGACCTTTTTCATCTAGGTATCATATTCATTTATATTGCTTTTTGTAGCATATGGTATGAGATGTTGATCTAAATCTGTTTTCTGTTGAACAGCTTTCCAACTTTCTCAGGAGTTAATGGTGAGTCTTTACTCCATTAGTAGAAGTCCTTAGGTTTATCAAACATTATGCCATTATGTTTAGTTGCATCTGCAGCTTGCATACATAATATGATCTACTATGTGCCAACACTATTTAAGACCTTGGGATATAAAGAAAGGTAATAGACAGACACTGGCCTTTAAAGAGCTCATTAAAATCTAGGGCATCTAGGTGGTGCAACAGATAAAGCACCAGCCCTAGAGTCAGGAGGACATAAATTCAAATTCAACCTCAGACACTTACTTATCTGTGTGACCGTGGGCAAGTCACTTAATCCTGATTGCCTCCACAGCAACAAAAAAGAGCTCACAATCTAGTGGGAAATACAACTTTAAACATCAATGTATAATGTATAAACAAGCTATATGCAGGAAATTATCAACAGAAGGAAGGCATTAAAATTAAGAGAGACTGGTAAAGGTTTCCTGTACTAAAATTTTTGATTATTACTACTTTGTAGTATAGTTTGAGATCTGCTACTGCTAAGCTCCTTTTTCTTCTCACCATATTTTCCTTGAGATTCTTGACATTTTGTTCCCCCAAGTAAATTGTTGTTTTTTCTTCTAATTCTATAAAGTATTTCTTTGATAGTTTGATTGGTATGGCACTGCATATGTAAGTTAATTTAGGTAGCATTGCCATTTTTATTACATTGGCACAGCCCAACCATGAACAGTTTACATCCCTCTTTATTTCAGTAAAAAATATTTTATGGTCTCATTCATAATTTTTTCATGTCTCTTGGTATTTTTCTATAGTATTGAGTGGAATTTCTTTTTTTAATCTCTTCCTGACGAGTTGTGTTGGTAACATATTAGAAAGATTATGATTTTATGGATTTATGTTGTACCCTGCCACTCTGCTGAAGTTATTACTTTTTTTTCTATTAAACTTTAGTTGATTCTCTGGCATTCTTTAAGGAAATCATTACGTCAAATGTAAAAAGTGATCATTTTATTTTCTTCTTTGCCTATGCCCAATCTCTCAATTTTTTTTTGTCTTATTACTACAGCTAGCATTTCTGGAATATCAAATAATAGTGGGTACAATGTTCAACCTTCCTTTAACCCTGATCTTAACAGAAAGGTCTTTAATATTTCTCCATCACAGAAATGCTAGCTCTTGTTTGCAAATAGATACTATTTACCATATTAAGGAATGATCCATTTATTTGTATGCTTTTCAATTTTTTTAATATTAACTCTAATATTTTGTCAAAAGCTTTTTATATTTAGTGATACAATCATGTAGCTTTTTTAAAAATCATGTAGCTTTTTTTTTTAAACTAATTTGGTCAACAGCAGTTATAGTTCTCCTAATACTTAATCAGCCCTGCATTCCCCAGTATCAATCAATTAGGCCACAGTATAATCTTTTAAAATACTGTTGCAACTACTCTGCTAATGTATTATTCAATATTTTTGCACTTATGTTCATTAGGGACACTAGTCTAGGGCTTTTTTTTCTGCTTTATTTTTCCCTATTTTAGGATTCAAGAATATATTTGTCTCACAGAGCAAGGTTGGTTAGATCTTTTCTTTCCTTATTTTTTGCAAACAATTTATGTAATACTGGACTAAATTGCCCTCTGAATATTAAATTGTTTGTTTAATGTCAAGAATAAAATTCACTTATAAATCCATCTGGTCTTGAGATTTTTCCTCTATTTAGAAGTTCTTTTAGGGCAGGTAGGTGACGCAATGGATAAAGCACTAAAGTCAGGAGCACCTGAGTTCAAATCAGGCCTCAGACCAAACACTTGACGCTAGCTGTGTGACCCTGGATAAGTCACTTAACCCCAACTGCCTTAAAAAAAAAAGTTCTTTTAGATCTTACTCAATTTTTTTTTGTGAGACAGATATTCAAATTAGTCAGCTCTTTTTCTAGTTGTTCTGACATTATATATCTTAGTAAATAACCATTTCATCTAAGTTATCAGTTTTATTGGTATTAAATAGGCAGTTATGCAAATATTTTATTTTAAAAACACTACAATACAAGAGCAAATGTTCCATGAAGTGATGTTTCCTACTGCCTTTGATGTACAATTGGAAGAAACTATACAATAATGAATTGTTTATATTCTAGCAAAAAAGAAGAAACAAATGTCGTTTTCAAAATATTAATGTCTTCAATGGATGGAAAGAAAATGAAACAAGACAGGCAGAGGGCCTCTGGTGGTCTTGTTGTGTTTTGATTATCTCAGGAGAAGGAAATGGGAGGAAAGAGAAATATACTAGGTATTAAAGGAAGAAAGGGAGGGGCTTTACTCCCTCTCGTGATAGGAGTGCATGAGATAAAAATTAATAGTCATAACTGTGAACCTGGCTAGGATAAACTCACCTATAAAACAAAGGATAGCACAGAATGGATTAGAAAGCAGAATCTAATAATAAGTTGCTTACACAAAAGACAATTGATATTCACAGAGTTAAAACAGAGGACAACAACAAAATTTACTAAGTTTAGTTGAATTCACAAGAGTACAAGTAGCAATCATCATTTCAGACAAGGCAAGGTAAAAGTAGGCATAACAAAAAGAGATAAGCAATAAAATTACATTATAGTTAAAGGCTTTATAGAAAGTAAATCAGTATGATATACTTATATATGCATATAATAACAACTAGCATTCATATAGTGCTTTAAGTTTTGTAAAGCATTTTACATGTTACCTTGTTTGATCCTCAAGGCAACCCTATGAGACAGGTGTTATTATTTTCTCCATTTTACAAAAGAGGAGGTGGGGCAGCTAGGTGGTGCAGTGGATAGAGTACCAGCCCTGTATTCAAATTTGGCCTCAGACACATAACACTTACTAGCTGTGTGACCCTGGGCAAGTCACTTAACCACATTGCCTAGCCAAAAAAAAAAAAGATATTTTACAAAAGAGGAAACTGAGACTAGAGGGGTTAAATGACTTGCCTGGGGTCATATAGCTAAAACATTTGATGCAGGATTCAAACTCAGGTCTTCCTGACTGCAAGTCCAGCACTATGCAATGTTCCACCTAACTGCTTATAAAGAGTAACATTTAAATATTTAAAGGAAAAGTTAATCAATTGTAGGGAAAAACAGTAAAATTATAATAGTGAAGGGATGTCACTATTCCCCTTAATGATCTAAGTAAATCTAACATAAATAATAAATTAAAGGCCTTAATATAACTTCAGAAAAGTCATATATGACAGATTATCTTATGATTAATGAATGGAACGAGAAAAGAGTTTATAGATTTCTCAGTTATGTATGGCACTTTTACAAAAACTAAAGATGTACTGAGACATAAAAACCTAATAATGCCAAAAGGCAGAAATATTAAACACACCCTTTACCACCCCGTGAAGAAAGGGTTAAAAATTAAATAGAAACTAAATAATTTGATCCTAAAGAACTGATGGGTCAAATCAATATAAGACAGGAAGACCTATTAGACTACCACAATAGTCCAAGCAAGAGGTGATGAAAGCCTGAACTAGGGTAGGAGCTATGTGAGTATGTAGCAGATACTGTTGGAGGTAGAACCAAAGAGGATCTGACTGATATGTGAATTGAGAGAGAATGAGAAATTGTGAGGCTGTGAAGCTGGATGACTGGTAGGATGGTGCAAAGATAATGAGTTGGATTAGAGAGCAATTAAATTAAGATGCCTACACCAGGTCAAAATATCCAATAATCAGTTGGCAATTCAGGACTGGAACACAGGAGACACCAGAGCTGATGAAATCTGTGGAGAGGATACAGTAGACGTCCCAAGACAGAGCCTGAGAGTCCACCCACAATCAGGGATGAGGATATGGATGATAATCCAACAAAAGAAAACAGTAGCAGCATAAAAATCCAGAGAAGAGAGAGAGGGTGGTCAATAGTGACTAACGAGACACAGTTAAAGGACAAAGACTGAGAAAAGTTCATCATATTTGGCAGCTAACTGGAGAGAGGAGCTACAGTTAAGTGGTAACATAAGAAGTCAAACTGCAAAGGCCTGGGAGATGAGGAGAAAACAGCTTTTTCAGGGAGTTTGGCTTAAAAAAGGGAAGAGTATACTATAGGATGATAGTCTGAGGGGAGAACACAGCCATTTCTCTTTCTATAGTCTCTCCCCTAGTGATGTCACTCACTCCTTTGGCTTAAAAAATCACCTCTATTTGATATCTCCCCCAAATATATCTTCAGCCCTAACTTTTCTCCCAAGTAATGAAAATTTCTGACTGGCTACAGAATATATCTACCTGATCATCACATAGTTAGAAATATAAATTCTTTAACAACATTAACTTTTACCTCATCTATTATGATAACCTCTTAACTGGTCTCCCCACTTCTTAATCTCTTCTCTTTCTAATCTATACTACACATAACTGCCAGATAAATCTTCCAAAAGTACAATTCTAATCATATTACATCACTGATCAAAATCTTTCAATGGTCCCTCAATGCCTACTGAACACAAAGTCCAAACTCCTTAACCTTTCAAGCTTGATCTTAGTATTCAAGGTCTTTCACAAACTTGATCCTACTATACCTTTTTCCATTATCATTTCCATACACCTCTCCCATTCTATAAAAAGGACTAATAATATTTTAAGGAAGAATAAAAAGCAATATTTTAAAATATTCTTAGTATTAACTTAGGGCCATATTATATTTATACATTTTTACAACTGATGCCAGAACAAATTCACAACAGCTTTGTGTGCACAGGCATCTAATTTATAAAAAATTATTGTAATAATAGAATGCCCAAATTAATGTTGTCTCCAAGAGGCCCTTATTATAATATGTATATATGAGGCCCAAAAACCAAGTTACCTCTATAGCCTTTTTTCCTATTGTTCCCATAACACTTCTTGTAGTTTTTTTCGCCTCTCTTGCCCATGCTTGATCCTAACCATTTCTTAGACCTCAACTGTCCTCCTCCCAGAACTTCAAATATTCTAGCATCTCCAGCAGCCCTTCTACTGTACCCCATTTTCTTTCCATAAGTATCATTCACAACTAGCATTCAAAAAACTTTCTCTTTTCAAAGTACATAAACACAATGAAATAATTACTATTTATCAAAATAAGTACCAAATAATTTATTATTGCCATTTGGTTCAATGAAAACAAATTAACTTAATCTCAAAAGTTTAAAATGTTTTAATATTCAGCCTTTGTATCTTAATACAAAAATTTTTTTAAAAATTTAATACATACCAAAGAGCGCCTCATTTGCATTAATATGTTCATAAAGCAGTCAAAGCTGATCATTCCTTCCTGGCTTGGCAGTAGTTTGTTTTTCTCCATGGTATGTACAACTGCTGATGCACCCAAAGCCATTTCTATCCACTCGAGAAGATACCTTAAAGAACCTCGTTGAGCTGCTAAACCAAGCAACAGCTCAGAAGCTAATCTACGACCTAAAGTATCTGCTCCAGAATTTGGAATAGTTACTCCCTTAAGAAATGTAGTCACTTGTGATAAACAGTCCAAACCCATAGGTGGAATCTTACTTTCATTTGCTAGAGATAACGGTGGCAAAGAGCTCACAACTTCTATTGCAGTATGAATGACATCATTACAAAGACTGAGACCAGGTCCTGAAACAGGCATCATCCAACTCTGCCTTAGTAGTGCAAATAATAAGCTCAGTCCAGTTCGGACACCCATTTCTATAAGGGCATCTGTGCTTGATCGGGGCCGTTCACTAACAGAATGAACATCTGCTGAACCAGAACTGCTCTCTGGCGAATGCTGCTGCTGCTTCACTTTGCCTTTATCATGATATTTATTAGAAAGTGCATAAAAGACACGTTGCAGTACAAGAAGTCGTTTACGAAGTGCTCCAGCAAACGGGGAATCTGAACATACCATCTTGGCCAAAGCCAATTGACTGGTAAGAAGGGCATCCAAATAGTGATCCTGTTCATCACTTGAAAGAGATTCACGTTCAAAATCAGGCAACTGAGGTCCTTTGAGGCACAAAACCTGCTGAGGCAGAAGCACAACTTCCTTATTACTGACCAGTTTAGAATATAGGACAGAAACTCCTTCTCTTGTAGCAATAGATTCACTGTCTTCTGTGATCCAAGAGCTATTTAAATGTTCAAGCCATTTGAGCTTCACCGGTGGAACCATAGCCGCCATGGTGGTTAACTATTTTGCCATTAATCCTACAAAAAAAGAAAATTAAGATAGTTAAAAGGCTAAGAAACATGAAATGCTTATGCACTGTTATTACACTTTATAAATACACACAAGTACCAAAAGTTTTAGTGTCACACACACTGCTCCCTCCACAGTGGCTGAATCCATGGCAAAATAAACAGCCTGTGAAAACTAAATCCAGTTCACTTTTGCAACACCTTTAGAATGGCAGCCACAAAAGAGAAAGTTACAGAATTGAAAAGAATTTTTCCCCTACAAGATTCCATCCTTAGATACTGTGAATATAAACCCCCATCTAGTTCTGATGGTAATTTTTTTTTAATGCACAAAATATTCTCTAGAAAAAGGACTGGGATGATCCAATTTTAAAAAGTCTCAGTTCAAGAGAGAAACTTTAAGAAAGGACAAGACAAAAGAAAAGAAATAAATGAAGGTCATTGAAACTTTTGTTTCAAATGCTCAGGCAAGAACAAAACAAAGTTTAAAAGGAAACAGACAAGCAGGATAGCTTTGAAAGTAACAAACTGAATTTATTTTTTAAAAAAGCAAGCTACACATAATAGAGATTCAGTTTCACATATAATTCTTTTTCTGTTCTATTCTATATATGGGAATCTCTTTTTAGTATTCATTAAATTCATAATTAAAAAAAGTTAAAAAGAAAAAGGAAAAGAAAGGACAATGTAACTCTCCTCACAGCCCTAAGCTCTGAAATTCACTTCCTTGACTACAAAAAAGCCTAGCTAAGGTCCAAATTTGTCATTGATATATCCTTCCTCCACCAAACAGTTTGTTTACTACTCATTATCCTCATTAGCTATTTGAATCATCTCAAGAAAATAGCAGTTTGTTTTGTTCAAGTTTTTTAAACCTATATTATTAGACCTGGGAACAAAAGAGTTAAAAAAGCATCACTCTGCCAGATTCAACAACCACCCTTTTGAAGTGCTAAAGTGCTATAAGTAACAAAATTAGGTAAATAAGAAAAGAAACAGCACAAACACAAATAGTTGATAAATACTAGCCATTTTATGTATATTCTGTAGAAATGATTCTGTAGAAAGTTCCTTGAAGAAAATTTCTCTCCAAAGGGAACATTTTTATCATAAATCATAGTACTGATTCTACATTCAAAGTTATCCTGAGAGAGAGAAAATGCTTTGAATTCTGAGTTAAGCAGACAGAACACTGATCTTTAAAAGTTCACCCTGTTCAAACAACAAAAAAGAAATTTAAAAGGTAAAAAAAGTATGAATTTACATAAATTTCACTCATCTAGATATTACTAATGAAACTATATTATGTATGCAAAAAAGATGGTTTTTTTTACTATACATTCTCCAACACCTTTATTAACCAAGAAGAATGCTGGAAATATTGCACATAGCTTCTGTTCCAGGAAAGGAAGATACTAGGTCCTCAGCAGCCAAGTAGTTATTTCAGTATTCACAACCACCTATCTACTACTCACTTAATGAGATGTAATGGGAGGAAAATGGGATACCAGTGATACATAACAAAAATCTTAAAGCAAACCTTGCAAAGTATTAAATACTAACACATATAGACAGAGTGAATCAACTGTGATTTATACAAAAAAGCAGCATATTTAACAGTTTCTTTACTGGCCTAACTAGTGTATAGGACAAGTGAAAGTTTCTCATGTAAGACCATAAGCGAAGCTTCATAAATGTAGTAAAGTTTCAGCATGAGCTGGGACTAAGTTTCACTTTCGTTTGTGGGGAAGGGGGTTGTGCACCAGCTGCCAACCCCCCCTCCCTTGTTTTGTAACCACCCCTCTGTTGTTTTGTGCCTTAACTTTACCACATAAGGCAATCCTCCAGCTCCCAAGCTAGTTTTGAGTAAAATGTTATCTCTTGGGTTCTAAATCCAGACTGTGAGGTCTCTTGCCTCAGCCAATGAGGATAAAGAGATTGAGACAAACAGCTGGGGAGGGGGGCTGTTTGGAGTGGTTTGTCTAAGACTATATATACTGCTTGCTGCTGTTTGTGCTTCGCCTCTCTACACCAGTCTGTCCTGGGTAAGAGACGCCTAACTCTCGAGTGAGACTTGCTAGACTAAAACCTTCTGTTTTCTACCTGGAGATACCTCTGAGTTTTTATTTGGGCAAGTGGTCTCTATTCCACTCACTAGGGATGTTCCCAGGATGGATTTTATTTAAAACTACTTAGGAAGACTCATTTTAATTCATTTTTTCAACAAAAAGTACATCACTGGTATTCACTATAGTTAACACAGGCTTGGCAAAGCAACTTACTAAATACCAATTATGTGCCAGACACTATGCTAAGTATACAAAGGAAAAGAAGAAAAACAACAACAATCCCTGCTCTCAAGAAACAGGTAGAAATACATGCAAACCACTACCTACAAACAAGAGACAGATAATGACAAGATCAATTGGAGACAATCTCAGAAGGAAGGCATTGGCATGAAGAGCCACAATCAGGAGAACCTTGAAAGAAGCCAGAGAAACCAGAAGGCAGAGCAGGGGAAGGAGAGAATTCCAAGCATGGAGGTAGCCAATGAAAACTTACTGCACCAGGAGATGAGTTGTTTTGCAAAAGGAAGAGTAAGAAGGCCATTGTCACTGGATTTCAGAGAATGCAGAGGGGAATAAGGTCTTACAATTAGTTAATAAGCTTTTATTAAAGTGACTATTTCCTACAGGCCAGGCATTGTGTAAGCATAAGAAAATTAGAAGAGTAAGAGGAGGCCAGATTATGAAAGGATTTAAAAGCCAAACAGAAGATTTCATATTCAATCCTAGAGGCAACAGGAAACCACTGAATTTTATTGAAGAGGGAGGAGGTGACATGGATCAGACCTTCAAACTTTGAAAAATAACTTTGACAGCTGAGTGGAGTGGACAGAAAACTGAGGTTAAGAAGAATACCTAGAAGGCTATTTAATAGTCCAGTGAAGAGGTAAAGACCTGCACCATCATGTGATGGCAGTGTCAGAAGAAAGCAGTATTCAAAGAGATAATGATAAGGCAGAATTGCCAGAATTTGGCAACAGGCTGGATATGAGAGGTTAAGAGACAGTAAGGAATCTAGGACTGCAAGAACAAGTGGGAGGATGAAGGTGCCCTTGATAGTAAGATGGAAGTCAGGGAAAGGGGAGGATTTTAGGGGAAAGATAATGAGTTCAATAAGCATTTATTAAGCGCTAGTCACATGTGAGACACTGTACTAGGCACTGAGAACAGAAATTTCTTTTAATTGTCCCTCCCCTCAAGGAACAATTATCCCACACAGATGACTAAAAACAAGGTAGTCTGAGGAGGAAAAAGCACTGTCAGAAAACTAAATGTGAGATCAGTCAACCAACAAATACTTATCGAAAGCCTTTGTCATTCTTTTGTTTTATTTAACAAAGATAAACTGAGCTGATACCCATGAATCCAGTATTAATTTAAAACAATGGCTGACATAGTTAGCATTGTCCTGACCTTCCCCTTCCTATTTATGGATTGAAAGGAAAAGATAGTTTGCTACTTTTTTTTCAAAAAAAAGCACATTACTGTAGCTTGATATAACCAAATGATTTCTTGCTTTGAAATGAAATTTCCAAATACATATGTATATATATATATTTTTCTATACCTACAGAAATTTGAACTTTGAAAGCTCTGCATTTATAAAGATAAATATAAAATGGCTCCCTATCACTAAAGCATACAAATTACAAGCATCATGATACAATGAAAAGGGCAATGGATTTTGGAGTTAAAGGACAACCCACTTTTCAAATTCCAGCTCTGCCATTTATTGCCTGTATGACATCAAGAGTAAGTCACTTAACCTCATATGCCTCAGTTTTCTCATCTGTAAAATAAGAGTGTTGGACTAGATGGTCTCTGGCGGCCCTCCCAAACACTTCAGAAGAACTAATTTTAATGTCACCATATGGGTGACAAGAATTCTTCAGCATGCAGTGACTCCTGCTTTCCCGTAACAAAAATCACTTGTTAAAGAGCTACTTTCCAACATGCTTTCAGCCTTGCTGAACCTAGCCAAAATCATTTTTCCAGGTGCAGTAAGTATCTGCATAATATCTCAATCCAATCTGCAAACTCACTTTTTTACCTAAAAGTAATCTGCATAATGTGGTAATTAGACTAGACTAGGAACTAGAGGACAGTTCACAAACAAACTCCTACCTACATTTCCAGTTTTATCACACATCACTACCTTGGCATGACCTCTACAATCCATTACATTCCATCTTCTCTCTTCATGCCTTTGTAAGGCCATACTTCCCAAAGTAGGGGATACCACCCCCTGGGAGGTGCTGGAACAATGAGGAGGCATAGTAGCCTCAGGTGCCATTGGGGGGAATTGAATAAAAATAAGGGGGCAGGAGAAGCATAAGGATAGAAGAAAAGAGAAGAAAATCTTGAAAAACCATTTGTACACATTTCATCTGTTGTATAACAGAGTTAAAGTCATAGTGATTACATTATTTTCCAAATAAACACAAAAAATGCAAGTTATAACCAATCACTGGTCAAGTCTGCCAACAGGTCTTAACAAGCAAGTGTTGGAAAGTCCAGAATGCACCCAGAATGCATCGGCAGGAATATGTATAATGACTTGTCTACAATACAATACTATACAGTTACATGACATGATACTGCATCATCAAAATTTCAATGCAGGAAAAAACCCTACAAATTTACAATAAATTATGAAAGATGCATCATTTTTTTAAAAATATCTTATTTTTTTTTGAAATGATACAAATTTTTAAAAACCGTTAAAGAGTTAAGGAAAGTAAATTTCCAAAGGGGTGCTGAGTAATTTTTTTTTTTAAAGGGAGCAGCAGGCCAAATAAGTTTGGGAACCTATCATAGGCTGTCCCACACATCTGGAATCTACTCTCTCTCTGCCCTACCCCTTCCAAAATACCTTCCAAGTTCAAGTCTACAAGAGACTTGGTTTCCTAATCCTCCTAGCTGCTTATGCCTCCCTTCTTCACCCTATTACCTTACTTTGCACATATTTTACACATACTTACATGTCCATGTTGTTTCCTCTAATAGAATGTAAGCTTCTTTAGGTCAGGAATCTTTTCATTTTTGTCTTTGCATCCCCAGAGATTAAGGGAGTGGCTAGCATGTAAGAGACACTTAATAAACATTGACTGATTAGCTGTCAGTAATTTAGTGCTTCACCCTGGGTAAATTAACATATTCTCTGTGCCAGTTTCCTCATCTGTAAAGTAAGTTAAATCAATGATCCCTAATGGTTCCTTCCAGCTCTAACTCCTTTGTTACTACAAAATTAAAGACAGTTCCTGGATTCTCCTCTAAAAGAAAAAAAATATTAAGAGACATATATGAATTTACCACTGTATTTTATTAAAGCAATGTCTCTAATTTACTTTATTGGGAAACATTTCATATTTGTTGATTGGTTCCACAAATAACTTTGGAACCAACCGACTAACAAAACCTAATCTACTAAAACATCTGTGGTTCAGTTCACCATCTAGATAGTGTAGCTGGCAAAAGTTTTCAAAACTGGACATATCTCCTAGAATATTAAATGAATTTCCATCAAACTTGATGTGTTAAGGTAAAGCTCATGGTACCTCCATTCAAAAAATGAGTAGTTTTTAAAAGCCTAAGCCAACACCAATTACATTAATTTTAGCAAACAAATTTTAAACGTATGATCAACATTATGATATGTCTAACATACAGAAGGTAAATCTATCAATATATATGAACTCTCTAAGCTCTACTAGCTATTGCACAATCCCGGGTAATCAATTCACCTCTCTGGGACTCGGGGTCCTCATTCATAAAATACTATTTTAAGGTCCCTCCACCACTATAAAATCTAAAATTCTTTAAAGTGTTTATATCTTCCTACGTCAAACTGTAGAGATGTTTGTTTCTATCAAATACTAACCTCCCAATTATTTTCTCTCTTTTCTCAAAATGTTCAATATCTGGATCACAGTCTTCCTCTCCCATCTCATGTCCTTCCCTCACCCTTGGTGATTTCAATATTCATACTAATGTCCCTTCAAATATTCTGACCTCATCTCACAAAAACTACATTTCCACTCTACCTCAGCCATTCACAAGTCTGGACTACCTTAGAATTCATCATCACCCAAAAGTGTGATACACATATTACTTTATTTGTCACAACAACCCTGTGAATGAAGTAGGATGTGTTTTTATCAACCAGTTTTACAGAGGGAAAACTGAGGCTTAGAGAGGTTAAGTGACTTGCTCAGATAAACAGATAACAATGAGGCAATGAAGCAAGCTGCTAACTCAAGTGTTCCTGACTCCAAGGCTAACATTCTATCCACTATGCCAAGTGGGTAGATGAGATGGAGGGGCAGAAGAGATGAGATCAGGAGTACATTTAGAAGGATGGCCTGGGCAAGTAGAGGTACCTCTTTATCAGACTGGAGTAAAAGAGAACAGAATTGGGGATGTCACAGAGTTGTGAAATACAGAAGAGAGGGGGTGGAAGATCAAAACAAATAGCCTCTTATTTTCCCAGCAAAGTATGAGGCAAGAACGCAGATGTAAGGGAGAGGGAATTTGGCTTGGGGGAGAGTTTTGGAACAATTACTGTGGGGTGTAAGGTAGATCCCACCGCTTCCAGAGTTCTGCCTATTAAGTGATTTTGTAAAATAGCTTGTTAAGCTATCATCCAATGACTCTCCTTTCTCATCCAAACTCGTGAGAGGAAGAGAAGAGAAAATAGTAGGCACTACCTACATTCATTGCTTTCACTTCCTGTCTTCTCACTTAATTCTCCATCTTTCCTAATCTAGCTTCCAACTTCATCATGCAAATGAAACTGCTCTCTCCAAAGTTACCAATGATCTTTTAATTGCCAAATCTAATGGATCTTTTCTCAATCTTCATGACTCTTGACCTCTCTACAGCATTTGACACTAATGACCACCTCTTCTTCTTGAATATTACTCTCTCCTCTCTTGAGTTTTCAAGGTACTGCTCTCCCCTGCTTATCCTCCTAACCACTCTTTTTCAGGCTCCTTTGCTGGATCACCCAAGACATACTCGTAAGTATGAGTGTACCCCAACGCTCTATCCTGGACCCTGTCCTCTCTTCTCTCTCACTTTGTGACCCGGTCGACTCCTCTAGTTTCATTCGTCACCTCTAAGCAGATGATTCCTATATCTAGCCCTAGTCTTTCTCCTGAGTTCTAGTCCCACCTATTAAAACACTTCAAACTGGATCTTTTTGAAGTATCTCAAACTCAATGGGTCTAAAACAGAATTAATTATCTCTCCCCTTTAACCTACTCCTTTTCAAATCTACACAATTTCTTGTCAAAGGAGACACCATTCTTCCAGCCACCCAATTTACCACATCTAAGTCATCCCTGACCTTATTCTCCCTCAATATACATATCCTATCATTTGCCAAATTTAGTAAACTCTATCTGCACAATATCTCTACCAACCAAGGCCTCTCTCCAGTTCTCTCCAAAAGTCAACTACCCTAGTTTAAACTCTCATCACCTGATCTCCCTGTAGGCCTCTCCCCTTTCCTTATCCATCCTGCACAAAGCTGCCAAAATGATATTCTTAAAGCACAGGTCTGTCCGTATCAATCCCTTCATCATTAAATTTCAATGGCTTCCTATTACATCTGTCAGGTCAAATAGAAATTTCTTTGCTTGACATTTGAAGACCTTCACAGCCTAGCTTCACATACTCTATATGACCAAATAACTTTTTAGCCATTTCTCACACACTACATCTCCCATCCCCTTGGCTTTGCATAGGCTGTCCCTAATGCCTAGAACTCAGTCCCCTCCTCTCCTCTAACCACTTAGAATACCTTGTTTCCTTCAAAGTTCATCTCAAGCACTACTTCTTACATGAGGTCTTTCTGATCCATCCACCTGCCAGTGCTTTCCCTCAAAGGTTACCTTATATTGATTTTGTGTGTGTGTGTGTATAGACAGATTAATTTGATATTATATATTATATAATGATAATAGCTAGCATTTTATATATCACTTTTAAGGTCTGCAAGGCACTTTACATATATCATCTGATTCTCACAACAATCCTGAGGAAAGTTCCATTATTATCCCCATTTTACAGATGAGGTAATTGAGTTTCAAAGAGATAAAGTGACATGCCCAGGATCATATATACAGTAAGAGGCTGGATTCAAACTCAGGCTTTCCTGACTCCAAGTCCAACACCTGTGCGTACACAATGTCTAAACTATGACAGCAAGAATTATTTAACTTTTTGCTGCGGCTCCTAGTACAATATCTGGCACATAACGAGCAATTAATCAATGCCTGTAGTTTGATGGATTAACACTTCATGACTAAATATAAACAAGTCCTGGTCTTTCTATGCTAAAACAACAACAACAACAACAAAAACCTTAGTTAGACCCTGCCACACGCTCAAGCTAGACAGATTCTAGGTCTCTCCCCTTTCACTACCCCCCAAAAAAGTAATCTCCACTCTTAGATTCTATTCCCTGAACAGCCACTAACTTTTCAACAAAGAGGAAAGGATGAGGAGAGTGGCACTCCCCTTCATTCTTATCTGAAATTAACAATGAAAGGCTGAACACACAAGATCTGGTACAGAAATACATAAAACTCAACAGGGAAAAAGCAGGTAGGGGGAGAGGAGGAATAAGAGGAAGAAGGATAACAGCAAGAGAGGAAGAATCACAAGCAAAACAAACTTCCTGATACTGAAAGGGGATCACAAGGAGGGAAAAAAGAAAAGCAAAGAACTAGAATATAAGGGATTACCTTAAACTGCCTCTTAGATAATTGGGAATGGCTTAACATACCATGGCATATGAATGTAATAACAATATTACTGTGCCATTATAAATGAAGAAACTGACAATTTCGGAGGATGTTAGGTAGTATGAACTGATGCACTGAAGTGACACTTCATACAAAGATAGCAACATTATAAGGAAAAATAACTTTCAAAAATTCAAAAACTCTGGTCAATGGAATAACCAACCATGTTCCAGAGGACATGTGATAAAACCATGCTAACAACTTCCTGAGAGAGAGGTGATGGACAGAAAGAAACATATACACATAGATGCATACATATATGGTGTGTATGTATATGTTTTAACATAGCCACTGTTTCATTTCATTTTGCTTGAGTCAAGTTGAGTCAACAAGCACTTAAGCACCTACTCTGTGCTATGTGAAGGAGATACAAAGAAAGGCAAATAACAGTACCTGCCCTCAAGGAGCTCACAGTCTAATGGAGGAGAAAGCTATGTACAGACAAGAAACACACAGTATAAAATAAAAAAACAGTCTTAGAAAGGAGGACTATCAATAAAGGGAATTGGGTAAAGGCTTCCTGCAGAAGGTAGGATTTGGCTAGAACCTAAAGGAGGTAAAGCTGAGGAGGGAAAGAATTCCAGACATGGTAAACAACTATTGAAAATTCAGAGAATCTGGGGATGGAGTATCATATTCAAGTAACAGTGAGGAAACCAGTGATACTGGATCACCGAGTATGTGGAGGAAGCTACAGATATTTATGACAAATGGCATTATTTTCTCTCATTCTCTTTCTCTGTTTTTAATTGGGGAGGGGGAGGAATAAAGGGGAACAGCCATTGATACCAAAAAAAAAAAAGGCAGCCATTGTAACATTTTTGAAAATGAACAGATGAGAACAGAAAGGAAATTCAGAAGGAAGCACAGACAAAGGCACTTTTGAGAGAAATCTGTAGAATTTAAAATACTTTTAAAAATAAGTAATATAAAATAGAGGTTCATGGTTTCATATAGAACTCTTTTTTTTGTGTTCTGCTGTATCAAAATGTTCTTTAAGTTCTGAATTTTTAAAAAAGGAATTTTAAAAAGAAAAAGAAAAGAAAAATGATTCAGGCATGTTTCCCACATCAAAAAATGAGTCATTTCCTGTCTGCTAAAAACATAGTTAATTTCAATGTTTTGTTTTTGCAATGTATAATAATAGTTGGATGAAAATGCATACCGTACTTGCTTTTTACTTGAAATACAAGACAAATTTATATAGTATTGCAAAATTAAAGCACAGGCATTCATTCACTCATATAGTCAAAGAAGGCTGAAACAAGCCTCATGTAAGCTCAAACAATACAGAAAACAGATGTTAACTGAAATGGCTTTCTGGTTGGTCTTCCTGCATTTCTCCATATTCTAGATCATTGCCAAATCCTGTCATATCTACCTTCATATCATCTTTCATATTCATTTTTTCCTCTTCACTAATATGAATGGTGATAATATTTGTAAAGTACTTAGCACAGTGCCTAATACATAGTTGGCACTTAATAAATGCTTGTTCCCTTCCCCTCCCCCAACTATAACCTTAATCCAGTCTCTCATCACCTTTGGCCTGGACTTCCGCAACAGCCTTCTAGCCAATCTCTCTGCTGAATCATTTGTCTGGGCAGAATCAAGCCACCAACTTGTTGAGGATCAAAATTAATACTAAGTTAGAAAAAAAGAATAAAAATGAGAAGACATGGCATGCAATATTAAAACAACTCCAAGCTGACCTATCTAAACAAGTTATTGAAACCAAAAAATATATTTGTATTCATTCTACCTATTCTTACCTGGTTCCTTCATTAGAAAGTAAGCTTCTTATAAGTAGAGATTATTTCATTCATTGTTATTGTATCCCTACCACCTAGCACAGTGTCTAGCACATAAAAGGTGCTTTATAAATTAAACTGAATGAGAAAAAAGCAATGAAATGAATTAAAATTCCCTAGGCAAGTTTAACTGATGTAAATCAACTGCCATAACTAAGAGACTAAAAACTTCAAAACTGCCTCCGTCTTTACTTACCTGCTAATAAGGCAGGTATGGGAATCAACAACTACACTGGTTTGCAAAATAAACTTGTTTGAAAAAATTTATGGAGGATGTTGGAAAATTAGGAGCAGTATCATCTTAAAACAGCAAAAAGCAGTAGAGAGAAAAACAAGTTCCAGAAAACTTAACAGGAAAAAAATTAAAACAAACAAAAAACACAGGGGCAACTAAGTGGCGCAGCAGTCAGGGCACCAGCCCTGGAATCAAAAGGAACTGAGTTCAAATCCAGTCTCAGACCAAACACCTGACACTTACTAGCTGTGTGACCCTGGACAAGTCACTTAACCCTAACTGCCTCGCCAAATCAAAAAAAAAAAACTTGATGGGACACCAAATTAAAAAGTCATTCCAAGGTCATTTAAAGATGAAAATGGTAAGAGAACAAGCAGACATAAGATGGATCAAATCTGCAAAGATGTTTTTAAGTAAAGTCTTTCACCATCAAGGACAATGAAACCACCACATTTGGATTTTTTTAAATAAAGTTTTCATGGACATGTTCTGTTTTTACACCACTCAAAATTCACCCTGTATGCTTCCCCTTTCCCTTTCTGAGAACTGTACCTTATATATATGTAGATAGATAGATAGATAGATAGATAGATAGATAGATAGATAGATAGATAGAAAGATATAGATTTTTTTTTTGGATAATTTGTCCCTCCTACCACTCCCCTCCTAATTGAGCAAACTCTTAAAATATAAAGCCCTCAATAGGTAGATGCTTAGTAAAGCAAAACAAATTTCCATACTGGCCAAGTCCAAAAATGTTATCTCATAGTGCATTTTAAATTCATCATCTCTGATAATAAGTGACATGTTTCAGCTTCATTCTTTTGGACTCACGGCTTACCACTGTGTTGCTCAAAGTTCCAAAGTCTTTCAAAGTGTTTTTTTCTATTAGGTTACTATCGCATAAATTTTTCTGCTAACTCTGAACCAAGTTTCATAGAGGTCCTCCCAGTCTCCTCTGAAACGGCCATTCCATAATCTTCTATGGCATGACAACAGTTCATTACATTCATATAATACAATGACGAACCATTTCCCGATAGAACATCTCCTTGGTTTCCAATTTTGTTGCTACTACAAAAAAAGCTGTCATAAATATTTTGTACATATTGGTTCTTCTCCTCTTTCTTTGATCTCTGTGTGGTACTGCTAGACAAGTCACTTAACCTCTGTCTCATTTTCCTCATAATTAAAAGGGGGAGAATAACAGTATTGACCTCTCAGGTTTGCTGTGTTCCCAATTTTTTAAATTATGATTTTTGAGATTCTTGACCACTTTTGTTCCTCCATATAAATTGTTATTTTTTTCCCTAGCTCTATAAAATATTCTTGTGAGAATACTGCAATGAATAAGTAAATTCATTAGGTAATACTGTCATTTTTATTACAATGGCTTGACCTAAACATGAACATTGTTTCTCCAAATTATTTAGGTCTGTAATTTCTGCAAAGAGTTTTATACAATTTTATATAATTTGTAGGTGAATAATGTTAATAGTCAAGCATTTACAAGCACCTTACAGTTTGCAAAACATTTTACAAATATCTCACTTCATCATCACAATAAATCTAGGAGGTTGGTGTTATTAATTATTCTTCTTTTACATATGAGGAAAATGAAGCAGAAGTGACTTGCCTCAGGTCACACACGGATTCCAACATCAATTATTGACATGCTTTGAGAGGAAGAATGTTGTAATCAGACTTGAAGAGGAAGTGGAAGAAAATCAGCTGAACTGCCTGTGGAAGAATACAAAGGTATTTTAATGACCCAGAGCTTCTCCCAGAAGCAAAGGGCCATCTTTTAAATATTTTCTTCAGGATTGTGGATCACCCAAAGAAAATGGAGAGGCACTTTGGGCTTGGCAGGGTGTAACACATTACAAACAAGGAATTACAAAATGAAAACAGTATAAAAATGACATCAAGGAAATGGAGATAGACTGGGGGGAGGGGAGGATCCATGTAGTCAATATTAAGAGAAAAACAACAGACAAGTCACATGTTACAATGATATACTGTCTATGTAAAAAAACAGAGGAAGGCACCTAACACATTAGGTAAAATGCAGCAACTTGATAGGAGAACACGAACAATTGGATAGGCAGGATAGGCAGCTACAGATGGGGTTGTGATCCACATCCTTGGAAGAAAGAATCACAATGATGAGAAAAGATCCATTTGAGTATCTAAAAGTATAAGGCTTCAGTTAAGCTAGTAATTATCCTTCACTATAAAAAGCCACAAACTAGAACCTCTTCAAGGATTACATTGTTTTCCTCTGAACATTATCCTTGATATAGATAGATAAATAGATAGAGAGATAGATAGATATACATACACACACATACACACACCTGTAAAACCTGTTTTTGTTGTTTCTTTGTGACATCATCACCTGTCCTTAAATAGCATTGCATCATCTCTAAATAAACTTCTTACTCTGAATGGGGGAGAAGAGATTTAATGGTTGTTCCTCTAAACCAAAACAATTATCTGTCCTCTAAACCAAAACAAGCATAAACAAGATATAATAAGCCAAGACAGCAAGCATGCATGTTTTTATTTTGTTTTGTTGAGGGGTGGGTGATGGGTGTCCATTTAAATTTTCTAGAGTTATATACAGTGTACACAGCCTGAAGTATAGGATCAGGGAGGAACTAAATAAAATTGAACAGTGAAGACCCTGAATAGCTTTCCAACCCTTCAAACAAAATTATAAATATTAGAGCTAGAAGGAATCTTGAAGATTATCTAACCATTTAAAATGTGTAAACTGAAGCCCAAAAAAGTGAAATAAGTAGCCTAAGATAATATAACTAAGCTACAGAACTGAGGCTAGAATACTGGTTTCCTGATTCCCTGATAAAGCACTCTTTTCCCTTATGATACCATGCAATACCTTCATTCTTTTGAAAAGTTATCAATTCCATGGTTCATACAAAGTCTTTTTACTGTTCTTTCTTTGTAAAGAGAAATGTTTATATTATGGGGTTCCTGTCAAGTTCATAATAATAAAAAGTAAAGTTTTTCCCATTATTAATTTTCCCATCACACTGAATCCAATCGATTTTTGCTTACCCAAATGAACAGAAGTAAGTAGAGGTGTGAGAAGAGGAGTAGAGGTAACAAATAATATAAAAGTTTGCTTATATTTGGCTTTGGACTGTGTTTTTCAATTTATACTGGAATATATAGACATTTGTTACTTTCTGAGAATTCACTTTGAATAAAATAATGAAACTATACTATGAAAAACTTTCAGAAGGACATAAAGTATCAAATTTCCTCATCCTGAATCCTCCACCCTGACATTCCTCCTTTGCTGGAAATAAACAGCTGTATTCTAGAACTGAAACAAAGCACCAGCATAAACAGATCTAATCTGTTATCACACCTGCCAGGACCATAAATAAGTTTTCAATTTCAAAATGACATTCTACAGAGATGAAGATTTAAAAAAAAAAAAAGAAAAGAAAAAGAAACTGTAAAGTCAAATTAAGAAAATTAAATACTATCAATAGAGGCAGATATACTACCAACAATGCAGGTAATTAAGAAAACTACTGTAAGCACTGTCAAATTTTAACCTTGCTGAATCTACAAGTGACTATTAGAGAAATGACAAGTGCAAAAATCCATTCCAACTCAAATTTTTTTTTAATTTGGATTATTCTCGTCTGACGACCTCTAATCTTACATCTCCAATTACCTTTCAGACATCTCAAACTGGATGTCCTGTAGACATTTTGAAATAAATATGTCCAAAAACAAACTCATTTTCTATCCCTCTAAACTCTCCTCATCTCCTACTTTGTCTATTACTGTGGAGGACAACACCATCCTCTCAGTCCCTCAAGCTTGCAACCTAAATATCTTACTTGATCTCCCTACTATTTTTCACCCCTCATATCCAATCTGTTGCTAACAGATGTCGATTTCACCTTTACAAAATCTCTCCAATAAGTCGCTACTTCTCACTTTTGACACTGCCACTACTCTAATATAGGCCCTCATCACTTCACACTTGGACTAGTGAAAAAGCTTGTTAGTGAGACTGTTTTGTCTCATGTCTCTCCCTACTTCAATCCATCTTCCATTCAGCCACTAACTACAATGACTTTCCTAAAGTGCAGATCAAACCACATCACAACCCTACTCAATAAACTTCAGAACTATTCACCTCCAGGATCAAATACAAAATCCTGTTTGGAGTTCAAACCTCTTCATAATCTAGCCTCCTTCTACCTTTCCAATCTTCTTATAGGCTGCTCTCCGCACCAAGAAAAATTTTATAAACAAGGAAACAGGATCAAAAAAGTTCAAGATTTGCTCAGGATCACTGGGGTAGGATTCAGTCTCAGCTCACAGACTTTGCAAGGCCTGTGTTCTTATAAAATGCTATTCAGGAAGCTTCTCAATTACTTGCATTTCAAAAATCTGCCCATATCATTATTTTTCCCCCAAAGACCTGTACAATTTATGTGTACTGAATTCCCTCTCTGTTCTTACAACTATCACTTTAATACAGACCCTTATTCCCACACAACTGGACAGGCCAACTACAGAGGCCTCCCAACAGAGAACCAGAGAAGTACAATGAACTAGGGTGTTGAATGAATAAGATATATCATTTTCAGACATGATCAATCTATTTGGTTTGACTATACACATTTGTTACAAGAGAGGACTTCCAGAGGGAGGTAGTTGTTAAGGGAGGGCTGGGAGACAGTAGTTGTGATAATGAGGCAAGAATTAATAATAGCTAGCATTTACATGGGCAGCTAGGCGGCACAGTAGGCAGAGTGTGAGGCCTATGAGGAAGACTCATCTTCCAGAGTTCAAATCTGACCTCAGACACTTAACTAGCTTGTGTGACTCTGGGCAAGTCACTTTAACCCCTTAATCCTGTTTGCTGCCTCAGTTTCTTCATTTATGAAATGAGTTGGAGAAGGAAATGGCAAACCACTCCAATATCT
The DNA here is from genome assembly GCF_003287225.1 of Phascolarctos cinereus. Classification (NCBI taxonomy): domain Eukaryota; kingdom Metazoa; phylum Chordata; class Mammalia; order Diprotodontia; family Phascolarctidae; genus Phascolarctos; species Phascolarctos cinereus. The sequence goes on from NW_027555736.1 coordinate 143,042,378, forward strand.
CTGCCAAGTAAACCCCAAATGGGGTCACAAAGAGTAGGATATGACTGAACAGCAATAAGCATTTATATAGCATCTGCTATAGCCCAGGCACTATATGCTAAAAACTTTACAATTATTATCTCATCTGATCCTCGTAACAATCCTTTAAGGCAGGTGCTATTATTATTTTCATTTTACAGATGAGAAAACGGAGGTAAATAGAGGTTAAGTGATTTACCCAAGGTCACACTGAGGCTGGATTTGAACTCAATATTCATGACTCCAGGCCCAGCACTCTATCCACTTTGCCACCTAGCTACTCCATTTAAAAAAAAAAATCAAGAGACATTTTTAAATCCTAAAAATGAAGGAAAAAAACCTAAGGAAATTCAAAAGGATATAGATAAGCAGGACAATTCCATTATCATCCTGTCAAATTTAATATATACTTTTAAAAAAGCAAACTAACTACATGTAATACTCTTTTCTGTATAGTGAAATATTCATTTGTGAAGTTAAGTTCATAATAAAAAGAAAATTAAATTAAAAATACATAAAGAGGGGCAGCTAGGTGGTGCAGTGGATAGAGTACCAGGGACCTGAAATAAGGAAGACCTGAGTTCAAATCAGCTTCAGACACTTGACACTTACTAGCTGTGTGACCTTAGGCAAGTCACTTAACCCCGACTGCCTCACTACCCCCCCCAAAAATACATAAAAAATAAAGAGGAAGAGTATATAGGAAGACTTATACAAAACTGATAGAAAGTAAACAGAACCAAGAAAACAATATGTACAACAATGTGAAAGGAAACAACAACCAAAAAAATCTAAACTGAATGCTGTAAAATAATAGTGACCAAGTCTAGCCCCAAAGAAGAGATATGAGAATATACCCCGTTCCTCGCCTTCCTTCTAGGGTTGAGGGGCTATGGATATTGAAAATAGCATATACTGTCAGATCTGCAGTGTTGCAAGATCGCGGATTTGCAGTTTTTTTGAATGAGGGCTTTTTTGTCATTTTCATATTGTTATAAGGCATATATCAGGAATGTAGATGTCAAAAAAAATCAATAAAAATTGTTCAATAAAGAAAAGAGGGGGAAAAAACCCTCCAGTCTGACTCCCACCTCCACACTTATTTCATCTTGCTCCTCTTCACCCACACACTATACTCTAACCAACTGGCCTAGCTGTTCTCTTAACTCAATCTGCTATCTCCAGTACCCCGATCTTCATGAATGCTAGCCTCCATTGCTGATATGCTCTTTCTCCTTATTTTTAATTCTCAAAATCCCTAGAATCCATCAAGCTTCAGTTCAAGCACCACTTCTAATATGGGACTTTTCCTTAGCTCCCAGTTATTATTTCTCTCTCCCTGTGAATTTACATTGTATATAATTTATAATTGAAAGGCAGTGTGATCTAGTGAGTCAGGAACCAGTCTTGTAACCCGAAAGATTTAAATTCGTGCTGTCTCACTCAACCTGGCTATATAATACCCATGAGCAATTCACTTAACCTCTCAATCCCCCTAGCAATTCTCTGAAGTTGCAGTCTAAGTAGCAGAAGAGTTTCCAATCTACACTGATAAAATGAATTTCCTTAGCATAAGCTCCCCACACCAATAAAACCTTAGGTCAAGGCCAAAAAAAGTCATATTTTCTATCCGTATACCTCTTGTATTTTCCACGGTAAAACATTAGGTCCTTGAGGGCAGGACTGTTTCATTATTGTCTTTGTAGCCCTAGCATCTAATATAATGCCAGGCACATAGTAGACACCTGAATGTTTAAGTTATTGGCAAGATTTTTTATTTAAAATGAACTATGTTGGGGCAGCTAGATGGCACAACAGATAGAGAGCTCCAGCCTTGGAGTCAGAAGGACCCAAGTTCAAATTCAACTTCAAGACATTTGAAACTTACTGGCTGTGTGACCCTGGTAAAGTCACTTAACCCTAACTACCTCACCATTATAAGGCAATAAAATAAAATGAACATGTAAAACTACAGGGTCCTAAGCACCAAAGCACCCAAAAACACTGTCTGATGGAGAAAAATCGTACTCTTCTTCATTTCAGAAAACACTGATGAAGCTCCTACATGTAAAGATACGTCCCAGGTACTCACGTTACAAAGATAAAAATGACACACAGTCCCCGCTCCCAAAGGGCCTATGTTTTATCAAAAGATTTTGAGTGAATAGAAGAGGTTAATATAATACAAAGTAAGAAGTGATAGGATAAAGGACAGATCCAAACAATATTTGAGAAGTGAAAACACCCTAATACATATTCTTCTACAGTACATCTAATATAAAACAAGGTGGGGTTTGGAGGGAATGTCACAGACTACACTGTGGTAAATCTATCTGCAGTTCAGATAGAGAAAGAAAACCCGGCTACAGTGGCATAATTTGTTGTTGTTCAGTCATTTCGGTCACATCTGATTCTTCATCACCCCAGCTGGCATTTTCTTGGCAAAGATATGGAGTGGTCTGCCATTTCAATCTCCAGTTTATTTTACACATGAGGAAACTGAGGCAAACAAGGTTAAGTGACTTGTTCAGGGTCATGCAGCTAGTTAAGCGTCTGAAGCCAAATCTGAACTCAGGTTTTCCTAACTCCAGGCCCAGTGCTCTATATAGCCACTGGCACCACTCAGCTGCCCCAGAGTAGTGTAAGGGATATGCCAAATACAATTCCAAACTATTTTAATAGAAAAGTCTACACACAACCAATCAATAAGTATTTATTAAGTGCCTACAGAATGCTAGGCACAAAAGGTAACAATGTAACACACAAACTTTAATTCAAAGTGATTTTTCCTATGCTTTTCATAGCGTTAACTACAATATGCAATGAAGTACCTAAAATGCTTTCCAGCATTAGAGCAATGATTCTATATTAAAAATGCTATATACAAAAATGTCATAAGCTCTGTGTGCCTCTGTTATCTCCGTATCTTTAAAATGGACTAAATGATCACATTTATTCTGCAAGCTGTCAATCCAAAAACTGTACTATGGATTGTGACAAGTTTGTTTTGAAACATTAAAAAAGCCTAATTTACATAAACTAAATAAATCTCCCTTTAATTTTGTTTCATACCAAGGGCACTGATCTTCATGATGTGCCAAAGTGGTCTTTCCATCTACTGGGTCTTTCTCACACCCCTGAAAAGGATCAGAGCGCTAAGATCATGTACAAAAAGCACAATATGCTGATATGGAAACAAAAATCAGAATAAAGTAGAGAGAGTCAAAAGTGAGCCCTATTCAATCGACAAAAGTACCTACTAATGTACCAGGCACTGCCTAGATACAACAGGGATACAAAAACAAAAATCATACAGTCGTTGCACTCAAACAAGAACTAGTAGACAGCTTCCAACTCAGCCTCTCCTGACTATCCCCCACCAATGCAAACTCCTAGAACTGCTGACGCAGTACCCAATCAGGCCACATCCACCAAATTCAAGTCTATCAAATGAAAAGGGATCAGTGGAACAAAACAATTTCTATGACCACACGAGAGTCCCAAGAGAAGAGTAGTTAAATTGGATTAAAGTACTTGTTCTTTCCTTAGACTAGCTCAAAATTTAATTCTATTTAGCACGTCTTTATTAAGTCACAGGATCACAGGATCTTAGATTTAGAGTTGGAAAGATTGTCAGAGGCCATTTAGTCCAACCTCCCTCCCAATTTTACAGGTGAGGAAGTGAGGCCAAGGTGGATTAAATGAGTAGCTATCATCACAGAGGTAGTGTCAGAAGCAGGCTTTGACCAGGTCCTCTTACTGCAAAGCCAGTGCCCTTTCTACTATACATGCTGACCCAGCCTAAAGGGACTTCTGCAGAGAGAGGGAAAACTTTCTCTATTTGCTCAGCATTGTGCCCCAAGATCCCAGGGCCCATTCACTTATCAGATAACATATCTAGCACCTGCCTTTAAGCAGACTCTGTCCCTGAACAACACTGCCAGATTCATCTTTCTAAAGTACCCTTTTCCAAGGAAACCTGGGTTGCAGAGAACCAATTCAGTGTTTGCCAACCTTTTTCAATGATGAGGACTTCTTTTTAAGGTTAAAAAAGTCCTCAGACCCCCTGAATAGGAGTTAAAATACTAGTTTCTGGTGACTGAAAAAGTACATAATCTATGAATTCAATAATGCTTTTAGGTGAATTTGAATTTTATTGATCATAAATGCAGCAGCATACGAAAAAATGATATGAATTTGTTCAAGACATTTATTCAGCCTATTGAAAGCATATTTGCTTACTTATTTGATTCATATATACAGATTCCTCCTTACAAACCAAAAGTTTGGGAGCCACTGCCTGATGTACCAGTCCCTTTCCAGGCCATTATATGGTTCTAAGTTATATTGATTAGATAGTTATCATAGAATTGACAATTCAAAACATCACTGGATTCAACACTGGATTCAGCCCAGTGTCTTCAAGCAGTTAAGAATTATCACCCTCATTTTGTCAATGAGGCAAAGTCACACAGCTAACAAAGAGTAAAGCTAGAGCCTCCTCAAACACTGTACAATATTATTTCTGCTGTGCCACATTATCAAACGGAATAATTTCTCATGTCGGAGTTGTTTCATTTTGCCACTAAAATGTGATGGAATGATTTTCTGAATCCCAAACTTTGAGGTCTTAAAAGTTCCATCTTCAAGAGTATTGTCTTCCGTCTTTCATGGAAATTTGATGGGTTCTGAATACACAGAGTTATAATTCATATTGTTCTAAGCACAAACACACCAACAGGCACTATGCAAACCACAGGGAAAATGGTTTTAGCAACAATTTTAAGTTTTCCTAGATTAACCTTCACAACAAGTATTTTAAAGAACAAGAATCTTCAATCACTGTTACAAGTCTTGCTGAACTTAATGGTACTTAATGAACAACCACAACTAGATGGCAAACTTCATTCATATTTACTGATCATTTCACTAAACACATAATCCATATGTATTAGGACATTTTTAGTAAACAAAGTTCTGAAATTTTCTTTCTATAATAAAAGAGCATGACAATAATGGCAGGAACCTATGATTAATGCATTTATTACACAGCATGTTTTAAAATCAATTATCTGAACAAAGAAAAATACAGAAGTAGAATCAGGGGTCTTACCTGGAATTTTATTTAAGTTCCTGGTACTTCAAGGGACTCAGTATGGGGTTTCTTAAATTCTAATGTTAACCTATAACAGGAAAAATTAGAAGGGGCAAGAAGAATAAATCACCTATTCCATGCAATCTCACAACCATGATTTTTCATTAATGGGGCAAATAAAGTCTTAAATAATTTTGTCAGTAGATCTCATCAGTAAAGTCCCAATGCGGAAAAACCCTCCACTGACGCAGACTGGCATTTTGCCTTTACTTACTGTAAAAGTTCTCTTAAGAAAACTAAACATGATTATGGAGAATCTGCTTCCCAATTAGAATGTAGTTACACAACTCTGAAATTCAAGTTTGTAACATATCACAACAGACGTCTGCTATTGTGGGTCTTTTTTTTTATCCTAACACTAAATTCTTCCCCACCACAATAATATTCCAAGTTTTCTGTCATTTAAGCTTCAAATCTAAAGTCTGAGAGTTTTTTTATTATGACTATTCTTTTACACTAAACAATTGTTTAAAAGAAGAGAATTTTAATATGCACTAAAATGAATCCCCTAAAACTAGCAAAATCCATATTACATTATCTAAGGTCTTCTCCAATTCAGTTTTAAAGATCATTTTATATTTAATACTTTTGTATTTATCTACTCTTCTACATACCAGAATTATGTGGACACCAAATAGATTAATACCTAGATAGAAATGAATGGTTTACAGCCATCATATGCAAATAGCACATCTAGAAACTTAAGAGGCAAAGCAATAATAATAACAAGATGCACAAAACTGAAGGCAACTCAAGGACCTTAAGAGGTCATTTAATTCATCAACTGACAATTATTCCAGACTTTAGAAACTATTCCAATTTTTTTTCTTTTTATCTCCAGACTCCCAACCTCCCTCATAAATTCATTTCAACATGAAATGACTGTCATGTGACTGGGGAAGTATTACGTTAGTGGGGTTTTTTGCCTTTATCAAATCCCAAGGTTTGTGTATACATGTGTGCACTGTGCATAATCAGACTGTCACATTCACCTCCTCTTCTATCCCCCCAAATCCCTAAAACCATTTCTAAACTAGCAATACAACATAACACTTTGGACTACAGAATTACCGGTAATCAATTTTGTAAAAACTCTTCAGACAAAAAAGTGTTTTTCCGTAATCTATCAAGAGTTCCTCCTATTTCAAAAAACCCTATTCATTTTCAATATCACAGACAGAATTAGGGGGGGAAAACCCTTTCATGCACTAGATCCAAATACACAGCAGAAAAATATTTTACTTTAAAAAACCATAGAGCCAAGAATCAATTGGAAGGGGAAAGGTTAGAATGACAGAAAGAGGTAGTGAAGAGAGAGCTCAGTCATGATGGTGAACAAACACAATTTTAACCAAAATGGGTGGAGGAAGTCTCAGTCAACTTTTTAAAAAAAAAAAGGCATTTTCGGTAAATATTTAAATGGCAAGTGATCAAACAGAGGACCCTGTAGCGTCAATAACTAAGGGCAATCTTTTTTTTTTTACTGTTTTAAATGTTGCTCCTATATTTCAGTTATATTTTAGAATGAATAGCCTGTCTTTTACATAACCTCTAAGAAGAAAAAAGTGCACCTGTAGCCGGGCCCCTTCACCCACCACCTTCCACCCATAAATGCACCATCTACACAATATTCCTTGGGACTCGGCTATTAACAGCACCATCATCCTGCTGGACTGGCCTCCAAGGCACCTTCCATTTCTAAATCTATGATCACGTCTAGGGTTAAATACTGCGTGTATGTAACTTCACCTACGGGTTGGACAGGCGTTATTAAAAAAAAAATTAAGGCGGGGTGGGGGGAAGAGATATAGTTTTACCCAGTTACGAGCAAAACCCGAAGGCAGGTAACACACACGTTATCCCAAACTCCTTCTAGAACTCACCACCCACAAAAGCGGGAGCCGGGGGCTGGTCGAGGTGCTCCCTCTCCCCCAGCATCAGCCCCGGGGGAGAGGGTCGGGCCGCCGCCCTCCTGCTCCTCCAGCTCCCCGAGGACCCAAGGGGGGAGGGGCGCTCGTTAGCGGATAAAGGGGGAGGGTGGGGAGGGGAAGGAGAAAAGGAGAGGGAGCTCAGAGGCGCGACACCCCCTCCCACACACGCCCCCCCAACAGCGGAGGCGGACTGCAGAGGGATGGGGTCCCTTTGCCGGTTAACCCGAGAAGCTTCGGGGTCAAATGAGGCTTCCGAACGGTCCCGGGAAAAAGAAGGGGGGATAGACAGAGAGAGTCCAAGGAGCTGCTGCCGGGCCCAGGGAGGAGCCCCCCTCAGGCCGCGCCCGCAGCCACTGACTCCCCACCGTCAGGCGGACACCCGCCAGCTGCGGCGGGTCGGCGACCCGCACAGCCCCGGCCAGCCCTTCCCGAACGCGCGGGAGGCAGGCAGGGAGAGCCGAGAAGAGGGAGGAGGCGTTACCGTGAACAGCTCCGGGAGCTGGCGGGGCTGGGTGGACGGAGCCGACACCGGCTCAGGCTCCGGTTCTGACTTCGGCTGCGACTCGGGCTCGGGCTCCGAGGCGGCAGCGGCAGCGGCAGCGGCAGCGGCAGCGGCAGCAGCGGCCGCGTCCTTTATTTTTGCTGCAGCAGCGGCGACTTGTCAAAGGGAAAGACGTAAGAAGCGGCGGACGAGTCTCGCGGGACTTGGGCGGAACTCTCGCGCAGCCTAGAGCCCTATCTCGCCTCCCCTTTCCCCTCCCCCCAACCCCAGCCCTTCGGGTCCAGATGGGGAGGGGAGGGGAGGGGAGGAGAAGGGAGGAGGTGGAAGCCTAGGGAAGAGGCAGGAGGTAGAAGGGTGAATGGAAATGTAATTAATTGGAAAGAGGAGGAGGAGGAGGGAAAAAACAGAATGCCAAGTTCACACTGCATGCCTAACACACCCACCTTGTTCTTTGTCTTCCTTTGGGAGGCTGCTTGTATTAGCACACTCCATCTGCCGTCAAGGAGACCTCGTCTCACTTTTCCTAACTCTCCAAGAAAAAAAATTGCATCCTAGCCCCCTCCCCCATAAGTCACAATTGCCTTAAAGTCATGGATATTACAACGTACCAAATGAATAGTTATTCCCCCGTTCAACCATCATGGGCAGTGAATCACCTTCTGTCTCCAGATCTTTAATGGGGGGGGGGAAATCATGCCACTTACTTTACTCGATTTTATCTGGACAAGGAAACACTACTAGACTCGAGACCATTAACCCCAGCGCAATGTTTCAGACTAGACCAAGAGCACACGTGTTTTGCTCTCTAGCAGAATAAAGTTGACAACTGGCCAGAAATGTCGGGAGCCACACCTCTTTATCTCAAACATGCTCACACAGCTTTTTGAACTCTCTATCTGCCTTCTCACAGGGCTAAAAACCTGTGGTTGGTCAAGTTCAACAACATTGAAGCGTTTCAGTTGACCTACTTCTATCTGATCCTGCAGTTGTAGGCAAAAGGAAGACAGAACCTAATGAGCAGGGCCTGCCCCTTCTTAGAATTCTTTTCTATTATAGAGTACTTATCAAATTACTATTTAAAGGACTTGCACCCTGTGATCATAACATTCTCTCTCCAATGTGGCTTCCACTTTCCTTTCTGTTCACTGCTTTTTGCCAATCAACAAGCACTATATCTATCATTCCATTCTTTCATTCAACAAATATTTTTGACCATTTTATTATGCACCAGCCCATGAGTGAGACTTGCAAAGTAATAAAAGGTAGATCACCAACAACCAGAGGCTTGAAATCTAATAGTAATAATAGCTTATATTTATGTGACACCTTATGGTTTACAAAGCGCTTTCACGAAATCAGAGTTGTAAGGCCAACAACTATAGTAAAAAATACTACATTAAGCAAATTGTACAGAGTGTGTGCCACAGAGGTTCAAAAGAAGGACAGAGACCTATTAGAAAGTTTATGTGTATATCTGGATCACTTTATATATTTTACATATATTTCATATGTGTTTATATATCCTTTATATATTTATATAGCATTTTCTATTATGTTTATATTTCGTATATTATTAATATCTTTGCATGTACCTTATTACATTTTGATTGAGATAATATAATGGGGGGGAACAGATATGTGGTGAAGTAGTTAGAGTACCAGGCCTAGTGTCAAGAAGACTATCTTCCTGAGTTCAAATCTGGCCTCACTACCTGTATGACCCTGGGCAAGTCACTTAACCCTGTTGACTTCAGTTTCCTCATCCATAAAATGACTTGGAGAAGGAAATGGCAAAGCACTCCAGTATCTTTGCCAAAAAAACTCCAAATGGGGTCAGGAAGAGTCAGACGCTACTGAAAAAACAACTGAACAAAAATAGAGAGCAGGGACAGGAAGGACAGGAAAAGTAAGACCATTAAGCCAAGTCCCATCATTATCCATATAATTTGGTAAATGGTTGGTAATTCCATTCATTCATTAAGCATTCAGTAAGCATTTGCTTACAAAATGTTTAACACCTAGAGGCAATGCATTGTGCTCTAAACAGACTACCCTTACAATAATTCATTTCATTGTCATTTTTCTTGAATTTGTAAGCTACAATATCTGTTCTCCTTGCAGTAAAGGAAAGGTATCCATCTCTTTGGATAAACCTAAATACAGATTTATCCAAAAAAAGCAGATTAATTACTCTTCTTCCAACCCAATTTGGAGGGAAAGGAAGTAAACAAACCAAATAGCAATATACTCTTGGTAAATACAATTAGCATCAAGAATCCCCTTCCCTCTTCCACAATCTCCTGAGTCTCTCCCTCTCTCTCCCCACGATACTACTATTGTCATTTTAACAAGATTTCAACTTTTTAGAAAAATATCAGTAGGTATGAAGTCCATACAGTGTGAGTTGCCTCAGATAGACTTTCCTAGGGTCCAACAATTTCTCATTTGAACAGACATTTTATTAAGTGCCTATTATGCGCAAGTCACTGTTAGGGACTTGAGATGCAAAGACACACACACACACAAAATTTCTTTACTCAAGGAGTTTACATTCTGCTGGGTTTTGTGATGCGTAAACAGGTAAGTAGAAGATTATTTGAAAAAGGAGAAATTATCAATAACAAGGGAGAATCAGGAAAGGCTTAATAGCAGTAGCGTCTGGACTGAACTTTAAAAGAAGCTAAGGATTCCAAAAGGTGGAGGTAACAATTGCAAGCATGATGGACAGCCTGTGTAAAGGCAGGATGGTGGGAGATATAATACTCCCAGTAACAAAGATTTCCATCTGCCACCCATCTCCAATCTCTAATTACAATTTTGCCCAAATTGGACATAGTCCATTATAATATATCACTTCTATTCCGTCCCATATATTATGTGCTTCTATATACCGTATAACGGAAGCATCAAGCCAATGCAAAGAAAAATCAACAAGTGATGTAGCTTTTTTTTCTCTGTTTTTGAACAAAGGAAATAAGGCCAGGTCAGGGATAAAGATGTGAAGAGAGCCTAGAAAGGCCTAAGGCAGCTTATATGGGGGGGGAGGGGGGACATAACAGTGCAGAGAGCTAAAAAGGGAAGCACATTCGTGTACAGAGGAAAGGACCCCTTTGCTTAATGAGTCTTGTCAGAAGAAATGAGTACAACTGCATGTTTCAAATATACATGCACGCAATACATTAAATCATGACACAAATGAATTTCATGAAGATTCACAAACAGGTCCAACAAATTGGTCAGCCGAGGTTGGAGGCACAAAAGTAGATTTCTATACAAGGAGGAGAATAGGGGACTGGTGACATTTGAACCCCTCTCTCATCTAAAGTACCCAAAGAGAGAAGAATACACAGACACAGAGCTAGTTACAGAAATACTTTTTCAATCAAGAGGGAAACAGGAGAAAAAGGCATTAAGAAAATGGTAGGAAATAAGAGGGAGGGTAGATTAAAGGAGGAATTAGAAGCAAAACAAACTATTAAAGAAGGGCAGGGAGGGAAAAAAAGTAATTTTAAAGATATATAGGGAATTGAGTCAAATTGTAAAGATTAAGAGCCGTTCCTCAATTGACAAATAGCCAAAGGATATGACTAGGCAATTTTTAGAAGAAGAAAGCCAAGCTATGGATAGCCATACAAAAATGCTCTTAATCACTGATGATTTAGAGAATTGCAAATTAAAACAACCCTGAAGTAGCAATGCATACCTATCTGACTGGCAAAATTGGCAAAAAAGGAAAGTGACAAATTCTGGAGGGGCTGTGGGAAAACAGGTAGATTAAAGCAGTGTTGGTGGAACAGTGAACTGGTCCAGCCATTCTAGAAAGCAATTTAGAATCATGCCCCAAAGCTATTAAACTGTGCCATACCCTTTGACCTAGCAAAACCACTATACCTCCATATATATATATATATATATATATATATATATATATATATATATGTATGCAACACATACATACATGTTGTTTAGTCATTTTTCAATCCTGTCTGACTCTTCATGACCCCATTTGGGGTTTTCTTGTCAAAGATAGAGTGTTTTGCCATTTCCTTCTCTAGCTCATTTTACAGATGAGGAAACTGAGGTAAACAGGGTTGAGTGACTTGCCCAGGGTCACATAGCTAGTAAGTGTCTGAGGCCAGATTTGAACTCAGGAAGATGAATCTTCCTAACTCCAAGTCTGCTGCTCTATCTACTGCACCACCTAGATTATGCACATGCAGTCATACAAAACATTACCATATTATCCATGTTGTAAAACAAAATGCAGACCAAAAAAATAAAACCAACCCAAGAATGACAAAGTTTAAAAAGTACACACCAATATGCATTCAGGCTCCATTAGTTCTTTCTCTGGATAGCATTTTTCATCATAAGTCCTTCAGAATTGTCTTAGATCTCAATTACACTTTAATCTTGTTTTGTCCTACTCAGGAATATTGTGGCCTCTATAGGCAAGGCCTCTTGTCTGATATCTCTGCTGTGGGAAACTAAGATGATTAGTTATCGAGAAGGTGTCAGCTAGCATTAGTAGTGTTTCCTCATCCAAGTTCCCTATGCCAAAGAAATCACAGTTTCTATTCCTATTTATAATATATATGCATGTATATATGTATATAAACACCTAACATATACATGTATTTTATATATAAGTGTGTATTGTGTGTGCATATACATACATACATACATACATATACACATTATAAAATGAAGGGATGGAGTAAATGACCTCAAAGGTCTCTTTTGGCTTGAAATCCATGACTTCCATACATACATACAGGAACTCCCTCCACCAAAGCAGATTTCAGCCCTGTGACTTAAGTACTAAATGCTACAGAGCTAAACCTGAAGCACATGAAAGGTAAGAGACTTCTCCAAGATCACAGAGCACTTATTTTTATGTGAATTTAGTATTTTGTTTTTCCTCAATTACATGTAAAAACAATTTTCAACATAGGTTTTTAAAACTGCATTCCAAATTCTCTTCCTCTCTCTACACCCCCATCATTAAGAAGGCAAGCAATTTGATATAGGTTATACATGTGCTACTAATTTTTAAAAGTGATATTTGAACCCAGGTCTTCCCAACACTTGGTCCAGCACTTTATTTGCTACTGCTAGACTTGCTCTCATAATATACTGAAAGTATACAAACATATGCTAAGTGCAAAATGAGTAATGCAGAATATGAGTACTAGCGGGATTCAGAGAAAGTAGTTATCACTACAGCCAGCTTGATCATGGGGTATTCTCCAGAGAGGTTAGGATTTGAGCTCACTCTTAATTGATTTTGATAGGTTGGAGAAGAAAGGAAAGGGAGGATGATTCAACATCATGAGAGGAACCATATGAACAAAGGCCCAAAGAGATGCTAAGGCGATATGTTTACAGGAACGTAAATGGACCAGTCAGACTAGACATAGGGCTGGAGTAGGCAAGATTATGAAGGATCTTAAATAAGTTGTTTTGAGGAACAAATGAAAATCTTTATAGAGTGCTTAGCACAGTGCCTGACACATAGTAGGTGCTATTATCATTATTGTTATTTATTAAATGTCAAGATAATTTATTTTGTCAAAATGAAGAGCTACTGATCATCTAGTCTATCTACTTGATTTTGCAGATGAGGAGATTGAGGCCCACAGAAAGTTGTGTCTTGCCTCTCCTCCAGAATACTTTCTTCTCTCTGGATTTTTGTGATACTTTCTCTTAGTTTTTGTCCTAATTGCTTGAGAGGTCTTTGATCTCCTTTACTGTATCATCATCCATGTCCCATGCCGTAATTTTAAAAGCACGCCTCCAGTATCTGTTCTGGGCCTTTTTCTATTCTTTCTCTACATTTTCTCTTCCCTTTTCATTGGTTCAATCTCTTTGCCTAGATCTATATAACCAGACCTAATCTCCTTCCTGAGCTCCAGACCTTCATCACTGAGTCCTTATTGGCAACTTCCAAATGGGTGCCTGTCGGTATGTCAAATTCAACATGTCCAGGTAGAACTCATTCTTCCTTCCAAATCTACCCTCTTCCTAATTTCCCTATTTCTGCCAAGGGCACCGCCATCATCCTAGTAATCCAACAGGACAATCTCAGAGTCATCCTCAACTCCCCCCCCTCAATCACCCCATATCAGTTGCCAATCTTGTTGATTCTGCCTTCACTGCTTTTGCATCCAGTCCTCTAGTCCTCTCTCCATCCACTATAACCACCCTAATTTGGTCCTCATCATGACTAGCTTTGACTATATTACAGTTGTCTCCTAGTTGGTTTCTCTCTGTTCCTAAAGCACAGCTCTGATGATTTCACTCCCAGGGTCAGAAAACTGCTGGCTCCTTCTTGTCTCTAGAACCAAATACAATTTCCTCTGTTTGACATTTCAAGCCCTCTAGAATCTGATACTAACCTATTTTTTTCACACTAATTACACATTACTCTCTTTCACAGTCTCCATCATCCAGCTAAACCAACTTATTTGCCTTTCTTCACACCTGACATTTCATCTTTGTTCTTCAGAACAGTTTGCACAAGCTGCTTCCCATGCATGGGATTCACTCTCTCCTTCCCTCCAATCTCTTAGAATTCCCATCTTCCTTCAAAGATCAGCTCAAATGCCACCTCCTGCACAAGACCTTTCCAGAAGGCAGGAGTTGCTAGTGCCTCCTGACCATTACCTTATATTTAGATTGTATGTATTTTGTGTTTACTTATATGTATAAAAATTGTTTCTTCTGATATAATTAGTAAGCTCCTTGAGAGCAAGGATTATTTCCTTTTTTTGTGTGTAAATACAGTGTCAGGCATATGGTAAATGCTTAACAAATGCTTGTTAATCATTCAATTTTACACAAGTAGTAAGAAATAGTGCTGGGAATTTAACCCGCGGATTGATTCCGAATTCATTCTTTCCACTTCATCATATTAAGAAGCTGTTGCAATTAGAATGAGACGTACATTTTTTAGGCATGGCCAATGTGGGAATTAGTCTCATTCAACTATGCATATTTCTTACAGGGCTTTTGTTTTTCTTTTTTTCTTTCTATTGGGGTGGAAGAGATGGAAGTGAAAATAGATTTTTGCTTATTTAAAAAAACTTAAGAGAAGCTGTTGAAATAGTTTAGGTGTGAATTTAAACAGTCTGAATAGGGTGTTAATGATGGAACTGGAAAGGACAGAGGAATATATACAAGGTCAGAATAATTTGTCATTATATGCAAGAGCAGACAAATACCAGAGAGGTCCAGAAACCAACACCCAAGCTGGATAATTAACATAGGACCTTTTTTTCCTTACCTGTCGTTCTGACCCAAAGAATATGATTCTTTTTTGATAGCCTTTTGACTTTCCCCAAAGGTCCTTCCTACCCATTTTCCTTGTGAAGGAGAGCTGATACACGTTTAATGATAGCCTAGAAATCACAACTTCTTCTGCTTTCTCCTACTGTATCTAAGAACAATCTGCCACGAGGAAGGTTTTACAATGTGGGACCATAGAGAGAGTGCTAGATTTAGAGTAGGAAGATCTGGATACAGAGTCTAGCACAATTATTAACTATTTAACCTTGGCAAATCACTTGACCTCAGTGGGTGTCAGCTTCATTTGCTGTAAAATAAATGGAATATTATTGTGATGTACAAAATTAGCTGAGATGGTTTCAGAGAAATCTGGGAAGACCTGATTGAAGTGGTGCAGAGTAAAGTGATCAAAAACAGGAGAATAATTTATACTATAATATCAACATTGTAAAAATGAACAATTTTGAAAGACTTAAAAACTCTGATCAGCAATAATCAACCATGATTCCAAAGGACCACTGATGTTGTCCAAAAGATCCACATTTTTTGGATGTGGGCTATATGGAAATCTATTTTGCTTGACTATGCTTATTTGTTACAAGAGTTTTTCTCTCCCCCTACCTCCCCCCCCCCCATATGTGAAATAAAAAGGAAGAAAAAGTAAATGCTTGATAATTGAAAAAAAATTTAAATTTAAAAAGTGGTCCAAGTAGCTGAAAACAGAAAAACCTCAATTCCTGAATAATAATCTATTTTTTTAAATGCCAACTTCCTCTACCCTTGAAACTATTTGGAAATGTAACTGTAATATCTCTGTATGAAACTAATTAAGGACCTCACTTCTTACTAAAAAACCAACTGATCTACCAGAAAGGCTAGAAGAGAAAGAGACATACTAAAAATAGAGTCACAAAATTAGAAGCAAGATTTTTGGACCTGGAGTAGTCAATCCCTTCTGCCACCACCACTGCTACTGCCACACAAGCCTTACAAATTTCTTATTTTGAGATGTTCCCCTAAGCTACTTCCTGGAGGAAACATCCCAAATATTTGAGAAAGGCATCCACTAAAACAAGATTAACAATCTCAGTCCTAGCCCAAATATACTTCTGTCCCTCCCTCCAACCTGCCTCACTATTCAATAGGAGCAGACTTCTTCATAGAATGTTGATAATTTCATTGTTTTGTTTCATCATAATGTCCCCATTTAATTGGGGTTGTCAGGCTAGCCTGTCTACCATCTGGGGTTGAAATTTTAGATCTTGGAATTGAAAAAAAAAAAGGCATGAGATCACAATTTTAGAGTTGAAAGGAACTCTAGTTCTAGTTCCATAACCGAAAAGGAATTCCTACTGTAATATATCTAACCCTGGAGTCATCTTAAAGATCTAGAAGGAGGAACAACTCACTAGAAAACTCACTACAAAAGACTTGGGCAACTGAGGCTGGATTTCCTGAACACTACAATTACCATGTCTGTCTTTATTGTCATCCTGACATAGCTGCACCTCCCTACCTCTACACTCCAATTGAGTGAGGGTGAGTAAAACTGGATATGGTGTTGAGCAAGATACAGGGTAGAGATGGCTAAGGGAGAGTTAGAATCCCCCACACTCATGGTGATTACCCATTTAGCCACCTTGATATTAGAATTTTAATAAGTCCCCATATGGCAACATTGAATTAGATTAATGCTTTTTTTTTATTTAAATGAGAGGGAGCTAGTATCAGTTTTGGGAGGTGTAACCTGCCTTTCTCTGTTCACCAAAGTGATATTCACCCACACACAACCTTCAGAGGTTTTTCTTTTCCCAAGTGACTGAGATTGACCAGTTACATAAATTAGATAGCAATAAAGCAATAAAATAAACCCAGTTTTTTTTCTATGAGAGACACAGGGCCCACCCTTGGCAAATCTCTGATGTCATCTTTTAATCATTTTCATATCCTCTTTCAGCATCCATTCACTTACTTTAGCATACTCCCCTTTAGCATCCAGTGCTTTCTTGCTTGTAGAACTTGGAGATGGAAAGAACCGTACAGATAACCTAGTCCAAGGCCAGATGTTACAACAGGGGAAGAAACTGAGGTCTCCGAGCTATAAAGACCCAGATATTTTCCAACTACCATTTTTCCAATCAAACTTATCTATTGAATCTCCTAATCTTGAATGTAGGCTAAGATGTTAATCTTTTATGAGGTTTCTTTAAAGGTAAGTTTCTACTTATGTCTCTATTGCCTTATGAGAGTCCCAATTTTGATTCTTCAGAGATTATGGTATTCTGGCACTACCAGGGGCATATTTGTATTAAAATATGGGTTTGTCAGGGAGCAGTTTGAGAATCAATGAAAGCACTGCACAATTTTCCAAAAGCAATCCAACATGTTTTCTTCCTTCTATTAAATTATGAGCCCAACTCATTATCCATCTGCAGTGTCTGTCCAATATGTATGTACTAACTTAGTGATCTATCCATCCAACAGCATGTCATAACCTGGGCAATAGACCTTTTCATCCATATGGTTTTCTCTTTGTTAGTTGTTTGATCTCTTTGGAGTAGCTGTGGAGCTCACTGAGAAAGCCTTTGGTATTCTAGGATTTAAGCAGGGCAATGTTATCTACAAATAAGAGCTTCTAGAGGATATTGATCTCTCCATGGAATTCCTCGTCCATGTAGCAAAAATAAGGGATAATAGATAGCCCAAATGCCCACTAAGTATTTTTAAAATTCAATTTCATTTTATTTTCAGTTCCAATTTCTCACCATTAAGTTTTAAAAATGCATTTTATTTTGTTAAATATTTCCCAATTACATGTAAAAAAATTTTAACATTCATTTAAAAAAAAATGTAAGTTCCAAATTCTCTCTCTTCCTCACATCCATTCCCCACCCCTTGAGAAGGCAAAGCAACATATCATTTATACATGTGAAGCCATACAAAACATATTTTTATATTAGCAAAACATATTCTGTATTAGTTGTAAAAGAAAGTATGCACACAAATAAGAAAAATAAAGAAAAATCTAAAAATTCTGCTTCCATCTGTACTATAGTTCATCAGTTTTCTCTCTGGAAGTGGATGGCATTTTTTTATCATGAATCTTTTAGAATTGTCTTTCACCATTAAGTTTTTTAAATAGTATTTTATTTTTTTCAAATACATGTAAAGATAATTTTTAACATTCTTTCTTTAAATAAAATTTTGAGTTCCAAATTTTCTCCCTCCCTCCTTCCCTAAGTCAGTAAGCAATTTGATATAGATTATATACATGCAATCATGTAAAACCTATTTCCACATTAGTCATGTTGTTTCACCATTAAGTTTTGAAAGATAAGAGGGATCTCTGCCTCTTAAGATGCCATGTTTCCCTCAAGACTCAGCTCAAAAAACCATCTTATGTGTGAATCCTTTCCTAATTCCTCTGGTTCTTGATGCCTTCTCTACTAGAATTTACCATGTATTTATTTTGTGAGAAGCAAGCAAGTCACTTAACCTTTTAGTGTTCTAAGCAAATCTATAAGACTGTGAGTTTCAGAGGAAGTCAATTGATAAGCATTTATTAAGCACCTACTACATACCAGGCATTGTGCTAAGCACTAGGGATACAAAGAAAGGCAAAATACATCTTACTTTCAAGGAGGTTGGGACCCACTGAGGAGATAATATGAAAACAAAGACCAAGAGGAAGGGAGAGAGAGAGAAAAAAAAAGATAGAGGGAGACAGAGAGGAGAAAGGAAGAGAGAAGAAAGAGAGAGGAGAGAAGGAAAAGAGAGAAGAGAGCAGGGGAGAAAGGAAGAAAAAGGAGAGAGGAGAAAAAGAAATAGAGAGAAAGGAGAAAGGAAGAAAGAGAGGGGGGAGAAAAAGAGAGGAGAGAGGAGAAAAAGAAATGGGGGAGAGAGAGAAAAAAAGAGAGAGAGGATAAATTGGAAATAATCTTAAAGGGAAGGCACTAGCATGGAGGGGATGAAGAAAGGCTTCCTGTAAAAGTTAGAATTCTTGCTGGGACTTAAAGGATACAAGGGAATTTAGGAGGGAGAGCATTCCAGGCATGGGAACCAGGCAATGAAATTGCCCAGAGTCTAGACATGGAGTGTCTTATCTGAAGAACACCAAGAAGGCCACTGTCTCTGGAATGCAGAATTTGTTGTTAGGAATATGGTATAAGAAGACTGGAAAAGTAGGAGGGGCCCAGGTTATGAAAGGCTTTGAATGCCAAACACAGGGCTTTATATTTGATCCTGGAGGCCATAAGGAGCCTCTGGAGTTTACTAAGTAGGGGGTGGGTTGTGTGTGACATGATCAGACCTGCACTTTAGGAAAAATCACAGGATTGGTGTGACTTGAGGCGGCAAGGGTAAGGAACAGATAATATATAGAAAGTGTAAGTGCTGACCATAAAGTGTTGAAAGACCCAAATGAAGACCTCTAGCACATTGATTTGATCTTATATAGAGGACTGGTGGGAAGAAATGGATACAAATCCCCAAGATCTTATATTCCAGTGAAATGCAACTTGTATACATTCAAGTAGACATGAGATCATGGGGGGAGGGGGTATGGAGAGAGAGAAACTAACAAACTGGGAGATCAGGAAAGGCTTTGAATAAGACAGTACCAGAGCAGAGCCTTGAAAAGAGATAAAGATCCTAAGGGGGGAGAGGTGAAGTGGAAGAACATTCCAGACATGGGAAGGCTAGGAGAATGGAAATGGAATGTTGAGTTCATGTAACACCCAGTATGCCAGTTTGGCCAGAACACACAATTGGCAAAGGAGAAAAATATGAAATAGCTCCAGAAAATCTGGAAAGGTAGGCTGGAGTCAGAATATAGAGGGTTTTATTTAAATACTGTTGTGGCATAGGCCTGACTCAGGCCTCAGTAGTTTAGATTTGACATGGGAACCAATTGAGACATTTATAAATCATTTAACAGTTAACAAAAAGAGATATGCTTAACTATAGTAGGAAAAGGATATTCAACAAGGAGAGGCATTGAGGATATCTCTTCATATAAGAAAAACTACCTTGCCTGCTTTACCCATCATGATCCACCAGCCAAGCCTTCAAATGGTCCTAGAGCTCCTGATGGATGGTTTGTACTTAATCAAAAAGGAAATGACATCAACATTTTGAGCCTTTAGTCTCCTAAACCAACTAAGTCTCTAGGAATGTCTCAATACCTTTTAAGGAAAAGTGAGCCTAAACTGCACAAGGGAAAAGGTTAGGATACTCTTCTGCTACAAATGCCAAGCTGAAGATTTTATCTTTTATTCTGGAGGTCACTGAAGATTTTTGATCAAAGGAATGACACAATCAAACTTGTGCTTTGGGAAGAATATTTTGGCAGCAGTGTGGAAGACATTATTCAAGGGAAAAGTAGCTAGAAGTAAGAAGAGCAATTAGAAGGCTACAGAAGTGTAGCCCATGCAAGGGTGATAAAGGCCTGAGTGGAGAGAAGACAGGAGAGGAGACAGTGCTTAGCATAGTTCCTGGTACATAGTCGCTCTTTAAAATGTTTATTAATTACCATGTAAGAAATGCTTTTGAAAGGAAGAAAGATAATGCATGCTTTTTTGGATATGTTGAATTTAAGATGCTTAATGAAATAACCAGGTTGAGGTTTCCAACAGGCAGCTGGTGATGAAGAAATGTTCAAGAAACAGATTAAGGCTTAATATATAAATTTGGGCATCATCAAAGTAGAGATGATAAATCACCAAGAGAAGGAGTGGAAAAAAGAGATTCCAGTGTCGTCAGAACCATCTACAATTAGGGGTCAGGAGATAGGTGATGATCTAGGAAAGTAGACAGGCAGGAGAACTAGGGATGGGCATTGTCATGGAAGCCAAAGGAGAAGAGAGTTCCAGGAGGAGAGAATAGTTGAATATCAGAAGCTTCAGAGGTCAAAGATGATGATAATAAAAAAAGCCATCCAGTTTAGCAATATGACAAGCTCCACTCAGCTCCCTTCTATTACTACCACCACCAATATCAGCTTCCTTGATTGGCCATGGTCCCATCCTCAATATGCTCAATCTCAACTTTAGTTTAAATACTTGTGACATTAGAAACTTGTTTCCAAGATGGTAGCCTATAACCACACTGGAGAAGACTCGAAATATTCTAGAAGTGGCATGACCCTGAGCAAGTCTCTCTGCCCAGTCAACTCTCTAAGACTATAAGGTGCAGAACAGATGCCAATCTTCATTGAGAGAAGGAATTCCTAACCAGAGTCTCCCTACAACAATGAAATAATAGGTCTGGTAAAAATAAAAAAATTGCTACTACAAAACTATTTTTGGTCGTGTTCAACAGCACTAAAATGGAACCTCAACAGAACCCAGAGCTCCAGTACCTTATTCACTTCCCTCTTGCAGCTTCATAAAAAAGTAAGGGGAGGATGGCACATAATAGAGAAAGCATGCAAGCTGTACCTTTCCCTTTTAGCCAGTACCCATATCCTAGCATGGTTTCCCCAAGGTCTCTTATGGCCCCTTAACTGTCAAACCCCATGACTTTTCCCTCCGTTTTCATCCATCCTAGTACAGGGGAAAGACTAGCACAGTGAAGCTGGAATCACAAGGGCTTGTATTCAAATTCTCTGTCTGACATTTACCATCTGTATGACTTTGGACAAGCCATTTAACCTCTCTCAGCTTCATCTGTAAAATGAGGGGGTTGGACCAGATGACTTCTTATGTCCGTTCTTGCCTAAATTTATGATTATTTTTTTCTTTGACTTTTCTGCTGTTGAACTATATTGATTGCTCTCCCCTCCTAGATATTCTCTCCTCTCTGGGCTTCAATGATACTGCTGTCCTCCTGACTATCTGACCATTCTCAGTTTTCTCTTCTTGAACACTACAACTTCCTTTATCTTCTACTTATATACTCATCAAGAGAAGGGAATATTCAGAGCCACATACATCATTCTTACTAAGCATAGAGTTTTAGAATTTAGCAAGTGTCACATGCTAGTCAATAAACATTGGTTAACATACCTTTTAAGTACCTACACTGTGCTAAGCACTGTCTCCTCTCCTGTCTTCTCTCCACTCAAAAGGCCTTTATTACCTTTGTGTGGACTACTTCAGTAGCCTCCTAATTAATTGGTCTTCCTACTTTCAGTCACTTCTTCCTTGAATAATCTGTCTTCCACAGATGTTCAGTCGTTTTCTAGTCCTGATTCTATGTGACCCCATTTGAGGTTTTCTTGACAAAATACTGGAATGGTTTGCCATTTCCTTCTCCAGCTCATTTTACAGATGAGAAAATTGAGGTAAACAGGGTTAGGTTACTTGCCCAGGGTCAGACAGCTAGTAGATATCTGAGGCCAGATTTGAACTAAGAAGATGAGTGTCCTTGACTCCAGGCCCAGAACTTTATCCACTTTTGCCACCTAGCTGCCTGAACTGCTGCCAAAACATTCTTTCCCAAATCCAATTTTTAGGACTGGCAATGTAGAAATATAACCCATGAGTAATTGATTATAGTCAACCAAATTCACAAGGAAATGATGAACAAATCAGAATGCTAATCTATGAATCTAAAATAAAGATTATGCCTTTCTAAGGATCAGAATGCTTGTTTCTGTAATCCAGAGCAGCCCTTTCTAGTATTAAGGTACCTAAGAAATCAAATAATTAATCATAAAGTTAATTCGGTGGACCCCAGCTTTTTAAAAATTAATTATTTTGATAGAATTTTAGGCTTAGAAGACATCTTAGGAGTCACTTTCTTACTGATTCAAGAATTTCTTCCCTGGCATCTTTGGGTCTATAGCCAGATTCTTTGGTCATCCCTGAAATCTCTCTGAGAGGCTGTGGATAGAGTACTAACTTAAAGTCCAGTCAACTTGAACTCTAGTCCTGCCTTTTACATTTACTAGCTGTGTTACCATAGGTGGGTCTCAACCTCCAAGTCTCAGTTTCCTGAATTGTAAAATGAGGATAATAATACAAAAATGCCTCCTCCCAGGGCTGTTTTGAGTTTTAAATGAAATCATTTATTTAGGGCACTCGGCATACTTTAAGGCACTACGTAAATGTCTGCGCTTGTTACTAAATCTGCCTTGCTGTGGCTTCCACCCGTTGTTCCTAGTTTGGAGAACACAGAACAACCCTAATTTCTTCTACATGACAAATATTCAGGTAAACTATATGCTCCCTTAACCTTATCTCATTCAAGCTAAGCATCATTACTTCCTTCAGTCATTTCCAATCTCTTCAGAGTAACTTCTTCCTCCCAGTGGTGCCTTCTGTACATCTTATTCCAGTATCTAGAGTGGACCAGATACTCGTGTGTGTGTGTGTGTGTGTGTGTGTGTGTGTGTGTGTGTGTGTGTGTGTGTGTGTCTCAGACAGTGAGGGATCAGCTGATAAATTTTTACTCTCTAGCTCCTTTCTGGAGAGTCTGCAGCCCTCTGTGCTTACATTTATATAGCATCTAGTCAGCAGCACATTTATAAACCTTATCTTGAACTAGGTCACTATGGGGAGCATTTCTGCAGTTCTTTAATCTCATCCATTACGATTGAGATACCTTCTTGTTATCCTCACTGAGTGATGTAACTTCAGGGAACTTGTAGCCCTCTAACCACTTATTACAAAAACAGCTTGACTGTAATAGGAAGAGAGGATTTGATCTGCTGAATGAACGAGGCCATCTACAGCCACACAATGTTCTTTCATCCACTGATCTGATTTTGATTACAATTTTTTGCTATTAGGAAAAAGGAAAAAAGTCTGGAACTCTATTACAGTCTCTTGTGCTGGATGAATGCCCTCAGTCTAATGCCCATTCTGCAGTAGAAGAGTTCTTACAAATACAGCCTTAAGCTGTTATCAAAAGACAAACTTGGGCTGACCTTGGGAATCCAGCTGATATACACACAGTTCAACCAAAAGCCCTGTGACTCTGCTCCTTGCCAAAGCTGCCAAGAGTAACAGAATTGACAAAGTGGGGTTATCACCAGCAGCCTAATCCCAACTGAATGACACAGACCAACATCTGATTAAAAAAAGAAAAGCAATTTGCAGTCAATTTGCTTCTCAGTTACTGCTGCTTCCTCTGTCTCATGATGGGGTTCTTTTTAATCCAACCCTCAACAAGAGATTCATTTAGTTATTCAACTCTCAAATTTTAGGTGCCTGAAAAAGTGCATAATGTTGCACTAGGTGTCATTGTCACAACTCTTCCAGTCACCTTAAAATGATTGATTTGTCCCAGGGTATGAATAGTCTTGTTTATCCATCTTGACAGTCAATGTGCAACGTTCCCTTCTCAGAAACCTCAGAAAGAAGAGATGCACATTTGGATAAAAATACACTTAAGGTTAAATCCCAAGCAGATCCAGGTACTTGGAGATACAATTGACCAACAAGCATTTATTCAGCACCTACTATGTGCAAACTCTTTCCTAGGTATTGAGGATACAAAGAATGAAACAATCCCTACTTAAATTATAATGGAACTCATATATACATATATAAGTATATATACATACACAATAAATACAAGGTGGTTTGGGAAATAGCACACTAAGAGTTAGGAAGATGAGAAAGACTTTATGTAGAAGGTAGCTTCCTTCTGCATCTAGAAGTAATTCTATGAGGTGGAGCTGAGGAGGCACTCCAGGCGGTGCAAAGTCACAGAAACAGGAGGCACAGTATCATGGGTAATAGAAAGAGGGCCAATTTGGCTGCATCACAGGGCCATAATGTATAATGAACCTGGAAAGATGCATTGGGGCTAGCTTATGAAAGGTTTTGAAAGTTAAACTGAGGAATTTATATTTTATCCTGGACGCAATAAGAAACCACTAGAGTTGACTGAGTAGAAAGATGACAGATCTGTGCTTAAGAAAAATCACTTTGGCATCAGTGTGAGAATAGATTAGGATGGGGAAAGACTTGAAGCAGAGGTAATTAGGAGGTTGTTCCGATTATCTAGGAAAGAGGCAATGAGAGCCTAAAGAGGGTAGCTGTGTGATTTGAAAGAAGGGGTTGTGGAAATTAAAATGGCAAGATTGGTAACTGATTGGACATGTGGGACTGAGAGAGAGGAGATGAGGATAATGCTTAAAGCTCTCAATCTGGGAGACTAGAAGGAAGGATGGAAGTATGGTGGTGCCTTCAGCAGCAATAGGCAAGTTTGGAAGAATAGAGGGTTTGGAAGGGAAAGGTAATAGGTTCAGTTTTGGACATATCCAGTTTGAAATATCCCTGGGACATCCAATTCAAAATGTCCAAAATGTATTTGGTGATGTAGTACCGAGGGTCGGGGAGGGGGAAAAGAAGGGCTACAGGCAGAACCTTCTACCTTAATGGTGCTGTGACATTTAATAACTGCTGAGTCAATAGTAATATCTTAGAGAGATGCAAAGACCAAGAACTATAGATGAATGTTCTCATTTGTTGAGTAATTTAAAAGACAGTTAATATTTTTACTCTCCCCTAAGAACTCTCCATTTCATTTCCCATAGTGACTGTTCCAAAATTTCTCCTCCCTTCTCAAGCCTCCCCATATCTCCCTCTTCCCCAGACTTCCATATCTGAGGACCTTGACTCTACTGAAAAATAGAAACCATTCACTTTATTCCCTCTTCTCCCCTTCTCTACATCTCACAATTCCTTTCCATTATTTCACATCCTCTCCTCCTTTACTCCAGTGTCTGATAAAGAGGAAGCCCTTGTCCTCACCAGAGCTAATACCTCTATGTATACTCTTGATCCTATTTTTCTCCTGTCTTCACCAGAAGATTGCCCTCACAATCATCCCTCCTCTCTACCTGATCTTCCATCTCTCCATAATCTACTGACCCCTTTGCTGCTGCCTACAAACATTCTTTACAAACATTTTGCAGTTTAATGGCATCTTCTTATTGTGCTATGTTATGGAAGTGCTTGTTTTATTTTATAAATTAAAAATAAAATAAATATTAAAAAAGGAGGAAATTTAGGGGCAATTATATGGCACAGTGGATAAGAGCACCTGTCCTGGAATCGGGAGGACCTGAGTTCAAATGTGACCTCAGATACTTACTATCTGTGTGACCCTGGGCAAGTCACTATATCCCAATTGCCTCCCCTCCTCCACCCCCCCCCAAAAAAAAAGAAGAAAAGAAATTTAAAAGTACTCTCACAAGATCCTGCCATCTTCTCAAGTTACAGCCAAACTCCCTCAAAAAAAAAAATAAAGCTACATTTGTTGAATCCATTTCCTTCACTCTTACTTTTCAACTCTTCATAATCTGCTGTCTGACCTTTTCACTCATCTGAAACTGCTCTCTCCAAAGTTACCAATGAGCACTTAATTGCCAAATCCAATAACCTTTTCTCAGCCCTCCTTTTCTTCAACCTTTCGGTAGTATTTGACACTGTTAAACACATTCTCCTTCTTGATACTTTGTCATTTCTGTTTTTTCGGATACTCCAGATTTTATTCAGACTTTCCTCTTACCTGTCTGACCTCTCCCCCCTTAAGTCTTCTTTGCTAGAACATCAGTCATATCCTGATCCCTAAATGTAGATGACATCAAGTTTCTGTCCTGGGACCCCTACTTTTTCCTCTATGTATTCCCTCTAGGTGACCTAATGAGCTTACACAGTTTCAATGATTAACTATATGTAGGTGACTCTGAGGTCTATGTATCCAATTCTCATCTTTTCCCCGAGTTCCAGTTCAGCATCTACTGATGTTTCTCTCTAGATGTGCTTATAGGAATCTCAAATTTTACATGTCCAAAACAGAACGAATTATTTCCCCCCCCAAAATCCACACTTTTCCTGAATTTCCCCATTTCTGTTTAAGAGCACCATCATTCTTCCAAGCACCTAGGTTCACCACCTCCAGGACATCTTCAACTCTTCACTCTTCCTCAACTCCCATATTTAGTCAGTTGGGAAGTCTTTTCAATTTTTACTTCCACAACATCCTCTCAAATCTCCAGCTTTCTACTCAATGACTTCTACTCTGGGTTCTTCCCTTCTCTCCTGGATAAGCACAAGAATCTCCTAACTGGTCTCCCTGCTTCCAGTTTTTCCCTTTTCCAGCCCATCCTTAAAATAAATACCAAACTGATATTCCTAAGGCACAGATTTAACCATGGCACTTGTTTAGCTATTAGCTGTGCAAATCTACTTTGTGTAGCTAGCTGTGAGATACATAAAAATCTTCAGAGGTTCCCTAAAGCTTTTACAAAGTCCTCAGCCTGGTATTTAAGAATCCCATTTACCTTTCCATTTTTATTTTATATTACTTCCCTTCATACATACCTCCCTTCTATTTTTGTTAAATTGGCCTATTAACTATTCCCCATATATAACTTCCCATCTTCCACCTCCGTGGCCTGACCCCCAGGTCTCCCTCCACCTGTAGGACTAGGTTACTTCCTTCACAAGCTCTCTTAAGTGTCAGTTCCTACGGGATCAGTTCCTAACAATTTCCCCATTAGTTAGTACATATACTTTGTATTTATTTATTGGTGTACACATTGTCTCTCTAATCAGTAGAATGCAAGCTCATTAACTGACTCTTTCCTTTTTGTGTTTGTATGTAGTCTTACAGTGTTGTCGAATTGTTTTGTTTTTTGTTTTTTGTTTTTTCAGTCCTCTCAGACTCTTCGTGACCCTATTTGGAGTTTTCTTGGCAGAAATACTGGAGTGGTTTGCCATTCCCTTCTCCAGGTCATTTTACAAATGAGGAAACTGAAGCAAACAGGGATAAGTGGCTTATCAGGGTCACATAGTGTCCGAGGCTGGATGTGAACTCAGGAAGATGAGTCTTCCTGACTCTAGGTCTGACTCTGACTGGGCCATTTGTGTACTTAATAAGTGCTTTTTGGTTAATTGATTGGTCAATAATAAATTATTTGGTTAATTGATTGGTACTCAGTTGTATGACAGAGACCACATTTTTAATCACTGTTGTTTAATTAAATCTTTTTATCCCTCAGAATGCCTAGCATAGCCTTGTATAAGGTAGGAATTGAAATATTTATTGAAAGAATAAATTAACAAGTGGATCTGGTCAACTTCTTCCCATGTCAGCATCAAACCAGCACTTCTTCTAGATAATGTTCATAAAAGGCAGTAAATGCAGTTTGGAATTATACTGTGAAAAGTACACAAAATACCATAAAATCTCATTTACCCAAAATAATGGAGGAGGAGAGGAAAAGAGATGGAAGAAAATTCAAGTCCACCAGAGTGAAAAGTTTGGATTATAGAGTATCTCAAAAGAAATGAAGCTTTGTCATTTTTGAGAAAAGCACACTAAGATGTAAATTATAATTCAAGCAAGTTTTCATTGACTAACAAAAACATAAATAAGAAAATCCTTTATCAGCTGCTAACATTTTGATAGGATTGAATAGGAAATAGAAGAGAGCTTAGAGGTTATTTTATAGATGGGGAAACTGAGGCTTACAGAAGTTAGTGACTTGCTCAGCTTTGAATGGGATGTCCCAGTGAAGACTTCTCAGTGTAACTAAAGCTTGGGATAAGACTATCCTAAATCTGGTAATCAGTTCAGGAGGTAGGATAGGGTTAAGTATGGATTTCTGTAAGTCCCCTTTTCTCCCAGTGCCACATTAGTAGTTAAAGTTTGCTAAGTCTGAAACCTCCTCCCTGCACTTAGTTGTAAGCTATATTTCTGTCAGAGTGACCTGGCTAACGTCTAGCTTGACTGCACATTTTTAATTGCTTCTTTGACATTATCTCAGCGAACTAAGATGTATACTATTTCCTTTGTTCTATGACGGAGTTTCAAATAATGGACAGTTGGTAGGAGGGGACTTTACCCGTTGGGACTATTTAACTTGGTTCTTAGCTCCTGTACTCTGTTTCCCCTCATCAGAGCATACTGGTGGAGGGACACCCAAATCTCAAGATTTAAAATAATAATAATAATAATAATAATAAATTAACTTTCTGTTTCTCCTTGGATACCTCTGTGTTGTTGGGTTTTTTTAATTCAAGTGGCATCCCACACAGCTTCATATAGGAAAACAGTTGAAGAAATTCATCTCTCTCCATGAACTGTCAGATTTTGCTTTGTTAATCACCCTCCTCTCCTTGAAACGCTTTTCTCTTTCAATTTTCTTGACACTGCTTTCTCTTGGTTCTTTTTCTATCTGTCTGAGCGCTCCTTCTCAGTCTCCTTCGCTGGATCTTCATCTGGGTCTTGACCACTAGCTGTGGGTATCCCCCAAAGGTCTGTCCCTTTTCTCTTGTCCTCTATACTGTTTTATTTAGTGACCTCATTAGCTCCCATCGATTCAATTGTCTCTTTTCATATGATTCTCAGATCTGTTTATCCAACCCTAATCTCTGTCCTGGCATCCAGTCTTGCGTCTACTTGGTCACTTTGAAATGAATATCGTAAACTCAACATGTCCAAAATGGAATTTATCTTTTCTTCCCAAACTTTCCCTTTTTGAAACTTCCTTATTACTGTGAAAGGTACTGCCAGTCACATGCTCTCACCATCTAAGTATCATCCTAAATTCCTCTCTCTCTCATCCCCTCCCCCCACCATATCTAATCTGTTGCCAAGTCCTTTTGATTCTATTGTCAGGGCATCTTTCATGTACACTGCCTTCTCTCCTCTGACACTACCACCATCCTGGTGCAGACCCTCATCGCATCATCTCCCAGACTACTGCAATAGCTTTCTGTTTCAAGTCTCCTCCCACTCCATCCCCCTCACTTAGCGGACAAAGGGATCTTCCTAAAGTATTGATCTGACCAATTTCACTCTCCCTCATTTGATAAATTCTGGTATTAGCTCTAGGATCAAAATCTCTCATTAACCCTTAAAGCCCCTCATAACCTAGCCCCTTACTACCTTTCCAGTCTTCTCACATTTTATTCCCCTCCATGTACTCTGTGATCCTTTCCTTTTCTTGAACAAGGCACAGCACCTCCTGATTCGGTACATTCTCACTAGCAGTTCAACATAGTTGGAATGCTCTTCCTCCTTACCTCCACCTCCTGGCTCTCTTCAGGACTCAGCTCAATGTCCCCCTTCTGCGTTAAGCCTTTCCCATTCCCCTTTAATGTCCTTGCCTCTCCTCTGAGACTACCTACCTTCTACTTCCAAATGCTCTTCCTCCTTACCTCCACCTCCTGGCTCTCTTCAGGACTCAGCTCAATGTCCCCCTTCTGCGTTAAGCCTTTCCCATTCCCCTTTAATGTCCTTGCCTCTCCTCTGAGACTACCTACCTTCTACTTCCATCTATATATTTTGTATGTACATTGTTGTTTGCAAATTGTCTCACCCATTAGAATGTGAGCTCCTTGTTTTTTGCCTTTCTCAGTATCCCCAATGCTTAATGCAATGCCTGGCACAAGGTAAATGCTAAATAAATACTTGTTGACTTACTGGCTGACTCTTGAGAAAAAAAAAAAAAGACAAACAAAGGAAAGGAAGAGATATAAGAGAAAATCACTATGATCCAAAAAAAAACCAGTTTCAGTAAAATTTTAAAAGGGTCATTCTTTTAGAGAACCTCATTAAAGGGCTAAATATTTGCTGCCTCCTCCTACCTTTACCACTTAAAAATTAGCGTCTGCTCCTTCAAGCCTCATAAGAATCTCGCCGTGGCACATGTGATTGTTTTACTTTACTCTTTGCACTCTCCCATAAGCCCTTTAGTTCCTGAATTTTTTAGCCAAAAAAGGCTCCCATTCAAACACCACCCACAGAAGATGCTGTTTAGTTTTTTACATTCTTTAGGAGAATTGTATAGCATCCTTCCATTCCAGGACTGATTTCTCTTGCCGAAGGAGCTGTCCAACTAGAAAGAACCAGAAGAGGAAAGACGAAGTGTGCTGCATACATTAGGTATCAGGCATGATAGAGATGTGGGCTAGAAAGTCAATTTTTTAGGGAAGAAGCAAGATGCTGTGGAAAAAGCACTGGACTTGGGGTCAAACTGACCACATACTCTTTGACATAGTGCTATTGGCCTCCTTGCTGTTCCTTGAATGAGACAATCCAGTTCTCTGCTCTGAGCATTTTTCCTGGTTGTCCTCCATGCCTGAAAATGCTCTCCCTCCTTATCTCTGCCCCCTAGTTTCCCTGGCTTCTTCAAGCCCCAGCTAAAATCTGAACTTCTATAGAAAGCCTTTTCCAACCCTTCTTAATTCTAGTGCCTTCTCTCTGTTAATTATTTCCTATTAATCCTGTATATAGCTTGTTTGTACATACTTGTTTGAATCATGCATGCCCTTATCTTGTGGGATTCTTGCCAATGTCATCCCATCCTCTGTAGGGAAGCCATTCAACCAAAGCCAGAGGCTTTCTTTCATTTTGCAATATTGCAGTGCATACTACGTGAGTATGCAAGCTGTGTGTCATCCTCATTCGCATGACATCATAAGCCATCTTTTTTGATCACTGATATCTCTGATGATGCCCTTTATGCTACATCTTCACATTTCTTGGTTGGTAACGTATGGCTGCTTACTCACATGCACTATGTGCCTCTTAATTGCCCTTTGGATAACCCTCAATTTAAATTCTTTGGAGACTTTTTCATTCCATGATCCATAGCCAGACAACATCACTGGGAGGAGATTATTTAAAAGACAGGCCTTTGTTTCAAGGAGATCATACTTTTAGGTTTGGCTCCAAGTCCTACTTGTTCTGTGATGCCACCTATTTTCTAGCCCACACAGGCAAAGATATCTCCCCTCTCTAAACTCTTCCAGCAGTAATCAGAGTCGGTACTATGTAATCTGCCTCCTGATCCCATACTATACAAATCACTACACTATGACTTCTTGCCCTGTAAATCACTTTCTATTTTTACCCAGTCCCAACTGAACACTTTAACATAGGAGGAAGCACACAATCAGTAGTCAGTGGGCTTCTCTGAATTCAACCTAACTCTAGCCACACTCACACAGACAATAATTATTGGCAGTAAGCAATATCTCTACATGAAAGGATGTGCATATGTAATATACAAGCTTATAACACACAATTATAACTAATTGAAAGACTAGTTGGGAAGGAAGGGAAGGAGTGAGCAGCACTGGATTCAGACTCTGAAAGACAGATGAGAGCCAAAAAACATCAGAAAATAAGTGAAGTGGGACTGGTTAATTTTTCTTTTTAGCATGCACATTATTGAGCTCATTAGCTCTCCTCCCCCACTTCAGCTTTTTTTTTTCCTTCCAGAGGAAGGAGTGACTGGCTGACTTCATTATAGCAGAGAACATTATGTGCCTGAATGCTTCTCATTTTGAGTTTTCACCAGCATTTTCAATGGCAGAGAAAGTCTGTGCATTGTTTAATAAGGAAAGGTTTTTTACTCCCTTCAAATTGGCATCAAATCATTTCTTTAGATGCCTCCTAATTCTGGGTTTATTTTCAACAAAGATCAAAACAGTTGCCCTATAAAATGAAAATAGTACATATTCAAGGATTGCTGCCTGAAAAATGAATCATGAAATAGTAATGATACAGCTATATTTCTATATCTGGAAAAAAAAAAAGGTGTTCCTGAAAACCTGTCAAAAAAATTGCACTAGTGAATTGAACAAATTTTAGAATTCACCTGATGAGATGGCTTAGAAGAGGGCTCACTAAATGAACCCTGCTGGGAATCCTTTTATAAAATCAAATCTTTTTCAAATGGGAATCATCAGCCTCTGTTTTGTAAGTTCAGATATTCATGGATGTTATCTTTTTAGATTTGGGACATATGTTTAATGACAAAAATTTAAATAACTGCAAAAATTGTCATTTTTTTCCTGCTTCTAGGAACACATCATGAAGCCAATTGGTCTGTCCTTCTAAGCCAATAGTTCCACTGGGGTCATCAAGCAGAGAAATCTAATATGATTATTTTTAAAGGAAGCTAAGATAGGAAGAAAGAGAATGCATTATTTAACTCAGAATTAGGATGGGATGTAGTTAGACAGCCTAAATCTAATATTTCTCATTTTCTGTCCACATCTCTTCAAGAGTTATCTTGAGCTCTTGTTACCCATGTTCATTTAGCGGCAGTTGAATGTATGCAGTTAATGTATACTAATAGAAATCCAGAGCCAAAACAAAAATTTCTGCTCTTTTCTACTTCCAGCACCTCCCCCCAAGAAAAACAATCTCTATCTTGTATCCCTTCTTTCCTATTACTTCCTTATGAGATTTGCTCATGCTGAAAAGAACATTCATGGAAGACTCTGAATGTCATCATGGATGGAAGACAATGCATGATCCTTTGACCTACTCATGTAGGGAACAGTAGAAAAGCATAAGGAGTACCTGACAGGACTGAGGTAGTACCCCATAAATCTCAGAAAAAGCCAATACAATATCTACTCTAATATTTCCATGACTCTTTGATCTCATTGATGAAGATACTCTCTCCAACAATGTAGATCACAACCCTTTCAGGCCAGTAAAAAGCTTAAAGGCTTTTAAAATAATTTTTAAAATATCCTCCAATGCCTGCTGTTTCATCATCCATATAAATCAATGTGAAGGAAGAGGAAAGATTAGGCTACCAATAACCAGCATCATAGTATCACAGATTTAGAATATAAGAAATCATATAATCCAGTTCCTTCATTTTACAAATGAGAAAACAGGATGAATGAATTAAAAAAAAGTGTCTATTAAGCTCATACTATTTAAACATCAGAGATACAAATATAAGCAAAATAACAACAAAAGTCGCTGCTCTCAAGATATTTGCATTCTAATTGGAGAAGACAACACACATAGGGGACTAGCAGGCAGAGAGGAAATAAATCAGAGGAAATGGTGATTAGAGTCATAGGGTAACTGAGTGTTATGGGTTTTATTTTTCCTGGAACAATAGTATTAATTTGATTACTGTTCAGAGCTAGTATTAGAAGGCTAAGGAGAGAAGAGTACATGGAGATGGCAGCATAGCATGGAGTTGGCCTGGGAGAGGTGGAATAGCCCAGAATGGATACTCACTAATCAGAGTTCATTGTCTCAGGGGTGGTAGTCCAAGGAGATAGAGTGATTTGCCCAAGACCATACAGGTAATAAGTATCAGAGCTGGGGTTAAAACTTGGGTTACCTGACTTCCAGTCTGGCCTTCAATCTACTATACAACTGTTACCTCTATCATGTGGTAAGAAAGGCCTATGGGGGAAGGTCTATATTTGGAAAATGTACATAAAGGGATGGAGAAAAGGGAAGGTATTGACATGCCTTAGCTCAAGATACAAAGATGCATGTTTTATAATCTGATTAATTCAGTTGGCTTAGTTTATTAATAAATAATTTGTTTAACTAATCAAAGGCAACCACAACTATAAAACTCATTGTAATCCTGGTTAATAATAATACAAACATAAGGGAAGCATATTTAATAGTTACTATAAAATGCAGGTGAGTAAACACTGCTCCAAAGTAGTTGCATTTTGTTCTAGTTCATAGAGGCAGTCTTACAGCCTCTATGTCCAGTGCTTGTCTTGGAATAATCGCAGTCTTATGTCAAGTAAGGCCCACTCATACTGGGGCTTAAAAGTCAAGGAGAATCATCAACAAATTGCCCTCTATTTTCTTTGTTAAAAGAGTTTGTCTGCCTTTTGTGAGAATCAACACCAATCTCTTCTTTTTAAAAAATTTTTTTATACTAATCTCTTCTTAATAGGAAGCTACCACTTTGTTCTTATTCTAGGCCAGAGATACTTGACCTCAGGAAAAAAATTCTCCTTTAACATTTAGTTTGGAGCCCCACAACCACTTCTAAGCCCTCTAAATTCTCTTTCTATCATGACTATTTCTCAGCCTAGCTAAGTTCCAGAGGTTTCTCACCTTTATCTGGTCACAACCAGTGACTGTTCTTCAGAGTCAGATGTTAACCACTAGCTTTTTCTGGAGCTGATTCTGCCCCTCCGCTAGTCCCATGAGTAGTAGCATGAGTTCCTTGTTAGCTTCCAAAAGTGGAAACTGGAAGTCTGGTCTATACAGCTTAAATTATACAATTAAAACCCTAAATATGTTTTTTACTGAGTTATCTGGGTAGTAGAAGAAAAAACCATGTTTTCAGTTGGAATTATCCAATTCCTAGAGCAAATCAACAAACATTTATCACTTATTCTTTGAAAGGAAATAGCCACCAAAAAGACTATAAGTCCATTGGAATATGATGTAAAAGGCACTGTGTTAGTCTACTCCATCTCCGTCATGGTATCTACTCTAAAGGATTTAAGATCTAGCTGGGAAGATATGAGTTATCACCTAGTATTATTACTTATCCTTTCGTGGGTGTGTATATCTTAAGAAGCAAAAGAGTAATAAAACCAAATGTCCTGGGAGTTCAGAGGAGGTAGAGGTCACTTTCCAATTGGGATAGTTGAGTAAGGCTTCATGGGAAAGGTGTTGGTAAGTGGATAGGTTGGGAAGGGAATTTTGGGTGGCAAGAACAGTCTAAGGAAAAATATAAAGGTTGAAAAGTGCTAATTGGGTATGTAGAGTAATGTTCAATCGACAAATTTCATGGGCATGGTGCTATGGAAAGAGGGCTGGATTTGGAGTAAGAAGATCTGGGTTTAAATCCTGACTGTGCGACTTGGGCCAAGTTGCATCCCCTCTCTGGCCCTCAGTTTCCTCATCTGTAAAATAAAGGAGGGTTGGACTAGGTGACCTCAAAGATTCCTTCTAAGTCCAATCCTATGGTTTTATGGTCATGGGATGCTAAGCACTTACTGTATACAGAGTACTGTGAACTAGGGGATATTGTTGCTGTTCAGTTGTTTAGTTCTGTCTTGCTCTTTGTGACCTCGTATGGAGTTTTCTTGGCAAAGATCCTGGAGTGGTGTGCCATTTTCCTTCTCCAACCCATTTTACAGATGAGAAAACTGAGGCAAACAGGGTTAAATGACTTGCCTAGGGTCACACAGCTAGTATGTGTCTAAGGCCAGATGTGAGCTCAAAGATGAGTCTTCTGACTATAGGTCCAGCACTCTATCCACTAAGCCACCTAGTTATTTAGGGCCAAATCAGTACTTTAAGGGAAGGAGAAAATACAATCTACTTAGATTAATTAGTTTCTTCAGGGGATATTATTCACTTAGCCAAAATGCAGTTTGGGGGATTCAGTGTCTTTAAAAGATCGATAGAGCTAGATGGAGGTGAACAGAAAGGGTTTTTTTGAGCTATTTAACAGTGAGTTGGCCTTTAAAAAACAACAACTTTAAGCATCAATAAAAACCAAACAAACCAAAAAAAACCTACCTGCCCAGCTAATATACTTGGGTCTACTCTCTTCTTGTTAATGAAGATAAATAGGGCTTTGCTCTTTTTTTCATACCCTTATTCACATGCAGGGATCAGTTTATCCACATTTGTCAAAGGCTACCCATGTGGTTATTATGGAGAGACAAATAGCTCACAGCTTGGGAGACTTATAATGCTGAAAGGATATCATATACAAATAGAATCATGAGTCAGCGTCATTACCTCGAGGCTGCTTGGGTGATCAGTAGCAGAGCCAGTGAAGCTGCGTGTGTGGCAGAAAGAACTGGACAGGTAAACCAGCCCTTGTGTAGTTTCCTATGACACCATGAAACAGAACTATGGAGTTTTAGAGCCAGAAGGGACCTGACAGGTTACAAATCACTCAAGGGCAACTGAATTTCCATTCCTGGGATTCAGTTTCCCCCTTAGTAAGAGGTTGGACTGGAATCAGGCTTGAATGTTGTTTGTTTTAGATCCATTTTGGCAGTCTGGTAAAGCCTCCGGACTTTTTTCTCAGGATAATGTTTTTTAAATGAATAAAATAAATTAAGATTATGAAAGAAACCAATTTTATAGATATACGTTTATCAAAATATTTTTAAAAATAAGTTTACAGACTCCAGGTTACAAGTCCTAGACTTCCCTGAGGTCCCTTCTAGCTCTTAATTCTATAATCTAGTCCAGCCCCATTCCTTCATTTCATGAATAAAGAAATTAAGTTCTAGAGAAGGGAAGTGATGGCCAATGTCACATAGCTGGTTAGTGGCCAAACTACAACCAGAACAGGACAACTTGATTCTAAATCTAACCATCTTTTCATTACATCATGCTACCTACATCTTATCAGCTACATTAATTCATCTACCCCATCTTGGCAAAGAATCTGAAAGAAATACCTCATAAAAAAAGAGACACATACCCCATACAGTTTCAACAGAAAGGAGACTGGATTTGGAGGCAAACATTGGAGGATTTGGGTTTGAATCCTAGTTTAGCTACTTGTGCGACCTCTGTCACCTACTTCCCCTCTCTATTTCTCAATTTCCTCAAATGTAAAATGAGACTGTTGGATTAGATGGCTCTTAAGGGCCCTTTAAGACCCTACAGCAGATGGTGCTAAGATGGCAGTGTTTCTGAGAAGTTTATTGGATAGTAGTAGACCTCTATTACAATGCAAAACATCATTAGATGGATTTTATTATACAACCAGGCAAAATCATGTCTCTTTCCCCCAAACATAAGCACAATAAACAAACAACTATGATAAAAACTTGACCTTACTTTCCCTGCATTATACATATTCCTGTCTCCTCATGCTATTTTTCCTTCTTAGGATACTCTTGCCTTCTTCTACATCTATTTTAACCCTATCCATTCCTTCAAGCCCCTACTTAGGTCCTACCTTCTTTGTGAAACCTTCCCCTCCCCCACCACCAACACTCTGCTACTTCTTAGCTTTTACTTACACTGAATTTCTATAGCATTACTAATCTACTTGCCTTTAATCAAATTGTTTTCTAGCAGGTGCATCTATGTAAATATTATCTTCTTAATACTAAGTCCCAAGTTCCTAGGAGGGAAGGAACAGGTCCTACTTTTTTTTTTTTATGTCACCCAAAGCTGTGGTGATGCTTAATAAATACCTGTAGGCTTGTTTTAACAGGGAGAGCCTACCTTGAAGGCCTCCTTCCTGTCCTCTATCCACATCATTAAAAAGGAGTTTCACACATGGATCCTCCTGAGAAAACCTCAAAGGATCCAAGTGATCCAGTGGGATCAATTAATGTTTTTTGGGGGCAGGCAAGTAGTTTTCCCTCCTGCAACAGTTATGACTTTGAAAGCTCTGTTATCTGGGAGAATATGAGCATTCACCAGAATCACACAAGCCAGAGAGGTGAAGTAATGGTTACCAAAGACACCAGCCCAAATAGAATTCACCTTCCAGAGAACAACAGAAGAGGACCCCAACCTCCCCCGTTCAAGTGATAGGGGAGTTCATCTGTAAAACTCTACCCCAGTCCTTGTGGAATCTTCATCAAGGGAATGACACCAAAAGGATTGTCTTTCCTCACCCCACCCCCACCCCCCAATCCCTAAGATCAAACTTAGAAACAGAGTCCTTAGAAACCTTCTCGTAGTGACTAAGCGAAAGAGTGAAGGAGAAAGGAATGATATATGCCACCAGGAAGGGCTGTCCTTTTCAGATTCTGAAACAAAGCAGAGAACTGGGGGGGGGGGGGGGAAACCAGACTACATTCCATATCCCTGACAGCTGAAGATGAATAGCTAAAGAGAGGGAGGAGGATGCATACTAAAGAGGGTGACTGAGTCTGAATGGAGCCCTGGAGCCTGACCTGGCAGCTGTCATCAGAATCCTAAAGAGCTACTTCCCTCCAAGGGCAGCTTCCTCTGGGACAAGCAGAGAAGATCTCCGGGCTTGACTAATTGCACAATCCCATACTAAAATACTCTCCATATTTCCCTGGGGAAAGCCAAGGACAGCCCAGGCAGAGACTCTTCCAACCAGCTTGTTGTTTTCAGTGGTGTCTGGCTCTTCATGACCCCAGTTGGGGTTTTCTTGGCAAAGATACTGTAGTGGTCTGCCATTTCCTTCTCCAGCTCATTTTACAAATGAGGAACTGAGGCAGACAGAGGTTAAGTGACTTGCCCAGGATCACATGGTTAGTAAGTGTCTGAGGCTAGGATTTGAATTCAGACCTTCCTGACTCCAGGTCTGGCACTCTCTACCGCACCACCTAGCTGCCCAACTATCATGGATTATTTCCTCCTGTACACCAAACCTAGGTTTCCCTCCTTCCCAACCCCCCTTTCTTTTAAGTCCAGGATCCTGCCCATCCCATCCCTGGGCCGTGGATAGTCTCATAAACAAATTCCAGTGTCTATGTTCAGTAGCCTTCAAGGCAAACTCAAGTCCCTGGGTGGGGGCTCCTGTCCCAGAGCTCACTCCCCTCTGGCAGGTAAAAAGAGAAGAGCATTTTAGCTTTTATGCTCAATTCCTCCACCCTAATCCTTCTCCCCTGCTTCCCAGCTGGGGATATGCAATCATCTCAGAGGGAACAAAAACTACAACAAAAACCCACAGTGGCCTGACCTTGGCTTACTAAGGGGAAAATCTTCTTGTTGACCCTAGTGGCCTCCTTCTTGACAACGTAATCCCAAAGGTTCAGAGGAGATGAAGAGCAGGAGAAAGTTTTGAGGAGGTCCCAGTGGGCAGAGAAAAAGATCCAGTGGGGAAAGGCAAAGTTTTCCCCAAATAGGGCCTTTCCCCAGGTTGAGAGTAATTTTTAAAACTGGTCTGAAAGAACGTGTTATGGGCTTGAGCATTACAGAAGGTTAGCTAGTAAGAAATCCCTAAAGGAGGGGGAAGAGACAGGCTCAGCTCATTTAATTTCAAGGTCATTCCCCTCTCTCCTGCGCACACCCCCCATAACTCCCCCCAGCCTCCCGGTCCCCCACCAGTGCTTTCAATGCAGTCTTTTACAGACTGAGTTTCTTTAAAACAGACAGTTGTCTCCCAGACTGCAAACACATAAGGTAAACCCTATGACAAAATTCCCCTGCAGGATTTAGTTCCTGGCTCTTTTCGCCTTGCCTAGGGCAGTCTAGTTTAAACTATCTATGCAGGCTTCCTCCTTAAGTTCCTGGGATTGTAGGACTTAGACCTGAGAAAGAACCTTAGAGGTCATCTGGTTCAATTCCTCAGTTGGATAGATAAAGACACAGAGGCCCTAAGAGGTAAAGGGACTAGCCTGAAGTCAGACATGGTGGGAAGTAACAGAATTAGGTTTCGAATCCAAGTCTGCTGACTTCCTATCTGATGATCATGATTGTCTAGGATGCAGCTGAAAAGGCTCTCTCCTGGTGTAAGCTGGATTTCACTTAACTCTGGTTCTGCTCATCAGAATTCTAGAACAGATAAACCTAGGTTAAAAAAAAGGCAGTACACTGTGTTGAATTCCTCACAAAATTACAAGTCATATCTATGAGAGAAATGATTATTTCTCTCTTGTATTTAATAACTAATTATTGAAATTAGAACCAAAGTTTTTCCTCCTTTCTACTTCCGTATCCAGAAATCAACTAGTGTGGGAAATCTTGGGCAAAAACTTACCCAACCAGGCTGAGGGAATTGGTGAATTCCTGTTCATTGTGTTTTCTCAGATAGTCTGGGAAAATATTGATTCTCCCTTTTGTCAGACAGGTGATATGGAAATTGATAAGTCTCTTTGACCAAGACTTGGATCAGGCAGGTACCCCAAGACCCTCATTACAACATAGCCTACCTCCCATTATAATATTCATTCTCTCATTAATTGTTGTTGCCCCTCTCAGGAACACATGGCTCTTCTAAGGGCATATAAACTTCGAGCCCACCACCATGAGGGGTCTCTGGCATCTGAGAGTGCTACTGACCTCTTTTTGTTAGTAAATATGCTAACCTTATTAATAAAATGACTAAAATACCCAGAAACTATGTCTCTCGAACTTTTTAAATGTCACATCTATCTATATATCTCCTTGAGACAAATATTGTCTTCAAAAATACTCCCATTTTGTTTATATGATA
This sequence comes from Phascolarctos cinereus, assembly GCF_003287225.1. Classification (NCBI taxonomy): domain Eukaryota; kingdom Metazoa; phylum Chordata; class Mammalia; order Diprotodontia; family Phascolarctidae; genus Phascolarctos; species Phascolarctos cinereus. Next base: position 143,083,093 of record NW_027555736.1, read on the forward strand.
TTAATTTTTTAGGAAGTCTTGAGTTCAAATCCTTCAGCTGATATTATCAGTCTGTCCCTAGACAAGTAATTTAACTTCTTTAGCCTCAGTTTCCTTATTGGCAAAATGAGGATAATAATAGCACCTACCTAACAGGGCTATAGATAATAAGTGTGTGTGTGTGTGTGTGTGTGTGTGTGTAAAGCATTTTGCAAACCTTAAAACAATATGGAAAAGTTAGCTATTTTACCTATTACTACATACAGTATGACTTACATTGCTGTATCCATGAGTAACAAGCAGAAGAAACATTACTTGTCATTTCTATTTCAGCAAAGGAGGTGGGAAAAGGTATAGGAGGTGACTAAAACCCCTGCCCAACACTGTATCAGTGACAAAACCTAAGTGAAATTGTCCAACCATCGTTTCCCCTCAGTCCACTAAGACATCCTTTGTTATTCTCCCATTTTCATAGAGATAGGACTACAGATTTAGAGCTGTTAGGGATCTAAGGCCATCTAAGCCAATCTCCTCATTTCATAGATAAGGACACTGAGGCCAGTAGAGGTCATCCAAATAAGGTCAGAAATAGGATTTGAACCCAGGTCTTCTGACTCCCAAATCAGTGTTCTTTTCACTACTTTCAGTAATACCAACTCTTGAAATAATCAGAATATCTCCCCAGGCTGTAGCTTTCATTCTACAGACATCAGGCTTAATGAGCAAATAACTCTGGGAAAAGGAACAGTGATTTCCATTCATGCTCAGGTGTAAATGTATCCTCTGGATAGGAAGGTTTTGATAGAGGGAAAATGAGATGGCATAATAGTAATTAGAGCTGAAAGGAACCTTGAGGAATATCTAATGCAACCTTCTCATTTGACAAATGAGGGAATTTAGGCCCAAAAAGGTTCAGTGACTTACCCAAGGTCATCCTGATACTGAGAAGAGCTGGGACTGGAATGCAGATTTCATGCCTCCAAATTCAGTGCTCTTGATACTATATTATGCAAATGCTGTTGCTGAGTGGTTTTCATCATGTCCGACTCTCCATGACTCCATTTTGGATTTTCTTGGCAAAGATACTAGAATGGTTTGCTGTTTCCTTCTCCAACTCATTTTACAGATGAGGAACTGATGCACACAAGGTTAAGTTACTTGCCCAATGTCACATAGCTAGTAAGTGTCTGAGACTGGATTTGCATGCAGGTCCTTCTGACTCTAGGCCCTGGTGCTTTATGCTTTATCCACTTGGCCACCTAGCTGCTCTATTATAAAAAATACGAAGGGCCTAAAAATTGAGAGACAGGAACCAATTTCACCATGAAAAATAGTACAGAAAAAAATCAAGTTTTGAAAGACTAGACCTTGGAAATTTTTGAGTTTCACAGCTCATTTCATTGACCCAACTGGTTTTTGGCTGAAATCTGTGAAGATTTATATAGGGACAAAAACTATTATCTTTTAACAGGCTTTTTTGCCCATTTGGAAACACATCTACTAGAACATGTCTTTCCTGACCCAAGAGCTGCTATTAGTGCCATCAATAGCCCTCTGATAATACTGTAGTCACTGAAACTAGTTAGGCTACTAGAGGAGAATCAATAAAATTGCTGAGTGCCTCATCATAGCCTCTCCAATCTAGGGAGAGGACTCTGGGAAAGCCTTGCCCAGTTCCCCAACCCCATGGCTAGGGAAGTTCAGGATTCTTTTTAATCAGTGCTCCGTGTCTATGGCATAGTCAAGGAGGTTTCTCCCTGTTTCCTTATCTCTGCTGTGCCCAAGACTGCAGCACCTGCAGAACCAAAGGCTTTACATCCCTTTGTCAAGATAGCTGAAGGAGAACTCTCAGTACCATCACCTGAAAGAACTCCTTGAAGATTGTCCGGCTGATCCCAGTCACAGATTCAGTTACACAAGCCTAAAGAATTTAATGCAGAAAATGCAGCAAGCACCAGTCTCACCAAAGTGGCACATATTAAAAAAAAAATAAGAACCCTTCTTTTCCAGGGCTTCTTAACCTTTTTTTGTGTCCCGGCCTCCTCTGACGATCTGATGAAGCCTATGGACCCTTTCTCAGAATAATGTTTATAAAAATTAGATGTGTAGAATGACAAAGAAACCCAATGATATTGAAATCCAGTTGTCAAAGTATTTTTTTTTTCAAAAAGTTCACAGACCCTAGGTTAAGAATTCTTGCATGTTATGTTGAGGGAAAAAGAGGAAAAGAGACTAGGACTAAAAACAGAGTGGCTATGGTAGTGAAACAAAGCCAGTTTTCACACACACACACACACACACACACACACACACACACACGGCCCAGAACACAAAATTGCCATGAGGCTGGAATGTGTTCAGCTCAACTGCAGATCTCAGTCACACAGTCAGTAAACATTTCCCTGTGCCAAGTACCGTGCTAAGTACTAGGGATACAAAAAGAGGCAAAAGACAGTCCCTGCCCTCAAGAAGTTTACAATCTCAGGGGGGAGACAACATGCAAACAACTGTGTACAAATAAGCTACACATAAAATAAATTTGGGGATAATCAACAGAGGGAAGGCAGATCAAAGAGGATGCTAGCAACCATTAAAGAGATTTAAGCCATTTTTAACTCAGAGAAGACAAGAAGAGAAAGAGCCAAAGTATCCACTTCTAAGCTTCATTTTCTGGTTTGTTTTCATAATTTAAAAAAATTAAAATGTTGAAGTTATAATATTTACTTCTCTTGATTTCATAACTGCTATGTTTGGAGGTACAGAACTTGAATAAACCAAGTCATACTCTGTGAAGCTTTTCCCACATAAAAAAAAAGCCAACTGCTATTTGAAGATGTAGCTGAGTATGTAACTTGGAGCAGATACAGAATCAGTGTTGAATGTGGGTCCCACAGATGTCTTCTAACGAATCTTAGTTCAGAACTGTCATTCAGAAAGCCTAACTGGGAGCTGGGGGCAGGGACTGAGGCTTTGGTGGCTAATAGCATTGTTAAAAATCAGTTACTGACTGCCCGTTTCCCTGGGCAAACTGGGAGTGTGGCACAGGAATAAGAAATGATAAAGAGTGTGGTCTACAGATCAGTCCTAATGTATAGGGTTTAGTTATATTGATATTCAGCCAATCTATAGTGAACTCATCCCCTTCAAGGGTTGCCCTGCTTCAAAGAAGTGGCTAGTTCCCATAGATATTTGAGTCAAGTAATACTCTGTAGAGTACATAATCATGGCTGATATGCCTGTCAGTGAATCATTAAAAAAATGGACCTGAGTGTTGAAAAAACTGACTTTAGAGTTAATTGTGTGACTAGGGTGTGGTAGGAACAATAACATCTTTAAAAAAAAAGATGACTTGTAATAGAGATGTATATGGAGGTCACTGACCATATAATATTATTATATTTTATGAAGTAGCTACTTGTGTTATCATACCCATACAGAAATTCCCATGGGAACAGGAGAATAAACACTATTTTAAACTTTGAATCTTTCCCTATGCCTAGCACAGTGCTCTTCACAAAAGAGGTGATCGATAAATACTTTAATTGAATTAATTAAAACAACAAAATCAAGATTGTCTGGTAGGGTTCCTGGTTGGTAGGAGTAAAACAGAATTAGGTGTAAACTATGGGAAATGGTGTAGTTTGGTGACAAGAGTACCAGATTTAGAGTTAGAGGACCTGTGTTGGAGTCTATTTCTATCACTTATTCCCTATGTCATCTGGACACCTTCATCTCTCTGGACCTCAGTTTCCACATCTGTAAAATTTATCTGTAAAATTAGAGTGTTGGCCTAAATGATTTCTGAATATAAATAGCTCTAAATCTATAATCCTATAGTACAAGCATAATTTCTGAACAACATTCTGTAATTCAACACATTTTTAAAATGGTCCCCCTATGTGGTACAATGGATAGAGTACTGGTCTTGCAGTCAGAAAGACCTGATTTCAAATCCTCCTATGTAACACTGGGCAAACAAACAACTCTCTCAACCTATCTGTAAAATGGGAGTAACAATAGGATCTACCTTAAAGGGTTGTCATGAGGATCAGATGAGAAAAGATATGTAAAATGCTTTGCAAACTTTGAAGCCCTATATAAATACTAGCTATTAAGTACTAAACAAAATATTTAGAAATTCATCAGTAATTGTCAGTGTTCCATAAACTCCTATCAGTCCAGGTTCTAGGTATCTCATAGGCATGAGGCAAAGATGCTAAGATTCCTTCTGAAACTAACTCTAGGCTTGGCCTTCCCACTCAAGGTTGTTTGCTGAAAGGTAGATTTATGTGTCGCCTTCTAAGGGAAGGAGATTTAGGAACCAACCAGCTAACCATATTAGAGGGGATAGGGAGTAAAGGATAGTTGCACAAGCATGAGGAGTTTGGGAGACTAGGTTTCCACAGACCCTACAAGACCTTAGCTGGATTCAATAATTCAATTGAGTAGTTTTCTTATAATTAATTAGACCAAGAATCATTCTCTGAATAACTGTAAACAGTTAACAACCATATGAAATATTGCTCCAAATCACTAAGAGAAATGCAAATTTGAACAACTTTGAGGTTTCACCTCATACTCCACAAACTGCCAAAGATAACAAATATTCTATACTGAAGGGGCTGGAGGAATATAGGCACACTGTTTGTAAAGCTGAGAATTAGTCCAACCACTCTTTTTTTTTCCCAGGCAATTGAGGTTAAGTGACTTGCCCAGGGTCACACAGCTAGTAAGTGTTAAGTGTTTGGTCTGAGGCTGGATTTGAACTCAGGTCTTCCTGACTTCAGGGCCACTGCTCTATCCACTCTGCCACCTAGCTGCCCGGGTCCAACCATTCTTAAAAACCATTTGAAATTATGTAAGGAAAGTGACTAAACTGTTCATATCCATTGACCCAGTGATCCAACTGGATCATATACCCAAAGGAAGTCAAAGACAGAAAGAAAGGTCCCAGCTTCACCAAAATATTACCGGCCGCACTTTTTGTGGTAGCAAAGAATTGGAAACTAAGCAGGTACCCATCAGTTGGAGAATGGGTAAAGAAATTATGGGTAGATAAATGTAATGATATAGTTTTACACTGTAAGAAACAGTTAATATGAGAAATTCCAAGAAACATGACAAGACTTGCATAAACTGATGTAGAATAGAGTAAGTAGAAGCAGGAAAACTATATACAACAACTAACCAAAAGAAGGATAAAACAAAGCTGAATGTTGTATAACTGAAATCACCAATCTTGGCCTTGGAATAGTGGTGGGGGAATGCATATTCTAACTCTAGTTGGAGAAGTGAAGGACTATGGGCCTGGAATATTGCATTGGCTGGCAGACATTGCTTGAATGGTGACTGGTTTTTCTTAACTTTTTTTTCCTTTGTTACAAAGGAAGACTTGGGGGTGGAATATATCAATAGATCAATCAATAAACATTTATTAAAGTCCTCCTATGTGCCAAGCATTGTGCTAAGCACTGGGGAATACAAAAAGAGGCAAAAGAGAGTCTCTGCCCTCAACAAACTTATAATCTAATGAGCTTACAATCTAGTGATTATATCCAGAAATATCTATGAAATGTGACTGTGTAAAAGCAAAAGATATATATAATATATATATATACACACACACATATACATACACATACACACACATATATGTATATATGTAGATATAGATATAGATATAGATATAGATATAGATATAGATATAGATATAGATATAGATATAGATATAGATATAGATATAGATATAAACTTTTTAAAAGTTAGGGACTGAATCTGTGACTTCATCAACACAGGTAGTTTCCAGATAAGTAAATTCTTTCATGTAGGTTGGCACCTTCTCTACAGATTATGGTCTTAGTGGCCTAGAGCACAGAAAGATTAAAAGATTTACCCAGAGTCACAAGGCCAGCATGTACTATATCAAAGGTGGAATTTGAACACAGGTCTTCTTGGCTGTAAGGTGTATTCATTTCTATTCATTATGCCACACTGCTTCTCATAAAACCAGCTCTTAGTTTTATTTATTAGTTTAATAGTTTTCTTAATTTCAATTTTCTTAATTTTTCCTTTGGTTTTCAATATTTCTAATTTGGTGTTTAGTTGAGGATTTTTAATTTGTTCTTTTTCTAGTTTTTTTAGTTGTATGCCCAATTCATTAATCTCCTCTTTTTCTATTTTATTTATGTAAGCATTTAGAGATATAAAACTTCCCCTAAGAATTGCTTTTGCTGCATCCCATAGGTTTTGGTATGTTGCCTCATTATTGTCATTCTCTTGAATGAAATTATTGATTGTTTTTATGATTTGTTGTTTGACCCAATCATTTTTTAGGATTAGATTATTTAGTTTCCAATTATTTTTTAGTCTATCTTTCCATGGCCCTTTATTACATATAATTTTTATTGCATCATGATCTGAAAAGAATGCATTTAATATTTCTGCCTTTCTGCATTGGATTGTGAGGTTTTCATGCCCTAGTACATGGTCAATTTTTGTGTATGTGCCATGTACTGATGAGAAAAATGTATATTCCTTTCTATCCCCATTCAGTTTTCTCCAGAGGTCTATCATACCTAACTTTTCTAATGTTCTATTCACCTCCTTAACTTCTTTCTTGTTTATTTTGTGGTTAGACTTATCTAGTGCCTAGAGGGGGAGGTTCAGGTCCCCTACTAGTATAGTTTTGCTGTCTATTTCTTCCTGTAACTCCCTGAACTTCTCCTGTAAGAATCTGGATGATATACCATTTGGTGCATATATATTTAGGAATGATATTACTTCATTGTCTATGGTGCCTTTTAGCAGGATGTAGTTTCCTTCCTTATCTCTTTTGATTAGATCTATTTTTACTTTTGCTTTATCTGAGATCAGGATTGCTACCCCTGCTTTTTTTACTTCAGCTGATGCATAATATATTCTGCTCCAGCCTTTTACCTTTACCCTGTATGTGTCACTCTTTTTCAAATGTGTTTCCTGTAAACAACATATTGTAGGATTATGGTTTTTGCCACACTGCTTCTCAAAAAAAAAAATTAACTGCTTTAATTTCAGGGCATTTAGTTAAAATGTAGGCTCTGTGGTTAGGGATATGTACACACACACACACACACACACACACACACACACACACACTGCTCAAAAGGTGAAAAATAGTCCTTCTAATCAGCTATATCCTAAGGTCTTTAATTATCTTATCTCCTGGGAAGAAGTTTAAAATAAAGACTGGCCAGTAGGAAGATTCCTGAATAAAACCAAGAGGAAGGAGTTACTGAGGAATCTCTAATAACCTTCCCACTCTACAGGGAAGCTCAAAACCACTGAGTCACCCAGGAGTTTTAATAACAACCAGCCTCTAATTCATCAAGAATCTTCCCTTCCCCACTGGCATGAATCAGCACCAGTCTCCAGGTCCAGGCTCATCTCTTTCCTCCCCTTATTCCTGGTCCTGCTAGACCCAGATAAGAACCCTACCAAAAACCCCACCAGACTCTACTGGTGGGGTAGAGGGTGCCCCATTTTCTCTGGGGCCTAAGGGGTGGGGAACCTAAGTCCAACTAGGACTGCAGTAGATTGCCGTGCATCTATCTTTCATTTTGTAGGTATCCTCCCTCAATAAAACTAGCTTTCTTTACTGTCTGGTGTTTGGTTTTTCTGAACCTTCCTAACTGTGCGTTAAGACTCTCACCATGAAGATTCTGCTAAACTTACAGTGGTTCTTAACTTTTTCAGGGTCTTGGATCCCTTTGGCATTTTGGTGAAGATGGTAGACCCCCTCTCAGAATGTTTTTGAATGTCTAAAACAAAATACATAGGATTAGCAAGGAAACAAATTATATTGAAATACGGTGATCAAAATATTTTTTTAAAACGAGTTCATGGGGCCTGTTTAAGAAGTCCTTCTCTAAGGAAACCCCTGTCATCCTCAGGTAGGAGGCAGGGTTTGGAATGGAAGATGACCTGAGGTTTAGGCCTTGTGAATTTATGGAGATGTAGTAGAGGTCCCCTACTGTTGGCAAAATCTTAGTTATTCACATTCCAGATTCTTCAAATTTTGCCTAGGAACTTTAATTCTGAAGCTTAATGAATTAAAATTCAATTTAATTTAACAAGATTAAGCACCTTGTCTGGGCTAGACACTGAGCTACGTTCTAAGACTACAAAAACAAATGCAGTCCTAAGGAAGTTCAAATTTTAATGGAGGGAATCAACACTACTTAGAGAAGTAAATATAAAATAAATTATAAGTAATGGGGGGGAGGGGGTTTAAGAGGGAAACAAGGAGAGGGTGAGGGGAGCCTAGGAATAAAGAAGATGGGTTAGAGATAACACGAGCTTGTGCCTGAAAGGGAGCTAGGATTCTGAGGGCTTTTATCTTTGTAAAAATGTAAATACAGCCACTGACAAATTCAGAATCAGCAAGTTTCTGATCTTTCCCTGCTAGCTGGATTTGAAGGTGAGTGAGCTCAAAAACACTATTCCAACGGATAAAAGGACAGAAGGTTTGAGAGGTGGTGGGAATAGGGGGAGAAAGGGCAGGTAATGAACCTGGAGACCAGATGCTCAAGACAAACTTCTCACACTTTAAAATGATGCTAGTGCCCAACTAGGAGACCAAGGGGACAGTGTGGCCAAGTCAAGCCAGCCCCAGGCCAAGCAGTCAGCAATGTTCTAGGCCTCAGGAACTTAAAGAAATTCCCCGAAGTGCCCTGCAGTTGAGCACCAAGTGGGTTACAGGAGGTTGGCTTTGAGTGAAAGTGCTGCTCTGGTCACCCAGGATGAGGACATTGTTTGAACATCTTCGATTGACCCCAGACCTTGTCAATGTCACCAAGTTTATTATTAGCAATCACTCTTTGTACTTACTATGACCCTAACTGCCACGGGGATCAAAAAGGACCTAACAGGAAATATGTTCTTAGTCTCAGACCACAGCAAAGGTCAAAATTTGGTCAATTTGGAACAGGAACCAGGTCAACTAAGCAGCTTTTCAGAGAAAGTGACCCATGGAGAAGAATTTATTTTATAAATATTTGTTCCTATAAGTGTTGTCTCCCCAAACATAATATAAGCTACTTGGGGACAAGGGCTATCGCACTTTATCTTTTTTTGAGTCAATTAGGATTAAGTGACATACCCTGGGTCATACAGCTAGTAAGTGTCAGGTCTGAGGGCAGATTTGAACTCAGATCCTCCTGACTCCAGGGCCGGTGCTCTATTCACTGCACCACCTAGCTGCCCCAAATTTTATCTTGTTAACTTACAAATAGCAGCCACATAATAAATGCTTGTTGGTTGACTGAAAAGGGACTGGCAGCTGCTACTAAAATTTAATAAGTCTTATAAAGTACACACTTTTATAAAATAAATTGGAAATAATTTGGCATAATTATATTTTCATTTTATTTGGATGTTTGTTTTTGTTGATGGTTACCTAGTTTCGAATTTTAAAAATTGCCTGAGACTCTCAATTCAACACTTTAATAGGTACTCCTAAGAGTAGGGTTTCCTCCTACTCCATTTGATATAGAAACAATATGTAAGCAAAATGAATGCACTCTTCACTGAAGTATAAGCAGTTCTCTGATTGAGTCAAACAATGAAAAGTGATCAGCTGAGCAAGAAGGTTAGCCATGATTTTAATGGCTAGCCCTTTTAGAGTTTCACAATTGGAAGCAGTTGTGGAGAAGACCACTGTGCTTATATGAGAGGGCAGCGGAGATGGGAATGGGGATTTTTCTCTTCTACTCTGACCCCAATCCCTATTGATCATATCATCAGAGGTACTGAAGTGGAGAACAGAGAAATGCTCCAAACAGACACATGTGGGGAAAGAAGAAAATAACTTCAAGGAGTGTGAGCCTTGGCAATGGAATCAGTTTGTAGAAAAGAGAAGATCCTAGGAATCCAGCATGATTATGAAGAGAGAAGAACTTCCAGGTCCTGAATTACTAAGACTTATGAGTCTCCCTTCTGCTCAAGTTCCTCACTGTTGTCCTACTCTAATTATGAATATACTCCTTCCATTGCTGCTATGTGTATTTGTGGGAGAATGTGCCCCAGATTTATGGAAGGAATAGTTTGTACCAACTGTTCTTGATATCATCTTAGTAAATGTCTCTGGTAAAAGCTAACTGAGTTTACTAGCAGATCATCAATGGGAAGCCAACCAGGCGGGGCTAATAAGTGTTTGGGGCAGAGACCCACAGGGTTACCCTTAGAACTTGAAGGCAGCCATTCCTCTGGGAACCCAACCTATGAGTTTTAGTTCAAATTTCAGGAGTAGGCCAAAGAGGGTATTACTCATTTATTAAGCACCTCTTCTATGCTAAGAACTATATTAAGTGCTGAGAATACAAAGACAAAACCAAAAGATGTCAATAAATATGTAAGATGTGTGTTCTTAGGTTACAAATAAAAAATAAAATGAAAAATAGCAGCAAAGATAGACCATTATGATGGTGTGAGGATGACCATAGGTTCTTGAAGATTATGCCATTGGAGTGCAAACTCTGACTTTAAGTATGGGCTCAGCAAATGACCCAAGTCTGTTTTCCAAGAATAAGCTTAGTTAAATGCCAGGAGGCTCATAGCCAGTAAGTATAAAATATGTAGCAAGCAAACACCAAGTAATTTAGGTGGGATTGGGGGGAAATTATTAACAGGAGCAATCGGGAAAGGTGTTATATGGTTCATGGTACTTGAACCCAGCCTTGAATGGAGTGGGGGGCGGGGAAGAGGGGGGAGTGTGAAAGGAAAAGGGAAGGGGGATTCTAAGAGATTGAAGTAAGAACACTTCAGCCCCTTTCAAGATTCTTTTTTTTTCTCAATTCGTTCATTCAACAAACATCTATTAAGTGCCTACCACGTGTAAGTCTACTGTTGATGTTCATTTGTATGCAAATTTTCCAGAAGGCAAATTGTCCCATATTTGAAGAGTTAACCCTTGACCATAAAATCCCCCTTTCTCCCTAAGCACTCTCTTGAGTCTCCCCTTCAGATTTTCAAGTTCTATAGCTAGGAAATGACAGGGATGATTATCTAAATAGCAATTACTTCCCTGCCCCTATACAGAATACTATTAGAATAATTTATCATTAATAATGACATATAATAATCTATAATAATAAATGCATGGTTGAACTAGATAACCTTAGAGATTATCTAATTCAACCATGCATTTATTATTATGTAAGATCCCTTGCAGCATTAATACTCAATTCTATCCTATTCTAATTTACACTTTGAACAATCTTCTAGGATTACTGTTTTCTAGTTAAAGCAATAGGTTGGGATTTGGGAGACTTATTTGTCATTAGCTCCTGGCTTTAGATAAGTCACTTCCTCCTCTAAGCCTCAGTTTTCTCTAGGCCAGTTGCTAACCTGAGGTCTATGAATAGATTTTAGGGAGTCTGGGAATTTAAATGGTAAGAAAAAAATACATTGAACCTCTAACTGAAATTTATCATTTCCTTCAATTTTTTAAGAACATTATTCTAAGAAGAGGTCTATAGTTTTTACCCAAGACTGCCAAAGGGGTTCATGACACAAATAAGATTAAGGACCCCTGCTCTAAGCCTAGAAATACTTGTCTCTCAAAGTTCTTGGAGGCTTGGAATGGTAAGTGTTTTGAGAGCCTCAGATGAGAAGAACCTAATGAAAAATAAATGCCTGTTCCCCTTGTGGTGCTCTATAGGAACCAGTCATACAGGATGTGACCTTTAGACATTCTTAGCAGGATATTGGCTCTCTGGTCTCTAAGCTATTAGCTTCAATGCATCCGCTTTCTATAGACCATGACTTTGAGACAAAGGGAAAGGGGCTTCTTTTATTCTGGTTCAACTTTTCCCCTCTGTCCATGTTCAGGATGCTTTGTACCTGGCACATCTGTTTGTTCAAATCATGAAATGATTCGCAGTTTTTCATTCATTCATTTAATTCCTATAAAATGCTTACCTGGAGGAAAAGACTCCAACTGTTGTTAAAAAGACAAATACTGCTATTTTTCAGGTGATTTACTTTTAGATGTTGAAGGAATATGAAGTAAAGACTTAAAAGAGATGTGGAGGATTGTTCCTTTCCCCATTGATGAATCTGAGGCACAATACACTATCCTGGTGCACTTACTCCTTGGCCAAGTCTCTTTAAAATTTTAATTTCACTTCAAAATATTTTATCGGTGTGTTTTATATCCATATCAGTCATTTTTGGTAAAATGGCTGGTCCCCATTGAACTTTCCCTTTAGTTAACTTGTTGATTATTTTAAAAGCATATATTAAGCACTTACTTTTTTACTTACTTTATTAGGCACTGTGCTAAGCACTGGGGATTACAAGGACAGTCTCGGCCCTCAAGCAGCTTACATTCTAGTGGAAGAAAAAATATACATGAAATGGTGATGGTACTCATCTCTGACTATAGATATTCAAGCATTAGTGATAGAGGCATTTAGGGAAAGGAAGATCCCTGTAATCCCATTCTTTAAGACTATTTTACCTATATTTAGAGCTGGAAAGTACCTTAGAGATCAACTAGTTCAAACTCCTCTTTTTACAGATAAGCCCAAAGAGGAGAAATTACTTTGTGTACAAAGTTAGCTCTGAATAGGCCTATATCAACGCAAGCACTAAAGAGGCTGATATACAAAAAACAAAACAAAACCAAAAAAACACAATAAACCCTAACATCTAGCTTTTAAAAAAATTAAAAATAAAATAAAAGGTGCCAAGAAGGCCCATCTAAAATCGGGCATATACCCATCCCACAGTAAGGATAACATACTGTGAATGGGAAGGCTGGGACTTCATGTTTGAAAAGGGTTATGACTGAGCTGAACTGATTGGGGAAAGACCATGGTGATCCAGTTGCCAAAGGCCCCACTTCCATTGCCAATAAGGCTATGGCTCAAGAGCAACTAAGATCAAGTGACCTGAAACCCAGGAAAATATTCACTGGGATACCTGGCAGCTCATTGCTTCTCCCTGCCCTGTGGGCACAGCGTGGACAGCATCAGATTGCTGCAGAGAATTAAAGGAGACAAGGCAAACTATACTTTTCTTTACTTTCCAGGGAGTGGAGAAAGAATAATAGTGTCTTTAGCCTCTGGGAAAAAGCTAGTATAGTGTTTCCCAATACAAACCAGTAAAATTTTTCTTTTGACAAGCAAAATAACTAAATTATCTACCCTGGACTGCTTGATTTTTCCATACGGTGACCGCGGGGGAGGTGTTTGTGTTGGGAGAAGAGAGTAGTAGTCCCTTCTAATGGCTTAGGACCTGGGAGCTAGTGGCTAAGAGTGGGAGGAGGAAGACATAAGAAAACAAGGAAGGGAAAGATAGAGCAGATATCAATTTTAAAAAAAATTATAGGTTTTAGGAAGTCAGGACCTTTGACAATAAAAATAATTTGCCATGAAGAGGAAGTTGAGAAATACTATCTAGTGGATCTGGTACTGATGGAATTTTTTTTTTTTATTACAGCAGGACCTGCCCTGGTGTGATTTTTCTTCCCTCTCTCTTTTGGCAGTAGGAGTTGGGGAGGGCTGGCTGTCTGATTCTAAAAAAAAAAAATTCCCTCCCAGCTAGTCCCTGGATAAAGTCTGAAATTCTATGTGGAGCCTCATCCCTTTAGCTTAAAGCTTTGATTCTGTTAAAAAACAAATCTCTTTGAAAGAGAGAAGTGTCTTCATTCACATGCACCTAAGCCTTAGTGAGGATTCTGATATGAAAAAGTGGGAAAACAATAAGGGAGAATATTTTAACGCAAGGAAAGGGCCTGGAAAGGGGAAAGGAGGGATAAACCTGTCTATTTCATAGTTTTACCCAGGACCAGCCTTGTTGGTGACAATACTTCTTCAAGGACTCAAATCTAAAAATGACTCTGAACAAAACCTGCTCAGTGTTTTGTTATTGTTAGGGATGGCAGGATGAGGGAGAAACATGGAAAGTTATTGTTTTATAGTATAGTATGTGGGTTTGTGAGCAGCTAGGTGGTGCAGTGAATAGACCGTTAGGCCTAGAAGAGTCCAAATTTGGCTTCAGACACTTACTAGCTGTGTGACCTTGGGCAAGTCACTGAACTATTTGCTTCAGGTCCTCACCTGTAAAATAGGGACACATTGGAGAAGGAAATGGCCAATATCTTTCCCAAAAAAAACCCAATGGAAAAAATCCATGAGGTTACATGAGTCAAGACATGACTGAATAATAACATGAATTTGTATGAGAGAATTTCAATTTGTTTTGCTTCTTTTTAAAGAAAACAGAATGGAATAATTTTCTTAGAACAAATAAACCCAAGGATGTTAACTGTTCTTGTGGAAAGTTACTCAAGTTTCAGGTAAAACTATAATAATAATAACTCACATAGTATAAAGGGATATGTCCAGGCACTTTCTCTTCTCTTTGGAATTACATCCACTAGAAAGCTGCGCATGCTTTTACAATGTAAGGAGCCTCCAAGTATGGGAGGTCTTGTAAAAGCTGGGGGAGGTATCCTGAAGCTGAGGAGAACGAGAGAGAAAGGGAGCTAGGAGAAAGGATGGTGATCACAAGATAATAGCTCATTGAACCAGCCTTAGAAAACAGTTAATAGAAGTCGGCTGTGGGGAGCCAGGTGTGTGGAGTAGCTAAGATTTCTGTAATTATCTGTAGAGAACACCAGAAGCCCAACAACTCCCAGGAGCTTAACTCTTTCTTTTTTCCTCCTAATGTTCTTTTTTTTTTTAATGTCATTTGCCAACGGCTCCCACCTACTCACAACCCAGCAGAACTTTCCTTTGTAACAACTAAGTGCAATGAAGCAAAACAAATAAACATATTGGCAAAGTCTGCAAAGATTTGCTTTATTCAGTACTTATAGTCTACCACCTCTCTGTAGAGGTGATATTCTTTACCATCAACATTCTAAAGTCATGATTAACCACTCCATTGATTCGAGGTCTGAAATCTTTCAATGTTATTTTCCTTTACATTACTATCATCATTTCATAAATTATTCTCCTGGTTCTACTTACTTCACTGTTCATGCAAGTTTTCTCAAGTTTCTCTGAATTCTTCATACTGAACATTTCTTAAGCATGATGAGTTTCCACCATGAGATCATGGTGGATGGTGAGGGAGAGAATGCTGAATGTGTGCTAGGATGGGAACCTGTGTCCTCAAGGCCACATGGGGCCTTCTAGGTCCTTGAGTGAGACCTTTTGACTGAGTTTTATAGAACAAATACTTTTATTAAGGGGATTTATTTTGTGAAGTTTGGATTCAGTCAAAAGGCCACACTCAAGGACCTAGAAGGCCCCATGTGGCCTCGAGGCCACAGGTTCCCTACCCCTGAAAGGGGTTAAAGTTTCTTCTCTAATTGTTAGTTCATTGGGTTTTTAACTTGTTTGAGTTCTTGGTGACCTAGACCACGGAGACAGATGAAATTGCTTTATCATTTGTGCATAATTCCTGTTGTGAAAAGGTTTTGAGAGGTCATAAGGATCGGAAAAAATGTCTAGTCCTCTATCATGTGACCTGGAAGTCAAGGAGAATCTCATGCAAATGAGTCCGAGCCCCTAGTTACCAAAGGTACCAGGAGGAACTCACCAATCAGATCACAGGGGTGGGGAAAAGCACTTTGATGAGTTATTGTAAGTTATTCTGAACTCAAATTCTCACTGTCCAGGCCTACAAAGGGAAAGCTAGGATACAGGGCCTAAATGAGTACTGACCCCAAAGGCATAACATGCAATTAATTTTTTTAAAACTAAATCCCTAGTCTAAATATAATCTGTGGCCAAGAGCTCCCCAAAGTTTTAGTGTTTGCACGGACTCTGTCCTATCTTGACTACTGACCCCTAAAGGGTCAGTGTTTCCATTTGACTCATGGCTCCCACCTACAGCTAGAGTCCAAGAAAAGTTCTCAGTATAAAGCTTCGATATAGCTAATATCTAAGTTTCCCCAAATGTAGGTAGCAAGGTGTCAGCTTCTAGGCACTCAACAAAGCAATGCATAAAGGATAGCCTTTATTACTCTCTGAAGAAAAGGCAGAAATGGGATTCACGGGAGCTTGTGAACAAATATGAGAACACAAAAAGTGCTCTAATAGCACTTAAACTTCCTTCAGAAGGAAACTAAACTTGAGACTTCCACCAGAGTAAACCTGTGATGTCCTAGTGTAAGGATTCTTATCCATTTTTTATGTGAGGACCCCTTTGGTAGTCAGTCTGATGAAGCCTATGGACCTCTTCTTAGAATAATGTTATTAAATGCATACATAAAAAGGATTACAAAAGAAATCAATTATATTGAAATAGAGTCATACAATTAAAAAAAAAAGTTCAGAGATACTCCTCTGGTGAGTCTCTCTTTCCAGAAGGGTATTATATAATTCCTCCAAGATTCATAGTACCATCCTTTTTGTTAGTAACATTGTTAATAACAATGTAATAGCAGACACTAGCAAGGTCCAGATTTCTTGCTCCTCCATAATGCGGTTTTAGTCCCTTAGCATTTCCCTCCTGCCCTTGTTCCTGATTTGGTGGGCTTCAGAAACATGCCTCCTAGATGCTGACTCAACCTAGAAGTTCTCTCAGTGCCTTCAGCCTCCTTGCCTTGGAAAAACCTACCACCCCCATGCCCAGCTCACCTTAGAATATCCTGCCCCCTACCCCTTCTGCTGGTGAGTTTGCCCTAGAGCCTCCATTTGTGTAGGGGTCCAGGTCAGTCTGCTTTTCTTCTCGTTGCCCCATTCCATTACTTTCTGGACTTCAGAACCATGCCCTCACAATGGGTACCTTCACCCTTGCCCCTCACTCTCCAGCTCCCTTTTTGTGTCTTCCCCCATTAGAACGAAAGCTCTCAGAAGGTGAAGACTGTCTCTTGTATTTTAGTGCCAGGCACATAATAAGCACCTAATAAGTGGTTTTTAAATTTCCTTCCTTCCTTTGTCTATGGGGGCCAAGTTGCCTTCCTCTAGAACATGGGTTTTTAAGCTATGATCCATGGATTTCAGGTGTCCATACACTTGGATGACAACAAAATTTACATCTTTATTTTCACTAACCTCTAACCGCAATTTAGCATATCCCTCAATTATGATTCTTTTTTAAAAAATAACATTATTTTATTACAAATCGATAATCATGAACACAATCTGGTACTGGCTAAGAAACAGAGTTGTAGATCAGTAGAATAGATTAGGTACATAAAACATAATAGTAAATGACTACAGTAATCTAGTGTTTGATAAACATAAAGATGCAAGCTTTTGGGAGCAGAACTTGCTATTTGACAAAAATTGCTGAGAAAACTAGAAAGCAGTTTGGCAGAAACTAGGTTCAGACCAACATCTTACACAGTATACAGATACATACATACATATATACATTTATACATACATACAAGATAAGGTCAAAATGAGTACAAGATTTAGAAATAAAGGGTGATACCATTAGCAAATTAAAAGGAATTTATTTCCTGGTTATTTGCCTCTTAGAAGATTTAAAGTTTGAGAAAAGAGAAGTAGGAAAAAGAGACGTAGATTACAGTTAGTTTGGGTATTTCGTGTATCAGGCCAAATCTGGTTAATGCCACTTCATAAAAAATGGTTTCCTTGTTATTTGGAAAAACCAAAGTTTTTTGTTTGTTTGTTTTTTACTAAGGTAGTGTTCCCTCAAAGGGTGGCTTCTGCTACTCAGAGTCTAGGACATACTTGACTTGCCATGAGATAAACAGCACAACTCCCATGGAGACATAGAAATGGAAAGCTTTGGGGGGCCTGCTAACCTGCCAACCTAAACAAGCTATTCCATTACATTTATTCTGTATCTAAGCTTTGCCTAACTGCTCATTTTGTCCTGCAAGATTATGGTTCACTGGCCAAAGACTTTGTTAGTACCAGAATAAAGATCATCTGTCACATCTGCTCCCAAGACAAAAAAGAACACTCCTCTCATGCATTGGTCAAGAAAGAGAAGAGCAAAGATTCCAGACTTGGGCTTTGACAGTTCTTTAAGAAATTACTCTCTATTTCTTCCCATTCTTCCCCATTTCCCTGATTTCCCTTTAACCTCAAGTTAGAGCCTGGATGCGGAATGTTACATATGAACATGGATGGCTGGGTAGGTAAGGAGTGTCCATAGAGGCTGGCCTTCATTCTACTTGAGGTGTGGCATCCATTGGAATGCAATAGGGAAATGCTCTCTTCTCCTCACTTCCTCTGGCCCCTCAAAACAAACAAGAAAATCATCAGGAGGGAAATGCCTTCATGGGTGTTTGCAAACTCATATTCATGTTGTGTGAAATTAAGAAGAAGGATTGACCTTCTGGAAAATTAGGAAGGTGAAGTTTGTTTTTAGCGTTTTCTCACCTTCCTTGTCTGTGTGAGAGATGATCTCTCAGAAGTGAAGCCTCCTCAAAGGGTCAATAGTTCCTTGTTAATAGTCCTTGTATTGTTTTCAAACCCCCCCCATTTTTTTTAAGCAAGCAAAAATAATTGCCCTACCCCCAACCTGAACTGCTTGCTCTTGCAAAACTTCCTGTCTTTCCTTGTCTCCAGGCAAGTCTGTGAAACTGTTTTTGTTCTCTGTTGCTGCGTAGATTTCCTCGAAAAGATTGTGCCCTCAAGGCTTTCACCAATGAGCTGAGAGGAAGGGGGTTAGGGAGGGGGAGTTGCGGTTAGGGGGGTCTATATAATTTCTCTTTGCTGAGCACACACTTGCACTCTCCCACCAGAGCCATTTTAGGCTGTGGGAGGGTGCCCTTTCTCGAGAAAGCTAATAAAGAAATCTTTCTCTTTGCTACATCTGAGTCTCCAGAATTTATTGATAAGGGTCTTCACATCCCACACATCTGTGTCTCCCTTCTCTTCCTGGCACCCCAGTCCCTGGACATGACTCCTCTGGCAATGGCCAGTGCTCTAAAATTTATCTTCTCCCTTGCTTCCATCAAAACCCTATTATTTTTTGAAAAGTTTTTATTAATTTATTTTGATTTATCAACAATCACTTCCATAAGCTTTTGAGTTTTAAATTTTTCTCCCCCTCCCCACCTCTCTCCCCAAGACACCACGAAATCGGATATAGGCTATACATATACATTCCTATTAAACATATTTTCACATTATTGATGTTGTAAGGAAGAAATTGAACCAATAGGAGGAACCACAAGAAAGAGAAAACAAAACAAAACAGAAGAACAAAACGCTATTCTTTCAAGGCCTCTGTTCCCAGCTATTACCCAGAAGGAAAAGGATAGGATATGCAAACTGGCTTCTTTTTTTTTTTTAAATAGATTTTTTTTTTGTCTCGGCAATGGGGTTAAGTGGCTTGCCCAGGGTCACACAGCTAGTAAGTATGTGTCTGAGGCTAGATTTGAACTCAGGTCCTTCTGAGTCCAGGGCTGGTGCTCTACACACTGAGCCACCTGGAACCTGGTTTCTAACCAATCTTGGGGCAGCCAGGTGGCACAGGAGATAGAGTGCTGGGCCTGGAGTCAGGAAGACCTAAATTTAAATCTAGACTCAGACACTTACTGTGTGATCCTAGGCAAGTCATTTAACTACTGTCTGCTTCAGTTTTCCCAACTATAATATAGATATGATAATAATAGCACCTATAAAATGAGGCTACATAATCTACACAATCATAGACTGAACAAGAATTAAAAGGAATTTTCTTGCCCCAAGCCAGACAGTTGACTAGAACCAAGGACATGAAGTTTTTGCATCAGAAGACTGGTCAAAAGAACAGATTTTATCTCATCCTGGGTGCTTCTTTTAGTTTTTCCTGATTTTCTCACTTACAGCCCTTAGCTATGCATTAAAAGAAAGTCAGTCTGATTTTGTCAAGGAGAGGTTTTTGAGCCATTGCATCCCAATATATGGAAGCAGAAAACAGGAAATAGGCCATAATCAAGAGACTGAATATAGCTGATGCCTATTTTATGGTGGTTTGTAATATAGAGCAGAATGTTTAGACAGAGACTAGTACCCAAGGCACAACAGAGATGACCTTCCCAGAAGAGGATGGAGACATCATGTGCAGCAGAGAGCAGGGCTGTTGACACCACGAGAGAACATTAGAAGCCTTCATTTCCTTCAAAATTCTTCTCAAAAGCCACCTTCTGCATTCCCCAGCTGCTGGTGTCCTCTAAGGTTTCCTTCCATGTATTTTGTATTTATTTATTGTCTCCTCCATTCAAAGGTTAGCTTCTTGAAGGCAGAGACTGTTTTTACCTTTTTTTTTTTTTTGTATTCCCAGCACTCACCATAGTGCCTGGCACACAGTAAGTAATAAATGTTTTTGATACATGAATCAAGGGTAATCTCAAAGAAAATAAGATGAAGCTAGGTGGTACACCATAGTGCCTGGCACACAGTAAGTAATAAATGTTTTTGATACATGAATTAAGGGTACCCTCAAAGAAAATAAGATGAAGCTAGGTGGTACAGTGGATAGAGCAGTGGGCTTGGAATCAGGAAGACTCATCTTCATGAGTTCAAATCCAGCTTCAGATATTAACTAGCTACGTGATCCTGGAAAAGTCACTTAACCCTGTTTGCCTCAGTTTCCTCATCTATAAAATAAGCTAGAGAAAGAAATGGCAAACTACTTCAGTACTTTTGCCAAGTAAAGCCCAAACGGGGTCAAGGAGAGACTGAAGTAACTGACCAACAGAAGAAAATAGGAGAAGGAAACAGGCAAGACTTTCATAGATAATTTTCTACCACAGACCACATTTTCATGGCCTTCCTACCACTAAGGTCAGATATAAAATACCTGTATGACCAGAAAAGGAAGTTAATGGGCAATGTACTATGAAGGACAATAAGACAAATAACTGATGAATAGCTCAAATTCTGTACTGGTATCTATAAACATAAGAAGGATGCTAATGCATTTGGTGTTTCTTCTTTGGAGGATTTATAAAGGGACATGGACAAGACTTTCTAAGGGTGAGAAAGAGTTAATATCTACAGGTATAAAGGGAGTAGTTGCTGAGATGGCCGTTAAAGCATGGAAAGGTGTTAATGACTCATAACTTTTCAGTGTTAAACACTCAAGGGTGTTGGATTTTATTTCATGTCATTAAAAATTTTATATTCTTTTTTTTTCTTATCACTATCTTTTCCTAGGGACTCCCTGCCCAGAAGAACCTGCTTTTATAACAAAGTAATCAAACAAAACAAAACACATTGGCCATGGCTGAAATGCATGCCTTATTTGATACTCTACAATCTACCATTTATTTGATGAAAGAGGGAAAGCAGGCGTTACTGACAATCCACTAAAGTTGTGTTATTGTTGTTCGATTGTTTCAGTCGTGTCTGACTGTTTGTGACCCCATTTGGCGTCTTCTTGGCAAAGATACTGGAGTGGTTTGTCATTTCCTTCTCCAGTTCATTTGACAGATGAGGAAACTGAGGCAAACAGAGTTAAATGACTTGCCCAGGATCACACAGCTAGTAAGCATCTGAGGCCAGATCTGCATTTAGGAAGATGAGTCTTCTTGACTCTAGGCCTGGCGTTCCATCCATCTACCACATCAATTAACTGCTCCCATGAGAGACGTTACCTTAATTCAAAGAAGTGAATCTCTAGTTGTGACATTTCAGACGTTGACAATTTTTTGCAAGGTTAGGAGATTCTTACCTTGCCCTCAGTAGTCTCTGCACTTATGCCTCAGGCTGACCCAATTAGGAATATTGAGGCTCATTTAATAGACATTAAGTTCTTCAAGAGCAGTGACAGTGACTCGCTACATTTTATGTAGCACCCAGTACATCTCAGGAATTTAACAAGCAATAAACGAAAAAAAGTTAGAGGGCAACATGTCTCCCGCGAGACCTTACCAATTTAACCACAAGAATGGAAGACTGCCAAGCCCATCAACATTCTTTTCTTTGCTGTCACAGGAAGTGCTGGCTCATGTCCCACACAACACCAAACCATTGCATAGAGCTCTGATCTGACCTGAGGTCAGTCTATGTGATCTCTCTAGAAATAGGGAGCTGGGCATTAGTCAGGAGACAGTATTAGTATTCTTTTCTTCTAAATATAAGATTACTAGTAAATGGAGGTAGAGAAAAGGGAACAGAACTTTCTTCACCAGAGGGCTTCAAAATACTGCCTTTTTTTTTTCAAGGCCCAGATAAAAATCTCACTTCCTCTGTGAAGCCTTCCCTGATCACTCCAGCCCATCGTGATTTGTCCTTTCTTTGAACTTCCAAGGCATTAGGATTTATACACATGGCTCTTCTGGGCATTTAGGTCTTATTATTTCCTACCCACCTATCTCGGTTCTCCCATCCCCCCCACCTCGCTGCAATGGATCACTCCAGAACCTGAGTTTTCAATAGACAATCCATTTAATTAAAACATTCAACTATCTCAACTGTCTCCAAAGCAGTTAAAAAGTAGCCCGCAAGAAGGAAAAAAGGAAACAAAAACCTTCAGTAAGAAGAATAGAAGCAAAAAGAAAGGACCTTCTCAGAGGTCTCAAGAGTTCACTTGCCAGCCTCTTAGAGCTGACTTTAAATCCTCTCCTTGGGGGCAGCTAGGTGCACTGGATAGAGCACCTGCCCTGGAGTCAGGAAGACCTGACTTCAAACCCAGCCTCAGACACTTAATAACAGGGTGACCCTGGGCAAGTCACTTAACCCCATTGCCTCCCCCTGCCACTCAAAAATAAAGCCCCTCCTTGCCCAAAGGGCCACAGCTGGGTTCCAGATCGATCCACCTGGGAACAAAGGCAACTCAGATTTCCCCAAGTTAGCTCCCTACAATCTTGACTGGGGTTGTAGGAGTATGGGGGATTAATTTCCCCCATTTCTATCACTATTTTGGCCTAAAACACCAAATGAATTATAAACTTCTTAAGGACTGTGGCTATACTTTGGTGTGTGAGTGATATTGATGTCTTTTGCTTTTTCATCATAGTTATGTCCAGATAAACCCCACCCCCACCCGCCCCCACTTCTACCAAGTCTGACAGCACCTGCAACATACGTGTTCCAATACAAATGCACATTCCAAGAAAAGGAGCATGGTATACATTTCTTCATCTCGTGGCCGGGTCCAAGATGGGACATTATAACTACCAGTTTCATTTTATTGTTCTTTCATTTCTGTAATTTTAGTCAGTCTGTATGCTGTTTTCTTGATTCTTCTGCTCACTTTGCTCTGCTTTTCCCACAACTCTCTGAACTCTTCATATTCCTTGTTTCTTACAGCACAATGATACTTTATTTTAAAATTTTCTTTTTATTATGAATTTAACAAACATCAATAAACACGAATATTTCAAAATGTAAAGAACAGAAAAAGAGGATTATATATGAAACCAAGAATCTCTATTATTATATGCAGCTTGTTTTACAAGTGCATATTAAATTTAACATGACAGCACTAACACTGCCTGACTTGTTTCTTTAACTTCCTTCTATTCTGTTTATTTTTTTTAACATTTCATTGATATGCTTTGCTTTTTATTTTTTTCCAAATCCCTACCTCTACCCCACCCATTTATCCCTCATAGTTCTCTTCCCTATCACCTCCAAATAAAAGCCCTCCTTGTAACAAATGTGTATAGTCAAATAAAACAAAATCACACATTGGCCGAGTCTTGATATATATGTTTCATCCTATGCCTGTAATCCATCATCTCTGTGCCAATGAATAAGAAACGTGTTTCGTTATTAATTCTCTAGAATAGCGGCTATTGCACTGATCAGACTTCTCAAGTCCTTCAAAAGGTTGTTTTCCTTTACAATGTTGTAGTCATTATATAAATTATTCTCCAGGTTTTGCCTACTTCACTGCGTCAGTTCATACAAGTCTTCCTTGGTTTCTCTGAATCTATTATTTTGGTTATTTATTTAACACAATAGTATTCCATTCCATATCATAATTTGCTCATATTTTACCTAATCGATGAACATTTTGTTGTAGGTTTTTTGCTGCATCAAAAAGTGCTGTTAGGACTATATGGACCCTTTCTATCTCGAACTTTCTTGGAGTTCAGAAGTGGGACCAGTGGGATAGGTCAAAGGGTATAAACTGTTTTGTCATTTTTCTCAAATAATTCCACGTTTCTTTCTAGAAAAATCAGACCTAATAAGCCATCAACACTGAATTAGTGTATCGCCTTCTCACAGATGGGCTATAAGCTTATACTTCTTACACACACACGCATACACATACACACGCACACACATATACAGAGTGCTGGATATTCATAGAACATACTTAATGAGCTGTGATAGAATCATAGATTTAGAGACAGAAGGGATCTTAGAAGCCAATGAGTTTAACCCCACATTAGGGAACTGAAAGTAAGAGAGGCTGACCATGGTCACATAGCTAGTAAGTGTCTGAAGCAGAATTCGTACTCAGGTCCATCTTGATTCTAAGCCCACCACTCTTTCTATCACACTGCCTAGTTGCCTTGCTGAGTTGAGTTGAGTTGAACTGAACTGAATTGAATCAAATTCTTTTGCTTTTGAGAGCTACTGAAAATAATTACAAAGATCCCCTTTTTGCTTTTCTCTCTTATTGTTCACCTTTTGTCTTAAAAGTGTTCAAACTCAAACTTCAGTTGTGGGGATTGTGGTCTGGGGGACTGAGACCTCTTACTGTTTACTCTTACTCCCAGAAGACTTCTGGTTCCTGGCCTTTTTCTTGGCCTTTTTGTAGTTCTTGGTGTTCAAAAATGGAAATCCAAATAGTTAATGCATTTCTGAGCAGGAGAGAAAACCCATCCATGGGAGGGGGGAAGGAGGGTGGGAAGCTAATTAGTGTTGCAGAAAAGAAATCACCTCTCAACCCCCTCCTGTCCTGAAAGCCTTCATTCCACACTCTGGGAAACAGGAGGCCCTAGAGGAACTCTGCAGTTTCCTAAAGGAAGATTCTTGTTCTTCCTGGCCTCTGAAGAGGATTTCCTTTAGAATTCATTTCCTTCCTTCCTTCCCCCTCCCCAACCCCAAGGTCAGGCTGCAGGTTGACCTTGACCTCAGTTATTTAGAGTTGGACAAGAGGGGCTGTATCCGGGCAGCTACCAACCTCACAGACAAGCCCTTTGAGGTATCAGCCTTCTCCCCATCACTTTCATTTCCACGGTGACCCCAGTCTCTCATCTTGAGACCCCAGAATATGGTCTATTCAGTATAGTCCAGCATTGATGACTCAATGACTCACTACAGAAAAGCAAGCTATCTAATAGCCACTGGTCCCTCACTAATGCTCAGCAGCCTCCATTGTTAATCTCTTGTTAACTTCCAATCTCATTTACCAGACAGATTGTTCCAGACCTTTTCCTCTTTCCTCAGGCCTCTAATCCCAACCCCTTCACTCATAGCAGATGACTTCCTGTCCCACTTCACTGAGATGAAAACCATTTGATATGAGTTTCCTCAAGTTCCCTTCTCATGACAAAATTTCTTAGCTTCACTCAGCTTCTCCTTCCTTCTTGTCTTAGAAGGTGAATTGACTCTCTTTTCAAAGGCTGACATCTTCACTTGTGCTTTTGACTTCATTTCCTTTAGGATTTTTCTTTGGAAATTGGCCCATCCATAATTTCCACCTCTCCCTTATACATTGACTCACTTTCCTCACTTCTCCGCTTGTATATTGGCTCACTTTCCTCTGCCTTAAAACCACTACCATTTAAAAAAAAAAATTCCCACCATCACCCTCTCTGTTTTCAGTGATTGATTTTTCAAATTTCTCCCAAGAGAAGTCTAAACTCCCTAATCTTCACCTCCTTGCTTCCTAACCTTTTTCAACTTTATGTCCTTTCCTCTCTCCTTTTGCTTCCTAACCTTTTTCAACTTTATGTCCTTTCCTCTCTCACAAATTTAATCATTCCCTGCAACCTCCTGTTGCTTCACCCATTCCTGTTTCTCAATCTATTACCCTGGCTCTAGTCTCCTTTTCCTCCAGTGATATGCTGGTATAACAACTGGGTCTCTGAGGGGGGAAAAAGTTCTCTTCACATACTTTTAAGTTTATTCATTATTTTACATTTGCTCCAACACTTTCTATAGTATAGACACTCAACAAAATATATCAAGCTCTGATTTCAAGACAATTCAAGTTGGTCCAGCATAACCTTGCTTCCTCCCTTCACAGTTTCAACCCCATATATAAGTTGACCCGTTTGTAACAACTCTGATCATGTTACTCCTTTGCTCAAAAAACTTCAGTAGCTTACATATTATCTTCTGATTAAATTCCTTAAGCTGGAAAGATAAATTGAGGTCACATAGTGGAGGACCTTGAATACTAGACTATTTGCTATTTGTCCTCTTATTACATAGCCAAACATAACTATTCCTCATTCTCAGAATGAAATCTTACTTCTCTGTCTTTTCTCTCTTGTGAATGCTATTTCCTCCATCTAGAATACCCTTTGTCCTCTTGTTTAATTTCTGCCCATAATTCAAGGCCCAGACCAAATAAGACAGCTCTTTCCAGAAGTCTTCTTAGTGTCCCCCCACCCCATCCCCATAAGAAGTACCTTCCAAATCTAAGAGTTAGTGATCCCCTAAACTTCCACAAATCTTTGTTCATACCCATAACTTGTATTTTTAGTCTCTGATGTGATAGACTAGAGTCAATTTTGGGGGCTTCTATTGAAATAATAATCCCAATGGTTCATATCCCTAGCCAGGGTCTCCCCTGGAAACACATGCCCTCAGGCTGCCTAATCCATCCCACAGATGGGAAAGATGGAACAATTTTGACTCCTATCTCTATATACCTGCTACAAGTGTCTCTAAAGGCACTTATATCCTGCCTAATCCATCTTATCTCCTTCACACTGATAGGGCAAAGGGTGAGCCCTAAGCTTTAAATATCAATATAACTGGTCAGCTAATTTAACTTCTCTGACATCTTAGCTTCATTTGAAAGCCAGAAGGTCCTCTTGTCCTTATCCTCAAGGGCTCTGGCAGAGAGCTAATGGCTAAATCTGTGTGTGTGTATGCATGTAATATGTGTATATATATATATATATATATATATATATATATATATATATATATATATATACACACACACACACATATATATATACATATATATGTATATATATATATATATATATACAGAGAGAGAGAGAGAGAGAGAGAGAGAGAGAGAGAGAGAGAGAGAGAGAGAGAGAGAGAGTTCAAATTCATCACCCTGACATTCAAGGCTTCTGCCATCTGGCCCCTTTCTTACCAGTTTTCATGGTGAGAGGCAACATGGCATAACGGATAGTGCATTGTTAGGCTTGGAGTCAAGAAAACCTGAGTTCATATCTTACCTCTGACATTTATTACCTATGAATGCCTTCAATCTGCTCATTTGTAAACTGAAGCAACTGGACTAGATGGTTTTTAAGGTCTCTTCCAGCTTTGAATCTATGCTCCCATGACCTCAAGACTTTGAAAGGCCAGTCAGGAACCTGAAGGTAGAGGCTGCTCCATCTCAGCCACCAGAGGGAGCTGATCTCCACCTGAGCAAAATGGATGTAAAGATGGTCCTTCCCTTCTGCGCCCCTGAAACTCCGGGGTTAGGATCACTCCACACTTAGCTAAAGTGAGCTACTCTTGATCAAATAACCCAATAACAACATGAAAATAATTCAGATTGGTAATTAGTTTGACTTTTTATAGTTGACTCCCATGATTACTAAGGTTATTTCAAGGTCATATAATGTTAATAAACTTGAGGGACCTTCACAATCCTCTACTCCAATCCTATCATTTTACAGGTTAAGAAACTGAGACTAAGAGAGATTTAGTGATATGGCCATGGTCAAATAGCAAGGTAGAACTACAACCTAGATTTTATAATTCCTTTTGTCCCTTGTTCCTTTCAGTATATGGGGGGTGGGGGATGAAGAAGGAAGGTGAAATGTATGTTTCTCTACGTTAAAATAGTTTCTTTTTGGGATCCTAAAGTGCTTAGAAGCATTAACACATTTTTTATGGTGCCAATCCTACCAGAGAAGATTTTGTATTTTCTACTGAATGGTAAGAGGCAAATGTGCACCAGAATGTCACCATAAATAAAGGATATTCTGAAAGAATCACACTACTCCTTGTGGTCTTTCCTGTTTTGAGAAGAGAGAATCACAGCCAAGAGGACCAGGGAAGGCCTCATAAAGGGAGTGGTACCCGACCTGGACTTTAAAGCAATGGAAGGATTTCAATAGACAGAGATGTGGAGGAAGAACATTCCAGGCATGAATGAAGAAGGGCACTCTCTTCTTGCTTATTTTGCATTTACTTATCTATGTGCGTTTTGAATTGTCCAGTAGAATGTAAGGAAGGGACTGTTTTTAGTTTACAGACTCCAGAAGAGGAAGACAAACTCATTTGGTGTATCTGTGTTCCTCTTAGGGTTTGTGTATGGGAAGGGATGAGAAAGAGAGAGAGAGAGAGAGAGAGAGAGAGAGAGAGAGAGAGAGAGAGAGAGAGACAGACAGACAGACAGACAGACAGACAGACAGACAGACAGAAACAGAGACAGAGAGAGAAGAGAAAAAGAGAGACAGTGAGATAAGGAGAGAGAAGGAAGGAGAGAGAAAAAGGAAGAGAAAGAGAGAAGATAGAGAGAGAGAAAAGAGGAGAGACAGAGACAGAGATGGAGAGAGAGAGAGAGAGAGAGAGAGAGAGAGAGAGAGAGAGAGAGAGAGAGAGGGGAGAGAGAGAGAGAGAGAGAGAGAGAGAGAGAGAGAGAGAGAGAGACAGACAGACAGACAGACAGACAGACAGAGACAGACAGACAGACAGACAGACAGACAGACAGAGACGGAGACAGAGAGAGAGAGAGAGTTTATGGCTACATCCTGTGGTACATCACATATTCAGCCCCAGGCAGTTTATCTGATCCTTCCAGACTGAGCTCAATGCTCAATCCCCAGTCCCTAAAGAAGGGATGCTTGACAGTGGGCAATGAGTCATGAAAGAGGGGACTG
Organism: Phascolarctos cinereus; assembly: GCF_003287225.1. Lineage (NCBI taxonomy): Eukaryota > Metazoa > Chordata > Mammalia > Diprotodontia > Phascolarctidae > Phascolarctos > Phascolarctos cinereus. The sequence goes on from NW_027555736.1 coordinate 143,112,020, forward strand.
TGGCTTTATATAATCTTTGATTTTTTTTCCTAGCACCTAGCCCAGGGCTCTGCACAAAAGAGGCTCTAAATAAATATCGTAGTTGAAGTAGAATTCCTCTGGGGCCAGTCACTTTGGGAGGAAATTGGAGGTTTGTGAGCCCTTCAGTAGTTCTCATTAAACCAAGAAAGTATCCACTTACTCTGCCCACACAGAGGGCCAGATATAGCTATTCTAGGCAGCAGTATCATCAATGGTATCCTCTCCAAATGGGGGCCATCTTCAGTCGTCTTGATCTGTATCTTGCCACTGGACCCACATGGCTCCGGAGAAGAAAGTGAGACTGGTGACTTTGCACAGCCCTCCCTCACTTAAATCCAATTCACTTGCAAGTTATGGCATCACCTTGCTGATGTCATGATCCTCTTTCAGAATGAAGGATAAACAACAATGATCATCACCAAATATTACTATAAGCATCATAAGGTAAATGAGTCCATGCCACCTTGGACAAAGTATTTAGGGATGGAAGCACTATGGTACAGCGGAAAGACCACAGTCTCCATCTAGAATCAAGGAACCCGAGTCAAAATACTACCTTTGACATTGATTACCTGCATGACCTTGGGCAAGTCGTTTAACTTCCTGGGGCTTCAGTTTCCTCATCTATATGAGGGAGTTGGAGTATGAATTCCTTGAGAGCAAGGACTGAGTTTTGGGGTTGTTACTTTGTTTTTTCTTTCTTTGATCTTACTAGTATTTAGCACAATGCTTACTTAGCACACAGAAGACACTGAAGGTGTTCAATAAATTCTAGTTGATTGACTGATGAAAACCTCCAAAGTCTCTTCCAGCTCTATATCTATGATTGTAAGAATCAAAACAGTCCTTGTGATTAATCCCGATACTGGGAATAAAAAAGGCAAGTCATAATGGCTTCCAATCTATGTTATGGTATCGTGAAAAGACCGCAAGGGCTCCTCAAGGGCAGAGAGAACCTGGAACTAGGTAGGTAATTAATAAATTATTGCTGGTTTGAGTGGGATTGATCTAAAGTTGAGACCTTAGGGATCAAAGTCCTGGTTCTGGCACTTACATTGTATGACTTTGGCCTGAAATTTTTTAATCTCTCTCAGTTAGTTTGTCATCCATAAAATGGGAATTGTGAAATTTGAAAATCTATAATGGAGCCCTATTATTTACTGAATAAAAGAAAAACTGCTTAGCTTTGCATTCAAGGACTTCTACTGTCTTGAACCTCCCTTTCTGGTCTGGCCATCTTAGTACCACTCCCCTTTATTAACTCCAGTTTCAGTCAAACTAGATTCTTTGCAGTTACCCATCTCATCTTATCCTTTCTCACCTCCACCTTTACATTTAATTTTAAAAATATGTTCATTAAAAAACCCATTTATTAAACACCTACTATGTGCTAGGCACTAGTGAGGCAAAGAGAGTCGAGTCATGGAGAGGCTTCTGATACATCTTGGTGCCAGAATACAATGAGAAGACTCAAGGAAGTCTATACTGGAGAGAGACCAGTAGAAGTTGAGACCTGCCATGCTGCCCTGGCACTGAGGGGTTTGGTCCTGGACCTCCTGCCCTCGTGCCATCACTGCGGTGCATTGGACTGTTCAAGACTATCTGTGTTGGATCAGGGGTGTGGCTCTTGCTGTTGTAAAGCTTAAACACAGATTGCACCAGAATTACAGAAGCGATGGTAACTGTGGTCAGATCCCAGAGGGCATTGCCTATCTAAATTGTGCGGGCTGAGCTTATTCCTGACTTTGTCCCCAGAGAACAGTGCTCGTGGGTCAGCATTGAAACTACATAACACAAAGGATGAGCCAGCTTGACAATTGTTACAACAGCATAGATTGCAGTGCTGACCTCACCTAAATACGTTGTCTTCTCTGGCTCATGAGCAAGAGAAATTCATCTCTGGTATAGGGACTCAGGTCTGTTCTTTCTCCCTTATGCCTTATTTCTTAATATCTGCCCTCTCAAAGCCCCTGGTCTCATAGCATGATACAACACAGACTTCAGTAACTATAAGACAAAATATGAAGAATGCATATTAGTGTAATGATTGCTGAAGTTGAAAGTGCTTTGTATTGGTATGCATACATTTCAACATCTTTATTGATAAATCATTTCCATGTTAAAAAAAAAAAGAATGCATAAGAAATATAAGTGAAATGCTATTTGAAGTCCAAGAGGCAAAAGATTACTAACTGGTAGAGAAACATGGGAAGGCTTCCTATAGGAGTTAAAGGTAGAGTTGGGCCTTAAGGGATAGATAGGATTGTAACAGGTAAGATTGGATGAGGGAAAATTCAGGAAGTAGGGAATAGCATGGAGGTGGGAAAGTACAATTTGTGTACAGAACTATACAATAAATAATTTGGTTAGAATACAGAGAACACAGAGAGTAGTCATATGACATAAGGTTGGAAAAATAAAATAGTACCAGATTATGGAGGTCCTTGAATGCCACATTAATGGAACTTTATTTGGGAGGCACTGGACTTTGATGACTCTGGAAGAGAGAGTGAGGTTAATGACTTTGTGCAACTCTGCCTCACTTATATCCAATTTTCCACTGAGTCAAGACATCACCCCATAATAGCATTGGTCCTTTTCAAAATGAAGGGCAAACAATAACAATATAATCGGACTTATGCATAAGGAAAATTAATTTGGCAAGCAGCACAGATTTGAAAATTGCACTTTTAATATATTATATCACATTATATATTATAATGTTATGTTATATTAATTATATTTTATATTATACATTTGAGGTAATTATATACATAATTTGTCATTACATATTACACTTAAAAAGAAAAGCAAATTGTACATAATAGTTTCATGTACAATCTTTTTCTGTTCTAATGAATTTATGAAAACATTCATTTTATTTGGTGGCTAAAGTCAGAATAAAGAAAAGGTGAAAAATAAAAAGGCAGCTACATAGTACAGTAGACAGAGTGCTGAGGCTGGAGTTAGAAAGACCAGAGTTTAAATCCGGCCTCAGACACTTACCAGCTGTATGACCCTGAACAAGTCATTTTACCCTATTTGCCTCAGTTTCCTTATCTGTAAAATGAGGTAGAGAAAGCAATGGCAAACCACTCTAGTATCTCTGCCAAGAAAGTCCCAAATGGGGTCATGATGAGTCAGACACAACTGAAAATGACTGAACAACAACAAAAATGGGATATAATAGCACCTATCTTAAAGGATTGTAGTGAGGATCAAACAAGATAATTTTGTGAAGCATTTAACACAATGCCTGGCACATAGTAGGTGCTATAAAAATTCGAATTCCATTCACTTTCCTACCTAAAAAAAGAAAATTAGTCTGACAGCCCTGTTCAGGACATTAGCACTGGGAAAGAGTAGAGACAGGAAGACTTGATTAGAAGCAGACTCCCATTAAAATAATGGCATCCCTCTCTAGAAGGGAAAATGAGGGGGCTTACCTAGATGGCCTCTGAGCTCCGAGATGTGTCATCCTAGAATGATGAGTTCTTGTTAACATGAACACGTTTCCTGGGAGGAGCAGCACCTTAATCTATTACTGCCTACTCATACAGGATTAATTTTTCAAATATACTAGTTATTACCTAGCAAAGAAAAGAATCCTAAGGGAATAGAAAATAGGGCAAGGAAGTTTGTATTTGAGCATGGCAGGCTGGGAAAGGTCTTTGGATACTTGGGTACTTGGGGTACTTGGGGCTTAGGAGAGTAGACCTGGAGGAGTAATTTGAAGGCTTTGAGACAGTGGCTTGATACTACATGTCTGAAGAGTAGAAGAGTGCCATCACAGAAGCTGTCCCCTTCACAGTTTTCCCTTGGCCCCAACCAAAGTGAAAAGGGCCTTTTGTGGGCGGGACCAGCAACAGCAGGGCTCAGTATTTTTAATTCAGTCTGGAATTTCTTGTGCAATATAGAGCTGAAAGAGGTTGTGTAGGACTCCCAATGTAAATTTTGTAAGTACTCTCTAGGAGAAGTAGTCTTGAACCCATCTTCAAAACTGCACCTAATTAGATAAGGTTAGGATTCCAACTTCCAGGCAATTTCTGGCAGTCAAATAAGTGAAACTGAAAGTGTTAAGCAGCGCTTGACAGGTCTCAACTATTCAGTTCATTTCTGAGCTAAGCATGCCTCCTATTTTTCATATGTTTAATAACCCTCATTAAATACTCACTCCATCTCTCCTAGCAAGATTATGTCTGCAATTAGTGGGGTTCTGCTTCCTGGTACTTTATAGGCAATTGCCTAAAAGATCTGAAGAGCACCTGGGTCCTAACAGAATTGGAGTTTAGTAGATTCTGTACAGGGTTTATAAAAATACCTTACCCTTTTCTAGCCTCAGTAATGAGTTTCATTTTCCTCATCGGTAAAGCAATAAGAAGAAATATGGCACATTGATATAAAATGCTGGACGTAGAGTCATGGTCACAGTTTTATAGCTGGAAGGGGCCTTAGAGATCATCTGGTCCAATCCCCTCATTTTAGAGATGAAACCGAGTTCCAGAGAGGATAAAAGATCCCACATCAAAACTTGAGTTTACATTTTATCTTTGATACTAACAAATCTTTTCTGCCATTTCCCTGAATTGTCACTCTGACTAGCTTATTTTAGAAGCATCATCATCATGCTGTAAGGTTTACAAATTTTTTCACATATTACAGTTATCCCTTCTACATCGTGGGGGTTAGTGATGCAGCACCCCCTGAGACCTGGAAAATCTGTGTAAAATTTTTTGGCCCTCCCATCGTACCAGAGAAGAAGTCTGTATTTTTTTCTTTTTCTTTTAAGGGGTCTTTACAGTACCTTACTGCAAAATTTGGGTTATGGATTTCATCATAGGCTATATTTTATACTATTACACATATATGCGTGCATTTCTGAGTTTCTAAACTTTTTCTGTGTTGACTGCTGGCCTTTATGTGTCATCTGTGGCTTCCGCAAAACTCCCCCCAAATTCCCATTTAATTTCTTATGCCGACCTGTGGCATAAGACCTATGTGGAAGGGATAACTGTATCTCATTTGATTCTTACAACATTGGGAGGTAGGTGTTATTGTTATCCTTATTTTATGGATGAGGAAACTGAGGCAAACAGAGGTTAAGTGACTTGCCTGGGGTCTCTGAGGCAAGATTCAAACTTAGGTCTTCATGATCTTTTATAGGACACATTTGCCCTGCACCTTCATGGAGGCCTAACAAATTTATCACCCCATTTGCTGTACCCTAGGGTTATTTCAGTCTCTTCTGTCTAATACTTGTCCCTGACCACACCTATGGTACCAAGTCTCCTCCCCACTAATCTCCAGGAATCCAGTGAAAAAGCCCTCTCCTTCAGCCTCCTGTCAAAACCTGTCCTGCATCTTTCATCCAAGGTATAACTGACTTCCAAGCACTTGAAATGTGATACACTTCTAGGGGGATTTTTACTTTAATGGGGATCAAAGTCTTAAGCTAAAAGGCTCAAACTTTGGCAGTATGTTATCAGGCATGAGCCACCATAGAAGAGGAGGAAATGGACAGTGGGACAGGGTTTTCCATCACATCATGGAGGCAGTCTTTCTCAACCCATCCTTGAGGACTTTGTCGTGAAGATCTATCAGAAATAAACTTACTTTTTCCCATCCCCTCCTTCCTTGGCATTATCTTGCTCTTGCGCAGGGAGTATAGCTCTAATATAGGTAGACATAGACTTCTCTCTCCTCTTTTCCCTCCCTCCCTCCCTTCATCATGCCTTTCTATCCCTTTCAGGTGACTAAAACCTTTTTCTCTTTCAAAACTAGCTCCCAATAAATATTAGTCACCTACATTTCAGTGTGGACAAATAGATCACTGGGCTGTTTGAATGAATTTTAAGCCTTTTCTCTAAGTGAAAAAATGAAAGAATTATCAAGCACCGTAAACAGATAGGGGCCTTATTTGAGAGGAGGCAGGAAGCTTCCTGATGCCCTGGAGTAAATGACTGATGGGCTCTACTCAGAAGGACAGTTAAGCTCTGCTTGAGGCCGGGCTCCTGGGAGACAAGGGCACAGACCCAATTCACATTCATGCTTCCTCCCCTTTTAATCCTGAGACAGTGTCACTAGAGGCTTCTCATGGACCTGGGTTAGGGCCAGGCCTGAGATTTATTTTCAGCCCCCTTGCAGCATCAGCACTGTCTTTCGGGCACCAGCCTTATTATATTTCATGCAACTGAGCCTTAGGAATAGCAGAGCCATGGACAAACAAGCTCTTGCAGTATTCCTTCTGCCTTTCATCATTCTAAGGCCTTTTTTTGGACAGTCAGGTAAACTGAAGGCTGATCTGGCCTTGGATAGGAACTCACAGGACCCCAACTCCCTGCATTCTTGGAGAAGCACAAGCGAGGTAGTAAGATAGAAGGCGAACGGGAGTATCCTTTGATTCTGCCATTGAGGGGCTGACTTCATAAGAGCTACAGTGGGGGCAGCGAGGTGGTGCAGTGGATAGAGCATTGGCCCTGGAGTCAGGAGGACCTGAGTTCAAATCCCGTCTCAGACACTTGCCATTTACTAGCTGTATGACCCTGGGCAAGTCACTTAACCCCATTGCCTCACCAACCCCCCCCCAAAAAAAAACAACCATAAGAACTACAGTACATGCATATGGGGAAAGATTGAACATCCAGTTAGCCTCAGCTTCCATATGTTTAATGTTGCAAGAACTATAAATCTGGCTCTCTGCAAAATAGTGAAGGAGACAAATTGGGCTTTGGCACCCCCCTAGTTTCCTTCTGAATTTGTCTCCAACATCAGACAGCCAGTGCCAAAATGAGTCTGACTGTCCAGTGCATAGAAGTGCCAACTGAACTGTATTTAACTGTATACTCGTAGCATCTTACTGATGTGTCTTCACAGTTCCCATTGGCAGCTGGATCAGAGATTATGTCCTGGATGTTTTAACTTTTCATCTCTGGAACTTCTGCCCTAGGGCCTCGGTGTCCTGATTGGTGACTGCCTCACCTGGCCATTATTTCATGCCCACCCAGGATCCAGCCATGCCCACTGTCCATTCCTCCTTCAAGCATATTCTCAACAGCTTCAGATTGCTACCCTGAAGTATGCTGTCTCCCCTTTCAGTTCTGCAATCATGATCAAATCAACTCTGCCATTGTTCCTGGAATGGGTACATTAATCTACTACCATATGGCCCCAATTCACTATCCTGTGTAGCAATAAAAATATAGCGATCCTCACATGTGTAGTAAGGCTTCATCTGAGATGAATGTCCTTGTGTGTGGCTGTAAGGGAGATGGAATAGACATCTCTAGCTCCTTCTTTCCCCACCCTTCTCCAAGAGAGACTTTCATTCCTACCAAGAGGGGAAGCAGGAAGTTGGGACCAGGCACCACTCTGTTCTCCTCAGAGAGAGAGGTTACCAGGCTAGAAGCGTATCTGTCTGCTCCCTTAAATATTGTTTGTCTTGGAGATATGATCAGGTTCCATCAAACTTCTGATTACTTTGTTATTTTCAGTGGGGAAGAGGGACACCAAGCTCTATATCCAAGGCATGATCCCTTTCCCACCTAATACCAATTCATAATGAACACACGTAGCAAATAGCAAAAAAAAAAAACAACCCAAAAAAACATTTATCCAAACTGTAGCAAAACAGAAATCAGAGAAGTTATAATATGAGAACATATATCAGATAATACAGAACAAAGGAGTTTTCCCACTGGGAACTAGATAATTTTCAGCCAAGAGAATGTCCTAGATCTCACCCAACGGGAAAACTCCCCTCCGTCTCTAGAGTAACAAGCTGGAGACAGGGACATGATGAAGACTGCCTACTCCTCTCATGTCTTCCCAGAGTGTTTCCCTTCAGCAAACTGAAGTGGGGTTGGTCTCTTCCATATTCTCTGTTGGATACTGGAAGTCAACTCCACACTCAAAAGAAAACTTGAAGCTTGACCAGTCTCAAAGGGGTGACTCTTACTTGGAGAGTCTCTAAGGGAGACTCAAAGGGAGTTCTCAACTGGAGAGTCCTGAAAGAGACTCACCCTGGGAACTGAAACTCTTGCCTCTCACCAACTCTGCCCCATGTAAGGTAGGACCTTCATCTCTACCAATAAGAAGAGAGTCCAATACTAATGGGCTTTGGGACAAGAGTTATATCTGTACTTTTCTGGACCAAAGGAGCCCTTTCCAGGACCATCCTCTGCTTTGTGTATTCTTTTTCCCTATTAGAAGATAAGCCTTTTGAAGCCAAAGACGATCTATACTTTTGTATGTGCATCCCCATTATTTATTTCCATGTATGGCACATAGTAAACACTTGATAAGTGCTTTTTATTTCATTAATTTGTTTCCAGGTTATTTTTAGGATTTTACCTTTCTCTCACTGCCACCACCCTCGTGCAGGCCTTCATCATCTCACAACTGGACTATTGTAATAGTCTACTGGTGGGTCTGTCTGCCTCAAGTCTCTCCCCAATTCCAATCCATCCTCCAGCCACTGAAGTGATATTCCTAAAGCTCAGGTCCCACCATATCACTCTCCTACTCAGTAAACTCCAGTAGCAACCCGTGGTCTCCAATGAAAGTCATTTTGTATTCAAAGTTCTTCCTAAATTAGCCCCCTCCTACCTTTCTAATCTTCTTACATATTACTCTGGGACACATACTCTTCTCTCCTGTAACACTGGCCTCCTCTGAGGCTTTTCCACTAACAAGACACCTGGCTCCAGCATTTTCTCTTTCTGTCCCCCATGCCTGGAAAGCTAACTCTCTTCATCTCTGCCTACTGACCTCCCTAGCTTTCTTTAAGTCCCAACTGAAATCTCTTCTTTTACTAGAAGCCTTTTCCATCCCCTCTTAATTCTAGTACCTTCGTTCTGTTAATTATTTTCTATTTATCCTGTATACAGCTTTGTACCTATTTGCATGTTGTCTTCCCCATTAGAAGTAAGCTCCTGGAGGGCAGGGATTATCTTTTGTCTCTTTTTTGTAACCCAAGTGCTTAGCCCAGTAACTGGCACATAGTAGGCACTTAATAAATGTTTATTGATTGATATATTTTTTTCTTTCTAACTCTTCCTGGCCTCTCCCCTGTAGGCTCCCTTTGGAGGATGGTGGAGAAAGAAGGAGCTGTAGAACCTTATGTTCTGAATGTTTCCAGTCCCCTTTTTCTGACTAAAACCTACAAGTCCGGTGTCCTTGTCTGGCCATTTTGATAGACTAACTAAGCTAATAAATTATCTAAGTTACTAATAGCCGACAAATGTGTGTTCCCCTTCCCAGGCAATAATTATATTCAATGCCTAAATTCAAGGAGTAAATAATAGTGAAAAGGACATGAACCCCAGCAAGAAGGCCTGTGGCAGGGATATTTTTGGTTCTATGAGCTAGGGATTGAGGTTGGAAGCCTTTAAATCACATCACATTTAGGGGGCCACTGGTTTCATTTGAATAGGGCTGGTCCTAACTCCCAACTAGTCAGGTAGGGCTTAAATGTCTGTATTGCATGGTTTAATAATACTCTTAACTCCTTCCCTTTCCAGCTACTTCCTCTCCCATTCAATAAATAACAATTCAATAAACATTTATGAAGGCCCAGTATGGGGAGAGCAGTTTTATAGGCAGTGGAAGAGATTCAAAGTATAGGTAAGATAGGGCCTTATCTGTCTTCATGGACCTTATGAGTTGTAGAATATCCCGGCAGTTTTTCTTGCCTGGTCATTAAGGCTCCCCCCAAATCTGGCTCTAACGTTCCTTTCCTACCTTATTTCAAACTGCTGCCTCTCATGCCTTCTATATTCTAGTCAAACTGGACAATTAACTGCTCTCTTATCTTGGCCTGAGATTTCCTGTGTGCATTCACACAGGTGCAGACATGAAACTGACCCCATCCTCATCTCTGCCTATTGAAAGCCTTCTCCTTCTTCAAGACCCAGCTTGGGTGTTACTTTTTCCATAAAGTCTTCCCTGACGACCTTAGCCAAAAGTGATCTTTTCCTCCTCAGAATTTTCAATGGTACTTTGAATTTCTTGTTTAATCCCTATTGCATTATGCTACATAGGTCCTCTGAATATGTGTTATACCATGTATATATGCCCTGTCCCTTCAATTATATTACAAGCTCCTTGAGGGCAACTATCTGGTTTTCATCTTTGTATCCCTAGATCTGGGCAGCTAAGTGGCAAAGTGGATAAAGTGCCAGGCCTGGAGTCAGGTAAGACTCATCTTCATGAGTTCAAATCTGGCCTCAGACATTTACTAGTTGTGCGATCTTGAGTAAGTCACCTAACCCTGTTTGCCTCAGTTTTCTCATGTGTAAAATGGGCTGGGGAAGGAAATGGCAAACCATTCCATTATCCCTGCCAAGAAGATCCAGATGAGGACATGAAGAGTCAGATGTGACAGAAACAACTGAACAACAACAAAATCCCCAGATCTAAGACAATGGTCTTATCCATACATAGCAATAAGTATGTTCTTCCTCTGGGGGTAAATAGCATTTTTCATCATAAGTTCTTCAGAAATGTCTTGGATCATTGCATTGATCAGAATAGGTAAGTCATTCACAATTGATCATCATACAATATTGCTGTTACTGTGTATAATGTTCTCCTGGTTCTGCTTACTTCATTTTACATTAGTTCATGTAAGTCTTCCCAGATTTTTCTGAAACCATCCTGCTCATCATTTTGTATTATACAATAGTATTCCATCTACATATACATATATACATATATTTCATTTGATCCTTATACCATCCGTATGAGATAGGCACCAAATCATTGGACTGATAGGAAGACAATGGGACAGTCTGTAGTGGAGGTACATTCCCTAGGACAATCCTAGCCTTTAGATATTTTTCTCCCTTTCTTCCCCCTTTCCCTCCACCTCCTCCCCCCAAGTATTTAGTCCACTCAACCTTCCTTACCTCTATCAAAACCTGCTCTGAGAAAAGAATCTAGTAAATTCATTCACCTTGAGGTATATATGACAGATTAGGTTTTTTTCATGAACCTGTCTCCCTCCCTACCATTCAGGGATTTTGCTTTTTAATAGGAGAAAAAAGAAATAACGAAAATAATGCTTTCTCTAGCAAGGGAAGGCAGAGACTGCTGGGATTCGGAGTTTTTATGTCCATCTTCTGAAACAAGAAAGTATTCTATGGTTTGAAATTGGGGTGGGACTAAATAGAGAGCTCCTTCTCCCCCAAAAAGAACATAACAGGAGAGGGCATGGTGCCTCCCCAAGCAGTTTTCATCTTAAAGCATGTGGTATTTCCTTGCCTCAGGAGATGAGCAGAAAAAGCCCAGATCCCAGAAGTTTATGCCAGTTCAGGCTACTCCCCTACCCTTCTACAGGAGGCATTATACTATTCATTTGGCATAGAAGGCATTTGGGGGCATAGCGAGGTTTTCCTAGTCCCTGGAACCACAACACATAGTTGTGTCTACTAAGGCCAACCCTGATTATGAAAGTGACCTTGAAGATATTTAAGGCTTGGTTCCTTCTGGGAAATCTACTCCTATCATATTTTCTCTGCAATTAAGCAAGACGTGCGCTGTCAGTGGGAAAGTTCCTTACTTGATTATTGGAATAAAATGAGAAATATATCACCACAGAGAACTAACTGGGGAAAGGTCTGATTGCATCCTGATTTCTTAGCCATTCCAAGGCCACCAATTACCCTTATTTCCTTAATTTGCCAGTGTTGGCTAAGGTCATAGCTTTCCAAATCATGCAGGGTCAGCCAATCCTCTGAAACCTGGGGTCCATGATAATTTGTTTGTTTAAAAATTATTTTGATAATTGTATTTCAATATTATTGGTTTTCTTCATAATCCTATGTATTTTATTTTATGTATTTAAAAACATTATTCTGAGAAAGAATCCATAGGCTTCACCTGGTTGCCAAAGGGGTCCAAGATACCAAAAAGGCGAAGAACTCTTCGTCTAAGATTTCTTCACATTCTGGTTTGAAAGGACTTTGCATCATAAACAAAGGTATACAGACCAATTCCTTATGATTCAGCAGATGTGCCTCTCCTCTTTTCCACTGTCTCCCCCTCCTCTTTCTTCCCCAATGCCCACTCAATTTTCAAGCTGTCCAAATTGAGTGGCCTAAGTAGATTGGAAACAGATGCTACACAAAAAGTATTTTCTCCAGAAATCTACTTGGATTGAAAGGGAAAAAAAAAAAACCCAAATCAAACAGAAACCACCAGGCTCCTGGGAAGGGATAAGGCCTTAGTTGATGGTTTCTGGCTTGAAAGAAAATGGATTCTCCTTCCTGTACTCCCCTCTCCCCACCCCCCACCCCTCCCAGCTGTTCCAATGACTTCTCTCTAGAGACTGTTCAGACATTTCTGGCTCCTCCAAAGTGGCATCTAAATGTCAGATGGATATCACAGGGAAGCAGCAGATCCAAGAGGACATGTCTTTTGAAACCTGAATTTGAATTTGGCCTACATCCAGGTGAATAATAATTATGCTTTAGGGTGATGGGATAATTGGTATGGGGCTTAGGTTCTGAGTTGAAGGAAAGGAATGACCTCCACTCATTCCCGGCCAGGCCACTGGATTAACACCCACACTCTCCATTTCATTATGTTTTCATCAAATACCAAAGATAACAGGATATGGATTTGTGCCTGTCTTAGCAATTCATTGAGAGCTATTTTAAACTGAGCCCTCATGGGCAATTTTTTGCACCTGGGGCAAGCAAGGGAGAGGGGAAGATCAGCCTGGGCATCACAAGGTTTACATGCTGCTTGGGCATTGACTAGGGTGGGGGGAAGAGGATGAGGCTCACCTTGGGTACAGATGGAGTAGGGGGAAAATCCCATTTCATGATACCAGGAAGTTTCTATGCTGCTGCAGTAGGGAATGGCAAAGGAACAGTAGAGCTATTGGGAAGAGGAAACATGATGACGGCAGGGGAGGAAGGAGTCTGCTGCTCTTCACCTGGGTAGGGGAGGAAGCATGCCATTGGCAGATACTGTTTTCCCTTCTAGGTATCTCACCTAGAGGCAAAGCTCCAGTGACCCTTCCCTCAGTATAGCTCTGGTTTTCAAACCACTTTTGAAGAGTGGAGAATACTGGTTACATTGTTTTAATGGGTTTCCAATCAAGTATGAAGTGTTTTGATAACAAGTCAAGTAAGCACACTTGCTATTTTTTAAAAAATGTATCCAAATATACCCTTCTCACATGGTGAGAGTAAGGGACAACTATTGGGTTACTCCACTTGTATCTGTGCAACATCAAGAGCTTTAAAGAAGGCCTCTATAACACTGGGCAAGAGTCACACAGGATAAACAGGAATGGATAGGTTGCAATCTGCATTATTGGAGGGCACATCCACTTTGATGAAAGCACAGATCCACTGAAGTAATTTAAGGGATGGCCCTAAAGAGACCTCCTACACACAAAAAAGAGGGAAAGGACCCATATTGTACAAAATATTTATAGCTGCTCTTTTTGTGGTGGCAAAGAACTGGGAACTATCCATTGGGGAATGGCTGATCAAGTTATGGTTTATGAATGTGATGGAATACTATTATGCTATAAGAATTAATGATAAAGGGGATGATTTCAGAGAAAGCAGGGAAGACTTCTATGAACTGAGCAGAAGTAGGGCAATTTATATAACAGCATTGTAAAAACAAATAACTCTAGTAAAATTTAATATCTCTGATCACCACCATGAGCCACCATGATTCTGAAGGACAAACAATGAAGAATGCTACCCACCCCCCAAGAGAGATGTAATGGACTCAGGATATAGAATAAGATATATTTTTGGACATGGCTAATGTAAGAATTTGTTTTCTTTAACTAGGCATATTTGTTACAAGGATTTTATCTTTCTCAATGGAAGAGGAAAGAGAGAAAATAAATACTTGGTAATTGAAAAAATGAAATTTGATTAAAAATGAAATAACTTATAATAGGGGTTTACAGTTGTATCTATATTTCTTATTGGCCATGGCTGGGATTTGTTTGATGTCAAATCCTCCTCATTTGGGAATATTATTCTAAAGATCAACTTGTTCCCACAGCTACATATGACCTGCTTATAACCATCTTCTTCATGAAGTATTTCTGAGAATTCAGTGTATTGAAAAACAAAGACAGTTTTTATTAAGTACCCTCTTGCACTGTGTTACATACTCAAAAGATGGAAAAACATAAAAGGCACAGTTCTAGCTTACAATCCAGTTGAGAAGATAAAAACTTATGATAAGACTGAGGTGCAGAGAACTAACAATACATAGGCAAAAACACATGTAAAGTGTTATTGTTCAGTTGTGTGTCCAACTCTTTGTGACCCCATTTGGGGTCTTCTTGGCAAAGATACTGGTTTGCCATTTCCCTCTTCAGCTCATTTAACAGATGAGGCAACTGAGGCAAACAGGATTAAGTGGTTTGCCAAGGTTCACACAGCTAGTGTCTGAACCTGAATTTGAACTCGGGTCTTCCTGACTTCAGGCCTGGCACTCTATCCACTCCACCACCTAGCTACAAACCTATAAGTATTAGATAAATGTCAGCTGTAATAATGATCAGATAATGTTTCAGGAAGATTTTTTTTTTGCATGCCGATAATGAATTCCTTAGATTTTATTAATCAGGAGGCAATTAGGTGGCACAATAGATCAAGTGTTGGTGTTGGAGACGGAAAAACTTGAGTTCAAATTCTGCTGTAGACACTTACTAGCTGTGTGTGACCATGGGCAAGTCACTTTACCCTGTTTGCCCCAGTTTCTTCATCTGTAAAATGAGCAGGAGAAGAAAATGGCAAACCATTCTGGTATCTTTGCCAAGAAAATGCCAAATGGGGTCACAGAGAGTCGGATATGACTGAAACAACTGAACAATACACATGTACATTATAACAACCCCTTAGTCTGCACATCTCGAGCTTGTTTCTGTGTTCTTCCCTGTCAGTCATGTATATTTATTCTGTGGATGGCAAACTCATGGCACAAACAACATCAAAACATAGGCAGGGATCTCAGAGTCCATCAAGTCACTTAGCTTTTCCCAGCCTCAGTTCTCTCACCTGCAAAATGGGGATAACCATGGTACCAACCTCACAGGATATCAAATGTGATAACATATGTAAAGCATTTTGTAAACCTTAAAGTACTTTATAAATGCTATTATTATTAGATTATTATTATCTATATGGCCGTGGAGAAGCCAGTTGATCCCTCTAGACTTGTTTCCTTATCTTTAAAATGAGGGAGGTTGTACTCTAAGATCCCTACCAACTCTAAATTTATAATCTTATGAACAGCCATTAGTTTCAAAGTAATACTAACACATCCAATACTGTAAGATTCACAAAGTACTTTCTTTCTAAGGGCTTTCTGAGATTGTTTTGCCTCCTTCACCCCCAAATTGCCTTGTGGGGGGTTTTTGTATATAGTTATATATGTACATATTGTCTCCTCCAATAGAATATAAGCTCCTTGAGGGCATGGATGATTTTTTTTTGTCTTTGTATCACCATCATCTAGCACAGTGCCTTGCATATAGCAGGAGCTTAATAAATGCTGGATAATTAATATAGATGATTTAATTCTTCCCATTTTCCAATTTGCCCTTTTTATTTAAATGTTGAATAAAAGAACAGAAGAACTCCACACAAATAACGAAGATGTGAATGTTCTCTTCTTCATTCCCAAAGTAGTCAGAACTTGAAATCCTAGCATGTTTACTTGTTTTAGAGATGGTAATCCAGCATCTACTTAATTCCAGGGACAAAGAACTCAACTACCCTGGGAAAGCCCATTACACTTTTGGACATCTGTAACTGTTAACAACTTTTTCCTTATGTTAAATTGAAATCTCCCAATGCATATAATGTCTATCTGCTGTCCCTAGTTTTGTCCTTAGGGGCCAAGTGGAATAAATCTGCTTCTTCCGCATGAGAGTCCTTTAAATATCTGAAGTAAATAGCTGAAGACCATGAGCATGTCTTTCCCCCGGTCTTGTCTTCTTCAGTCTAAACATCCTCAGGTTTTTTGATGTGGTTTGTAATTAGCTTTTTGTCTCTGTTACCTTACTCAGAAGGCACCCCCACTTGCCAGTGTCTCTTCTAAAATGTGGTACCCAGAACTGGACAGAAAAAAGAAACTAAAGCAAATCTTAATGTTGGGTTTTAAAGTTTTATTTATAACTCTCAAAGACAATAGCTTTTTTTGTTTGAACATAATCTTTTTTTCAGATATACAATAAAAATTAAAATATTTCCCTTAATAAAAATAGTGGGGGAGAGCCACTTATATGCAAACCATAACACATGAATATTATCCCAACTTATATATATATATATATATATATATATATACACACACACACACACACACACACACACACACAGACACACACATATATGTATATAATATTTGCCTTAATACTAAACTTTGACCAGGACCTTTTTTTTTTTTGCTGGTTCAAGAATGAGACTCTATGGAGAGAGGTCCAGTAACTGAGACATTAGACTGTAAATCAGAAATAAAGCCCTGATGGAGTTCCAGCCTCCATTCTGCCACAGACTTCCTGTGTGACCTTGCACAAGGCACCTAAATTCCTTGGACCTAAGTTTACTTATCTGTTGCTTTCTTTTAAAAGGCTAATGCCCTACTTCCCAGGTTGCTAATAGGATTTTTTAAAAAATAAAATAATTCTTTATTTAAAGGCAGAATAAGAGAATAGGATAACTTCACTGACAGGTAATGAAAATATGAAATTTTTTCTTCTCTACTCCCAAACTAATCAGAACTTTAAATCTGAGATATACTACTTCTTTAAGGAGCATATTGACTTATTTTGGAGATACTTGGCAACAAGGCTCGCGGTTGAAAAGAAAAACACCACCATGACAGCAACTCGATTCCCAGGGCTACAATTTCACTGATCCTTCTCTCAGACTAAATGCTTGCTAATGGACCAGCTCCTTCCTAGCAGGTGTCCGCCATTCCCAGGGGTGTGGGTGGTTAGGGAGGAGAGAATCTGGCTAGGAACCCTGTTTCCTATGCAGAGCTGAGGAATCCTTGTCACTAAAGATATTAAGGAAAATTTTCCCTCCTTAGGATCACAGCTCTAGGGCTGGAAGAGACCTTGGAGGCCATTGAGTGACTTCTCCAAGGTCAAATAGATTGGCAAAGCCTGGATTTAAACTCATGCCACAGATCTGGCACTCCTTCCACTGAACCTAATTCAAACACCTATTGGTGTTTTTGGTTGTGGTTTGTTTAATTTCCTAGATTGCACTATCCATACAAAACATGGGGGGGAACCCCCAAACATCTTACTGATTAAATCAAAAGTATAAAGGGCTATTAGGTACAATACCTAAGGGGAAAATCTGAGATCTCTAGAAGATTCAATACCAAAAAAAAACCCAAACAAACCCAAAAAACCACTGAGGCATGGGGCAAACAGATAACCTCCACCCAGACAGTGGGGAAAATCCTCACCCGGGTGGACAAAGGCTCCCAAAGGATAACCTCTGTATGGATCTGTGTGATGTCACCATGGAGAAGAGGCTTGGGAAAGTAGTTCATGAGAGCGATACATGCTTCAGGCTTACCTCACAGGTTTATCAGAATGATCAAATGAGATTTAAAGGTGAGGGATAATTGTTATTACTACTGGTCTGGACAGAAACCCTTGTGGAATCATCACTTGTGGTTAGATGGTTAATATTGGGGCTACCATATTCCATACCATAGTTGGAACCACTTCCTGGATGTCTTCTGAGACATGCCAATAGTCAGATCTGCTGGCAATTAAAGGACCAATCTTCCTCTCCCCTGTAGAGGAGCCCACAGAGAGAAAATTTCTCTACAAAGCTACAGAGGGAACCTCAGCAAGCACCAACTTTTTTTCTGGAATATTTTTCCCCTGCTGATTGAAAAACCAATCAATAGCCCAAAAGCTACCTTGTCTTGGGAAAGTTCACTTTTACTTTACTTTTCTAACACAAGGGTCATGGCATCCTAGATTCACAGATTTAGGGCTAGAAGGAACCTTAGATATAATTTAGTCAGAGCCTTTCATTCCCAAGGTGAGGCAACAGAGGGAAATTGAGTGATTTGTCCAAGGTTGCCCAGGAAGTAAATTAGCAAGGGCAGCATTTGAACTCAGGTCTTCTAATCCCCAATACAGAAGTCTTTCCACTTGACCACACTGCTTCATAGTGGTTGGGGGAATCTTTTTCTGTTGAAGGTCCTTGACCCACAAAAATCAATCAAGGGTCAGATTAAAAAAAAAAAAGGAAAAAATTTGTCATTTTGATTGTAGGTTTCCCTCAAGACTTTAGAAATATGAAACAGTCAATTGTTTTTAAAATTTAGAATATCATACAGAGGCTTATAGGCTGTTAGAATAGGAAAGGACCTTTAGAAATTATCACCTTCATTTTACAGGTGAGAAAATGGATGAAACTTTTTTTTTAGGGAGTTCAACAAATACTAAAATATATACTTCATAAGGGCAGGAGTAGAAACGAGGCATTACAAACAGAAAGATAGAGGAAAAGAGGAAATGATCAGAAAAAAAAAACCTGAAGAAAATAAAAAGGGAATCACCAATAAAAGAGAGACTTAGGCTAAGGAGAGTGTCAATTGGGGGTCACTTCCTACAGTCCAAAGATTGCTCTTTGAAATGCAAATTAATCACTGTTCATAGTTCTACAACTGCTTTTATCTTCAGGCCTTCAGCAGCCTCTCTGAATAGGATACCCACAGTAGTCCACCCTAGAGAAATTATTCCCTGGGTTGCAACAGCAGTGATCCCTACAAAGTAAGGAACAAAAGCCGGAGGTGGGATGGTTCTGCAGCAGAAAAATCTCACCAGAACTCACTTGTTCTCTGTTTTAGTTGACTTATGTGAGTTATCATGGTGTAGTGGAAAGAATGGCCTGAGAGTCAACAGGACATGTGTTCAAATTCTGCCTCTAAATACTTGTTGCCCCTGTGACCTAAGCAAGTCACAACCTCTCCATCCTCCCAGGCAACTCTAAAACTATAAGGTGCCAATCTGCACTGATAATGGGGGTTTCAACACCAGTAAAATCACAGGTCTAGACCAAAGGTCTTTTTTTCCCCCCAATAACCTATAGAACATAGAGGCAAGATTTTTCCCCCTATGGTGAGATTTCTTGGTCTACTTTCTGCGATATGGACACTGGGATTTATCTTCCACTTATTTTTTCAAGACATCATTTCAGTATATAAATATCTGGGTGGAAAAGAGAATATATACACTCCAAAATCTAGAGTGAGGAATACTTAGTGGAATTCACATTAAAACATACTATTCATAAGAGAACTACTAAAAAATACTTTGGCACATTGGGAAAACAGAGGCAAATACTGCAGAAAAGAAGGGGCACTTCTAGATCTATTTATGAAATAGCATTTGGGCTTAAACCAATATTTTTTAATACTGTAAATGAACTATTTGCCTTACAGCAAAACTTAAGTCCCTTAAACCAACCCCTTTTAAAGGCAAGGAATCATCCCTCAGCACTTCAATGTCAGCGAAATCAACCCACCTTTCCTGGACCCTTCTGGGTTCCCACACATCACAAAGGCAGCTTCATACACCAGTAGTGGGAGACCACAGACTTGGAGCTGGAAGAGACTTTAGATGTTATCTTCCAAACTTTTCATTTTATAAAGGAAGAAACTGAAGCCCAGACAAGTTAAGTAAATTGCCTGAAGTCACACTGGTGGATATGGCACAGGAAGGATTTTAATCCAGACCCTCTTATTCCAAAGATCTTTGTACTATACCAGGAATCCACAGGACAGTAAGCCACCCCCTTACTTGAATGGCTATTGATAAGCCGGATACCTTACCTCTGTAATTGCTCTCAGACATTGATAATGGCTTTCCTGAATTCCTAACACATCCAACAATCGACCAATTGGGCTTCAGGGATTTTTAAGGAGACTTCATTTGGCTTCCCTCCTTAGAATGAAAAGTGGTGATGGAAAGGAAAGAAAGCATTCATAGGGCTTTTAAAAAACTGCAGAAGGGTCCAAGAGGACAGGGACAGAACTTCTTCCTATTTTGGGCTAGGGTAGACTTTCTATGCATCCCCATTGCCTCCAACAATTCCTGGCATAGAAGATCTTAATAAATGTCGACTGGACCAGTCCTAAGTTTCTCCACCCTTCACTAATTACTTGGCTTTTGCTTCAGCTAGGATGTATGGAAGGAACTTCCTCCACTCTGAAGGAACTAGTCCCACAAGGATGCAAATGAATAGAATCTGGTTCAGCTTCAGTTTTCTCCTGGAAGTAGCAAAGCAGAAAACATCAGGAAGCAAATGAGAGGTTTAAAAAGAATTTTTTTTAATTGGAGGTGGGGGGGATTGGAGATGATGTTCATTTTTCAATGGACCTGCTAGGCCTTTGCCTTCCATTATCACCTGTGTGCTTTGTAAACCTCAAAGCATTACAAAAAAAAAGCTACCATCCGATCCCCTAAGACGGAACTGTGGTTAGGTAGTGAGAACACTGAGCTAGGAGTCAGGAAACCTGGATTCTAGGTCCTGCTCTGCTGCTGACTGAGTGACTTCAGGCAAATTACCTTTCTTCTTTAGACCTGTTTCCTTGACTGCAAAATGAGAAGAGCTGGACTAGAGGTCTTCTTAAGGCCCTTCTAGCAGCAAAATGCTGGGCCTCTTTGGACAGGATTGGAACTGGAGGTAATCAGGCCATAATTCCTCTGTAAAGATATACTAATGATCACAGATCTTCAACTGGTGAAAAGAGAGCTTTCTCTGTTCCCAATTCCTTTCTTCTATTCATATTGTCCTTTTCATTCCTTCTCTCTCTTTCTGTCTCTGTCTCTCTCCCTCCTTCCCTCCCCAATTTTCTTCTTCCTCAGTTCCATCATTCACTTTCCAAAACTTCCTTTTCCTCCTCCCCTCAACTCATCCCCTTCCTCTCCCACTTCTTTATTACTTTCTTTATCCCTCTCATATCTTCTCTCTCTTCTTCCTTGTTCTGGACTTTCACAGGCTCTCCTACCCAGGTTCTAATCAAGCTGAGTTGGAAGGTAGGGTCCAAATATCTCTATCTGCCTTTTTGTTGTTGACAATAGGTTTCTACTTGTGTCCTCATGAGGACTGAAGCATCGGGGTGAAAAAACAATGAACACCGCCCTTTATTTTCTTCTCTCTGTGTGGCCCACTCTTTCCCTGAACCCACACCTTGACCTTCTTTAAAAATTCACTCATCCCAACCTTGGAAGGAATGGCCTGGATGTTTGAAGAAGGCTTGTATATTGATCATTCACATCCTCAGGTTGATTATGAGCATGAATACAAGCTTAATATATATCAAATGTAAAAAAAATTTTTTTTCTTCATCTTTTTCCTGATCCTTGAAGGCCGGAGGATGCTCTTCTCCCATGAGAAGTCAGGCCACCAAATGAGGACTCATTTCACTCCCATACCTGATACCAACAAGAAACCATGGGAAGATATCCATTTATGGATGGATTCTCCTTCTGTGTCACAGGCCTTTCTCATGCAGGCCTCAGATCCCAAATTTTCTCTGTTTCGGCCCTTCCCCCACAACCTTGTCCAAACTCTATGGATAAGCAGGATTTCTTCCCTCATTTCTTGTCTTAGGATATCAGCCTTGCTCCATCCAGTAGAATCAAATGGAAATCCAGTAATTCATCTCTTCCAGGAATAGGATTCCTTGGAATTCCATTATTCCTTCTGCCTATTAGTCATCTCTCACTAATGTTCTGAATCCACCAATTGCCCTGAAGGATGTGTATACTTTTAAAGATGACAAATGGGACTTAAAGATGCCTTGGAATTCTGCTCAGGTTTCTCAGCAGCCCAGTAGAGTCCTCTTTCCTGTGGTGCCTTATATGTGAACAACACCAGGTTGAAACTTGAAACATAAAAAATTAGAATTAAAAGTAAAAAATCCCACAAAGGCCTATAGACCTTACCCATTGGTTCTGAGGGTTGGCACACTGGTGTGCACCCTTCTTAATTACAATTAAGAGCTTTAGGCTCTTAAGCAAAGGCCTTGATAGGCTCAGAGCTTCAACAGGAGGACACCTCCAGAACCTCTTAAGTCTTCCTCCCAGCCAAAGTCTTCTTAAGAGAGTAAGTACGTTGGATGCTCCCTCTCAAAGGCTCAGAGACTTAGAAAACGAGGGGCCCGTGAGTGTCCACAGATTGTAAACCACGCCGGGATGGTGGAGTTCTCCAAAGGGACCTGGGGTTCCCTGCCAGGAGAGTTGCTGGGCTAGACTAGGAAGTACTACTTCTCCTCCTGGGGTGAAGCACTTTCCTCTTGGCAATATCTTCCTCTGTGTCACTCTCACAATTCCTCTGAAAAAGAACAGGAGAAGGCGTCACATAATAGGAACAGGTCAACATTTACATAGTGCAACAACTTAGTGGGATAGATAGTACAAGAATCATTAACCCCATTTTATAGATAACTAAATGGAAGCTCTAAGTAATGATCTGCCTAGGATTGCACATGGAGACAAGTCTGAGACTTGAACCCAAGGCCAGGATCCTTTCTCATCTACCATATTGCTTCTCTGGGGTTACTCCTCCTTGGCTAGAAATATTAAGCCAGGGGTATGAAATGGGAAGCTGGGCCCAGGAAAGGCTGCTGCTGCTGACATCCTGCTCAGTCCCATGACTCTGTAAGGTGGTCAGACCAAGTGGGCTGGCTAAAGGCCTGTTTGGCAACAAAAACAGCAGACAGACGTGGACCGCACCTTACAACTCGGCTTGAATAGAATCCACGTAGGAGAGCCCTTGATAGCTCAGAAAGGGAAGAAAGGAGAGAAGAAAGAAGAGGAATGGAGAACTGGGGTGAGATCACAGATGCTAAAGTTAAAAGAAGTCAGCTCTGTGTGTGTGTGTGTGTGTGTGTGTGTGTGTGTGTCCTTAAAGAAACCAAGAAGTAGGCAGATAAGTAAGAATGCTGATTAAAATTAAAATTGCAACTGGGGTGAACAAATGCTATGTTCTGTCTAGTTACTGTCACTTGCTGCTGTCTCATGCTGTCTCATGGTCACTACAACTTGGATTAATGTAGAAACCGTTGGGAACAGTGTTCATGGGCTGCTAGGTTTGCTGAACCTATCCTCAAGGTTGTTGTATGATATCAAATCTTAATTAGGTACCATGACCTTTTGACCATATACCTTGATATGCTCTGATATGGGATGAACAGAATCAAGGTTTTTTTTTTAAGAGCTAGAAAAGTCTTTAGAATTCAGCTCCTTCAATCTTCCCATTTTACAGACGAGGAAACTGCAGCACAGAGACAGTAAATTTTTTTTTTCATTTTCAAACATTTATTCCACTAAGGTCAGGGAAGATTAAAAAAAAATCTTTACTGTGCCTTGTTTCATTTGGTGATTTGTGTTTGTCTAGAATCCTCTTTCTCTCTCTTTTTTTAAACCATCCATAACCTTTTAATGTTTGTTCTTTTTAATTAATTTATTTTGATTTATCAACAATCACTTCCATAAGCTTTTGAGTTTTAATTTTTTCTCCCCCTCCCTCCCCAGACAGTAACTTTTCAAAGGCCACAGAGCAGCTGGAACTAAAATGGGGGTATCTTCGCTCCTCTCTCTTTTCGTTTTGTACCATTTGTTCTGCGTCAGTAAGCATCAGACATGCCCTCCTCTGTGGCCTTCGGGTCTCCCAAATGACAACATATTTGAGGACTTCGTATGAATGTCAATAGTTTGGGAAGGTCTATCTCTGGCCTCTCTCCCTTTGTACCCATCATCTGCCATGCTTGGAATGCTCTCTCCCTCTCTACCTCTTAGAACTCCATCGGGGTTCAAGATCACTCAGGTTCCACCTCCTTCAAGAGTGAATTCCCCCAGGTGTTAATATTCCCTCCCCATCATTGTGTATTTATCTTGTATGTAAATAATTTTTTTAATCTGTGAACATGTTGTGTCTTCCTGATCTTCTCAAGTTCCTTGAGGGCAAGGACTGTCTTACTTCTGTTTTTGTATCTCCAGTCAGTGCCTGACACATAGTAGGTGCGTAATAAATGCTTGCTGATTGATTGGTGTCATTCACTTACACCAAAGTGAAAATTAAAAGAGGTTGTTTGACTTTCTCAGATGCTAAAACTTAGCAGCTTAACTCAGTTTGTTCCCAACTTAACTGGCAAACAGCCATAACCAAGCCTCCGGGCTCCTTCTAATGTAGGAATGGTGATCTGCTTAGCATACTGATTTGAGAACACCATTAAGTCCAAATGCCCAGCCCAGGATAGCTAGAAATTTAGAGAACAGATAATAGGACTATGTTTCTTAACAGGGCTTAGGTCTGAATTTTTGAAGAAAGTTACAATGCATTTTTATCCCAAGGATTCTTTAAAACTATTTTTAAAGTATAATTTTTAAAAAATAGCTCCTTGAAAACCATGTTTAAGAGAGAAACATACCAAAATATTTTATTTTGGCTTCTGCATGGCTAGGTGGTGCAGTGGATAGAATGCCAGGCCTGGAGTCAGGAAGACCTGAGTTCAAATGAGGCCTCTGAGTTACTAACTGTGTGACCCTGGGCAAGTCACTTAACCCTGTTTGCCTCAGTTTCCTCATCTGTAAAATGAGCTGGAGAAGGAAATGGCAAATCACTCCAGTATCTGTGCCAAGAAAACTCCAAATGGGGTCACGGAGAGTCCAACTGAACAACAACAAAATGGCTTGAACAAGGGACCGAGGACCCATACTGGAACCTTAATCCAACTGTATTTTTACTTAGGTTACACTGATCTAGTCTCATTAATACCAAGCTGGTACATTTTAATATAATGCAAAGTTCTTAAAAAGAAGGTACCAGTTCAGGAAAACTTCACTCTGAGAATAAGAAAGAAGTGGGTTGAAATGGCCTTATTTAAAGCTTCCAAACAAACTGGTCTATTATTATTCTATTTGTTTGGGGGGGAAAAAATCCAGTCTAGAAAAACTGGATAAACACATTTCTGAGAACCCATCAACATCTGCAATGGATGGGAAGTCCCAGAGGCTAACTGTGCAGGGTGACTGAACAGGAAGATGGATATTGAGAAATGCCTGAGGAATGTCAATGATCTGGGAAAATGTAAATTCTTTTCAGTTAAATGCTGGCAATCTCTCAGCACCATAGGCCTACAAGTCAGTCTTTATTAAGCACCTACGACATACCAAACACTGGGGATAAAACTTAAAAAAAGTAAAAGACAGACCCTGCTCTCAAGGAACTCACAGTCTAATGGGGGGAAGATAAATACAAACAATTATGTACACACAAGATATAGACAGGATAAAGTAGAGATAATCAATGGAGAGAAGGCACTAGAATTAAGGGGCACTGGGAAAGGCTTCTTGTAGAAGACAGCATTTTAGCTGGGATTTGAAAGAAGCCAGGGAAGCCTGGAGGTAGAAATGAGAGTAGGAAGAGAATGCCAGGCATGAAGGACAGCCAATAAAAGTGCCAAGATTCAAGAGATAAGAGTGTTTTGAGAAACAGCAAGGAGGCCAGTGTCACTGGATATAAGAATATATGGTCAGAGGAGAGATGAGGGGGTATAAGGCATAAGAAGCCTGGAAAAATAAGAAGAGTCCAGATTTGAAAGGGCTTTGAATAGCAAACAGGGCATTTTATATTTGATCCTGGAGGCGATAGTAAGCAACTGAATTTATTGACTAGGGGGATGACACGATCAGAACTGCACTTTAGGAAGATTAATTTGATAGTTAAATGGAGGACAGACTGGATAGGGAGACACTTGTGGCAGAGAGACCAACCAACAGGCTACTGAAATAATCCAAGCATGGAACTATTTCTTGTGGGAGTATCAGAGGACAGAAGGAGTCATATTCCAGGGATATTACAAAGGTGAAATCGACAGGACATGGCAACAGACTGGACATGGGGAGTAAGAGAGAGTGAGGAGTAGAGAAGACACCTAGGTTTCAAAACTTGGTGATTAAGAATAGTGGTGCCCTCAGGAACAGTAAGAAAGTAAGGATGATGGGGCAGCTAGGTGGCGCAGTGGACCAAACAGCAGCTCTGAAGTCAGGAGGACCTGAGTCCAAACCTGGCCTCAGACCAAACACTTGACACTTACTAGCTGTGTGACCATGGGGCAAGTCCCTTAACCCCAACTGCCTAAAGAAAAAAAAAAGTAAGGAAGAGAGGAATGTTGGGGCCGGGGGAGAAAAAAAGTTTAGTTTTGGACATGTTGAGTTTAAGATGTCTATAGGGCCTCTGGTTCAAGATGTCCAATAGGCAATTGGAGAACAGAGACAGAGAGGTTACAGCTAGAAAAGCAGATCTTTAAAACATCAGCATAAAGATGATAATTGAATCTGTGGGACCTGATAAGTCAAATGTGGCTTATGATCCATACTGCCATGGAAGGCTGGTGTTTTCACACAGTCTTGTCCCTGACCTGGGCCAATGAGAAATCTAGGCTTACTATCAACTTGAACTAAGTGAACCCTGACTCTTTAAGATCTTTTAAATCTATGACCCTAAGACTCAAGCTGTACAATAACAATCATGAAACAATTCGTATGTTTTTCTTTTTTTTTTATTTGGGGAGGAAGGCTAGAGGAGTTGTTCAGAGTTGTCAAACCAAAAAAAAAAAAAGGGAAAAGAAAGAAAAGAGGACAATTGAAGCATTTTTTTAAATGCACAGAAGATTATAGAAGGAAGTTCAAAAGGAAACAGATAGCAGGACAGCTTTGAAAATAACATTTCGAATTTATTTTATTTTTAAGAAGCAAGCTGTAATAAAAGACATCCATATTCTCACATATAATCCTTTTTACTGTTCTACTTTGTTTATGGAAATGTTATTTTTTGTGTTTGTCAAATATTGAAAACAAAATAAGATAACGAGGCAACTAAAAAAAATTCAACTTTGCTTAATAGCCTATTTCCAATATGAACAAAGAGCAAAAAATGAAAGCTTGGGGAAAACTTAATTATCATAAAATAAGATTTGTCAAAGAATCTATGAGTAGGAAGTCACTTTCAAAGACCATCTAATATAACTTGCCTCTGACCTAGAATTCCTTCTAAAACTGGAATGGACCTTAGGAATCACAAAGTCCAAGACCTCTCCTTTTTACAGCAGAGGAAAATGAAACCCCAGAAGCTAAAATTAATCACTCAAGGTTATTTAGATGGCAATGTCCTGGAAACTTACCACATCGCCAAGTCAAATATACAAATGTGACCCTTTAGGCCAATAAAATAAAACTCTGGGTAAGATGGGGATGATTTCTCTTAAAAGGTCCTTCTACTTGGTCAGGGCAGCTAGAGTGTCCAGTGGCTGAAGCACTGGCCTTGGAATCAGGAAGACTCATCCTCCTGAGTTCAAATCTGGCCTTAGACACCTATTAGCTATGTGACCCTGGGCAAGTCACTTAACCCTGTTGCCTCAGTTCCTCATCTGTAAAATGAGCTGGAGAAGGAAATGGCAAACCACTCTAGTATCTTTGCCAAGAAAACTCCAAATGGGGTCTTGAAGAATCAGATATGATGGAAAACTGACTGAACAACTTAAGTTGGGGGTTCTTAAACTGGGGTCTGTGAACTTTAAAAACATTTTTTTTATAATTCCATTTCAATAAAATTGGTTTCCTTTGTATTCGTATGGAATTTGTTTTAGGCACTTAAAAATATTATCTGAGAAGTGATCTATAGGTTTCACCAGACTTCCAAAGGGGCCTATAACCTAAAAACTCCTGGAAAAATCAATACTATGCCCTTTAAATGTGGGTGCTTAATACTAGTTGCCTGTCCTAACATTTATCAATACTGGTAGAACAAATATTAGATTATCTAGTTGTCCTTTGCGGGCACTTTTTAATCCTAGGATTTCTTTCTTTTGATATCTGGGATGCTTATGGGATATGTCCCATTTCCTCACTCCTCCCCACCCCTCCAGTTAGCAGAAGTCCAAGGAATAAAAATAAAGACAATGATAAATAATGCAGATACTCCAAAAGCTCTAGCTATGGGTACTCCTGTTCCTGACATCAATCACACAATTCTCTCTTATCATCTTATGGCCAAAATAAAACTTTTAATTTGTTGACCAACTTTATCTGCTAATGAACCTCACTGAACTCAGCACTCCATCCCCTATCTGCTTTTGCTCAGGCCATTTCATATGCCTAGAATCAACTCTCTCCTCAGCTCAATGACTCTTAGACTCCTTGAATTTTTCCAAGATGCCATCTCCCATGGGGAGCCTTTCATGATTCCCTCTAATACTCAATGCTCTCTTCTTCCTTAAACTATATTCTGTATTTACTTACTTATCTGTTTCAGTGTTGCTGCTCATCTGCCCTCCCTCCTCCCCCAAAATGTAAATGCCTTGAAGGCAAGAGCTGGCTTTTTGTTTTTGTTTTTGCTTTATTTGTGTATACACCGGGCCTAGCACTCAGTAAAAGTCTGCTGAATGAAGGAAATGAATACATACCAAATCGTTTTCCTGCTTCAAATGGACTTTTTTCATCAGGGAACGGGTAAGGTGGTTACACAGTGAGACGATGCTAAATGAAAGCTGGGGCCAGCAGAGAAAACACACACAGAAAAACAAACTGTGAGGAGAAAGTAATTTAGAGCCCGACAGAAACCTCTCAGATGCTACCCATTTCTGCCACCAAAACTCTGGGTGAAGCCCACTGGCCTGCATACCTTCCACCGCCTCCGGACATACTGCTTCTTGAAATTTTCCAAGTTGACGACCGATTCCCTCCGGACCATGGCTTGCCGATTATCCACTGGCTATAAGACAAAAACAAACTGTAGTTATTCCGGGACATTTTTCAAGGTTCTCTCTCCCTGCCCTTCAAACCCCTAGAACTAAGACACACTGATTTGTGCTGGGGTTGCATAGTAAGATTGCATTGCCCAATTCTTGTATTTCCTGGGTTCACCAAGGGCTCAGAGCATGAGCTGGATGGTGAAGCAATCCAGTTTCAAATTTGTCAGCTGTGAAGGTGATATGTCCTTGCTCCTCTGGCTAATCTATTATTATCATACTGGAAGAAAATGCAGACAGAGCCTCCCTGCTCCAGGCTCCACTGGGGCTGGCAAAATCCCAGCTGCTCCTGGGGGATGGGGAGGATAGCAGAGTGAGATTTCAGCATCATATTGTTGGCAAGGGTCAGTTGGTAGGATTTACATAATGGCACAAGATCTATAGTACAGTCAGGAAAGAAAAACATGACCACAATGGCAGTGGGCGCATACTCAAATGGGTGTGTTATCTCTCAGTATTCAAATGTAATGGGAACCTGGGCACCATCTGAAGGGAACAGGGATAGAGCTCGAGCCTATGGTGTTTTCACTGTCTTTAAAAATCCACTGCTCCAAGTCAAAGTACTAGATTTGGAACCAATCTTGCCTCTGCTCCATAGCATGAACTTGAACTTCTCTGGGCCTCAGTTTTCTCATCTGTCAAAAGGAATATTGTACTAGTAGATCTCTGAGGTCCTTTCCAGCTCTAAATCTATAATCCTATGATGTTTTAAATCTCATCATGTCCTCCAGGCCTGACTATTCCAGGTTGTATGGTATACTCATCTGTCAAGTGAGGGGGTTAGTCTAGACCAGGGATCCTTAACCATTTTTGTGTGTCATTTACCCCTTTGGCAGTCTGGGGAAGCCTCTAAACCCCTTCTCAGAATAATAGATTTAAAGTCATGAAATAAAATGCATAGGATTACAAAGGAAACCAATTATATTGAGGTAAAAATGTATTTTTTTCTCATCTAAGTTTAAGTACCTCCTGAAATCTATCTACCAGTATCTTAGAGGTCTATTAAGACCAAGTTAAGAACCCTTGGTCTAGGTAATTTTGAAGTCTGAACTCTATGATGTCATAAACTATGCTAGCCTGCAACTCAGTTCAACACAATATATTACTCTGGGTGGCTTTCTGCTTATTTTGTCGGGATAAATCTTACCTCTCTTTCTAGTCTACAAGCCCCTCAGGGTCAGAGACTATTGTTTCTCTCCTCTCTCTTCTTTCCTCCTCCCATTCCCCTTCATCCCAGCATAGTACTAGGTACACGGTAGAGAAACAATCAGAATGATAGATTGGCATCATTTAGCAGAAGGTCCCTGCCATGTACCCCTGAAGAGTCCTTTGGGGAGATGTTGTAGACAATCTGGCTGGTGGGCCACTGTAATGAAAACATACAACTCTGAGACTTCCCCAACTATGCCTTATAGGTCACAGTCACCTTCTCAGGGAGCCCGCACAGTTGGCTGGTATTTAAGAGTTTCTCTAACACAAGGTTTCACTGGGAAGTGGGGGAGTGGACAGGAAGAAACGTAAGTGTTGCTTTCTTTTGGAGGACCAATAAGAGGGAGGTGGTGGGAAAACATCATGGCAAAAATCTGGGGTCAGAGCACCTGGATTAAAATACTGGTTCTGCTATTTAATACCTTGGTCTTAACTTTCCTGGGCTTCAGTTCCTCATTTGTCAAGTGAGGAGGCTGGTCTAAGTGACCTCTAAGGTCCCTTCCAGAATACAACAGAATATAATTTACATCCATGACCCTATGAGAATGTGAGCTCCTTGACAGCAGGGTTGGTCTTTGTATCCCCAGCAGTTGAGAACTTCTTCACTCCTTTCAATTGTGCCCGACTCATTGTGACCCCATTTGGGTTTTGCTTTGCTTTTTTTTTTTTTTTTAACTAGGCAATGGGGTTAAGTGACTTGCCCAGGTCACACAGCTAGTAAGTGTTATGTGTCTAAGGCTGGATTTGAACTCAGGTCCTCCTGAATCCAGGGCCAGTGCTCTATTCACTGTGCCACCTAGCTGCCCCTGGTTTGTTTTTTTGGTTTTGGTTTTGTTTTTTTTTTGGCAAAGATACTAGAGTGGTTTGCCATTTTCTTCTCCAATTCATTTTACAGATAAGGAAACTGAGGCAAACAGGGTTAAATGACTTTCCCAGGGTCACACATCTAGTAAATGTCTGAGGCCAAATTTGAACTCGTGAGTCTTCCTAATGTCAGACCTGACACTCTATCTACTGAGCCACCTATGTGAGCAGTGCTCTGCATATAGTGTTTAATAAATGTTTTTTCATTCATTCATTCATTCATTCATTCATTCATCCATCCATATAGAGACACTGAAGAGAACAGGGGAGAACTTTTGAAGTTCACCCCTCTATGTTGTGGTTAGTTGAAAAAGCTGAACAGAGATACAAAAGCATGAATATTCCCAGGAAAAATAATAGTAATGATAATAATAACAATAATGACTCATATTTCTATCATGCCTTAGTGTTTATAATCTGTCAATAAGCATTTAGTAAGCACCTACTATGTGCCGTGTATGGGTGCAGCTGGGTGGTGCAGCTTATAGAGCAACAGGCTGGGAGTCAGTAACACTCATCTTTGTGAGTTCAAATCTGGCCTCAGACACTTACACTAGCTGTGTGACCCTGGACAAGTCACTTAACACTGTTTGCCTCAGTTCCTCATCTGTAAAATGAGCAGAAAAAGTAAATGGCAAAGCACTCCAGTATCTTTGCCAAGAAAACCCCAAATGGGGGTCAAAAAGACAGACATCAGCTAGGTGGCACAATGGATAGAGCTCCAGCCTTGGAGTCAGGAGGACTTGAGTTCAAAGCTGGCTTCAGACACTTGATACTTACTAGCTGTGTGATCCTGAGTAAGTCACTTAACCCCTATTGACTCACCAAAAAGCAAAAAAAGAAGAAGAAGAAGAAGAAGAAGAAGAAGAAGAAGAAGAAGAAGAAGAAGAAGAAGAAGAAGAAGAGAGAAGAAGAAGGAGGAGGAGGAGGAGGAGGAGGAGGAGGAGAAGGAGAGGAGGAGAGGAGAAGGAGAAGGAGAAGGAGAAGGAGAAGGAGAAGGAGAAGGAGAAGGAGAAGGAGAAGGAGAAGGAGAAGGAGGAGAAGGAGAAGGAGAAGGAGAAGAAGAAGAAGGAAGAGGAGGAGGAGGAAGAGGAGGAGGAGGAGGAAGAGAAGAAGAAGAAGGAGCTGACTTTAGAGTCAGAAAAACCTAGGTTCAAAGACCCGCCTGACACTTACTATCTGTGTGACCCTAAGCAAATCACCTAACTTTCCAGAGCCCCTGGGGACACAAGAGTACAAATTTCAGAGGAATGCCAATCTGAACTAGTCATAACAGCTAGCATTTATATAGTACTTTAAGCTTTCCCAAGTACTTCACAACATTATCTCACTTGATCTTCACAACAACCCTAAGATCTAAGGGCTCTTATTGTCCCCATTTTACAGTTAAGGAAACTGAGGTAGACAGGAGGTGATGTGACTTGCCCAGGGTCACATGGCTAGTAAGTTTCTGAGGTGGGATTTGAAGTCAGGTCTTCCTGATCCAGGTCCAACACTATCCACTGGACGACATAGATGCCTGCAAGTTCTTCCCCAGGAGCTTTCTGCATTGATGGGATCACAAATCGGAGCCAATGAGAATGACGACAAAGATTGTAAGTTGGAACATGTCCTGAGGAGAGTGACTAAAATGGTAAGGGGACTCAGAACCATGCCAAATAAAGGATTGGTTGCAGGATACAGGGACACTTAGACTGGAAAGGAAAAAAAAATCAAGAGGGGTGTGTGGTGGGGAATGGAGAGGATATAATAGATATTTCTAAGAATTTGAAGAGCTATGATGGAGGAGAGGGATAAGATTTGTTTCACCAGATTGCATAATTAGGAATAAGGATTAGACTTGAAGAGATGTATTTTTAGACTGATATAAGGGGAAAAAAACCCACCTAATAATTAGTTGTCCAAAAGTGAAATGGGCTGCCTTGAGAGGTGGTGAGCTGCCCATTCCTGGAAATCTTCAAGTTGAAACTGAATGATTACTCATCATGATGTAATAAGGCATCAATTAGATCAGATGACCTCTGAGCTCTCTTCTAACTCTTAAGGTTCCATGATAAAAAGTTCAGTGGAGAAAGGAAGACAATGCAATAAACCAAGGAATACTCAGGGAAAGGAAAGGCCACAGGAAACACCTGCCTTCCCTATAAGGAAGGCCATGCTCACTACAGTATCCATAACTTACTTCCAGTTCACCCACTCCCACCCAAACCCTTTACATCCTTCAAGGCCCTGCTTGTGTCTCAGCTCTTCCAGAAAGCCTTGCCCATATCAGGATTACCCCATTCAATATCACATTATATACTGTCTTACCACTCACAACCGAGTCCAGAGAGGCTGTGACTAGGTCAAGGTCTTGCAGGTAATAGCTCAGACACAGTTGTTTCCCATAAAGGAATGTAAGCTTCTTGAGGACAGGGATTTTTTTATTTCCATCTTTGTATGCTCAATAATTAGCCTACTAGACTAGGGTTTCTTAGTCTTTCTTTGTGTCATAGACCCCTTTAGAAGTCACCTCCTTAAAAAATCCTTGTTGACTGATTAATTGAAGGAAATTGCACTAAGTGGTTGAGAGTTGTTCATATATGAAGCTCATTTGTCAGAACAAAGAGAGTAAAGGTTTGTGTGGCAGCACCAGGATTAAAAGGTGTGTGCCGACTTTAACACCAACATATCGTGTACATAATCTTTGCTCAGACTCGGACTTCAGGCTCATTGAATCACAGACCTTAGAGCTGGAAGGGGCTCCAAGGCGATGTAGCCCAAAACTCACCTTACAGACAAGGAAACCGAAGCCCAGGGAGGTTGTTCTTTACCTGGTTTCTCTGAATTCCTGCCCAATCACAATTCATGTCTCCTACATGCCTCTGATCTCATTATAAATGCATCACCCATCGCAGATGCACCTCCTGTCACGGCCCCATTTAGTTTGCATTTTGTGCTTATTATTCCACCAACTGATCTTTTCCACTCTGTATAACCTACCTCTTGCTTCTGATACCTCATCAATTGAGACTTATCTGCCAAGACTTTCCTTCTGTGGCTTGGCCGGCCCCACTTACACTATACCTGTGAGAGCTTAGACAGCATCAATCTAAACCCCTAGTCAGCCTCACTCCTGACTGGGCCAGGACAAATAAAATCATCTCCTTAAGGACAGGCACTATTTATCTCCGCCCCCCCCCCCCATTCTATTTTCTGGTGAGGCAATTGGTGTTAAGTGACTTGCCCAGGGCCACACAGCTAGTAAGTGTTATGTGCCTGAAGCCACATTTGAACTCAGGTCCTCCTGACTCCAGGGCTGTTACTCTATCCACTGTACCACCTAGCTGCCCCAAGGACAGGGACTATTGCTACTTCTTTTATCATTTTCCAGAAGGCCTAGTACCTTGTGGGCACAAGGTAGCCAACTCAACAAAAGCTCATTGAACTGAAGGGAGTCTTAAGTATTCTAATCCCACCATAAGGAACAAAGGGCCTGTTCTGTCTGACGTTTCTTGTCATGGACAGAACCCAAGGTCATTCCTCCACTCCTCTGGCTAAAGAGGACACAAAGAGAGCTAGATGGCTTCTAAGCACCTTGAGGAATCAAAGCTTTAGACCGTAAGGTCCTGGCCTGGCAATACCAGGCATTGCATTTGAATCCCCAGTGCCTGGCACATAGTGCATGGGGCCTTCAGATAGGAAGACCTGAGTTAAAATCCTGCCTCAGATACTTACTAGCTGTGTGACCTTGGGCTAGTCACTTAACCTATTTGCCTCAGTTTCCTCAGTGGTAAAATGGAGATAACAGTACCTACCTCCCAGATTTGATGGGGCAATTAGGGGGTGTAGTGGATAGAGTGATGGTGCTGGTGTCAGGAGGACCTGAGTTCAAATCTGGATCTAGACTGTATGACCCTGGACAAGTCACTTAACTCTGTTCGCCTCAGTTTCCTCATCTATAAAATGAGTTGGAGAAGGAAATGGCAACCCCCTCCAGTATCTTTGCTAAGAAAACCCCAAATGGGGTCATGGAGAGTTGGAAATGACTGAAACAATTCAACAGCAGCCAAAGTTGATATGAGAACTACGTGAAACAATACTGTGAAGATTTCTACAAACCTTAAAAGTGACATACATATGCTAGCTCGGAAGCTCACCAGTTAAAATTTATCAGCATCAAAATCAATATAAAAGAAAGCACAGAGAAGAGATCTGCAGCAATCTCTGCCTTAGTCACCCAGGTCCCTTTTGTCCTGATCATGGGATGTTTGTACCTTACCAGGGCAACACAAAAAGCCAAATAAATCTCTGATTAGGGGGGAAAGGGGTTCTGGGAGAAATTTTGGCAGGGGTGGGGGAGTGAGTGGGATGGAGAAACCTTCTTGTTATCCTTTTTTTGCTTCCTTCTTTGGCCAGCAGCTTGGCCCCTCCATTCTGAGAGGTTCTGTACTCCTTTAGTACATCCCCACAGCAAAATCCCTGGTTGATCTGCAAAATTCCAATGAATCCTCACTACAAGAGGGCTAGCAGGCTTACTACCATGTAAGGTATTAAGGACATTCTGCCCCCATTGTGGGAGTTCTTCACTTAAGTGAGGAATCAGGGAATCGCTAAATTATTTTTAATGAAGGGATATCTGCTGAGTTGGGAGAGGGGGCTAGTGGAGGGGAGAGAGGGAAGGAGGAGGGGAGAGAGGAAGGGGGGAAGGGAGGGAGGGAAAAGGGGAGAGAGAGAGAGAGAGAGAGAGAGAGAGAGAGAGAGAGAGAGAGAGAGAGAGAGAGAGAGAGAGAGAGAATTATATAAATCAGTGACTTCCTGGCCTCTTCCAATCAATTGTTCACTCCTGTTTTTAAATCCCTGAGTGCTAACTTTGCCTTGGAAGGTAGATCAGAACATAGTAATAAAAGCTGTCCTTAGAAATGGTGTAGCGCTAACCACTTCAATCCTAGCGTTTGAAAGGTTACTCCCTATCCCCTCATGTCTCCCTCACTGCTCAATCCTGTGTCTTACGGTCTTGTCACCCCTCATTAAGACCTCCAGCGGGGCTCAGGAAGAAAAGTGCAGACT
The DNA here is from genome assembly GCF_003287225.1 of Phascolarctos cinereus. Taxonomy (NCBI): domain Eukaryota; kingdom Metazoa; phylum Chordata; class Mammalia; order Diprotodontia; family Phascolarctidae; genus Phascolarctos; species Phascolarctos cinereus. The sequence continues at coordinate 143,147,999 of NW_027555736.1, forward strand.
CCAACCAGACTACTCAAGCCTGTTAGCAGTCCTTGGGAAAGGGTGAGAGAGCTGAAACTCATGGCTAAGATAAGATCTGGGATTTCACAAGTGTGTCTATCTTCAAGAAAACAACACTAGACTCTATGTGAAAATTAGAATTTATACAGCAAACTGAGGAATCACAGTTAAAAAATGAAATTCTTTACAAGGGCATTTACACACCAAACACTGCTAGGACAGGCTCTTCCTTAACATTTCTGAAAGTGACAAGTCTTCAGTGATTTCAGAGAGGGAAGCAGCCATCAGAGGGCTACCAACCTTAACTCCAAATAGTCTCTTCCATCTCAAGAAAGACAGCAAGAAGTTTTCTAGTCCAGAGTGTGCTCTCCAGCTTTCTGTCCTATAATCTTTGCCCTCATTCAGCTGCAGTTGTTACTTGCCAGGAGATGTACTCAGAACACAATTACAGCCAGCTCTTTCCAGCTATTCACTCCACATTGTTTCCTGAATCCTTCAGGCTTCAGGCAGAGGCCTTCTTTAGCTCAGCCAGTTGGGAGTGCTTGATCACCAATGAGTCAAAGAGACTTCCATCTTATCTCCTTTGAGTTTCCTGAAAGACAGCGATCTGTTCCAAGGCCCCATGTGCTACGGGGCTCAAGATTATTTGGTTCCTAATCGTGGTCATCCGATGTGGCTGAAGGTTATTCCTTGTGAAATGGTGAAGAGGTCACCAGTGCTAGGATGTGAGCACAAAGGGGGCAGTTCTACGGATGAAGAAAAAAAGCAAACCCAAGTCCAATCCACCACTGGTCTGGGAGCTGAAGCCAGCGTGTACCAGTCCCCAAAACCAACTGTCAATTTTTCAGTGTGAGAATTTATGCCGTAGAAATCGGCAAACACTACAAATCAAGGTTTGATCGACTACTTTGTTGATTGTGCAGACTTAAGAAAGTGATGGAAAAATGTTAATGATGGAAATCAATCTTAAAAGTGTGTCTTACCTACAGTTTTTTTTTTTCAGAGACAGCTGTTAAACATTTACTAGCATACTGCTGACTGGGAGTCAAGAGATAGCTAACCAGTTGTGTGACCCTAGAAAAATGACTTCACCTTTCTGGGTCATGGTTTCCTCCTTTTTAAAATGAGAGGTTAGAGAGTAACTGGTTCCTACATACATTACCTCATTTGATCCCCACAACAACCCTCTGAGCTAAGGATGTGACTGATATCATTCCCATTTGATGGATGAGGTCGCTGTGGTTCAGTGTAGTTAAGCAAAACTTGCCCATGGTTATCCAATATTAACTTTCAGAGGCATGATTTGAACCTAGGTCTTTCTTGTCTCCAAGTCCAGGATTCTTTCCATAAGATTGTATTGTCTCTCAGAGCAGCAGAGAGCAGTAGAAAGAGCTCTGTATTTTGAAACAGAGAATCTAGAGTGGAGAGACTCATCTTTGTAAGTTCAAATCCAGCCTGACCCTGGGCAAGTCACTTAACCCTGTTTGCCTTGGTTTCCCTGTCTATAAAATGAGCTGGAGGAGGAAATGGCAAACCACTCCAGTATCTCTGCCAAGAAAACCTCAAATGGGATCACTACTGAAATGACTGAACAACAACAAAATTGTGCTATACTCTAATCAAATCACACCTAGACTGTTATGGCCAGTTCTGGGTACCATGTTTTAGAAAGAGCATCCTTCCTAAATAAACTGAAGACCATCAGAGATGGGCATCCAGGATAGTGAAGGTCTCAATAGCGTGCCAAATGAGGATTAGATGAAAAAAGGAGGGATATTTAGCTTGGAGAAAAGAAGACTTGGGGGAGGGTGAGGAGGAGAGGAGGAAAAGCAGGGCTCACAGGGCTGCTGTGAAGATCAGATGCAATAGCTCAGGGTGTCTCAAAAGTCTTAGTATAGTTTTAGGCCCTGAATCTGCAAAGTACTGTGCAAACCTTAATAATATATCATATATACATCAGATATCATAATTATTATTATTATCAGATTGAAGAGCTGTCACATATAAGAGAGTACTGCAGATTCTGTTCTACTTGGCCCCAGAGGCCAAGTCTAGAGAGGCGGATTAGAGAGATGGATAGTGGTTTTAGAGGCACAGGTTAAGGCTTGTGTAAGGAAAATCTTCCTAATGGTTAGCACCATCCAAAGGTAGAACAAGCTGTTTCAGGAAGCAGCAGGTTCCCCGTTACCTGAAGCCTTAAAACAAAGGCTGGATGACCACTGAGGATAGTCCAGAGGTGACTCCTGTTCAGTATGGGTTGGACTCCTTAGCCTCTGTAATCTCTTCCAAGTTTGAGATTCTGTTCCCTATTAGATTTTTTTTTGGTTTGTTGTTAGTTACACTGGACTTAGCAGGATTAAAATTCTGTTGGGTGAATTAATCCTATTCTAGCACTTATTGTCTGACTCATTTGGCACCTGTCATTTAGCTACTGCCTGGCATTGATGCCAGTGTTCCCATGTGCAAATCTTATTTCCTCAGTAATCTACGCTACAAAGTGCTTTGCATGTAATAGATACCTAATTAACAGTTGACTGAAAGATCCACTCTATCTGGGACATAAGGGCATCAGACCTCTAGGTGCTATGGTCATCATGTCAGGTCATGAAGGCGAAAATCATAATAACTCACATTTAGATAATCAATCAACAAATAGTTATTAAGTAGCTATATTGAACCTTAAGGTTTACAAGACGCTTTCCTCATAAACAGACCTGTAAAGTAGGTAATGGAGGTATTATTACCCCATTTTACAGACAAAGATCCTGGAGAGAAGTGAAGTGATTTGCCCAGGAGCAGGATTGGAACCCAGCTCTCTTGACTCTGGATTCATCTCCCACTAGCCCCAGTATAATCCCAGTTGTCCCAAGGCACTATTCATTACAATGATTCCCAAGGTTTCTAGAGTTGTGGACCACAAAATTTACTGTGAAATTCTCAGAGCAGAAAGAACTATAGGTCCCTATGAACAAGAAGAGGGGAACTTTACCTTCTTAGGTCTGGTCTTCTGCTGAACTTTGGGACTATGAGCTAGTTCAAGGACCGAGCGTGAAGGAAAAGATAAGGGCCAAATATTACTTAACCCACTATTTCCTTCCTAACCTCATCTTACAGGCCAGTAATATGGGGCCCCACACTTTACTCTCCAACTCAGTCTCTACAATCCAGTGACACACTGGCCTTCTGGCTAGTTCCTCCCATAAGATCCTCATCTCCTGTCCCTGGGCCTTTTCAGAGCTTGTCCCCGTGCTTGAAATGTACTCCCTCATGTCTGACTCCTGGCTTCCCTCAAGGTTCCGCTCAATTCCCACCTTCCCAAAGAAGCCTGGTTCTGGCCCCACCCAATGTCTGCCTTCCAAAGTTATCTCAAATCTACACTATATACATCTTGTATGCATATTGAGTCCCCCATTAGAAGGTGAGCTCCTTGAGTGTGAGGACTGTTGTTTTGCCTTTCTTTGTATCTCCAGACTGTAGTACAATGCCTGGCGCACAGTAAGCGCTTAATAAATGCTTACTGACCTGCCTTGTTGTTTCGGTGCACACAGGAGTAGCAATGAATTTGGCATGAACAGTTCTTGGGCAGTGACCTACAAGGATGATGAATCTTCCAAAACATTCAAATTCCCCTGGGAAAATATATGCCAATATTCTGGCTGTATGCTCTGTGGGGGGGGGCTATTTTTTCCCCTTTTTTGGTATCCTTAGCCCTTAGCTAGGGAGCACTTAATAAATGTAGGTTAGCTGATCTACTGTTTCTATTTGAATACCTATTTGAATGAATGTTACCTCCCCAATTAGAATATATAAGCTCCCAGAAACTGCTTTGCCTTTCTTTGCATTCCTATTCCTCCTCCCTCTCCAACTTAGTACAGTGCTTGGCACACAGTAAGTGCTCAATAAATGTTTGTTTATTGACTTATAGATTCTATGCACTTATTTAAAGGAGCATTACCTCCCCCATTAGAATAAAATAAAAAAGCTTCTTAAGAGCAGAGACTGTTTTTTGCCTTTCTTTGCCTTTTTCTTCCTCTTCCAACTTAGAACAGAGTCTTTCTTTGCATTCTTCTATTCTCTAGGCCCTCATCCTGCCCTCCCCTCAGTATAGTGCTTGGCACACAGTAAGTGCTCAATAAATGTTTGTTTACTGATTGACTTTTAGAATGCTAGGGCTTGGGAGCTCTGGGTTGACCTCCTACTCCTCATCTGTCACAAAGGCATAATGACAGCTGCTCCTCTTTCTACTTCACAGGGTTCTTGGAGAGCTGAGGGAGGTTCTGAAAGGGGGTTCTGCAAAAAGTTAGGAATGCCATCCAAATATGGGGCATCATTCTTTTCTCCAGACTACTTCGTTCTGAGCTCCCACAGAGAGTAAATAAGCACCACGTACCCCACAAGTATTGGCAACACAGGCTAACATCTAGAAACTGTGAGATGAGTGAGTGGTAAACACAACATGGCCAAGGACATGGCATTCCTCATGGCTTTGCGGTGAGGGACATCCACTCTCTCATCCTTTTGAAGCTGCCTCATCTGTGCCCTAATGAAACATTGTTCTTCCATTGTGTGCCGAAAAGGAGTGGGACATGTATTTGGGGAGTGGGGGAGAAGGAACACAATTTGCATGACTAATTAGGACCTGCAATTTCAGATTCAATGCTAGGGTGAGAAGGCCAGCTTGAAGGGGCTAGAGGGGCAGAAGAAAGGGAGGGGATGGAAGACTGGCTGGAACAATTCCTTTCCATGGCAGTGAGCATCCCGGCAGTAAGACAATAGAGAATGTGCTTTGACAAACCAATTAGGCCCCATCACTGGCTGGACTCTGTGACTCTGAGCTTCAAACCTGCAAGGAAGTCCTCACTGCAAGACCTGTTTAACAGTTCCATTAGTGACTCATTCGCATCTCTCTTGAAAACAGAGCCAAGACTGCCTTCACTGCCACTCTCTTGCTGGAAATCGCTCATGAGCTCTTGGATCCACTTTAGGTCCTCAGAAAGCTCCTGCCTGAGAGATTCATACTGAGCCCCAAGCTGGGCATATTTCCCAGCAACACTTCCCAGGTCGGAGGCCACCGTCCGGATGTCTTCCTGGAGGGTCTTTTTCATGGCCTCCACCTTGCGGTACTCATACTTGAGCTGGGAAAGGCTGTAGCGAGTGTTTTCACTCTCCTCTCTGTACCAGGCTTCCTTCTCGTTATAGATGGACACCAGAGCCTCCACATCATCCTGGAGAGAGTCGTGGGCAGAGGCCAGCTCACTGCAGCCATGCTCAGCCTCAGCCACGTCTTCCACCACACGGGCGAAGCGCTCAAAGTTGACATAGGTGTTGTTGCGGGGCATGCTGGAGTGGCACTTCATGGTGTATTCTCTCAAGCGCTTGGTCTTCACCTGGGGGGGCTCTGTCTTCTTATGTTCTGGGGCTTTGGCCTCTCCTTTCAACTGGTGAGCATTTGGACAGAAGAACCAGAGTATTAATTGGGCACATAGAGGGAGACTGTTGCACAAGGCAGAGCAAGGACTTGCATTCTTCAGCATTCCCTGCATGCAATAGACTCTGAGAAAGGAAGGGGGAGTGGTAACCACTGGGAGGTCCCCAAGACCAAATGGAAAGGAATAAAGAGTGCATCTGAGGATAGGGAGGGGGACGGCAAGCCCTGCATATTGATTTCAAGGGAGAAAAGGTCATCCTAGAGAGTAAGCAGGACCCTCCCCCAGGCACGCACAAAATGGCGCCAGTACTACCAGTGGTTCAGTTTCACATGTGGTCCCAGGACCAGTCAGTTCTTATGGTCATGCAAAGACCGCAAACTCAATCATGAGAGGCTCATACAAGCAAGCAGCCTACCGTTAGAAGGCAACAACCCATTAAAGAATCAGGGCAAACACAGCTCTTTCAAGGGTATCCAGTAGAATGTAAGCTCCTTGAGGGCAGGGGCTATTTTGCTTTATTTTCTCCCTGGATACCTAGTGCCTAACACCTTGTACTTAGGGATAAAGACTGGACCAGTGACTACATTAGTATAGGGAACACCAGGGTGAGGAAACTCCTTTTACCCATACTGGTTGACACTTCCTCTGAAACTGATGTTCTTAAGAGTTCTGCCTATTCATTAAGAGATAGCGTCAGGACTTGAACCTAGGTGTTCCTGGTTTTGGGATAGGTTCTCTATCCACTACAATACCTCACGTCTCAGACTCATACTTAGCATCCATTTAATAGATGTTGATTGGATTGAATTGAATCATAAGATGAATAGTCAGATTTGGGTTGGATCAGAAAGAATAGCTATTATATACACATATACACGGTGGCACCTTGTATATGCACAGCCACGTAACAAAAACAAAGCAGCTTGCTGGATGGGAAAGGTGACTACCTCAAAAAATTCCCTCCACATTTGCCTTGCCCTGGAATGCTCTATTTCTCCTTAAAACTTTTCAAAATCCTACCTCTATCTTTTAAGGACCAGCCCCAAAACTACCTCTGCCATGAAACTTTCCCTAACTATTCTGGCTCCCACAAACTTCCATAACACTTACTGTCTTCTGTTACCCATTTGGCACACACACTGACTTGTATTACTGCTGATTGGTCTTTCTCCAAGGGCAGCTAGGTGGCACAGTCGATAGAGTGCCAGGCCTGAAGTCAGAAAGACTTACCTTCCTGTGTTCAAATCTAGCCTCAGACACTTACTAGCTGTGTGGTCCTGGGTAAATCACTTAACCCTGTTTACCTCAGTTTCCTCATCAGTAAAATGAGCTGGAGAAGGAAATGGCAAACCACTCTAATATTTTCCTCAAGAAAACCTCAAATGAGGTCACAAAGAACTGGACATGACTGAAACAACTCAATAATAACAACAATAGTTATACTCTAATGTTTCAATGCAGTTTGGAGGTGATCCTGGAGAACTTTAGGATATGCCAATAAGGTACAAGCTTTGACAGAGCTGTCGAAGATGAAGAGATTTCAAAGATGGCTCAGTGCAATCTAAAAACCAGCTAAGCTGAATATGGCCTCTGGCCATATTGAAGCCTAGCCTCTGGGTGATAATTTTTTTTTCTGGCTTCAGTCAAAGATCATCCATTCCGCTAAGCCTGAATCAGATTAAAATGTAATTGGAAAATATTTAACAAAATAAGCAAAAATGTAATACAACATAGATAAGGTTAATATGTAGTTTTCAAAGTCAATGTGTACTTCTAGGAATCCTTATGCATTATTTTAGTGGCCCCTGTTTCTATCTGAAAGGGGTACCCACAAAAGTAAAATTATAGAGCCATGAAATATTGAAGAAATCTTACACTTTTATGTGCATGTCTTTTCCTCCCATGAAGAAGGAACAATATCTTAACCTCTCCCCCCATGCAAGTCAGACTAGGTTTTCCTTAAAAGGCATTATGACCTTCCTTGAGACTTGGTTGCCCTAGGAACTAAGATGGTTGACATAATTTCCCCATTGCCTGGGTGCAAAATGAGCAATTCAGTTAAGGGAGCTTTACTAAACTGAAGTAACTCCAGGCTTCTTCAATCCTTTCCTTATTGAATATTCTTCTCTTGCTATGTAGCTAAGCAAAATCTCTCTCTCTCTTTTTTTTTTAAACTGTTGAATGACCTATGCTGGGTCTCATTTTGTATCAATATAAAACCTAAACTCCTAGGGGATGGGCCTAAGTCAGGCCCAGCCCAGAGCACCCTACCATTCCATAGCAAGCTACTTGAAGATACAGACTATCCCTTACATTTCTTTATATCCTTCACAATTCCTACCATATTTATATAGAACTTCACAGTTTACAAAGTGCTTTTCCTACAATAGCCCTGTGACACAGGTAATACAAGTATTATTTTCAAGATGAGAAAAGTGAGATTCAGAGTTAAAGAAAATTCACAGGACCTTACAGCTAGAAAGAGTCAGAACTAGGTCTGGAATGTAAACCATGTGACTTCAAGACTGATTCTCTTTCCTTCATTGTGTCCTCTCTATCCTCCCCTCCTGCAATGGTTTGCTATTTCCTTCTCTAGCTCATTTTACAGATGAGGAAACTGAGACAAACAGGGTGAAGTGACTTGCCCAGGGTCACACAGCTAGTAAGTGTCTGAGGCTAGATTTGAACTCAGGTCCTCCTGACTCCAGAGCTGGTCCTCTATACACCATCCTCCCTTCCAGCTTTAAGAGACACCTCTCACAGGAAGGACATAATGAAGGAAGAAGACAGGATGCACCCTGGAAGTTCACAGGGTGTGTCACCACCCTGGAGCTCAGAGAAACTTAGAAACAATTTTGATTCGACCTGCCATCTTGAGTACTGAGATGCCCTTACTCTCAGCCATATTTTCATTCTGCTGTAGACCACAAGCATAAACCTAGATGACTTCTAGGGATCTAAGTATGAGGCTAGGAAGGCTTTAGTAATGGGAAGTAAGTACCCTTTCCTAGAATGTCCTTTAGGACTTTACCATGGTTGCTAGATGCCAGCATAATCATTAATTACAGAATCATAGAAGGTTATAGCTGCAAGGGGACTTGGAAACCATCTCATTTTACAGATGAGGAAAATGAATTCTATAGAGGTGAGTGACTTGCTTTCTAGCACACACTTAATTTATGTCAAAGATAAGAAGGACTGCATTTGACATACTCTTCCAACACTCCCAACACTCCCAACTCATTTCTCTTTCTACTTTGCTACAACGTAGTTCTTTCTGAACAAAGAGTAGCTGGAAGGGTGACCACAAAGGTAATGGATAGGAATCCCCATCACACAAAGGGCCAGAACCTTTGGGGGCAGAACAAAAAAAGGGAAGGAGAGAAAGGAATGACAATAGGCCAAGCCGTTTCTGCAATGACCAAGGCCTGCCTGGGTTTCCTCCTTCAGTCTTCAGTCCAGAAACACTACTTCCTATAGTCTTCTCTCATCTACCTTTGCAGATACATGCTTCTTACTACCTGAAGGAGGCCAGGGCAGTCAGTTTGTGTCAGGAAAGAGAGGGGAAAGGAAAAGAAGTATGCTGTAGGTTTCAGATATGTCAAACTTCTGGGATGAGGTGTGAAATGTAGATCATTTTTTTAAAAACTGGAGTTGGTATTAGGATGATTATGGAACACTGATCTTTTTACTTTAAGAAGGAAAGATGACCCTAAGCTCTTCCTGTCCATGACTCTCTATGAGGTGGCCCCAAACCAGGAGGTTCCCATTTGTCTTGCTCTTTTCCCTCCAAATGAGGTTCAGAACCTTCAATGAATCAAGCAAAGTAGTTTAAATTAGCATCAGCTCATTGGAATAAATTACGGCAGTCTGGTTAGCTGGTGTCTAACACTCACTAGGGTTGAGTACAGCGCAGGAAAGTTTGGTGCTAGATGGCATATCAGACAAGGAAGCAATGGATTCTGAGTGGGGAAAAGGGTGTCTTTTAATCTTGGGCAACACTCTGACTCTGGTAACTGAGCAAGATGAGTTCAAGTTCACACACTGAAAAAAAAGCATCACCTGCACTGGTGCACCACATCTGTTCTTACCGTGATCCAGGGATGAGTGAGTGCTTCCTGGATGGTGAGTCGTTTCCTGAAGAAGGGACAAAAATACTTCATGAGGAAAGTAGCTGCTTACAATACGCTCCCCTCCTAACGTTCACAAGAATTAAATTTTGCCCCTTTCAACTGTCGTTCATTCGTTGAGTCGTGTCAGACTCTTCATGACTCCATGAACCACAGCAAACCTATACTGTCTATGGGGTTTTCTTGGCAAGGATATTGGTGTGGTTTGCCATTTCCTCCTCCAGTGGTTAAGTGACTTGCCCTGGGTCACACAGCTACTAAATGTGTGAGGTCAAATTTGAACTCTGGTCAACTAGAGCCCTGATAATCAAAATGCTGGGGAACATAATGCAGGATAAAAGCCTTTAGGGGCTCTGAGTGTGCCATGCATTCTGAGAAAAAGCTCCCAGCTTAAAAAAAAAGGCAGCTATTAATGTGTTCTTAAATTCTCCAACTTGGTCTCATAGTGGAGGAAGTTTGTTTAGTTCTCAGCCCGCCATAGCTCCTATCAGCTGGACAGGCCATAAACACCAAATCTGGTGCTTTTTCCCAGGCTCTTCCAGAAGTCAAAGGCTTTTCTATATCCCTCTGATGTTTGTTCAATGAATAACAGAATTTAGGGCTTGAAGGGAAATTAGGGATCATCTGGTCCAATAATCTTATTCTATAGATGAAAAAACTGAGGCCTACTGACTTGTGACTTGCTCTGGCACCGCTGCTGCTGCTGCTGCTGTTTCTCTTTGCTCCAAACCAGACTGCCTGAGAGGAGCTAAAGTGCTTGGTTTTGAATTCCCTAGGATCACACTTTTTCATCCAGATTATCTCTCACTCAACCTCCAAGAAGGTATTCTACCCTGATTTTCACTTCTTGTCCTGAGAACTCTCAAAAAAAAAATCAATCTCACCATTCCTTTTGGAAAGGGAGTTCCATTAGACTACTCTAATGTTCCAGACACCATCCATATGACTCCAGGCAGTAAGTGGTGGAATCAGCATCTAAACGCAGGTTTTCTGGCTTCAAAGATCCAATGCTCTTTCTATTAAACATTTTCCTGACTGGATTATATTCAAGTACCCACACTGGCTTTTAATGAATTTGTCCCAACACAACTCAAGAAAACAAAGAATAAGACTAGAAGAATGGCTAGTGAAGCCAGTATCATGTGATATAGAATAAGAAGGGACCTAGACATTATTGGGTTCCACCCTCTCACTTTACAAGTGGGAAAGCTAAGGCTTACAGAGCACAGGTGACTTGTTGAAGGTCACAAATAGGTAATAAGTAGCAGAGATGAGATTTGACCCCAATGTCTCTAACTCCAAATGCTCCTTCTACTACATCTGCTAGAATGCAAATTCCTGTGATAAAATGTAAGCTCCATGAGGACAGGAACTATTCACTTTTGTCACTGTAGCCCCAGTGCCTGGAACAAACTGGGCACTTAATAAATATTTCTTGATTAATTGATCAATACTCCCAACTCTAGGTCAGTGATGAGTTAATGTATCAGAAACGAGAGACTTTCAGGACAGCTCTATTTCCCTATCCTTCTATATTACTGGAGCAGTCTCTGTGTAGTCACAGCTGTTTGTTCAGAACTACAGTCGTGTGGTAGCTACAATTTAACCCTTGAACTTGATGCCTTCACATAAAGTTTCCAGACACCAATACAGATCTAACTTTGACAGCTTGTGCTGAGGGACAGGGAGAGACCCAAGAAAAGAGACCAGGTACATACTCCACTACAACTACAGCCATGGATGTGATAGTAAATGTTTAACAATTGAAGGGTGGCTAGGTGGTTCAATGGATAGAGCAGTGGCTCTGGAGTCAGGAGGACCCAAGTTCAAATCTGGCATCAGACAATTACTAGCTGGCGATCCTGGTCAAGTCACTTAACCTCACTGCCTCCAATTTTTTTTTAAAAAGTTTAACGATTGGTTCTTAGAGGAGGAAAAAGTGCTCAGGGCACACTTTTAAATTCAACTAGGATTATTAACATTTTCCCATCACTTTCTTTAAGTCTAGACTATTAACAAAAACAATAGAATGAGCCCTGATTTGTAGCTTTTGCTGATTCCAATGTGTAAATGCTCATGCTGGAAATTTAACTCTTGAGTCAGTTTGGGCTGGCTCCAAAACACCCCTGATTACAACTAGGGACAAACCATGAAGTTCAGCTGAGGTTGCTCTGGGTGTTACCAAACTATGCCAGTCATGTGGCAGTTCACAGAATGATCTATCATGCTTAACAGTTTTCCTACAGTTTAGATCCAGTGAGGTAATGACATCTATAAAGCATTCTGCAAACCTTAAAGGCTGACTGGGTAGATACAGATTCCCCTCTCTTTCAGTAAGAAGCTAGCTGGGGAAAGGGCACTCCAAGGACCTACTAGGCAAGGCTAAGCCCCGCCCCTCCTCCCTCAGAAATCTCCTGTCCCCTCCCTGACAAATACAGATTGAGCTTGGAGGATTCTGAAGAATGGTGACTCTCACTTTCTCCCATTCTCTCTGCACCCTGGCTCCAAATCCTCCACCATTCAGCCCCACCCTCCTTTCCTAAATTTGCTGATTGAAAATACAGACACTTGATCTTAAACTGTTCAAACTCCAAATGCACCTTGACACAGACTGCGAGATATATTCAGGACCAATGAGCATTAGAAAAACCCAGGCTGGCTTCCAAAACCCATACACAATTATGTACATTTCAGTACGAAAAGCACAACTACAAAAAAGCCTTGAGTAAACAGGTTGAATGACAAGTCTCAGCCTTGAACATATTTTCCAACACCTGCCAAAACAGCCATAATGCCCGTGATGACAGCCCTCGCTCCTCTATGGGTCCCATGCAGGTGGCTTACAAATCAACACTCAACAAATCAGAGGCGAGGCAGAGTAAGTACAATGAAAAGGAGGGGGTTGCTGCCTGATTAAATTCTTTTAAATCTTACCTTGTTTCTTTAACCAGGAGCTTCCGAATGAAGTCTTTGGCTAACTCACTGGTCTGGCTGAAGAACTCCTCATCAAAATCATAACTCACCGCCGTGATGTTTGCCAATGTTTCCTGCTTTGTGTCTCCAAGGAAAGGTGAAGCACCACTTAACCTGAGCACAAAAAAAAAAAAAGGAACCAAGTGATTTCAAGCCTGAAGTGTGTGAAAAGTGATATAAATCTCTCCCTTGGAATTTTCATATTACTTTTTAGTTCTCATGCGTTTTCACACAAGAGATAGAAGAAACCAAGTGGCCCTAACCAACCCCACTGGAAAATCAAAGTGGATGAAAAGTGCACGTTGACCAGATTACCACATGTATTTTATATATATATTTTATATAATAGTGTTACAGACAATGAGGTAGGCCTAGAATTGAATTTGAAGAGGAAAGAAGGATGGATCGCGTTGAGGAAGATGAAGAGCACAATCAATAGGCATAGCTACAACAGCTTGTTTTTCATCACCAATATTCTTCTAGTGAGGCTATATGGCTGTGAATCACGAAATACAATGATTATTGTTTAGTCATGTCCTACTCTTTATGACCTCATTTGGTATTTTCTTGGCAAAGATACTGGAATGATTTGTCATTTCCTTCTCCAGCTCATTTTACAGATGAGAAAACCGAGGCAAACAGAGTTAAGTGACTTGCCCAGGGTCACAAAGCTAGTAAGTATCTGAGGCACATTTGAACTCATGTCTTTCTGATTCTAGGCCTGGCTCTCTATGCTCCACCTAGTTGCCCATAAAATACAATGACAGAAGAATTAAAATTGCAGGTGACCTGAAAAGGTCAATGAGAAGATACATAATGAATCCAAGCATGCTCTTGTATATTACTAACAATCATTTGCAATAAGAAAAAAAAAAAGACTGGAAAAAGAAATGGGCCACTCACATAGTAAGCCAGGGAGATAACAGATGGAGAGCCTGAAATCTTCATTAGAATCTATGAGATAGAACTAGAGGCAACTAATGAGAAGTTTGAAGCAAGCCGAGGACAAGAATGGCACAAGGTGAGAAGGCATAGATGGCTTTTAACTGGCACAAATGATATATTGTAACTACTGAAGTACATACTTTTACAGTGTATTGCACTTATTGGTGTATATACTTTTCCTCCTTCCAATAGATTGATAGCTCCCTGAGGGCAGGTATCCAACTCAGTGCCTCTGACATTTAACTCATATTTATACAATCCTTTAAAATTTATCAACCACTTTCCTAACAACAAACCTGTGAGGGAGGGAGGTAATTTTACAGATGAGGAAACCAAGGCTCAGAGATTCTCAATTAAATTAAACTAGAAATCAGAGATTCTCAATTAAACTAGAAATGAATGTAATTTTCTCTGGAAGTTTTGTTCCATTAGCATAAATGCCTTCCTCCTCTCATTCCTACTCCTCCCAGGATCACAAACTGCATAGCCTGCCCACTCCATTCAGTCAATTCATAACTCTTAACTGAACACTTACCATGTATTCAGCCCTGTGCTAGATACCACAGGAGATATAAAAGAGCATAAAATACAGCCCCTGCCTACAAAGAGCTTATATTATAGTCTAGCAGAGGAGACACGTGAAATGACTGAAATAATCAGAGGCATGAAATGTTAACTTGGGTGTTATGTGTAGTATATTATTTCAACAGGATCAAAGATTTAGAGGTGGAAGGATCCTTAGGGATTATACAGTTATCCCTTCCACATCACGACTTTCCCCATTGCACCTTCCACATGCAGTGGGTTGGCATAAGAAATTAAATGGGAATTTTTTGGGAGTTTTGAGGAAGCCGCAGATGACACCTGAAGGCTAGCAAACAACACAGAAAAAGTTCAGAAACTCAGAAATGCATAGAATATATGTATAGTATTGTATAATATCAACATAGTTTATCTCATAATACCATAATAATTCATGACTTCTCTGGTACAAAGGGAGGGCCAAAAGATTTTAGACGGATTTTCCAGATCACAGGGGCACTGTGCTCCTAATCCCCGATGTGGAAGGGATAACTGTATAGTTCAACACCCTCTTATGGATGAGGAAACTGAAGCCCAGAGAGGTTAAATGATTTGCCCCAAGGTCACACTGGCATTAAGTAACAGAGGCAGAATTTGAACCCTTGTCCTCTGGGCCTGGAGCCAGGAAAATCCGAGTTCAAATCCAGCCTCAGACACTCACTAGCTATATGATCCTGGGCAAGTCACTTAACTCTGTTTGTCTCAGCTTCCTCTCATCTGTAAAATGAGCTGGAGAAGGAGATGGCAAACCACTCCAGCATCGTTGCCAAAAAAAACCCCAAATGGGCTCATAAAGGGTCAGAAATGATTGAAACAACCAAATACCCACTTGCTCTGAATCCAATGTGTTTTCCTCTATATATTATTGCCTTACCAGAATTGCAAAGGAGTGACCTAAAATAATTAGGGAGCTCTTCCAGACTCAGTTTAAATCTGACTTTTTGCAGGAAGCCTTTACTGGACTGCCCCCTCCCCCACCCCCTTTCCATCTGCTAGTGTCTTACCTCTGAAGTTACCTGGCATTCCTTCCTTATGTACCTATTTACGCTTTGCCTCCCCTACTAGAATGTGAGCTTTTGAGTCCTGCGCTAAAAGGCCTCCAACCTGCCTTTCCAGCCTTATTTCTGACTTCTCTCACACATCAGTCAAACTGAGGGACCAGCTGTTCCCTGAACTCAGCATTCTGTCTTCACCCTCTGTGTATTTACATAAGTCATTCCCCACGCCTGGAAAGTGCTCCCTCATCACTTCCACCTTTCCATGTCCTTTCAGGCCTAGCCTTCCTCCTTGAACCTGCCCTGATCCCTCCCAGTAATCACCGTTCTTTCTCTCCTCAAATAACCCTGAATTCTTAAATATCTCAGTACACATTATTATTCCCACTGGGGCTAGGCTGCTGGAGGGACGTTTTGTTTTCCTCTTTGTAGACCCAGCCCTTGGCACAGTGCCCTGCACCTATTGGGTATTTCATATAAATGTTTGTTGAATTAAAACCAGCTGAGGAGTGTGGGTTACAGACCCCAGCAACAGGAGATCCCAGTGTTTCTGCAAGGCTTCCTAGGTGCTCTTCCTAGCAGCTTAGCTGAATTCCCCCATGGCTTTGGGGAATGTATGTGTGTGTGTGTGTATGTGTGTGCACACACATATGTGTACTCTTTCTTTTATATGAAACTGCCTCCCTAGGGTGACTGGGTGAGACTCTGGGGCTCATTCTTCTTCCAATGGCTCCCAGTTGACTCTGGGCAGGGAAGTTTAGGAGCTAACACTTTCCCATCCCACCTGGAGATCTCTGGCACTAAGATAATGGCTAAACATTTGCTGATTAACTGAATTCAGGCTTTAGTTGTAAAAAGATGGTAATGCTTGCATTCATTTCCATCAGATGATTCCTAGGAATCCCTCTGAAATGCCTAGATGCAGTACATTACATAAATAGGGGAAAAGACAGGGATAAATGTGTGTGATCATACCTGGGGACAGAGTGAGACACCTATAGACACAGTGTTACTTTAAATAGGAACTCAAGGTCTTTCTACAGATCAGTGACTCTGAGTGTGTATATTATCTCTCCCAACAAACTGTAAACTCCTTGAAAGCACAGGGGCGGCTGTTTCATTTTTGTTGATTTATCTCAGGTTCCTAACACAGTATCTGGCACAGGGTAAGCATTTAATAAATGCTTGGTGACTGATTTGGTACTCACTTAGATCATCCGGGCCATCTGTAACCACTATTAGCCAAAAGAGCCACGGGATTGCTGTCTGCCTTGGGGAGTCAAGTATGATAATCCTAATACAGAAAACAGGGTTCATGAAGAGCTGACGGCTAAACGTGGCAGAATCAGATGCATGTGTATGCACGTGTACATGCAGACACATACACACATACAGACCGAGTATTATTACTCCAACTTGAATATGCTAGATAAAAAAAAAACCAACCACATTTATCTAGTACCTTATAACCCCAAGACAGGAAGGGAAGAAAGAAAAATAAAGTGGAGAGAGGAGGAGGAGAGAAAACAGGAGATACAAGGAAGGAGGAGAAAGCAGAGAGACAAGTTGGGGGATAAGGAGGAGAGATGGGGGAGAATGAGCCCAAAGATAAAGACCACAACAATCCAATTTCCCTAACACATGATGGTTTTGCAGCCTGCAGTGCTGGGGCCCTCTTTCATGGTTTTAAAATAAAATACAACACTTTTAGATTTTGACAGTAACTAAAGAAAGAGCTAGAGACAGTCAGGGAGAGGCTGATTAGTAGGCTCTCAGGGGCACTGTAGGAACTACAGAGACAGGCTGCAGAATATTAATTGCTGTTGATAACAGTAAGTAATCAATCTTGTGAGCAATGAGACCTACAACCTTGCTATGTGAGAAGTACTGCGGGATGGCTGAGCTGAATGTCTCTCTTCTATTCCCACCTCAAAGCTGGGGATGGGAAGCAGCCCTGCAATTGAACCTGGGTGTTTACCTTTATCCCCACCCTGGGAATTGTTGCTATCCAGTTATTTTCAGTCATATCTGACTCTTTGTGACCCAATCTGGGGTTTTCTTGGCAAAGGTACTAGAATGGTCTGCCCTTTCCTTCTCCAGATCTTTTTTTAGATGAGGAAACTGAGGCAAATAGAGTTAAGTGACATGCCCAGGGTCACACAACTAGGCACTGTCTGAGGCCAGATTTAAACTCAGGAAGATGAGTCTTCTTGACTCCAGGACTGGCATTCTATCTAGTAGGCCACCTAGTTGCCCCCCAAATGGAAATTCTGATTGTTGTTCAATTGTGTCTAACTCTTTATGATGCCATTTGGGATTTTGCCATTTCCTTCTCCAGATCTTTCTCTAGGTGAGGAAACTGAGGCAAACAGGGTTAAGTGACTTGCCCAGGATCACATGACTAGTAAGTGTCAGGGCCAGATTTAAACTCAGGTCTTCCCGACTCCACACCTGGTGCTCTGTCCACTAAGCCTAGCTTCCCTGAAGCCTGGGTAACCAAGGCCTAAAGGGGTAAGTTTTGTTGACCCTAAGGAAGGTATAAGCTCATAGGTCTATGGCTGAAAGGGACCTCGGAGGCTGACCAGTCCAACCCTCTAATTTTACAGATGAGGAAACTAAGGTGCATGGAGGTTAAATGACTGATCTAAGATCACAGAGAAAGGAAGCATCAAAGTGGAATCTGAACCCAGATCCTCTGACAGTGTTCCTTCTGCTGTATGAAGTGGCTTCCCTAGGGTAACTGGGTGAGATGCTGGGGCTCATTCCTCTTTCAGTGGCTCCCAATTGGCTCTGGGTAAGGAGGGTTAGGAGCTACCACTTTCCCACCCCACCTGGAGCCCTGAGCTAGGACTGAGAGCCCTGCTGAGATACTTACAGTATGTAGGTGATGACCCCTATGCTCCTGCAAGACAAAAAGCAATGTGAATCAGTGCCTTCCTAAGTTGGAATCCCAGTCCTTATAAGGGACTCTTCCATAGGGTCCTCAGAAGACCACTGGACATCCCCCTTTTGGTTCCCAGGTCTCTGCATCTCCCAGCCACCTGTAAGGAAGTTAGTCACCTTTGGGGAATGGTGGATAAATTACTCTGAGCCAGGTACGTGAGCTCTGCACCCTATTCCAGGTCATTTATCTGAAGTCCAAAGCGACAAATTTTATGTTTCCTCCCCCTCTTAACTTTTACCAAAGTGGCAACATCATCACATTCTAAATAGGACTCAATGTTCATGCTTACTTCTCAGAGCTGTTCATGGTATATACAGAGGGAATATGGGAGGAAGAGTGCCCCAAGACATGGGTACTCAGAGAACTGTATTGGTGACATAGATAACCACCCCCCAAAAGGGTCGAGGGGATCATACATCTTGGGAGGACACTCACGAGCTAAGAAGGCTGGGTACAAAGGAAGACTGAGCAAACCCTGACCTGGAAGAGATCTCATTGGAAAACTTACCACATATCAGCCTCCAGCCCAAGGGGTTCGTAATTCACAATTTCTGGAGCTGAAAGAAGCCAGTGTTAAAGAATCAATAAAGTATGATGAGACATTGAGGTGCATAGCAGACACATATCGGTGGCCTTCTCCCCATTCCTTAGGAGGAAAATCAGGCCAGTTGCTGAAAAAGCTTTCATATTTCATATTTCAGAATATTTAAATGATAATTACATTAACATAGTGCTTTAATGTTTGCAAAGCACTTTACATATGAGATCTCATTTGATCCTCACAAAAATCCTGTGAAATAGGTGCTACTTTTCAACCCCATTTTACAGACAAGGAAACTGAGACTAGGAGAAGTCTCAATGACTTGCCCAGAGTATAAGTGTAGAAGAACAAATTTGACTTCAGGTCTTCCTGACTCCAAGTCCTTCTCAAAGTCACCTAGTTTAACCTTCTCATTTTACAAGTGAAGAAAGTAGACTAGAGTCTATAGAGTTTAAGTGACTTGCCAAGGATCACAAAGGTAGTAACTAAAGAGCCATAATTCAAACTCGGGTCCTCTGCCTTCAAATCCTGTCTTCCTTCTACTGTACTAAGGGGGAGTCTTGGGGGTTGGAAGAGTTTAGTGAGGACGGGGTACTTGAAACTACTTGAAATTCCTATGCATCTTTTAAGAGCCCAACTCAAATAATACTAACCCAGTTCAAGTACATTGATAAAACAGATTGTCCTGGGGAGGGCAACCAGGGTGGAGAAAGGCCTTGGGGTCCTTGCCACATGAAGACTGGATGAAGAAACTGGGGATGATTAGCCTGAGAATGAGAAGACTTAGCACCACTAAGTGATGGCTGCCTTCAAGCATGTGAAAGACTGCCATCTATAACAGGGATGAAACTTGTTAGCGTTGGCCTCGAAAGTAAGACAAGGAGAAACAGGGGGCTCTTGAAAGAAGCAAATTTTTAAATGCACTGCCCTCCCCACCACCAATTTCCTAACAATTAGAGCTATTCCACAGTAGAATGGGCTGCCTTGGGTAGTGGGTGAGGTAGTGGGCTCCCCCTCACTGGAAGTTTTAGACAGAGGATGGATAACCATAGGTCAGGAATCAATTAATCAAAATACATTTATTAAGGACATACTATTTGGGTATAGGCCAGATTAGATGGTATCTAAGGTTTCTTTCAATTCTGCAATTCTATGATTGCTATTCAGTTGGTCATCAATAGCTATCCTTTGGGGCCCACCTCCTCTGGGGAGTCCCTCCTGACTACTCTAGCTTGGATCATGAAATCTTTATGTGCCACTGTATACTGTTCCCTATTGTTATGTGTATCTTGTCTTTCCAATTCACTGACGAACTAGAGAGACTTCCATCACTAGACTGGCCATAGTGTGATTTTTTTTTCCATAGCAACTTTCAAAGCACATCTACTAAGTTATGGAGAAGGTGAGACTGACTTAGGGAAGAAAGTTATAATAATGAAACTGAGAGGTGGTATGGGTTTGAATCCCAGCTTTGTGACCCTGGGCATATTATTTAAACTCCCTAAGACTCAGTTTCATCATTTGCAAAATAGGTATAACAGCATCTGCTTCACAGAATTGTTGTGAAGATCAAAGAAAATAATACGTCAAGAGCTTTACAAATCTTAAAATGCCATGCAAACAAGCTATTATTATTATTATTATTATCATTACTAAGTTATAGATCCTTGACAGATTGCAATAAAGGCAGGGACCATGTTAGTGAGATCTCAGACAATAGAGTCTTCATAGCTCATCTAATTCAATCCTTATCCTAATCATGAATCTGGCCTACAACATACCTGATAAGTGGTCATCAGCCTCTGCTTAAACACCTACAGTGATGGACAACATGAACTCCCTGTCCCTGGTACATTCTATTTCATTTCTGGTCAGTTTTAATTGTTAGGGTTTCCTTCTACTAATCTGAAATGTGTATTCTCCATAGATCCTGGCACAAGCCCAGTTGTTACTTAATAGATACTTGTCAGCTGATTGGCTTATCTGAGGATGGAGCCTGTGGTGGAGGAGAACAGGAAGGGAGAGGAAAGGGGATGGGGGAGAGATGGGGAAAGAGAAGGTTACCCTGTCAGAGGGAGGGCTTCCTTTTTGCAAAGAATCCTGGGGTGTGTTATCACTTCCATTCACACCTCTGGATCAAAGGGCTTTCCTTCCAACTGTGGTCCCAGGGTCAAGAGTTAAGAATAAATTCCCACATGAAAGCTGCCTTGCATCCAATACTTTTCTTCTTTTAGCTGCCTCAATCAGGGCATGGGCTAGAATGCTGAGCTGCCACTAGAGAAGCGACTAGATTTAACTCTTTAACTAAGCTGTGCAGCTTTGGGCAATTATATAAGTCTCTCTGGGTCTCATCTCTAAAATAAGGGTGTTAGATCAGACTAGATCAGGGTTTCTTAACTTGAGGAGTCCATGAACTTGGATGGGGAAAAAAATGACATTTTTATTTCAATACAATGGGTTTCTTTCGTAATCCTATAAGTTTCATTTTATGCATTTAAGAACAGTATTCTAAGAAATAGATGGCAGCTAGGTGGTGCAGTGGATAAATGCTGAGGCTGAAATAAGGAAGACCTTAGTTCAAATCTGGCCACAGACACTAGATGTGTGACCCTGGGCAAGTCACTTGATCTTGTTTGCCTCAGTTTCGTCATTTGTGAAACAAGCTGGAGAAGAAAATGGCAAACCACCACAGTATTTTTGCCAAGAAAATCCCAAATGAGGTCACAAAGAATTGGAGATGACTAAACAACAAGAATTCTAAGAAGGAACCCATAGGTTCCAGTGGACCGACCATCCAAGGGGACATGACACAAGAGATGTTAAGAATTCCTGGCCTAGGGGCAGGTAGGTGGCTCAGTGAATAGAGCACTGGCCCTGAAGTCAGGAGGACCTGAGTTCAAATCCGACCACAGACACATAAAACTTACTAGCTGTATGACCCTGGGTAAGTCATTTAACCTCCATTGCCCAACCGAAAAAAAAAAAAAACAACCCACAAAAAAACCCAAAGCCAGAATTCCTGGCCTAGATGACCTCAGCTTGGAATATACTCCTTCTACCTCTGACAGTTAAAAATCTTCTCAGACGCCACCTTTTCCGTGAAGGTAGAACATCAATTCATTTAAAAATGACCTCTCCCACTTCATATTCATATTTTAAAATTGGCATTGATATCTTTTGTTCCTATATCACCTTTATTTCCATGGATACCCTGCCCTCTCTTCATAACAAAGAATTAAAAAAGAAAAAAAAACCAGTTCTGCAAAACCAGCCAACATATCAATTACTATTCCACCCCATAGTTCCCCCACCTCTACAAAGAACACAGGAGGGTGCATTTTCTCAATTCTTCCCAGGACCAAAATTTCTCAATCATTATAATTTCACAGAATTTAGTTTTGTGTTTTTATTCTTTCCATTTAAATATCATTTTGTAGCATTTTGTCCGGATCTTTGCTTTTATCTTCTACCTTATATTGTCTTTACTTGTATATATGTGTTATCCTCTTTGTTATATTATAAGTCCCTTGAGGAATTCAGGGAAACATTGAAAGACTTGTCTGAACTGATACAGAACAAAGAAAGCAGATCAGAACAGTCTAAAATAAAAGCTAAAATAACAAATGAAAACAACACTAACATATCACATATCAGATTATATTTTGTGCGATATTGTGATGTAATATTGGTTTTAGAGGCCTGATGGTGAAACATGTCTCTCTTCTCTCGATAAGAGAGGCACAGACTATGGGTGCAGAATACTGTACATGCTGTCATATGTGGTAGGTGGTTTGGTTGGTTTTTGTTTAACTGGTTTTTTTAACATAAGAGAGGTTTCTGAGAGTGAGAGAAAGAGAGAAGAGAGAGGAACAAAGAGGGAGAAGGACAGGAAGAGAGAGAGGGAGGGAGGGAGAGAGGGAGAAAGAGAGAGGGGAGAGGAAGGGGGAGAGAGAGAGAGAGAGAGAGAGAGAGAGAGAGAGAGAGAGAGAGAGAGAGTGTTAGTTACTAGAAAGTGATATAAAAAACAAGAACAAAAAAATCAGTTTGAAAAACTACAAAAGAAAGTTCCTCTCATGAGGACAAAAACTAAGTTATTTTGTATCTTTGCATTCTCAACATCAAGCACAGTGCCTGGCATATAGTAGGTGCTCACTAATCAATTAATTCAAAAAATGTTAACAAAATTGAATTGAGATAGAGAAGAGTCCCGAAAAGCTACATTATTTATCAATAGTATGCAATGGTATATATACATTTATCAGTACTATACAAATAGAGCTTCTACAGTCTGGCCTTAATAATAATAGCTAGCATTTATATAGCAATTTAAGGTTTGCAAAGTACTTTATAAATATCTTATTTGATTGTCACAACAACTCGGGGAGGTAGGAGTTATTATTATCTCCAGGAAGAAACAGGTTGAGAGAGGTCAAGTTGATGGGGGCGGGCCCAAGCCAAGATCTTCGCCCTTTGCCCCAAAGGGAATCTGACTCACAGGCCTCAGACCTTCATCTCCCCTTGAAAGCCTTAGCCTTACCTTTTAATCTTATTCAGATTCATCCTAAAAGAATCTGGCTCCCTTTTGTCTATAGGCCCCAGAAAGGCCTTCTCTGGTCTCAAACTGTTCCTTATGTACTCCCCTTATCTCCTTTTGAAAGTCCTGGCCCCACCTTGGTTTTGTGCAGATGCCTTTCAAACTTCTGTCTTCCTGTTCCCTCCATTGTCTATTCCCATTGTCCCTTCAATCTCTCTGACCTCCCCAATTACGAGTTCTTACCTACACCCTTTTCCCAACCCCCTTCTCTGGCCACCCAAAGTTACTTTAGTATTTGGGATCCACCTTGGCCCTCATTCAGATTCTGAGAATCTCAGGCCCACAAGGCTGAGAACCTCTCACGCCCGCTCGTCTTTACAGGCATCACCTGGTCAATGTGATTTATCACTAATAAACTTTTCCTCTGAAGAAGATTTGAGTTGAATTCATTCCGCAGGGCCTGGTACCATGATCTTGGGGTCCCAGCACCCCAAAAGTCCTAGACCTCTTCAAAGTGACTTGTTAAGCTAGTGTCTAGGCAGGATTTTAACTCGGGTCTTCCTGACTCCAGGTCCAGTGTTCTATCAACAAGGCCACTTAGGTTATCTCATCCTACCACCTACTATGTGAATCCTCAGCTCTGAATGGTCAGACTAGTCTAATTGTTGTACCCCTTGAATTCCTACTTTCACGTTTTTGTACATAGTTTCTCCTCTTTGTTTTTGGTTTGTTTTTTTTTTTTGGCTGGGCAATGGGGTTAAGTGACTTGCCCAGGGTCACACAGCTAGTAAGTGTTATGTGTCTGAGGCCGGATTTCAACACAGGTCCTCCTGAATCCAGGGCTGGTGCTCTATCCACTACAGCCACCTAGCTGCCCCGTTTCTCCTCTTTGGATTGCCTCCTGCACTCTTCTCCATTTCTCCTTCCTGTGATAGGTGAAAGGGATCTCCTCCTTCCTTCCAACTCCTAACAACCTTATTGCCTATGGGGTGGGGGGAATACCAAGCCCGAGGCACACACTGCCTCGGATTGCTAGCTATAGGTAGCTATCTTTGCATGTGTATACAAGTCTAGCCTGAACAGCTAAC
Organism: Phascolarctos cinereus; assembly: GCF_003287225.1. NCBI lineage: Eukaryota > Metazoa > Chordata > Mammalia > Diprotodontia > Phascolarctidae > Phascolarctos > Phascolarctos cinereus. The sequence continues at coordinate 143,172,160 of NW_027555736.1, forward strand.
CTCTCTCAATAAGAGTCTCAGGCTTGGGATTCTATTTAATCCTTTTATTGTTATTTAATTGCTCACAAAATTATGCCTGTCTTTCCAATTCGATTATAAACTTCTCAAGGGCCCCTATGCAACTCAATCCATGCAACCAACATTTGTCAAGCAGTTCTCTTCTGAGTGAGTGGGAAGAACTGGATGAACTCGAGAGGAGACAGAAAAAAGACCTCCTTTCTGTTCTGTGAACCAGACAAATCCTGGCTTTCTCTTTTCTTCCCGAGTGACTCACCATCTCCCTTTGTATGGGCTGGCTCCCACGCTTGCTTCCAATGTCTCCCTCATTACCTCTGCCTCACAGAATTAGTCTTTTTCTTCAATGGGCAGCTCAAGCACCATCTTGTACCTGAAGCCTTCTTTAGTACCCTCAACGGCTAGTACCCTACCTCTCAAACCAAACTACCCTGAATTGAACTACGTTGCATTTATTCTGTATAGATTTATATAGCTACTCATTGTCTTCCCTTGTTATTATAAGCATCTTATAAATAGAAGGCAGCTCAGTGGTTGAGTGGCTATGGGTCCTGGAGTCAGGAAGACCTGAGTTCAAATCCAACCTCAAATAATTACTAGCTGAGAGATTCTGGGCAAGTCACTTAACCTCCATTTGCCTTAATCCCACTGGAGAAAGCAAATGGCAAACCATTCCAGTATCTTTGCCAAGAAAATTCCATGGACAATATTGCCATGATATGGCCCACAGACTCAGGAAGAATCTGACATGACTGAACAACAGCACCTTATAAGCAGAGGCCATTTCATTCTTTGTACTTGTATCCCCAGTGACTAACAAAGTACCTGGTATATAGTAGGTGCTCAGCTAAATTAACCATTGGCTAATGCCTCATTGCCAGATTCAGAAGATATACCATGAGTATGCCGCCTGAGCGGTCTCTGAGCCCCACCCCCCAAGTGCTGACCCTCTTATCAATCAATCGACAAGCACCTATAAGATACAAAGACATACCGGCTCCCTTTGAAACCCCTTTGAGACCCCTTTGTATCTTTCACAGAACCTAGCACTATGCTTTGTTCATAGCAGGTGTACAATATTAGCTCTTTGTACTGACCAGGGGGTAAAAAACTCAATCTTGCTATCCACCCCAGTGGACTGTCTAGAACATTCCGTCCTCTTTCACTGTAAGTCTATGGTCAGTCCTCCCCTCCTCCCTTTTTCTCCCGGCCAAGGTTTCCGAGGAGGCTAAATCTAACACCCCAAAGAGAAAGTAAACGACCCTCAACTTGTGTGTTTTGTCCTGTACAGGCTTCTTGTGAATCCTCCTTTCTCATTGAACTTCCTTTTCATTTCTCACCTTAATAGCACTGATCTTGGAGTCAGAAGGCCTGGGTTCGAGTGGTGTAATATTCATGTGAACATGGACAAATCACTTTCATCCCCTGAGACTCCCTATCTTTAAAAAACAGGAATAATGATATGTGTGGTACTTGCCCACATGGCTATTGTGAATCTCACATGAGAAAATCTATTGAAAAGCACATTGTAACTTCAAAATTTCTGCCCTGTATCTGGAGCAGAGGGAGATTCCGGAGGTGGCTTTGGATGCAGATGGCTTGTTCTCCAGGGGAGAGGGATAAGGCATGTACCAGAAAAAAGAAGGCTACAGAGTCCTCCCACCAGCTCAATTCTCCCTTTGCCTGAATAAAGGAATGGGAATAAAGAAATGGGAGGTAAGTAGGTGAGTGGGTGGATCTGGCATCTGGTAGATGGTTGGGTTGTTTTTTTTTTTCTTTTAGTAGATCAAAAGCTATTCCAGAAGGCTGAGTTTACTGGAATTCAGGAGGGTGAGGCTACTTTAAATCTGGAAAATAAGCCCCAGTGAGAATAAGGGCTGGGGGGGAAGGAGGAAGAGAAAAACTTCTCTTCAGAGAAGCTAAGGACAGTTAGCTAGAGACCTACAATTCAGGGGTGGTGGAAGCATCATGGGAAAGGGAGGAAACCTCACCCTACTTCTGTGTTCATCCCTTCCAGCTCTTGTTCCCTAATGCAACAAAGTTTAGTTCTCCAAGCAGAAACCTAGAAAGGCCTTTATTTTTTTCCCCAAACCCACCCCAACTCCAGGCACACGTGCCCTAAGGGGACACCACTCATGAGCATGCCACCTGGGTGGTGCACAACGGAGGAGGGAAAGGATGCTTTTGAGAGGTCATAACCTTAGCTCAAGAGTAGAGCTTTTTTTTTCCTGCTTGACTCTTACCCTCTGTCAAGCCACAGAAACTAAACTTACCTACAAATTCTGGGGTCCCAAAAATGTTCTTAAACTCTACTCCATCTTCAATTTCATGAGCCAGGCCAAAGTCGATCAACTTGATGTGTGGAATGGGAATATTCTTATCCAGCAGCATAATGTTCTCTGGCTACAGAACAAAAGGGGGGAAAAGATGGTAATTAAGGCTCTGGTTTGTGTTTTTAGTTAAGGGTTTTGTGTTCTTTTTTAAGCTACTGAAACAGAAAAAAAATCCTAGCTTGTTTTTATATCCTTAAACATCTTCTGTGAACTCAAAACAGGCCCAACACAGCATAAATATGCCAAGCCCTGGGCTCTACCTGACTGCTGGGGATAACAAGAGACTGGGCAGACCGGGGGTCTCTAGGTCCCATTCTGACTCTAAGTGGCTATCAGGTCATGGAGCTGTAGAGTATAATGGAATCAAAGCTAGACATGGAGACCACATGATTCAATCAGACAAGCATCTATTAAGAGCTTGCTATATTTAAAGCCGGGGGTAGCTAGATGGCATAGTGGATAGAGAGTACTGGACCTGGAGTCAAGAGAACTTGAGTTCAAATCCGGCTTCAGACACTTACTAAGCTGTGTGACTCTGGGCAAGTCATTTAACCCCTATTTGTCTCAGTTCCTCATCTGTAAAATGGTGACACACTAGAGAAGAAAATGGCAAACCATTCCAATATCTTGGTCAAGAAAACCCCATGGACAAAGGCCATAAGGTCATATACAGTTGGACATAACTGGACAACAACAACAAATGTTTAAGGCCAAGAAGAAGCATGACATAATTGAAAAAGGGCCAGCCTTGGTGTCAGGAAGAACACCACCTTGGTAGACAGGGCACTGGACTTGGAATCAGGAAGGCCGGGGCTCAAATTCCTTGTTAGATATTTGGGTGATTCCGGGCAAGTCACCAAACCTCTGTGAGCGTCAGTTTGTTCATATATAATAACAGCTAGCATTTTTATAGTGACTTAAACAAAGCACTTTACAAATATTATCTCATTTGATCCTCACAGCAACTGCGGGAGGTTGGTGCTATTCATATCCCCATTTTTCAGATGAGGAAATTGAGGCAGACGGCGGTGACGTGATTTGCCTGTAGTCACCAGTTACAAGTATTTGAGCTCAGGTCCACCTGAGTCTTGGCCTCCAAATGAGGAGACTGAACTAAAAGACCCCTTTCCCCAAAATTTAGCTCGTATGTATATTTTAATGTATGTATGGTTTGCCTCCCCTGATCGAATTCATATTCTCTGAAGGCAAAGAGTTTTTCATTTTCATCCTTCTGTCTCCGGAGCCTAGCACAGTGCCTGGGACATGGTAGGCACTCAATAAGGGTCAGTCGCTTGCTTCCAGCTCTAAATCTATGATTCTGTGATCCTGGGTTCAAATTCTGCATCTGGTAAACAGACAAGTCACTTAGTGACTCAGCCCTGCTCAGTAGGAAGAGCACTGGTCTAGGGGCAAAGGTCCTGAGGTTTCCTGTATGGAGCACTGACATTCTGTCTTCCTGCCACTGCACTTCAGTGGTTTTTCACACTTAGACGTGAGTCTCCTGAAGTAAACAGGAAGGGCTCTCAACACCTCATTGTCCTCCTTGACAGATGGTAAGACTGAGAAGAAAAAAAAAAAAGCAAGCCAATAAGGATATAGAGACAGGCCCTGGGCTTGAGTCCCAACTCTACCTCATACTAGCCATGATACTGACAAGTCAGTTACTGATTCTAACCCTCAGTTTCTTCATCTCTAAAATGGGATGGCAGGAGTTACACAATCCACTTGATGCGGTTATGAGGAAAGTGCTTCGTGAACACAAACTAATGTTATTTCTGCTCAATTTTACAGTCAAACAGGGACCAAGAAATGCTTTGCACACTTCCTGTTTGTTTGTTTTAAAGTCTGTCCCTTATGGCTAAATGTGAATCTGCAACAACAGGGGGAGGAGGAGGAAGAAGAGATCTCAACAAAGCTAATGTAGAATGGTTTCCTTAGCTTTCCTTATCTGGGTCTGGCCCTTCCTGGCTACATCTTTCTCCATCCACGAGGCTTCCTGTTGACAGCTCTCCACCACACCCCCCTATTGCTACTCCTACGTTTTGTGTTTGTTTAACTAATTCTAGCTCCCAGCAGGACACGGGAAAGAATACACCTGATTTAGAGGGAAAATACCAGCTGCTGGGGCTATTTCCAGTCCTGTAAACAGCTGTGGAACTGAACCACACCAACTGGGACCCTTGCTTGGAAGCCCTCTGTTCGTAGCTGTCTGGGTGCTTCATGAAATCCAAGGACACAAACTCTACCTTCTCTCTCCCCTGAAGCCCCCTGCCCCATTTTCTTCCCTCACGCCCTGCTCTCCTAAGAAATCAGACAGGAAGCTTCCAGTCTCCCTAGATTCCCTCTAACCCCCAACAGCTGCTGGAAACTTTCACTTTAGGAAGTAGACTATATCTCAACTTCTTTTACTTAAAAAACAAATAACACATTTCCCTTTTGGAATTTTTAAAGCTTGTTTATCCTTTCTCTATTTGGGAGCCTCCTCCCAAATAGATTTTCAAAATGCACAGAAATATTTTCCTAAGGCAGCTGCTGATCTTTGCTTGGGATAAATGACCGAAGATTTGGTATTTTTTTGCAGGAAGGAGGTGGCAGAGAGGGAGGGAAAGGGCAGCAAAACCAAACCAGACTGCTCTGGACTCAAAGTTGTAAAACATTCCACTTGAACCCAAGCTAGGCGCAGTCTGTGGGATACAAAAATCTCAGGTCCGTGTGATACGCAGAACGGTGCCTGGCTTGGGTTCAAAGGGGGCTATTGTGTACATTTAAATATACAAATATATGAGACATGTATATATGAGGTGTATATGAAGGGTGTGCTATATACATACACATATGTATATAATGTACATATGGCATACATATGAGGTGTGTGTGTGTGTCTGTGTGTGCATATGTGGATGTGGGTATCATGGGATATTCTGAACATATACAAATATGAGCTATATGTATATATGTACATATACATACAGAAAAGTCCTAAAAGTCTTAGTGCATTTTAAAGCTAATAAAGTTTAAAAATTCATGAAAAATTTAGGGACATGCTGTATAGACCTGGCCAGGAATGTGTCTTTCACCACCACAAATACAAAAACCAGAGACTTCTAGGGAAAGCAGAGTCAAACCAGGTTATTGCCTTTAAGAAAGGTTACTGCTTCCTGTTGTTAAGTTTTTAAAAGAAATTATTTTATTTTTTCAATGAACAAAAATCTGTTTTCTCTCCTACTACCTCCCCTTCACCCCTCCCAGAACCTCCAAAATGAAGAAGGGTTACTGTTCAGGGTCTCTATTTTTCCCTCTCTAAGGCCTCAGATCACAGTCTCAGAGTGTTTAGAGTGTAGATGGACTGGAAGTTTCAGTACCAATGCTACTTCTCATCAGCTCTGCCAACTTGGCCAAGCCATCTTAGCTTAAGTTTGTCCTCTGTAAAATGGCAATAATAATGATGATGATGGCACTATCTTCCTCATAGAATTGCTGTGAGAGAGAGTGCTATGAATGAATGAATGAATGAATGAATGATGAATGAATGAAAAAGCATTTAAGTGCTGACCATGTGCCAATCCCTGTGCATTGGTGATACAAGAGGACAATACAAATGGCAGGGTTTTGTTGTAGGGTGAATAGAAAGGTCTACAAGTCCTAAGGGTGCAGTGAAAGGGCAAATGGCAAGACCTGGGGTCCTCAGGCTGCATCAGCAGAGAAGACGGCAGTGCCTGGAGGTCTGGTGGGCATAGCAGCAGGGCAGACAGTAAGGCCATGGCAGGGAAGATGGTGATGCCTGGTGGCTCTCCATCTTACTGAGGGGGTCTGAGCTTCATTAATAAAACAGAATAAAATAAAACAAGGGCCAAAGCAATCTGATGCTCTCTAACCTTTCATAAGTAAGGTGTCAGGTTACTGACCTAGGAAGGGGGGAAGTGGGCCTGAAGGTCTGAATGGTGCAGGAATTCTGGGTTTCCTTTTGCAGGGGTGAGAATTTGAGGGGCCAGAGTTCAGCCAGGAGATGGGAAGAAGGGAATAATGGGAAGACAGGAAGAGAATGACAACCTACAACAGTTGCTCCAAAGGATGTTTTGGATTGGCCTAGGGCGTAATCTCTCAGAAGTATTGCAAAGGCATATGATGTGGTAGACAGAACACTGGTCCTAAAGTCAGAACACCTGAGGTCTGAATCCCTCCTTGGAAACTGACTAGCTGCATGACACTGGGTGAGTTTGAATCCCACCTCAGACTCTCATTGTACCACAAGGGACTGACCTCAGCTTAGTTTTGTCCATGAACTGAGATCTCGGGGGCCATCCAAGAGCAGTGATCTCTATCACCACCAGGGACATCCTAGCTGAATGCCTTAAGAAGAAGAAAAAATCCTGTGTTCTGTGGAACATCAGAGGGAAAACGAGGCCTTAGAGAGGGAGAGAAAAGTGGACCTGTAACAATAATTTCTGTTTTGTGGCAATAGGTTTTTTATGATTGAACATACATAGCCTTGTGAGAGATGATCTCTCAGAAGTGAACCTCCTCAAAGGGTCATTAGTTCTTGTTAATGGTTCTGGTATTGTTGCTTTTGAGTGGTACATGTACTAACACTAAGTGAAGACCCCTCAGAATGCAAGACCCCCTCCCCTAGCCTTCTCCCTCTCCTACTCTTGGATAGTGTTAGCAGAAATTCCTGAGACATGGGAGCATCCTGTCTATCTCATCCTCTAGCTGGCTGTATGACCTTGGGTAAAAGGCTGCTAAAACTGTGAGACCCTGAAAAGGGGAACGTGCTAACATAATTTCTATGCCTCTTTGTTCTCTCTGTTGCTGGGGTAGTTTTTACACAAATAGATTGTATACTTGAGGCTCAGTCAATGAGCCGACAGGAAGGGAGTTGGGGGGGCTGCTACGTTGGGGTCTATGTCGTCTTGCCTTGAACAAAGAGCACTCAAACTCTCGGGGCAGCTGAGGCAGCATGGGGGTGCACTTTCTCGAGAAAGTCAATGAAGAGATCTCTCCTTTTGCAAACTTTTGTCAAGACTCTGGTTTTTCTAACTTAGTGAAACAATGTAAACAATGTGAGATCTCTCAGATGGACTGAGTGTAGCAATTTCCTAGACTGTTACAAACTCAAGGTTGGTTACACTAGCCTCAATAGGCCTAAGTTTCAGGTTCCTAGAAAACACATGATTTGTACTGTTACATCAGCATTAGGTAATGGCTAATTGCTAAAAAGGATAAAATAGCTAGGATTATAATGAGATTCCTTGTTTCTAGGGTAGATTCTCACGTTTTAGATTGTAAGGCTGAAATTCCTGTCCAATGGGAATTCAAAGCCAGTGGAGGGTGGGTATCTTTGTGTTAGGGCTATATAACCTTCATCCTGGCCTTTGTGCCTTGCCTCACCGGGTGAAGCAGACACCGGATTCTCGCGAGAACGTAATAAATCTTTCACTTTATACCTAAAAAATCTCTGAGTATTATTTTTGGGTAGCTGTAGCACACAGCCTTTATTAAATTGCTTATTCTCTCAGGGAGGGGAGACGTGAGGGAGGGAGAGAGAAAACTTGGAACTCAAAAAAATTTTTTAATGAATGTCTAAAAATTGTCTTTACATGTAACTGGGCAAAAAGGAAAGAAAATATTATTTAAACAATAACTTCTCTTAGTGGCTGTGAAGCAATCTGCTTTGACTCAGCTTTCCCTGGGAATCCCTGTAGAAAGGAGGGGTCCACCTCCCTCGGCCGGCTGAGCAAATTCCCACAAGGCTGGGTCACCAGGCAGAACTTCCAGGGGCTCAGGCCACTACTTCTTCATTCTTCCCCTCCCGGGAGACACAGCAAATGTACAGCTTAACCCACAGGCTTCTGGCCCTATGCCTGACTGTCCTTTTCAATGACCAGACATTCCCTCAGCACACTGATTTTACTTATTTCAGCAAATTAACTCTCTAACCCAACTATCTTCTCCAAAAAATATTTCTGCCTTCCCCTCCCCTTCTTACAGAACCCTTGCAAGGTGAGAGCTCACATTACAGAGGTTCTCTCTGCCTTCAGCAACCAGTCCGTTGGTCCCAAGGAGTTGTCCGGAATAGGCAGAAGTATACCCTGCCTGTCATAACAATCCTGTATCCCAAGTACAGCCAACATGCCCATTCGCATCCTGATGAGTTTTTGGTCCAGAAGTGACATTCTGGCTTGCCAGCAGGAAGCAGGTTCCAAGGGGTGTGATGTTTGTCAACTGATATATGCATGCTCAGATGCAGTAAGTCCTTGATTCTACTGCGTACAAACAGAGGGGGTGATCTTTCTGCCAAATTCCTGACAGGTGGGGGGAAACTCCCCTCTGGTTAGGGGGAGAATTAGAATGGCTGATAATGGGAAGCCTGACTGAGTTTCTATTGAATTACTTATATGGTGATAGATCCTCAGCCCTCCAAAGGTTTTCTCTGCTAACCCCCAGTTTCATTCCACCTTTTGGTGTTAGATTTCATGACAAGGAAAGGCCATGCTGGTCAGTAGAGATGGAGGCTCCAGACAAAGTGAAGCCAGAATCAAATGAATTCAATGGGCTAATGCAAGGTGGAACATCTTCATAGAACATATTACCAGGATATCAGGCTATTGGGGAGGGCTTTCAGAGACCCAGTTTCCTCCTCTCCCTCCTGAAAAGTGCAAGTTAATGCAGGGCCATAAAAGTCATTGTCCTCATGTCACTCCCCTCACAAAACTATATTCTCTTTTTTTAAAAATGGCAACATTTTGTTTTGATACAATAGGTACTTCCCAAACACCTCCCCAAAGTACATTCCCCTCACATACAGTTAAGTAACACTCCCAATAGCACAACCGCATAAAATCCACATCTTTTATGTTGACTCTCAAGGCTTCCAAATACGATCCCAGGTTCCTTTTCAGCCTTATCTACCATTACTCTTTTCATTCCAGTCATATTAGTGTCTTCACAGTCCCCCAAACTACCCTTAAGTCCCTTCTTAAGTGACTCGCACATAATTATCTGTGTAAATGTTACATCCTTTCCCTACAAGTAAGCTCTCTGAATGCAGACACTAGTAGGGTTTGCGGTGTTTTGTTTTTGTCCGCATCTATCCCCAGCACCCAGCCCGATACCTTTCACATAAAGTAACAGGTGTTTTAATAAAAGCTATGAGATTGAACTGAAATATAGTCAGGACTTGGGCAAAACCTTAGCTCTTCTAGAAAGCCTTCCCAAACTACCCTGGGCCACAGTGACCTCTCCCCTCTTCTGAATTCCTATCACAGTTACCATCTATACTAGTAAGCTTTTATCAATAACTCTAGGAGGTGGTTCTTTCTGTCTCATGTATATTAGTCTAGTTTTCATAACTAGACTGGAAACTCCCTGAGGGCAGGGCATATGTCATATGCCCTTGAATACTCTGTTTTACACAAATCGATAGTCAAGGCAGCATGAAGTAGCAGAATGTGTGAATTTGGAGTCAGGAGATACCTGGGATGGAGTTACTGTTGGACTGCCTTCCCCACTAGAAAGCAAGCTGTAGTCAGGATGAAAAAATTTTAACCAAAACAAGGGACAGAGGTAATTTCAAAAGATAAAATAGATAAGTTTGATCACATGAAATTGAAAAGCTTTGCACAAACAAAATTAATACATTTGGCATAAAGAGGGAAGTGGTAAACCGGGAAAAATCTTTGTATCAAATATACATGTCCGATAAGGACAACAGAAACATATTAGACTGAAAGCCATTCCCCAACAGATAAGTGGTTGAAGGATACAAGCAAATGATTCTCAAAAGAATTATAAACTATTAGCAATTGTATGAAAGAATGTTCCAAATCACTAATAATAAGAGAAATGCAAACCAAAGCAACCCTGAAAAGTTTCACCCCACATTCAGCCAGCCGGCAACGATGAGAAAATATAAAAATAGTCAGTGTTCCAGGGGTTGTGGAAAGATTAGCACACTAGCACCTTGTTGGTCTGATCATGAATTAGTAAACCATTCTGGAAAGCAATTTGGAATTATATAAGTAAAGTGGCTAAGTGACCAAGACATTCTACCATTAGGCACATACCCCCAATTAAAAAAAAAGGTTCTATGTACAAGAAAATATTTATAGCAGCACTTTTTCTGAGAGCCAACAGCTGGAAGGAAAATACATGGCAATCAACTGGGGAATGGCTAAACAAAATGTGGTGCATGATAAGATACAGAGAGGCATGGAAAGATTTACATGACTGAATCAAAGTAAAGCTGACAGAGCCAAAAAAACTCCACTACATGCAATGATTATATCTATGTAAATGGGAGGTAAATGACAAAAAAATAACAAATGAAGGTTGCAAAATTATAGAGAATGAGCTCAGCCCCAAAGAAAAGATATGGGAAGATATGTCTTCCCACTCCTTTGAAGAAGTGTTGAGGGTCCCTTGGTGTGGAATGTTGCATATCGTGTCAGATTTTTATTACCGTATTTACTAGTTTTGTTGAGTTTTAATCTTTTTTCTATTTTCCTTTAAAAAAACTTTGTTAATAAGGATGGCTCTCTTGGAAAGATCAAAGAGAGGAATACAGATGGAAATCTAAGAGATGTAAAATCCAAAAGATGTCAATAAAACTATTTTTTTAAAAATAAGGTAAGATGTTTCAGGACAAAGATTGGTTTTACCACTATGACTGACAGAGGACAACATTTTGTAGCCCTCAAATTTTAAATCAATATGAGTGATTTGTATTTGTTGATTGTGAATATGTAAAAATTGCTGCCCCTGGGGTCATCTGAGCCTGGTCACTACAATGCTGCCTGTGTACTTCCAGCTATGGTCTTCTTAAGTTAGACACCCATCTTTGCTGTTCTATCTCTTTGGTTTCCCAGAAAGCCTAATGGCCACAGCTGTGGCTTGGTGGAGAGCCTGAACTTGGTTACATTTATCATTTCAAAACCATAGCCTCTGGCCAGCTGCCTAGGAGCCTCAATCTTTGTCTGGTTGCTGCTAAGAGGGCTCTGAGGGCTCATATTGTCCAACCAGGGAAAGCAAAGACAACAACCCAAACAAACTTACCCTATCTCTGGGCTCCATATATAAGGGGTGGTCAGAAAAACATGAAAAATTCAATTTTTTCCAAAGCCCTCAACACATCATATGATTTCAGTTTAGGGCCAATTATGCTGGTTAAGTAGTCTCAAAAAACAGCAGTAGTTTCCTGGGGTGGAGGAGGAGGGGACAAGTAGTAGGGATGCCTTAAGATGAAAAAAGTGCAACAGCTCCATAGACTCTATTCTTCATCACTTCAACATGTGGACCAGAGATAAATGCTACACCTAGCCTCAAGCAGGAATTTTCCTTGCAAGGGGTGTGGGGTGTCAGGTGAAGGAAGACATAACAGATATTTTGAGAAAGCAAAATAAAATAAAACAAGGGCACAAGCTAATTGATCATTTGTATCCCTTCAGAAGTGAGGGTGTCACGTTGCTGACCTGGGATTGGAGATCTAGGGAAGGAACTTAGGGGTCTTCTGGTCCAACTTTCATATTTGACAGCTATAGAAACTGAGGATCAGGAAAGGGAAGTGACCTATCCAAGGTTATACAGATGGTAAATGACAGAGGTGGGATACAAATTCAGCTTCTCCAACTTTACTACGCAACTCTGGGACTCTGGTATGGGGTGGAGGTAAGAAAGAATGGTTTGCAGGTGTCACTACATTACTTGTGGAAGGGTCTTGCTCAAAAAATTCCCTCTATTTCAGTATTCTGAAGCTCTGTGACTTCATCAAAGCGGGTAAACCTTCCACAATTTAGTAGATGATGTGTCTGAATTCCTGTGACAAAATCCATCACACCGTATCCAACCCTCTGGCGATAAGTTTTCCTAAACTTAGCAAGGTCTCAGACAACAGACTGAGTCTATCCTTGGGCTGGAACAGCAGACAAAATCAAGGTCATGGCCAAACCGCAGCAAGGCCTCAGAGTACGACTTCAGTGAAGGATCTTCCCATAAGTTTCACCAATTAGAGATTAATCCGGGTTAACAAACAGCTGGGGTTTTGCTGCTTTTGTTTTTGAGACTGGGTCGCCTTTATCTCATACAGGCTGAAAGGGCAATGACTGTTCACGGGGTATTGATTGACATGGGAGCTCTAACGTACTGAGTTCCCGACCTAGGAGAATTCAGGCATCCTGTTCATTCTTCTGCTCCCAGAGGCTCATCATACTGAGACAAACAGTGCAGACATCAAATTAGCTTTAGTCCTCCTGCAGCTCAGAACTGCCACGCCTATGCAGTGGCAGAGACTACAGGCATGTAGCACCACACTCCGCATGCAGCTCACAATTTTAAAATACAAATACTCCCTGGGAAGATTCCACCCAATGTCAGGATATAAGAGGCAAAGTGGTGAAGGGATGAAGTGTTGGACCTGGAGTCAAGAAGACCTGGGTTCAAATCCTACCCCAGCTGCTACTAACTAGCTGTAGGATCCTGGAAAAGTCACTTAATTTCTCCCCCTGGTTCACTTGGGGAAAAAAAAAAGAATAGTAACAGCATCTACCTTACAGAGTTGTAGTGAAGATCAAAAGAACAAACACATATAAGGCATTTTGTAAACTTTAAAATGCTATATAAATGTGAACTGCTGGGCAACTCACTTCATCTCTTTATTGCTTGGTTTCTTCATCTGAAAAAATTAAAGGTTGGATAGAGGTTGTATGGAACTCAGAATCATCTCTAGTCCAACCTACTCATTTCACAGAGTGAATTGGATGCTCTGGTTGAATCACTCTGCTCTCTCCCAACATCTGCGTACAGATGAAAATGGTGACAATGAATAAGGGCCACTTTAATGAGGAAAAGAAGTCTCAGAAGGACAAAATATATCCAGGATGGTTTGTGAACACCAAGAGAGAAATGCAACTTTGCAGAGAAAAGTGATGGAAGTAAATGAGAAGGGAAAGGAAGAGATCCCCAATATGTGGGAAGAAAGACTAGCTATTTCTAGAATTATGTCACATGAAGACCATACGTTCGTAGCTGGAAGGGTAAAGAGGTACCCAAAGGAAAAAAAAAGATAAAACAAAACAAAACAAAACAAGGATATCACAAGCAAGCTGATCATATATAACCTTTCAGAAGGGGAGTGCTGGGTTGCTGACTGGAGATCACAGATTTAGAACTGGAAGGGATAAGGAGAAGGGATTATCTAATCCAACCCCTCATTCAAGGCATGGGGAATTGCTGGTGAAAATGCCTAGAGACGGGGGGCAGCTAGGTGGTGCAGTGGATAGAGCACCAGCCCTAGATTCAGAAGGACCTGAGTTCAAATCTGGCCTCAGACCATAACACTTATTTACTGTGTGACTCTGGGCAAGTCACTTAACCCCATTGCCTAGCCAAATATAAAAAAAAATGCCTAGAGTCAGTTGATGAAAAGTCTTGTCTAAGGAACAGTAAGGAGGCCAGTGACACTGGATCACAGAGGACCTGATGGGTTATAAAGTATAAAAATACTGGAAAGGTGGTGGTGGTGAGGCTAAAATACAGCTTTGAATGCCAAATGGGATTTTATATTTGGTCCTGGAAGTGATAAGGAGTCACTGTTAGACACACACAGAGAGAAAAACAATCTATATATCATATTATTGCTTTATTATTATATTTTATATCTATAAATAGAGAAAATGTACTCTAAGAGGCTAATTCAAAAGACAGCTAAGCAAAGCATTTAAGACGCCAAGCTTTATAAGTCTCAGGCATTTCTTTCAATGCTAGCAAGATGTTTTTTTTTTTCCCAGTGCCTCCCTAGTCACAACTCAGCATATAGCCTATGGAAGGAAGACTCTTCCTACTGGTCATTCTCATAATGAAAATTACTTTAATCAAAGAATCTAATTATCTTTCTCCTAGTTGACAGCCACCAAACTGAGAAAATGCAAGTTGAAAGTAATTTTGCAGCATGTGGTACTTTAGAAGAGAACAGGCTCGGGTAGAATGCTGCAAGGCAAGATCTTGGATGGCTAGAATGCCACGTGGGCATCACGGGCAAGTTGTTGTCTTGTAGGATTAAGAGCTGGATGGGACCTTTAGTGATCCGCTAGCCCATTTTACAGATAAAAATGCTGAGACTCAGAGAGGTGATTTGACTTATCCAAGGTCACATAACAGCAGTGTTAGCATGTGAATCTGGGTCATCTTTCCACTGTGCCTGGATTCAGAAGGACCTGAGTTCAAATCTGGCCTCAGACACATAACACTTATTAGAGCTGGGTCACAGAAAGACACATGTAAGGGCACTAAAGCCAAAACACTTTTTCATTCAGCTCAGGGCTCTAGTGAAAATGATTCAATTCAATAAACATCTATTAAATCCTTATGATATGTTAATAATTCTCTTCATCTGCCACCAGCTGCTCTGCTTGGTTTCAACGCCATCAACGTCTTCCTCATACTCTGCCCAGGATAAATTCATCACCAGATACACATATCATCATCAGAGACACTCCATCAACATGATGGAGACCGCTTCAGCTTCACTACTTATTCCCGGTCAGTGCCCTCAGTTGCTTCTGCCTCTCTGATTGGAGCACTGGAGGGCAGAGTGAAAAATTCCTCTCCTAGCCTCCCTTTACAGAGGGCTCAAAATGGCAGCCATCTCTTTGTCACTGGCTGCTCTGCTTGTTTTCAACCCCACCACCATCTTGATCATGCACGGCTTACCCTCTGGCACTCTTCATCTCCTCCCTTTGCAGCTTCCTTTTATGTATTATCTTTCCTCATTAGATTGTAAGCTCTTCTCTTTCTCCTTATTTGTATTTCTAGGGCACAGTGCCTGGCACACAGTAGATGCTTAATAAATGTTTCTCATATTGTATTAAATTAAGCTGGCTTAGCGAATAAAGGGCCGGCATTGGAATGGGGAAGACTCTAGGTCAAGGGCTGCTTCTGGTATATCTGGCAATGCATCTTGGGTAAGTCACTTCATTTACTTCTTAGTAACCCCAGGCACCTCTTTAAGACTATAGGCTATGGATGAGTTAGGGTGGGTGGGAGGAGTTCTCTACATTGATGAATTCCTAGGTCTGGACAAAAAACAACAAATGCAAAAGATGAGGTGCTGGGGGTGGTTCCTCCTTTGTTTTTGAACAGGACCAGTAACATGGTCATCATGGGGTGATGCCTTGACTTTCACATGAATTGGATTTCAGTGAGGCAGAGTTGCATAAGGTCATCAGCCTCATTCTGTCTTCCTGAGTCATTGAAGTCCAGTGGCAGGATGAAAGTCAGGACAACTGATGTGGGCTGGGAATGCAGTGGGCGACCTTGGGGACTTCCATGTTTGACCCAGCTCTAAGCACTCTACAATGCCTGCTTCAACCATCTTCATGGCCATTGGACCAAACTGTTCTCATTCCACTGGAGGAAGTCTTCACATGCTTGGGGTAGACATCCCCTTAACTCACCGATGGGTTTTAGGTCGGTCAGTTACCTTCAACCTGGTTTAGCCTGTCTGGCAAGGCGGTTTACTGGGGTGTGGTTGTTGCAAATGCTGCAGCTTCTAGTAGCCACAGGTGAGAATTGGGTGAGAGGTGGATGAGCAGCCCTGACAAGGGCTTGGCAGCCATCCCACCCATGGGGCTAGTCCTCCTGCACAGCCCATACAAATACAGATATGACAAACACCCTAATCTCAAATAGCTTACCCTATCCCTTAATAAAATCTTCCACCTCTTACCTCCCTGCCTTTGCATGGACGTCCCCTGAGCTGGCATGGACTCCTCCCTCACGTCCATCTGCTGGAATCTCAGCACCAGTGCCATATTCTATGGGGGACTTTTCCCAGTTTCCTCAGTTGCCAGACTCTCCTTTTCCAGAAATTGTTTTGCACTCATTCTGTCTTTAGAAAGGCAGCCAAGGGGCAGGTAGGTGGCACAATGGATAGAGCACTGACCCTGAAGTCAGGAGGACCTGTGTTCAAACTCAGCCCTAGATTCTAGCTGTGTGACCCTGGTGACTTAACTCCAAAAGCCTAAAAGAAAAAGAAAAAGAAAAAAGAAAGGCAGCCTATCTCTAGTGGACAGAGAGCTGTTCTTGAAGCCATGAAAACCTGGGTTCAAGTACTGCCACTGATATGTCTTGGCAATGTTATGACTTCTCAGAGCTCTAGGTAACTCTAAGGTTATATACTACAGAGATGGCACTGATGATGGCTTACAGGGTGTTTCCTCAACCAGGAAATCTCTATACCAATGAAATCACAGGTCCTTTTACTCCCCTGTGCATATGCTATAGACCCCCCCCCTTAGAAGACTAAGCTTCTACATAACAAGGACTAGTTTTGTTTTTTATTTTTGTCTTTGTGTCCCTAGGACCTAGCAAAGTGCCTTGCACCCAGTAGGTGATTAATTAGTGCTTACTGAACTGAATTTAATAGTGCACATTTATAGAGCACTTTACAAAGTGCTTTCCTTATAACAACCTGACAAGGTAGGTTGTGTTAGTATTATCACTTCTATTTCAGACCCAGTGAAGTTAAGGGGCTTATCTACAGTCAGTCACACCAACTAAGTAAATGCAGCACCAGGAATAGAACCCACACCTTAAGCTCACTGTTCTTTCCATGACACCAGCCTGCACCACTTACACATACTGTTTCTTCAAACCATGGGAATCTCAGCCCTCAAAATTACCCCTAATGATGTGGTAATTTTCCCTAAAAGCTGGCAAGAAGTATAAGAAAACATAGATATTTTCTTTTTAATACTAAATTCGAGATGCTGCAGATAACTTTTGGGATTTTTTTCATCTTTGTGTGGACTAATGATTATGTTTATTTATACTTTTGCTATCTTATACCACTCTGGCTCACATGGAAATTCAGGAGATCAAATTTTTATGCTTTGTTGTGCTCAAATGTGTCTCAGGTAGTCCAATTTTTATGACTCATCTCTGTTAAAAATGCCTCCCCTCCAAAAGATGTGATGGTGGTGGGCTTGTGGGGAAACAGGCACTCTGTCAGTAGGACTGCAAACATTTTAGAAAACAATATGTAGTAAATCACAAAAATCCTCATCCTTCTGGACCCAGCCATCCCATCGCTAGGATTTTATCCCAGAAACATCATAAAGAAGAAGTAGTCTAGGGGCAGCTAGGTGGCACAATGGATAGAGCACTGGCCCTGAAGTCAGGAGGACCTGAGTTCAAATCTGGCCTCAGACCAAACACTTGACACTAGCTGTGTGACCCTGGGCAAGTCACTTAGCCCCAATTGCCTAAAAGATTAAAAAAAAAAACCAAGAAGAACTAGTCTGTACAGTAACTGTCACGGAGGTTCTATTTATTCCAGCAAAAAAAAAACCTGGAAACAACCCATATATCCCACTATTGGGGAATGGTTGAACAAATTATTGCTGTTATTGTTCATTTGTGTTTGACTCTGTGACCCTGTGGACCATACTGTCCGTAGCATTTTCTTGGCAAAGGTACTGAAGTAGTTTGCCATTTCCTTCTCCAGTGTATTAAGGCAAATAGGGGTTAAATGACTTGCCCAAGGTCCCACAGCTAGTAAGTGTCTGAGGGCAAGATTCAACTCAGGTCTTCCTGACTCCAGGCCCAACACTCTATCCACTGAGCCACCTAGCTGCCTTAACCAAATTAATGGTTAATATAATAGAATATATATTATGGTATTATAAACATAAGTATGTGTACATATGTACATATAAGTATAATAAGCATAAAACATGAAAGAAAATATGGAAAAGCCAATATAAGGTGATGCACTGTATACACATTGATGACAACTATAGGTTTAAGAAACATAGAAAGAAGGTAAACAGGGTCAAAAGTGGTAGAATTCTAGGCAGACCTGAAAGGAAACACTGCACACAATAATTTTCTTTGTTTCTTGGTTGTCTGCTAAGTCATCTGGCTCTGTCCAACATATTAAAGGGGGTGAGATTTTGTCCCGCATTTGGAATATTTCTTTTATACTCTTTGGTGACGGTTATTAAGTGATTAACTGTATTTGTTGTCTAGTTGTTTTCAGTCACGTCTGACTCTTCGTGACTCCTTCTTGGAGTTTTCTTGGCAGAGATACTAGAGTGGTTTTCCATTTCCTTCTCCAGCTCATTTTCCAGATGAGGAAACTGAGGCAAACAGGGTTAAGTGACTTGCCCAGGGTCACACAGCTAGTAAAGTGTCTGAGGACAGATTTGAACTCAGAAAGATGAGTTTTCCTGACTCCTGACCCATTGCTGTACCAACACGCCACTTAGCTGCCCTTTATTAAGTAAATATCATAGTTTTTATAAAAAACTCATCCTCTTTCCTAGAAAAATATAACCTTCTGAAGGGCAGGGGACATGCCTCGCACCTCGTCTGTGAGCCTAGAACAGGGCCCTTCAGAGGACAAACAGCAGAGCAGACATAACATTCATAATGATGGTGACGGTGCATTTTTCTCATCTTTGAGACACAGGTCTAATAAGCCTTGTTATCTGGTTTCCTGCGTAACAACATATTAGAAGCAGCAGCATGGCCTATGAGAGAGAGTGCTGGAACCCATTTCCCACCTCTGCCTTTTCACAGGCTGTCTCCCATGCCTGGAATGCTCCCCCTCCTTCCCTGGGCCTCCTGGCCTCCTTCAGGACTCAACTCAAAGGCTACCTTCTGCAAGAGACCTTCTGCAGTCATTCCCTCCACTGGTGCCTTCTGCCAGAGATTGCCTTCTATTTAGGATGTAGATACTGTATTTGCATGTTGGCTCCCCTACTAGAATGTGGGCTCCTTGAGGGCAGGCACTATATTTTTGCCTCTCTTTGTTCTACCATTTAGCACAGGGCCTGGAACATAGTAGGTGCTTAATAAATGCTTGCTGGCTAACTAACCTGGGAGTCAGAAGAGCTGGGTTCAAATTCCTATGCTACTACCTCTGAGACTTTGGTCATTTCATATCTCTGGGCCTCAGTTTATGTAACTGTAAAACAAGGGAGTTGGGCCAGAGAGACTCCAAGCTCCCTTCCAGCTCTAAATCTGTGATCGTGGTAAATTAAAAGGATGAAGGAAGGAGGGCTGCTTTAGGCATGCACACTGATAACAACAAACTAACACCCAACAGCCCGACCCGTGATTGAGGAGACAGAAAAACTATAAAAAGCCAGAGCACAGACATTCCAAGTGCACAGTAGCCTGGAGGCTTTTAGTTTGGGGCAAAAAGCATGATCCAATTTCCCGGCCCCTGAGGGCCTCAGTGCATTAACAGCACAGTACATACAACAAGCTGAGAGTCACAGTTAGGATTCTTTAAGAGTTCTCCCAGAGATAGGAATGTTTCCCCTGCATGAGGAGAGTTAATGAGAAACCAGGGCAGCAACTCAAAAAAATCTGAGAGCAACAAGAAATACTCCCTTCCTTGGAGGGAGAGGGGGAGACACTGCCACTGTAAATTCAGCTGAAAGGGAAGTCAAAGGAGTCGATTTGGCCCTAGACTGAGACACAAAGCCTTCAGACCCTAGCCTGGGATGCTGTCTTTTTTCCTTTCTTTGCATTCCCAGTACTTAGCAAAGTGCCAAGCATAGAGCAGATGCTTAATAAACACTGGCTGATGGACCAACCGACTGACTGACCTCCCGTACTTCAAGCAGTCCATTTAAAGATCCAGCTGGCATATGCCTACAGTATCTGATTTTCTAGCATGCATTGGTGTTAGGTCCTCCAAACTTCCCCTCCCTGGGCGTTTCATAACACTATTGTGTATATCTATTGCGTCTTCAGGTTTCAGCACATAATCTCCAGGGCCTCTTGTGGGTGAGAGAGTCAAGGCCACAGAAGTGGAAGAAAGCCCAGTGCCAGGCCTGTAGGTGGTTGATTCTGGGACAGAACTGTATACATTATACTCTTCCCTTAACCTCTAAGCTGACACCAGCCTCCTTTTTTTTTTTTTAAGGCAATTGGGGTTAAGTGACTTGCCCAGGGTCACACAGCTAGTAGGTGTGAAATGTTCGGTCTGAGGCCACATTTGAACTCAGGTCCTCCTGACTTCAGGGCCAGTGCTCTATCCATTGTGCCACCTAGCTCCCCTATCCTCCTTCTAACAACCATCCTTTCCAATACAGCCGTTAAAGCCCAACTCAGGGCTTCTTTCATTGTAAGGGTTGAATCTGACAGAGCTCAAATTCTTTCATTCACAGGGTCATAGTTGTGAAGATATAAGGGACCTAAGGGAAGCTAGGTGGCACGATAGATAGAGTGCAGGGCCTGGAGTCAGGAAGACTCATCTCCCTGAGTTCAAATCTGGCACCTGATACTTACTAGCTATGTGATCCTGGGCAAGTCACTTAATCCTATTTGCCTCAGTTTTCTTATCTGTAAAATGGGCTAAAGAAGGAAATGGAAAACCACTCTAGTATCTGTGCCAAGACAACCCCAAATGGGGTCAGACATAGCTGAAAATGAACAACAAAAACAGACATTTAATAAACACCAATGGAACACACAAGTTGTCCATTTGTAGGGCAGCTAGGTGGTGCAGTGGATAGAGTGCCAGGCCAGGAGTTAGGAAGACCTGAATTCAAACCTGGCCTCAAACACTTACTGGTCTGCATTTTCTTTTACAACATGGATAATATGGAAATGTTTTGTATGACTGCATGTGTATGATCTAGGTGGTGCAGTAGATAGAGCAGCAGACTTGGAGTTAGGAAGATTCATCTTCCTGAGTTCAAATCTGGCCTCAGACACTAGCTGTGCGACCCTGGGCAAGTCACTTAACCCTGCTTGCCTCAGTTTCCTCATCTGTAACATGAGCTGGAGACGAAAATGGCAAATCACTCCAGTATCTTTGCCAAGAAAACCCTAAGTGATCTATATCCAGAGAAAGAACTATGGAGTTTGAATGCAGATCAAAGCATACTTTTTGTTCTTTTTTCCTTCTGTTTTGTTTCCTCTCTCTTGTGGTTCCTCCTGTTGGTTCTAATGCTTCCTTACAACATGACTAATATGAAAATATGTTTAATAGGAATGTATATGTAGAGCCTATATCAGGTTGTATACCATCTCGGGGAGGGAGGTGGGAGACAGTATCCCAGGCTAGGGCCTGAAGGCTTTGTGTCTCAGTCTAGGGCCAAATCAGCTCCTTTGACCTCCCTTTCAGCTGAATTTACAGTGGCAGTGTCTCCCCCTCTCCCTCCAAGGAAGGGAGTATTTCTTGTTGCTCTCAGATTTTTTTGAGTTGCTGCCCTGGTTTCTCATTAACTCTCCTCATGCAGGGGAAATATTCCTATCTCTGGGAGAACTCTTAAAAGCGTATGGAAGTGATTGTTGAAAACTAAAAACAAATTAATAAAAAAAAAGATTAAGGCCAAAAAAAAGAAAGCCCCAAATGGAGTCAGAACAATAACAACAAGGGACCTTAGGGATCAATCTAGTAATAGGGTCATAGTCTTAGAGTTGGAAGAGACTTCAGAGAGCATCCATTTATATTTTACAGATGAGGACACTGAGGCATAAGAAATGACATGTCCAAGGTCACACTAACAGAGTGGGGAACACATTCTAACGATCTCCTAATTCTAAATCCATCATTCTTTTTTTTTTAAGTGAGGCAGTTGGGGTTAAGTGACTTGCCCAGGGTCACACAGCTAGTAAGTGTCAAGTGTCTGAGGTCAGATTTGAGCGCAGGTCCTTCTGACTCCAAGGCCAAAGCTCTATCCACTACCTCACCTAGCTGCCCCAAAATCCAGCATTCTTTCCACTGCAGTGTGTGGCCTCCCTGATTCAAATGCTATTTCGTTGGCATTTGAATGACTATGACTCAGTTGTATGGAAAATTCATTTATGTGGAGCACTGCCTCCCCTCTCCTGTATTCCCCAATGATGATAGAGAAACAAATAATCACTGTCACAGTATTTATACATACCATACAACTAAAAATTCTCTAAATGTCATTTCATCTAATCAATTTCTATCACACTTTGGATGCCTCCTTGCTTTTAAGGGTCTAATTTTTTCTCTCTGGTGGTTAGTCCTTGTTCCCCTAAAGCAAGATTTCATACATCAGTGACAGAATCAGGGGGACTCTTTTTGTTAGCTTGATTATCACTTAAAAATATGTCTGGCTAGCATTTTGTAGATGCCTGGAAAAACTGGCCTTTTATTCTGTGAAACCAGATGCGTCATTTATAGAATGATGTCTTAAGGCATCATTCCAAATCTGGGCATGCACTGAAATGGTGAATTCCATTTCCTTTTGGAAGGATGTGGAAGAGATAAAAGAGGAAATGGGGTGACTTGTAAGAAACCAGCCTGAGTCCTTCCTACCCCATTTCAAGGCATATGCGTCAGATCTGCCTTATCTAACAACTGTACACATTTTTACATCCAATCCCGCCTCTTCCAAATGGTTATATGCCCACCTCCACTCAGCTTTCCTCAGACATAAATTGGGAGGCTTCTCTTGGGTAATAAAGGACTAGGCATTAGGAAGAAATAGCCCTGGGAAGCCAGAAACAGGGTTTCTTCCTTTCTTCTTTCCTTCCCTTCTACCTATCCCAAACCCAGGACAGAATCTGCACGTTGTCTCTGTAGCTTCCAACTAGGTGGTAAAACTTCCTACAGTTTAACTGTGTCTTCCCTTCTCCTTCCCCACTCATCTCTGTGTAAGGGCCACCAGTCTACCATATGCCCTGGGCACAGATCAGGTTGGTCTTATCCTAAGGTAAAGCTCAGCTCTCTTATAACCCTCTCCATTTTGGAACGCCTACCCTGAGACTGTCCAGATTGGTGAGTTCAAGAGCACAAACTCACATGGCCCATCATATGGAGCTGGTCTCAGAAATGCATTGCATTCTACCCTGGATATTTTTTTGTTATCTAAGCCTTGAGGTGGTACAGTGTAGAGTGCTGAACTTGGAGTCAGGAAGGCCTAAGTTCAAATTCTGTCTCAGATACTTACTAGCTGTGTGACCCTGGGAAGTCACTTAACCTCTTTTTGACTTAGTTTCCTCATCTGTAAAATGGGAATGATAATAGTAGCATCTACCTTGAAGTGTCATGAGGACCAAAAGAGATAACACAAAGAAAGCACTTTGTAAACCCTAAGGTACCATCTAAATACTGACTATTATTATATTATCTACCCTATTGTTCCCCTCCCCATCCCCACCCCTTTCTACTTCTTTCTCTTGGAACCATAACCAAATCAGTACCACCACTGATGGTAAGGATACATCCATCAACTTCCTCTAGGCCCAGCTGCCATCCCTGTGACTACCCAAAACAAAACAGCCTTGCCCATGATGCCCATTATGCTCAAAAGATGTTGTCTCCCCTGCTAGAATTAAGCCCCTTGAGCACTGTAATGATCTCATTTTTGTATTTGTATCTTGATCAGGAGCTCAGAATGTATCTTGAATATACTTCATTATACCTATGGCACCTCCATTAGAACATGGGCTTCTTGAATGGATTGCTTTGCCATTCTTTGTATCCTCAGTATTTAACACAGTACCTGGCACATGGTAAGCATTTAACAAATGCCTTCTGACTCCTTTAAAATGCTTCATTGATTTATTCATTCTATTGTTATGCCAGCTATTATTATGTGGGTATTCCCCCCCCCCCCCCCGCAACATCTGACCTGGATCTCCTTTTCTCTCCTGGTGACCTCATCAACTCTCATGGCTTGATAACTCTCTATCATCTCTATCCACATGATACCAAATGGATAGAGAGCATGGATCATGGATTGAGAGCTAAAAAGTCATTCAGAGACCATGTAATTTACTCTTTTACAGATGGGAAAACTGAGACCCAGAGAAATGAAGGAGCTTGCCCAGGATCACACAGTTAAGTGGAAGAGCTAGCACCTGGACTTGGGGCTTCTGACTCCAAATTCACCATTCTTATTTGTATTCCTCTCATGGTACCTTGGCCTAGCCTAGGCCTAGTCCATTTGGTTCTCTTCTTGGCAAAATTCTCTCTTGGTTCTCCTCCTATGTGGTCAATCTTCATTCCCCTTTATGGGACCATTATCCATGGTCTAACCACTAGGCAGCTGGGAAACAGCACACAGTCAGTGTTCAAATCCAGCCTCACTTACTGGCTGCATGGCCTTGGACAAGTCACTTAATCTCTGCTCCTTATCTTATAAAAGGGAGATAATGGCATCTACCTCCCAGGGTTATGATGAGAAAAAAAATACCCCAATAGTTGTAAAGCGCTTTGCAAACCTTAAAGCACTATATAAATGTTAGTTGTTGTTGTTATTGTTAGCTATGGGTATTCCCCCAAAGCTCTGACCTGATCCTCTTTTCTCTCTTGTGGTCTTATTAATTATCATGGATTCAACTATCATCTTTATGCACATGACTATCAAATCTATATATCCAGCCTTAGTCTCTTTCATGCATTCCAATTTCTCATCACCAATGACCAATTGGACATTTCCAACCAGAAGTCATGAAGGCATCTCAAACATGGCATGGCCAAAACAGAACTCTGTTATCTTCCTATCCAAAACTTCCCCTCTTCCTAACTTCCCTCTTCCTGTTGAAGGTACCACTGTCTCTTCAGTCATTTGGGTTCACAATCTAGGAATCATCTTGGACTCTGTCATCTTCATCACCCCCCACATCCAATTACCTGCCATGTCTCGTCCGTTTGACTCCATGACCTCAAACACATCCCTTCTCTTCCCGGCTCAGGACATCATCACCTCTTGCTTATGCTATTGCAACATCTTAAATGGTCTTTCCTCCGCAGGCCTAACCTGATCCTCTCAATTACTAGTGTCTCCTCCCCTGAAAACTTTGTGTTTACTTTGTATTTACTTTGTATTTACTTACACATGTTGTTCTTTCCTAAATGAATTGAGGGCACAAACTGTTTTGTTTTCATCTTTGTATTTCCATGACTCAATACAGTGCCTGACGTGGAGTAAGTCTTAAATAAATGTTTGTTGAGTGAATGAACAAATACATGATGACAGACATGCCCTGGGACCAGTATTTATACCTTTCCCTGGGCTAGTGCTACTGGCTCCCCAGAGCTGAATCCGGTCAGAGCAGGGAGTGGCACAGTACCCTAGGCTCCTGTAGGCACATCAGTATCTTAATCCTAGATGGAACCCAGCGAAAGCTATAGGAGTTTTTGATAGTGAAGTAATCTGCTGGGTCATTGAGAAAACACAAATTCCTCCAACAGAAATTTGTCAAGGTAATTAGGAGGGGTTTGTTTACTGGGAAGAGAAATAGGGCAGTGTGGAAGGGGTGGGGGATGAGGCTGTAAGTAGGTATTCTCAATAAAGGATTGAGGTGACTGTATCGAGGATCATTTCAAATCCAGGAAAGGATCTTTGAGTTTTCTTTGGCTGGTGTAACATCATGGAGATTAAGGAAACCACCAATTGTTAGAGTTTGGCAAAATTAGTTCTCCTTGCATCCAACCCTGCTCTGTGTCAGCTGCCCACCCTACTTGTGCCTTCTTCCTCTTCTGCATGCCTCTAGGGTGGGGGTGGGAATTCTAAGAGAGGCTTGCACATCAGTGAATAATAGCTTAGCTAACAGCCTTAATTATTGCAATAGCCTGCCATGTGTCTGCCTGTCTCTCCCCACTCCAATCCATTCTCCATTCTACCACTCAAGTGATTTTCCTAAAACGTAGGCTTGACCACGTCACCCTTCTACTCAATAAACTCCAGTGGCTTCTATTGCCTCCAGGAGCAAATAGAAAATGTTCTGTTTGGCATTCAAAGCCCTTCATAACATAGCCCCTCCCCTACCTTTCCAGTCTTCTTTCACCTCACTCTCCAACAAGTACTCTTTGTTCCAGTAACACTGGCTTTCTGGCTGATCCATGGACAAGACACTCCATCTCCCAATTCTGGGCATTCCCTCACTGACCTCCTTGACTTCCTTTAAGTCCCAACTAAAATCCCATCTTCTACAGGAATCTTTCACCCAACCCCTCTTAATCCCAGTACCTTTCCTCTCTAAATTATTTCATACACACACACACACACGTATATGTTACACATATGTATATATTTTACACATATATACGTGTGTGTGTGTGTGTGTGTGTGTATAGAGAGAGAGAGCTTGCTTTGTATATATTTGCATGATATCTCCCCAGTTCAATTATAAGCTTCCTGAGGGCAGGGACTGTCTTTTGCCTCTTTTTGTATCCCCAGCATTTAGCACAGTGCCTGGAACATAGTAGTCACTTAATAAATGCATTTGATCGGTTGATTTATAAAATGCTTGTTTTCCAAGCTAAACAGGCTTCCATTTGGGTATCATTTGTAGTGAATGAACCTTTGAGTCTTAATGACTTGTTTCAAGAGGCCCAAAATAAAGTGATTACATCATTGCTATCCTGCTGCATACATGGTATTACGTGAAAGGACCAGGTGAGGTATTTTGTCAACCAAGTCAATACAATAAAAGCCCCTGCCATTAGAGCTCTTAGGTAGTAATGGACCACATCATGGAAAAGTCAACTCAGTTTTTCTTGAGCTTGGATGTCACCTACCCTTGGTAGGATAGAAAGTCCTCAAGGGCTGAGTCTACTTCATTTTCTTTGTCTTCTTATCCCTGCTTATCACAACATCTGGCACATAGCAGGTGCTCAATAAATGCTTTTTGAATTGAACTGATCAGTATTTAGGGACTTTCAACATTTATGGGAGTACTAATAACCTCCGAAAGACAAAAGTCAGGCTGCCTGTGATCTGTGCTAACAAAATAAATGAAACTAAGAGCCCATACCAAGGTGCTGGAGAAACATCCAAACTTTGAGAATTTCTGTTCTGAAGATTCTGCAAGTTAATGGAAAACAGGTAATTCTGCTTATTTCAAATCTGAATACGACTAATGTTTCTGAATAGGCTTCAATGTTCTTATATTTGGGCAAGACTGCTCTAGGAAGAGATGTTCTATACATTGGGAGTTTCTACATATGAACATTTAATAAAAAGAGAACTAAGAATAGGCAAGGTAGAAAAGTGAAGGAGAAAAATGCCAAGGTATGTCTGACCATGATCAACATATAATGTGAAGTTGTACTACAGACACAGCCTTAACTAGGATGGGGCCAATGGTGCTTTTTCCTAAGGTACTGTCTTCCAGATGGGACACACTTCTTTCCCTATGAAATGAAGCCAACTGTACTCCTTCACCCAGCCCTAGACTACTACTTCTAGTGTCTCACACAATGATGCCTCTCTCCTAGGGCCCACCACCCTACCTCTTCAACTGATTTCCCCCAGGCACAAAAATTCCTGCTTATTACTCTGCCTATAGAAGAAACCTCTCACCTACAAACTAACTCTTCTAGGTATACTTCATCTGTGAGTAGAAGGTTTCAGCTGGGAGGTACTTATGCCTACTACAATTTGCCCTTTGGTCAACCACATGACTTCACAATCTTTTTAAATTCCTACCATTCTTCTCTCTGTGGAAGGTCAACGTCATGACCTAAGGGACTCTTCCCAAGGTGGGGAGCTAGAAAGTTCTGCTGCCCATACAATTCCTAAGTGAACATCTTTGAGAAGATGCTAGCTTCCTTACTCTTCAGATATATCTAGGTTAAACCTCGGTGGTGGTGGTGGTGGTGGTGGTGGTGATGACCAGGTGGAAAGGTGAGCTCACAAACCACATTCAACCCAGAGTGGGCTTTCTCCCAGCAATCAACAAGTATTGAGCACCTACTATGTGACCAGTCCTGTACAGAGCAGCTGTACAGGACTGTAAAATCCACTGGCTCATCTAACAAGCTATAACAGGGTTGTTTTTCTACTCGATCAGGGGCCAAAACTCCTAAACAAACACTTTCCTTTCATTCACTTCTAGGGTGGGGAAAAGGTGCTTTCATTTATGCAAATAAAGTAGCTTCTGGGAGATAAAAATGAGTAAAATGTAGGTTTAACCAATAACATACTTTTTGGCGGCTGCCTAGGTCTGATGTCATGCAATCTTTATTCTGACCCATGCCAAGTTGCTCTGCTGGAGGAATGACAAAAGGAGCCTGTTTGAAGGTATGCATCTTGGAGCCAGCACAGACATAAAAACATGTTGATTGTGCATAGTATTCACCAGAAAGGCAGAGGCTGGTCAAATCCAGGTAATTTATTCCCTGCGCTTATTATTGCATTGGGTTCAGCGGTCTGTTCAATCTATTGATTCTCTAGGAGACACCATTCTGTCATGAAGTGTGGAACAGTGGAAAGAATGCTTGATTTGGATTCAGAGGACCTGAGATTGAATCCTGCTTCTGCCACTAAATACCTGTAGGATTCTGGGAAAATTGTGTTACATCTCTGGGTCTCAGTTTTCTCATCTATAAAATAAAGGGTTAGACTAGAGGATCTCTAAGGTACCATCCAGATCTAAATCTATGATCTTATGAATTGTACTCTATAAAACCTCCTAAAACATCTTCTGAGGACTTCCAAAGGCTTTATAAACAATTGGCAGAGGCAAAAGTGGTCTGACCATGAGGTGGTTTATGACTGGTCACCTAGAACAAGCAGAAAAAGAAGTGGCCAGAGACCTGGGTTTATTCTCAACCCTGCTTTGGCCAAATCATTTAATTTCTTTGGATTCCTCTTTCTTCATCAGTGAAATGGGAGGCTGGATCAAGTAATCTCTAAGGTACCTTCCAGCCCTAACATTCTATGATTTCACACATAAATCTCAGGCCCTGCACTGCTGAGCCAATTCAGGAAAGGCTTAATTTTAAGGCTTAACTAACAATGCTTAGCTCTTCTCTTCTGCCACACTCCTGTTTTATGGTTCTGTCCCACTGCTGCAGTGTCACCCCTCCCCTTTTCTTGTTCTGGGGTCAGTAATTAAATCAATCAATATTGCCATATTTACCATTATTTCTGGAAAGAGCATGCCAATGGGCAGCCCTATGGATCAACTCAACATCCCTGTTGACTCTCAAGACACTCTTCTCTGGTTAGACTCTTACGTGTACACACACACATATATGCATATATATGTATTGTTATACATATATTTGAGATATATATATATATATATACACATATGATATATATATACACACACATATGTGTGTGTGTGTGTGTATGTGTATATACATGTATATTGTACACCCTCTTCCCATTAGAAAGTAAGCTCCTTGAGGACAGGGACTAGCTTACTTTTTTATCTGTAAGCCTAGGGCTTAGCAGAGTGACTGGCATGAGTTAAGTATCTAATTTTTTTCATTCATTCATTCATTCATCATTCATTCATTCATTTCTGGAGACCTTTGGTTATAGAATGAGCTTTTTTATATCTGAATATATTACCCCTATTTAAAATTTTACGTGGGGTAGCAGATAGTATAGCTGCTGGATTCACATCCTTTGGAAAGAAGCAATAGAGACAGAACTAAGGACCCAGAGAACCAGCCAGTCTTTTGCAACCCTTCATCCATGGTGTGAATTTTGCTAATTAAGGTTAGCTCTCCACTATCTAAACCTACTGGCTTATTGCAAAATGGCTTGTTCAGAGTTTATATGGAAATTTTCCTATAGTATCCTACACAGCTACATTAAGGGTACAGAGGAAACCTATAGTGAAACACCTTGGGTAAGCCATCTCCTCCCACCTTTCCAGGCTTCGGTTTCCTCATCTGTAAAATGAGGTTTGGAGTTGGACTGAATTAGGGCCCTTCCAGGTCTAAATCTCTTATCCTATGAAAAATGAAGGGCATTGATAAAACCTTAAAATAAAATAATAAAATGGAGGGGCTGAATTATGTGGGCTCTTAGATCTTTTCCAACTCTTTTTTTTTTATCTTTTCCAACTCTTAACATTGATTACATAAATGTCAACGTAGCAAATTTCCCCCCATCTCTTTCACTTACCTTGAGGTCAAAGTGAGCAATTTTTTGGCATGCAGGTAGTTAACACCTTCCAGGATTTGCTTAATGAAACTGGTTGCTTCTTCCTCACTCAAAGACTCTTTCTGTGCCAGGAAATCAAAGAGCTCTCCTCCAGAAACTCTGGAAGATAAAGAGATGGGAGCTGGAACTTAGAGAACTCTGGCCAATGGGACACTTAGCTATGGAACATGCCCATCCAAAAGTGACCCTCCTAGACCCTCAGATGAACTCTTTATTTTCTCTGAATCTTGACATCTGTTACTTTCCTATGCACATGTTGTCTGCCCCCAATAGAATGTAAGGGAGGGGACTGTTTGGTTTTTGTTTTTATATCACTAACACTTGGAACAGTTCCTAGCACATAGTAGGTTCTTAATAAGTAAGTACTTGTGGATTGGTTGATGTACACATATATAAATAGACACAAAATTTGCCCAAATTTAATGCAAGTTAATTTTGTACAGGAAGCACTAGGAGCTGGGGATGTCTGAAAAGAC
This sequence comes from Phascolarctos cinereus, assembly GCF_003287225.1. Lineage (NCBI taxonomy): Eukaryota > Metazoa > Chordata > Mammalia > Diprotodontia > Phascolarctidae > Phascolarctos > Phascolarctos cinereus. The sequence goes on from NW_027555736.1 coordinate 143,202,883, forward strand.
TTCATGGCAAGAGGAGTCACTTGAACCATATCTTGAAGGAAAGCCAGGGAATCTAAAAAGCAGATCTCAGGGAATACATTCTAGGGCGAGGGGGTGGGAGGGCAGAGCCATGCAGAGACACAGAGGTAGAGATGAAATGGCCAGTGTGAGCAACAGAAAGAAGGCCAGTTTCTTTGGACCATAGTGGAGTGTTGGACTATAGTGGAGTGTGTGAAGTAAGCAAGATTGGAGCCAGGTACAAAATAGAAATTCATGTTCACAGTAAGAGGCAGTAGGGATCCATAGTAGGTTAGTGAGCCAGAGAGTGACATAGGTCTGATCTGTGCTTTAGGAATATTACTTTGGCAACTGGGTAGAGGATGGATTAGGGCAGGGAGAGACTTGAGTTGGGGGCAGACAACATGTGCATAGGAAAGTATATGGCAGATACATAAATTAAATACAAGGAAATTGGGGGAGGGGTTGAGAGAGTTAGGGATGGTAGGCTGTTACCCTTGATAAAATGTAAGCTCTTTAAGGGAATCGACTTTCATTTCTGACTTTGTACCTCCGGAGCCTAGCACAGTGCATACATATGGCCCTAGTGGGAGCTCAATAAATGTTTCTTAATTGACTAAAGGATTGGTTGGGCCCTCCAATAATTAAGAATTACATAAAATATTAATTGAAGCCCAGGATCAAGATTTCTTTTGGTCATATTTTATGCACCTAGATTACTGTCTGCTTTCTAGCACCAGATGCCATGAAAAAATGCTTTGCCTCAGATAAATATTTTGCCTTCAGTGGTGTCTGTGGTTTGTTGGTTGACTGTTTGGGAGAAGCCCTTTTCAGCTGGAATTTTCTCCCCATTCCTGCTCATCCTCAAGAAACCTGGGACCCTTCCTTCCGCTCAAGCTGTATCACAGTGGACAGCCTTTTCTTGTACTCAACAGTCCAACAGCTGTGTTCTGGTGACATTGATGGGATATAGAAAAAAGGATGTGGGAAATTCATAGTGTAAACACCCTGGGAGGCTATTCCTGTTCCAATAAACACTTGTCTGGGGTATGTGCCTAGGAACTATTGTGTTTTTTTTAACTTATCATAGAATTCTGGATCAAGGGGTCATATCAATAGCCCCTTATCTCCAGGAAGAGCCAGAAGCACCTAAAGTAGTATAACCATCACTTTCCTTTCTTTAAAGGTCATTAAGGAAGTAGTTTCCCTATTCTCCCTCAGTTACCCATCAGCAGTTTTCATCACCCTTAAATTCTTCCTGTTGCCTAGACTAGAGATATCAAACATAGGCTCCCCCTCCCCCATTAAAATGTAATTGGGAAATATTTAACAAAGTAAATAAAAATACAGTAAAAGACAGATACTGTTAATATGTGGTTTTCTAAGTCAATATGCTGTCCACAGGAACCAGTTTAGTGGCCCTGGTTTCTATTTGAGTTTGACATCACTATTCTAGGCTAACCCAGTGCCTCTGAAAGAGCTCTGTTGGCTGTTCCATATAAAGTCCATAGTGGGGAGATAATGCCCTCTACCACACCTAATCCCGCCATCCCTACTTTGGGTATTCCCCACCCTTAGAGTCAATCCAGAGGCTGGTGAGGCTGACAGTTATTAAATTCAACAATTTAACAATCATTTATTAAAGACCTACTACATACTAATGCCCTGTTCTAGGTGCTGGAGAACAAGGAAAGAAATAAGCACTTAAGTGCTTAGTGTGTGAAGGGTTCTGTGGATAGAAAGACAAAAACAACAGTTGTCCCTGACCACAAGGAGCCTACATTCTTCTGTGGGAAAATGACATGTAGATGGATAAATAGATACAAACTATATATAAACTAAATATTAAATAATGAGATGGGTCATTAATAACTGAGGAAGTAGGAAAGGACTCAGGACTTGAGCTGAGCCTTGAAGAAGGCTAGCAATTTCAAAAGATGGAGACAGAATTGCATGCTTGGAAAACAGCCTATGTCTCATCACCAAGTCAAGAAATGGAATGCCACAAAAAAAGAACATTTAATAGGCCAATTTGTCTAAAACAGAGATTACAGTGGGGGGTGGGGGAGAGATAATATGAAATCAGTATGGAAAGATAAGTCAAAGCTAGATTGTGAAGAGATTTAAATGTCAGACAAAGGAGTTTGGTTTGCTTTTATTTTTCATCCTAGAAGCTGAAGGGAACCACTGAGGCTTTTTGAGCACAGGACAGGCACACACATGCTTTAGCAAATATGGGGGGGGAAGCGGGGGAGAAATTTTTCCTATTTAAATAAAGATCTTTCAAAGTCTCTCTTCTAAGTCTTCAGTGGACTGTTGTTTTTTTCTTAAATTAAAACTTTTTTTAATTTTAATTTTAATTTAATTTAATTTTGGATAGCTTTAAAAAAAAGGACCTGAGAACCGACATACAAACATACCATTAGCCCCATAACACTGCAGCCTCCTCTTTGTCGTTAGCCAAGCATACGGGCATTCATTCCCCTTTCCTCAGGATGCATACACTGCCTTGGTGGTTTCTCTTTTCCTCCAAGGCTGCCTTTGTCATTTCTAACCTAACTTCACCTATCAAAATGTCTACAATATGTGGCAGGCACAGTGGGAATTGCCCAGCAAAAATGACTCTGCTGGCTGGACTTTCACATCCTTCTTGAAGTTGCCATAGTGAAGGCTCATTGACAGAGGCAGCAGAGCTGTCACGGAAAGGGCCCTGGGTCTGAAGGCAGAAGACTGGGACTGAAACCCAGCTCTGATACCAACCTTGTGTGTGACCTTGAGCAAGTCACCAGACATCCTGGAGCTGCAATTTCTTCATTTGGTAAAGGAGAGAATACTGACAACTCCTACGGGGTTGTTTAGAGGGTCACGTGAGATAATTAAATATTTATAGATTTACTTTTATATTTAAAGTACTCTGAAAACTAGAACGTTCTATAGAAATATCAGTTATTCAATCACATGTGCCCAGTTCAGTGGGGGGAGGGGGAAGATGTACAGATGCTGCTAGGCTGGAGACTGGGGAGAGAGAAAAGCCGGATGCAGTGGAACCGCAGGCAAGACAGAAGAAGGTCTAATGTGCAGCCTGGGTCAATTTTCATAGTCTGAGGGATAGAATTTCAGGGATTTCTCATTCCTGGACCCTCTCCTGACCCATCACTACCATCTAGAACCTCTAGATCAGGAATGTTAATCTCAGGTCTGTGAATTTGATTGTTGTTCCTTTTTAAAGATGTTTTGATAACTGCTTTTCAACATAACTGGTTTCCTTTGTAATGCTACCTACAAGAGTGTGCCGAAAGTCCTAAGTTTCAACAGCCTGAATTGCATAAAAGGGCACTGAGACTTAGGTCACTCCATATTTTATTTTATGCATGTGAAAACATTATTCTGAAAAAGAGTCTACAGGCTTCTCCATGTTGGCAAAGGGGTCATCCAGCGCATGCATGCACAGGCGCATGCACGCGCGCACACACACACACACACACAGAGCTGAGATCCCTTGCTCTAGAGCCAGCTCTAAAATTCTGAGTACAGTGATGACAGGACATGGTCGTGACTCATAGAACATCGCAAACTCGTAAGACTCAAAATTAACAAGCAACTCAGAGGGCAAAAAAAAAAAAAAGAGGCCTGGTGGGTGGGCGTAGGCAGCAACATGCTACCATCGATGATGTGGCCATCAAAGAGAAGTGGCAAAAAAGGACACCGAGGATGAGCATAACTGAAAAAAGGAGGGGAACCAGTCACGTGGCCAGAAGAAGGCAACAGATGGCCAGCCTGGTATTGGTCCTGGACACGGTCACCCCTGAGAACCAGAGGAAAGCTCCCAGTGAACCGCGTAGATCCTCTTTGGAAGGATCTATGGAAACAAACAGGAATCACAGCAGATGAGAAGGTGCTGGGATCATTGCAGGATGCCCACACCAATAAAATCCTAGCTCCATCAAAGCAACAATCTCAGCTTTGACACCTACCAGTTGAATAACCCGGAATCATTTAACCCCTATAAGTCTCAGTTGCCCCATCTGTATTTTTAAAAGAGAGGGAAGAATACAATGATGTCATTAGGAAAGCATTTTATCAGTCTTAAAACACTACACAAATGTGAGTTGCAAGAGTGTTGGACTTGGTATCAACAAGTTCAGATGGCTCAGTGGGGAAACGGGAGGAGTAAAATAATGACAATAATCTCCTGACCCCAAGCCTTTATATGAGCTGTCCCCTATTCCTGGAATGTTCTTCCTTCTCATTTTCTAGCTTCCTTCAAGTGTCAGCTAAAGTCCCACTTACCTCATTTTTCTTTACTCATCTCCCTTAACCCTGTTTTTCAGTCATTTCCATCTCATCCTATTCTTTATAACCCCATTTGGGGTTTTCCTGGCAAGGATACTGGAGTGGTTTGCCATTTCCTTCTCCAACTCATTTGACAGATGAAGAAACTGAGGCAAACAGGGTTAAGTGACTTGCTCGAGGTCACACAGCTAGTGAGTGTCTGGGGCCAGATTTGAACTCAAGAAGATGAGTCTTCCTGACTCCAAGCCCGGTGCTCTATCCACTGCACCACCCAGCTACAAGACTAATGGGAAGTGATTAATCAAGTGTTCATTTGTGTGGCACAAACTACCAATACAAGAGGAGTTGGGAGAAGGCAGAGATGTTCGATTTAATTTGGTTAGTGTGGGTGGGGGTGGGCAGAAACAGCATCAAGGAGATGGAATCTGCGCTGGGCCCTGTGAAGTATGGGTAGACTTTAGCAAGGAGGAGAGAAACTATATGTGTAAATATGAACAAAAGCAGAGGAGCGAGGATGAGCCCAGAGAAGTGGGGGCAGCAGGCAGCCTCCCAGACTGTAGCAGAGCTCTGATAAAGAGGTACATTTCCACTGGCTGCAAAGGTGGGGGGGGGAGACAGCATGGGGAGGGCTTTGCTCCTGTGGTTCCTAGGTATGCAATCAGATCTGGAAACCTTTTTCCTCCAGTGAAGGGAGAGGAAGTTCCCAGAAGCTGGCATTTGTCAGACTACACACACCAGTGAGGCCAAAGCAGCATTAACTTGGAGATACCCCAAAGTCCAGCCCATAATTCTTCAAAGATCTTGGGGAGGAATTCTGCAGGGTCATATTACCTCATGAACTCCTGGGTCTATAACAAAGTGGCAGAGTTAGCCTGAGTAGGCCTGAAGCCACTGGCATTGTTTTGGGGACAGAAACTGGTGTGCTATTTTCTAGACATATCTGCCCAGCGAGATCACCCAGATAGCTGTGTATTCAATCTCTTCCCTCTTCTACCCCAGAAAGAGCATAGGGCATAGGACAAAGGATCAGAACACAGAGATTAGGCACCCACTTTCCCAAGACTCAACATGTGATCTTGGGCCTTGATTTTCCCCATCTGCAAAATGGGGGTGACAAACAACAATGACATACTTATGCTCAGGATAAATAAAGTAAAACTGGGCTAGCACTATTTGATGCTGATGAGGACAACAGTTGAAATTTATAGAATGCCTTAAGTTTCTCGAAGTATTTTACATACATGATCTCATTTGGTTCTCATAATAGCTCTGTGAGGTAGGAGCTATTATTACCTACATTTTACCAATGAGAAAACCGAAGACATTAACTGACTTGCTCAGGGTCACATAGCTGGGAAATATTTGAGGTAGCATTTGATCTCAGGTCTTCCTAAGATTTGTGATTCAAAGTCCAGCACTCTTTCCATTTGTAACTCAAATTTGTGTAGCACTTTAAGGTTTGCAAAATGCTTCCTAACAACATTGTTTTTGTGGAGGAGATAGTAAAATTAGTTGCCCTTTTTAAAAATACTAATGGGGGGGCAGCTAGGTGGCGCAGTGGATGGAGCTCTGGCCTTGGAGTCAGGAGGATCTGAGTTCAAATCTGGCCTCAAAAACTTGACACTGGCTGTGTGACCCTGGGTAAGTCACTTAACCCCAACTGCCTCACACCCCCTCCCAAAAAAAAATACTAGTAGGGAAACAGGTTAAGAGAGGTAAAGAAATTCACCTAGGGTCATTCAGCTAGTGTCAAAGATGGAATATAAAGAAAGTAAACAAGCACTTATTAAGCATCTACCACATGCCATGTAAGCACTTTTACAAATATTCTCACTTGATTTTTCATAACCACATAGGTAGATGCTATTATCCCCATTTTACAGTTTAGGACACTGAGGCAGACAGCAGTAAGTGACTTGCCCAGGGTCAACTAGCTAGTAAGTATCTGAGTCTGAATTTCTACTCAGTATTCTGGATGCCAGGCCCAATGCTCTATCCACTGCACTACCTCACTACCTCAAGGACATAAACTCGGCCTTCTTGGCACTGATATTCTCCTACTGCTTCACACCTGCATTCGCAATTCCCAAACCTCTGAAAGCTTAAAAATTGAAAAGAAAAATGAAGGCCAACCTCCTTTCCTAAGCTTCTCAATGCCTTGGAGTTCAATCAACTCGAGGCCAACGTGGCCTCCTTCTCTGCTTTAGCTTTTAGCGACATGGATGGAGTCTACACCTTTTGGAGGTCTTTTATCTACACCTTTGGGGGCCCAATGAACTGCATCCCAGGGTGGCTGAGGGGTGGGGCCATCACTGATAGGAACTCAGAAAGCTCTACTTTCTCTGCTACCTATCTTGCCTCTTAGGGGAGCTCTGGCAGGCACTCCTATGGTATAAAGATACTGGGCCGCCATTTTCCACTTGCTTAGCGTGAAGCCAGACCCAGAAATGGCAGCACCAATTAACTGCTCAACTTTCCCAGAGCAGATGCACTCAGTGCTTTTAAAGAGAGCCCTGCACTCACCCAGGGTGACCTTGAGTACTAAACGCTATGTTCTGTATTCAACAGTCATTTAAAAAAATGCTTGATAAATGAATTAGCCTGGAAGAAAATAATCATTTTTTCATTTAGACTTATCATTTGTAAGCGGAATCAGGAACTGCTTTCATACACAAATAAGAATAAAAGAAAAAAAAGGCATTCATATAGAAAACTACCGATTGGTTCATAATTCACAATAGTCAATAATGTATGAAGCAGAGTGGGTGAGAGGGTCAGTTTCCTTCACCTGGTAGTCTTTCTGAAGAAGGAGGACAGAATGTTCTTGTCCTTTGGTACTTGGTCATACCATGTGGTTGGGCCGAGATGGGAACAGTCCTGGGAGCAATTAGTGTTTTCTAAATGGTAAAAGGAACCCTGGGATAGTGGGCCTTCCACTTTCATTTGTTTCTTCTCAGCCTCCTCAAAGTGCCTCGCACCATTTTGGGTGTGCATTAGGTGTTCATTAAATATTTGCTAAGTGACTGAGTGAATAGATGAACAGGTGGATGGGGTTAATGAGGAACAAAGACAGAAGGGTAAGAAATACAGTCCTGCCAAGGGCTGAAGAAGATGAAAGATGAAAGCCTGGCCCTGGGTCTATGTTGAGTTTAATTCCTTTATGTCCTATACACTGGTGGGAGTGGTTCCTGGGTCTCTTTACATCAAGTGCTGAGAATTGTGCTAATACGACCAAGGCCAGTTTCTGCATGAAGCCCTTCCTCCCAAACTAATTACCATTTAATTTTGTGTATATTTGCATTCATTTGCTTTATTTTTATTTTGTATACATTTACATAAATATTTGTTGTCTCCCCTATCAGAATATAACATCCTTAAGACTGGGAATTGTCTCATTCTTTGGACCTGTATCCCCAGGACTCAAGGCCTACCACATAGTAGGTGCTTAATAAATGCTTATTCCCTGATTGACTGACTGTTCCTCACATAGGTTGATATATTTCACATAGAAGAAAACTTAGTTCTATAAACTCTATACTCTTAACATCCCAGCACGTTTTCAACTCAGGGATATAACCTTACCTGGAATGCTCCCTTCCCTTCTCTTGATCTCTTAATCTTATCCATTCTTCCAGGCCAAGTTCATGTCCCATAACCTCTTTCTGTGGCTTCTTGGACCACCCTGGTGGCTCAAAGAGAGTTCTCCTTCTTAACACCTACAGTCTGATTGTCCATGCAACTAACAAAGATGCTAACCACAATAAGAAATTATTGTAGGTACTCCCACCCACTCCTTTCACAGGGGGGGTGATCCCCTGTGTATAGGGGGTACTGCATCTACTGTCAGGTCTCTTCAATGTACAGTTATCCCTTCCATATCAAGACTTTCTGGGGCAGCTAGGTGACACAGTGGATAGAGCACCGGCCCTGGAGTCAGGAGGACCTGAGTTCAAATCTGACTTCAGACACTTGACACTTACTAGCTGTGTGACCCTGGGTAAGTCACTTAACCCCATTGCCTGCCAAAACCAAAAAACTTTCCCCACCTCAGTTTTGATATATCACAGATTGGCATAAGAAATTAAATGGGAATTTCAGGGGAGTTTTGTGGAAGCCACAGATGACACATGAAAACCAGCAGACAACACAGAAAAAGTTTAGAAATTCAAAAATGCATAAAATGTATCTATAGTACTGTAAACACACCATTAAAGAAAAAGGAAAAATTCAGACTTCTTCTCTGGTACAAAAGGAGGGCAAAAAAATTTTACACAGATTTTCCAGATCGCAGAAGAGCGGTGCCCCTAAACCCGAAATGTGGAAGAGATAAGCATATAGAGCCGTTTTTGCTCCCATCCCCCACCCTTTCCTCTTTTTATTTTTTCTTTTAAAAAATTCTCTCTTTTCTGAGTGGGAAGAGGGAAAAGGACACAGGAGAAAATATGAACAATGTAAAGACAAAAGATAACAATATAATTTAAAAATTGTTATAGACCTCGCAATGCCAAAGAATCAGCTCAGGAGACTTATTTCAAAACAACTACAAAAGCAGAGGACTCAAAGAAAAAAATTGGATTTTACATAAGGACTACATGAATGCCTAAGAAAAAATGAAGCAAGAAATTAAAATTTTAAACAAAAACTCTAGAGGAAAGAATTGCAGAGAGACTATATAGCTTAAAAGAATAAGAGGTAAATAATCACTTTCTCTTAAATAAATTTTACTGATACAGAGACCATGCCTGACAATGTATATAACATTCTGTATCAGTAGTCCTCCACCTGTCTTACCTGAGAAAAAGGTATGTCTCATTATCTCTTAATGAAAATTATCTCTTTTTGAAGTAAAAATAACTTTAAAAATAATTACATAGTTTTTAAAAGCTAGCAGCACAAAATGAAGACTTATTGTTTCATATACAATCCTCTTTTTCTGTTGTACCATATATGTGGAAATGCTCTTTTTTTAATTCAAGATCAGAATAAAACAATTTTAATTAAACAACAACAACAAAAAGATTAATAACATCATGATCCTATCCTTTTCCCTTTCATATCTTTTAATTCTGCTAGGAACTGTCAAGCCTCCTACAACCTTGACCTTCCAGAGCACTGTTTATACAGTGTTGAGTGTGCATGCCCACTGAGTCCCATCAATTATCTGACCAAGCTGATTCAATAGCTGCTAGAAGGCTTCAGAACAAAGGGGGAAAGGTTGGAGGGCAGAAGAAAGGGCTGGTTTCTTTGTGTTCGAAAAGAATTGGAAAGAAAATGAGCACTCACTGATTAGTGAATGACTGGGTGAAAATGTCATAATGAATATAATAGAATATGATTATACAGTAAGAAATGACAAATAGGAATTCAGAGAAATAGGGATTCATATGAACAAATATGGATACATTTGTATGAGCAAAACAAAATAAGTAGAACCAAGAAAAATATAGAGAAAAATACAGAAAATGAATGCAGTAATGTAAATAAAAATGATCTCAAACAGAAAGTTGATCTCTGAATAAAGGGAAAATCAATAAAGGTCCTGGAGAAGAGATAATTTACATACACATATATATGTATGTATATATACACATACACACATACACATATATACAAACCATATAAAATAAGGATATACATTTTGATATTGATATCTTTTTATACACACACATATTTTATATATATATATATATGTATGTATGTATGTATGTATACACACACATACATACAGTTATCCCTTCCACATTGCAGGGGTTAGGGGTGCAGTACCCCTGCAATCTGAAAAATCCATGTAAAATTTTTTGGCCCTCCCTTTGTACCAGAGATGAAGTCACAGTACCTTATTGTAAAATTTGGGTTAAGTATTTGGTCATAGGCTCAATGTCATTTGCTGACCTTCACACTCCTCCAAAATTCCCATCTAATTTCTTATGCCAACCTGCAATATATTGAAACCACGATGGGGAAAGTCACAATGTAGGAGGGGTAACTGTACATAGATATATGGTATGTTTCTATCTATATCTACTTATACATCTCTACCTAGCTACACATCTATATCTATCTATCTATCTATCTATCTATCTATCTATCTATCTATCTATCTATCTATCTATCTATCTATCTACCTTTTCCCTTGAGTGAGAGAGGTAGAAGACTACTATGCCAGAATGTTATCTACACTGTCAGGCATGGTCTCTGTATCAGATGGTGTTATTTTTCTTTATCCCAAGGGAGGGTTCAATATGTAAGGGATTTGGAAATGATTGTTACATCAAGACTAAAAACATCAATAAAACATTTTTTAAAAGAAGCAAGGGTTAGGACAATTTCTGTACATTTTGATGCTAAATGGTTCATCAAATCAAATGCAAAATAATATGCAGATTTCCATCTGTTATTCAAATTAAAATCTTAGAAGAATTATGGATCTTAATACTGTCAGGAACCTCCAGAGTCTTCACTGCCTTCATTTAGCAGATGAGGCCAAAGAAAGGATGGGAGTCTACCAGGTTAAGTCAGGACTCAATCATAGATATTATATTTTTGGAAGGGTATCAACACAACAGAGTAGAGTAGCCAGGACCGAAAACCATTGCATACAAGGACTGGTTGACAATATTGGGGATGTTTAGTCTGGACAAGAGGAAACTTGGGGGTGGGGGAGGCCAAATAATAGCTTTATTTAAGTATTTGACTCCTGTGGAAGAGAGCTCAGATCTACTGGGTACCAAAAGAAAGAAATCGAAGCAAAGGTGGAAGTGGAAGAGAGGTAGATTTTGGCTTTAAAAAAGGAAAAAAGCTTCTTAGGTATCAGACCTGTTCAGAGCTAGAATGGGGAGCCTTGTGAAGTGGTGAGCAGTCTGTGATTGAATAGCTTCAGGAGAAAGCTGGAAGACCACTTCTTAAGGACACTGAGGGTAGATTTACTGTTCGTTTAGACCAGGCACCCGGTAAGGTCTGTCTCAAGTAGTTATTTTTGAGCCAAAGGCAAATTAACTTTTTGTAATTAACTGATAATGCTGTACTCAGGAGACCCAGGATTACAGATATGTTTATTAGGCTCAGAAAAAAAAATCACATCATTAGACTCAAAGCCTGAATCAGCTCGGAGCTATACCATCAGACTCCAAGTCTCACTCAGCTCCCCAGTTTTCCTCTCAGTCAAGGAGCCCAAAGGAGTGAGAGGCCACTAGAATATCCCATCCTACCACCTCAACCTGGGCATGATTCCCTCTGCTCTAATCCCATTCCTTCTTCCACAATGTCATTGACCCAGGCCATCCCAGACTATAGAGAAGCTCTTCCTCCTATAATCCCCACCCCCAGAGATACTCCTGGTATAATTCTTTGGCAGCTTTTCACGTACAGTTTCTTGATCTCTCTTCCTTTTGTGACCATTGGACAAATTAATCAACCTTCCTAAGCTTCAGTTTCTTGTTTGTAAAATGGGCATTATCTCACAAGATTGTTATAAAGTTCAGATGAGTTATCATATAGATAGTGGTTTTCCTTCTTTTAACCTGAGGCCTCCAGGCCAAACAAGGCCCTCTAGGTCCTCAAGTACGGCCATTTGACTGATTCCAAACTTCACAGAGCAAATCCCCTTAATAAAAGGATTTGTTCTGTACAACTTAGACTTAGTCAAAAAGCTACACGCAAAGACCTAGAAGGCCACATGTGGCCTCAAGGCTGCAGGTTCCCCATCCCTGAAATACGAGGTCTAGCTATACTTTTTTTTTTTTTGGTATTTCCACAGCATCTGGAGCAGTGTCTTACATACAGTAGACAGTGAATAAATGCACTTAGGAGCTATGTGAACTTTAGGAAGTTCCCCTCTGAGTCTCTGTTTCCATAGCTGAAAAATGGGGGTGAGGGTGGGGTGGGTAGACCTGATGATACCTAAGATCCCCTCCAGCCCTAAAATCTTAAAATCTTTAGGGCACAGTAGATAGTGGCAGACTGAAGTCAAGAAGACCTGAGTTCAAATCTAGCCTCAAGACACTTACTGCAAACTGTGTGGCCCAGGGAAGGTTACTTAATCTCCTATGACAAGAACACCTACCTCATGAGATTGTTGATGAGGAACAAATGAAATGCCATATGAAAAGCAATTTGCAAATGTTAAGGTGTTATGTAAGTGCTAGCTATCATTATTATTACTGTTGTTGCTGTTATCTAAAAATCTATGTTTTTTTACATTTTGACCTATCTAGATTCCACTTCTCAGGGAAGTATTCCTAATAAATGACAGCATTAGGGGAAGTACACTTGGCCCATAGCTCTAGAGTGAGCACAGGAATCAGAGAGATAAGCAGACTAGAGAACGTTTGAATGATTTTTCCAATTTGCAGAGCAAATGGTGATCACTCCACAGGGCAAATGGACCTAGTCTGGGCCAAGTAAAAAAAGACTTTAAAAGGTCCTGCTCTCAGAAAGCCTTCTAGCTAGTCAGAGAAGCAAGAGAAACAGGAATGAATGTATGTACAAATAATGACAATTACATGTCCCCCCCACCCCCATCCAAACCCTGGCCTATATGGAGGCCCATTTCTGCCTGCCTTCCTTCCTTCCTTCCTTGACTTCTGAAGTCCAAAGTGATCTCACCCTTCCCTGAATTTTTACAGGATTTATAGTCTATGTCACACAATCTGCCCTTAAACTATTAATAATATTGCATTCTCTAATGGTTTCTTTTTTACGGCTCTAGCACCAAGATGGGCACAGAGCAAACATCCATATGGAGGGAGAGGAGATTTAATAGCCGTAATTCTAATGCCTTCCCTCTGTTAATTATCTCCAATTTAACCCATATATATCTTGTTGGCACAGAGCTGATTGTCTCCCCCATTACGTTGTGAGTTCCTTGAGGTCAGAGACTGGTTTTGGAATTATTGTTTTCTTGCTTTTCTTTGGATCCCTGCTCTTAACAAAGTACCCATCACATATTAAGCTTACTTACTTAATATTAATAATCAATTATTTATTTAATAATATAAATAAATAAATATTAATAATTAAACTTAAAAATGCTTGTGGACTGATTTACTGTCAAAGTGTTTTATATATTGTCTCATTTGAATCTCACAATAATCCTCTGAGGTGGGTGCTATTGTTATGCCCACTTTACAGATAAAGAAACTGAGGCTTTTAGTGTGTTAAGTTACTTCCCTAGGGTCATTCAGTTATTAAGTAGAAGACCAACTCAGGTCTTCCAACTCCAAAATCATTATCCACTGAGACACCTAGCTCCCTCTAAAGATGTTAGCATGCTAAGTAAGTCAGGCCTGTGATAGCTAATTTTATTACTTTTAAATTAAACAAATTTTAGTTGATTAATTAAATTAATTGTATTTTAATTATATAATTAAATCATTTTAGTTAATTATATTTTAATTATTTTTTCAGGTGGCACAGTGGATAGAGCACTGTGCTTGGAATCAGGAAGACTCATCTTCATGAGTTCGAGTCTGGCCTCAGACACTTACTAGCTGTGTGACCTTGGGTAAGTCACTTAACCCTGTTTACCTCAGTTTTCTCATCTGTAAAATGAGCTGAAGAAGGAAATGGCAAACTATTCTAGTACCTTTGCAAAGAAAACCTCAAATAGAGTCACCAAGAGTCAGATCCGACTGAAACGACCAAATAATAACAAATTGTTTTTAATAATACACAAAAACACTTTAGAGTTTATAAGCCACCTACATATACACATATAATTCAACATAAGCCAAAACAACCTTATCATGTACGTAGTACAAGTATTATCCCCATTTTATAAGGGAGGAAATTAAGGCTCAAGTCAGTTAATCACATATCCAAGGTCATACATCTAGTAAGTGCTGGATCAAGGATATAGGTTTTCTGATCCTAAATTCAATGTGGAGGGGTTTCCTAACCTTAAATTATGCTGCTTACACATATGCATTATTAGAGGGTTAGAAGATAGCTTAATAGTGTATGTTCATTTTCCCCTAACCACCAAAAGAGACCTTTCTCTTTCTCCTTACCTTCTTCCTTCATCATTCCTACTTTCACCCCCATCTCACACTCTCCCTTTGTGACATTTCACATCTAGGCCAACAATGATGTCCAGTGAAGCGTTCTGGTTTTTTTTTTTCCTCCTTCAGGTTCGTTGGCCCATATTTAGACCAAGTGAGACCCCTGCGACCTCTTGTCTCTTCTAACAGAGAGACACCCTGTCTGGACAGCTCCCCCTCCCCTTGCTCGGTTTGTGTTTCTGAATGCAGGACTGGAGTGATTCACTGCAAAGGAAGCTGCCAGCTGCTGACCTCATCTCCCTCCCTCTGCCAAACCTTCCCAGGCCTACACATCTGACGTTTCCTATGTCCTTCAAGAGGCCTTTCCTGATTCCTCCAGGTGTTAGCTCTCCCCTCATCAGTCACTGTGTGTTTATTTTATCAATCAATCACCAAGCATTTCTAGCACCTCCCATGTCCCAGGCACTGCTAACGGCTGGGGATAGAACTATGAGGAATGAAGCAATCTCTGATCTCAAGGAGCTTACCTGCTGACAGCGGACATAACAAAGGTGCATCACATACAGAATAAATGTAAGAAGATACAAGATAGTTAAATACAGGCAGCTAGATGGAGCAATGGATAGAGCACTGGGCCTGGAGCCAAGAAGACTCATCTTTCTGAGTTCAAATCTGGCCTCAGATACTTGCTAGCTGTGACCTTGGGCAAGTCATTTAACCCTGTTTGCCTCAGTTTCCTCATCTGTAAAATGGGCTGCGAGAAGGAAATGGCAAACCACTCTAGCATCTTTGCCAAGAAAACCCCAAATGGGGTCACCAAGAGTCAGACACGACTGAAATGACTGAACAACATAAGTACAAGGTAGTCTGAGAGGAAGGGTCCTAGAAGATGAGAGGATCAGGACTAGCCTGATATAGAAAGGGATTCTTAAAAGAAGAGCAGGATTCTATGAGGCAGAGGTCAGGAGAGAGGACATTCTGGCATAGTGCATGATCCATGTAAAGACACAGAGTTGAGAAATGGAGTGTCATGTGTAAGTTATAGAGAGAAGATAATTGATAATAATAATAGCTAACATTTATATAGTACTTACTATGTACCAGGTACTATGCTAAGCACTTTACAATTATTATCCCATTTGATCCCTACAACAACCCTGGGAGGTAAGTGCTATTGTTATCATTATTGAACAGCTGAGGAAACTGAGGCAGACAGTGGTAAAGTGACTTGCCCAGGCTCACACAGCTGATAAGTGTCTGAGGTAGGATTTGAACTCAGCTCTTCCTTACTTAAGGCCCAGGGCTCCATCCAGTGCACACCAGCCTAGCTACACAATCAGCTTGACAGGATTGCAGAGTACAGAAGAGAGAGCAGTGTCCAATGCAGCTGGAAAGTTAGATTCTGGCAAGATGGTGAAGAGCTTTAAAACCAAACAGAGGTATTGCCGTTTTATCCCAGTGACAATAAGAGACCACGGGGATTGAATGAACATGGGCTGATTTGATCAGATCTGTGCTTAAGGGATCACTTTGGCAGCAGGGGTACAGAAAGCACCAGAGTGGAGGGAGACTGGAAACAGAGAAACTAATTAGCAGTCTGTTACAATAATATAGGTGAGAGGGAGGGAAACCTGAACTAGGGTATAAGCTGTGTGAGTGGAGGAGAGTCAGATACAAATGTCTTAAAGGTAGGAAGGCGAGATTTGCCCACTGATTAGCTATGTGTGGTGATGGACAGTGAGAAGTCATAGATCCATGAACTTGGATCCCTCCAGTAGAATGGAAGCTCCTTGAGGGCAGATGGTCTCACTTTTGTCTTTATATCTCAGGCCTAGAACAGTGTCTGATACCCAGTAGACACTTATGAAGTGCTTGTGGATGGATTGATGCCTGCCTGCCCTCAGCCCTTCTCTTTCCATTTCTCCCCCTTACCCCATCAAGTTTTTCCTGTCCTTGCTTTCCCCAGGTAGTCTGCATGTATGGAAAAGAAGCTTGTACTCACAGCTCAAGGATGAGGACCACATCTGTTCGGTTCTCATAGACATCATGAAGTTTGATGACATTGGGGTGCAGGATCTGCTGCAGAATGTGCACCTCCCTCTCAATCTCCTCCCGCTGTACCCCTCGACGGCTTGCCTGGCTCTGCCGTTTCTTGATGAATTTGGCAGCATACTCAGCCCCGGTGCTCTTCTCCCGGCATTTCTTCACTATGGCAAACTGGCCACTGCAGAAAGACAAATCCACACCACAAAGTGATGTACAATCACAACAGCAATAACAATAAAAATAACCAATGGCAATGAACATGTACAAAATCAGATTTTCTAAGTCATTTGAATAACGAAAAGAGGTTGTAATTCCAGCTGGGATACCCGCAACACCTTTATTACCATTAATATGCTTTCAAGTCAGAATTCAATAGGAACCTTATGAGACAGGGAAGGGCATCTATTTCTATTTACTCTCAATAAAAAATAAGAAAACTGAGGCCCAGAGAGTGTAAGGACGCCCAATGAGTTGGTTAATTGCTGAACCAGGGCTAGGTCCCAGGACTTTGCATTCCTAAACCAAGCTACCTCAAGACCAGAACAAAGCGAGAAGTTGACAAACCTAGTAATTACTGTAAGAGAATAATAGATTAAGAGTTGAAAGGGGCCAAAAAAAGTCATTTAGTGCAACGCCCTTTGTTTGATAGATGAGGAAATAGGCCAAAAAACCAAAGTGATTTATGAAGGTAGAGAGCTGTTTCAGGCTAGGTCATGAGTTGTGGGGCTTTGGTGGGACATCGTAACACGATGATGATACATGATGAAAAGGAGAAGAGGATCATGGTAAAACATTCTTCTACACTGAGTAGACATCTGTAGTCAGTGATTGGAAAGAAAATTACTTATGCTGGAAGCCCTGGGCTTCACAGGTGGACTGGCTAACCTCAAAAATGTCTTTCCTTCTGTTCTCTAGCATATGGCTACATCAGGAGAAGAGAGGCATCTGGGAAGACTTTCCCATTATCATTTTACAAGGAAGCAGAGAGGTAGAAAAAGTAGCTTTTGGACCTGTTACTCACTGGAAAGTGCCAAGGGGCTTTCGCTGCTGGGTATATGCTAGCCCTGTCAGAGACTGTTCTACCCTGTTCTTTCCCCATATTCCCACCAGTGCCCACAGAGCCCTTGGAGCTAGAGAGAATTAGAAAGGTGATGAAATCAGGCTTAGAAAATTTAATGCAGAACAACCAATACCTGCTGGTGCAGAAGGCACTACATTTGAAGTCAGAAGATGAGGGTTCACATTCTGACTTTGTACCTTAGTATTTAAGTTACTCCAGTAAAATCTCCTTATTCACTGTGTCTGTCTCTTTCTTCTGTCTGCTTCTCTCTCTCTCTCTGCCTCCCTCTCTGTCTGCCTGTCTGTCTCTCTCCATCTCCCTCTGTCTGTCCGTCTGTTTCTCTATCTCTGTCTCTCTCAGGTTCTTCATCTGTTAAATAAGCAGGCTAGGTGAGATAATCTCTAAGCACCCTAAATCCTATGGTCCTATGGTCCTATAAACCAGTCTTCTATGCCTTTTGTACACATTCATTTAAGGACAACAGAATGACCATTACTAGAAGGAGAAGTGGAAAATTGACTCTCCCCTCAGAAAGTCACTCCAGATTGAGAGCTCAAATCCAGAGGAAACCATAAGAACACCCCAGAGTCAGGAAGCAGCACAGGAACTAAAATCAATCAACAAATATTTACTGACCTCCTTTCCTGAGCTCATCAAAGTGCTAGGCATAGAATCAAATACAGATTCTGCCCTTGGAGTCAGGAAAACCTGAGTTTAAATCTTGCCAGACACTCATTAGCTGTGCCTCCCTGGGCAAGTCATTGGCCTCTACAAGTCTCAGTTTCCTCATCTGTAAAATGGGGATCACAATAAACACCTACCTCACAGCATTCTTATGAGATTCAAATGATACAATATTTGTAAAGGGCTTAGCTCAATGCCTAGCACATGGCAGGCACTATTATTATCATTCTTATTATTATTATCATTACATAAAGAGGCAATTAGGTAGCATAGTAGATAAAGTATTAGGCCTGGAGTTAGGAAGATCTAAATTCAGATCTAGCCTCAGATAATTTCTATCTTTGTGACCCTGAGCAGGTCACCTAACCTCAGTGTGCCTCAGTTTCCTCAATTGTAAAATGGAGATAAATCTGCATAACCTCCCAGGGTTGCTGTGAGAAGCAAATGAGATAATATTTGTAAAAGTGCTTAGCAGAATGCCTGGTAAATGGTAGGTGCTTAATAAATGCTTATATCCTTCTTTCCAAGTAGATCATTTTGCAAACCTTCCAGTGCTATATTAATGCTTTCTGTTATTGTTATTATTATATTACAGGCAGCTAAGTGGTATAGTGTGTAGAGTGCTGGACCTGGAGTCAGGAAGACTCCTCTTTCTGAGTTCATATCTGGCCTTAGATCCTAGCTGTTTGACCCTGGGCAAGTCACTTAACTCTGTTTGCCTCAGTTTCCTCATCTGTAAAATGAGCTACAGAAGGAAATGGCAAACCACTCCAGTGTCTTTGCCAAGAAAACTCCAGCTGGGTCATGAAGAGTCAAACATGACTGAACAACAATAAATTATTATTATTAATGTAGCACTTAAAGATTTGCAAAGTGCTATATTAATGTTAGCTATTATTATTACTGGAGGCAGCTAGGTGACTTAGTTGATAGAATGCTGGGACTGGAGTCAGGAAGACTCAAGTTCCAAATGCAGTCTCAGACACTTACTAGCTGTGTGACCCTGGGTAAATCACTTAACCTCGGTTAGGTTTGTCTTAATCTACTGGAGAAGGAAATGACAAACCACTCCAGTATCTTTCCCAAGAAAACCTCACAGACAGTACAACATGATTATTATTAAGGACAGAGGCATAAATATAAAATTGGAAAGACATAGTATAAATACATGAAAAGGGGGAACAAGGCAAGACAAAAATAGGGGTGATGTCATGACACAGTAGGAAATGGAAGCCCCATGAGTAAGGATTATAGATATTTAGAGAAGAGGAGAGATCCCTCAGGGCAGTACGGGGCTAGAGAGACTTCAATGAAAGAAACATTTAAACCATACATCAACCCTACCACTATTCTCAGTCAGGCCCAGCGCTGGCTTTAAACCATCCACTTTGGGATCTGACTCAGACCAAAGCCAAGCTGACCCATTTAGCCCCACTACTTCATCTCATCATCTCCAGATGCCTGAATCCCAGCATCCCCTCAAAGACTTCCACTTGGCATCACTTATTTCTGTATCTCTCCTGGTGACTAGCACAGGCTTCTGCCCTAGGATGGAGTTTAATAAATGTCAGGTGAACTAAATTAAATTGAATTACTTAAAAATGCTTCCTGTCAGGCCCTTCTGGTCAAACTAAGCCCCATTTATCATGTCCCAAACATCCCTTCCAACTGTGTGTGCTGCCAAAATCTCACTGATATTGCCAAAAAATCAGGATAGCCTTGCTTCCCCCCTCTCTCCTAATTTACTAATAAACAGTAAGCATGTCACATTTAAGTAGTGTTTTATACTTTTCATAGATCTTTTCTTTGAGCCTCACAATTATCCTGTGAGGCAGGGAGGGTTGACAGATGGGGAAAGTGAGGCTTAGTAAGGCACCGGTCCAAGCTAATTTGGGGCAGGGCCCAATTCCCCTACTATTAGTCCTATGCTCTGTCTTCTCCATCACTATTCCACAGACAAGCAAATTTGAACCCAAGTCAGGGACAGGAGCTAGGGAGAGCGGGGGAGAGAGTTTTATGAGAACAGGATCTCCACCCATAGACAGTTCAGGTCACCTTGATCCATTTTCCCCTTGTCTGTGTTAAAGGGGAGCAGTGACGTCCCTCTGACGCCGGACTTTTTAAAATTTCCCTTTAAGCTTCTAGAGGAGAGTGAATGTAGTTTGCATTTGCTGGCAGATTTTCTTGTTGTAGAGTAGCAGTTAAATGTGAGAGGTTAATGCTGGTCAGGCTGAGTGCTGGCGTCTTCCTATCACACTGAGAGGGAAGTATTTTAAGAGTGGATGACTAATAGAATACCAGACAGACCTGAGACTCATTTAGCATTCGCCTTCTGATGGGAGAGGAGTTTCACTAGAGACCCATCCCTGGCAAGAGCCCCAGCCTGGAACTCCTCCTTCTTGCTCCTGGCTCTCATTTAGATCCACTGTGAATAGGTGGTCACTGCAGGCTACAGGGCTCCAAGCAGGTCAGTCTCATCCTCACTGTCGCCTGTAATAATCCATGCTCAGGCTCGTTCCAACTGAGACTGATGCCCTAAGTGAGAACTTGGAAATCATCCCAAATTTTACTTCCTTTAAAAGCCCCGATCAGGTTTCACACCTCGTATTTATAGAGGGCTTTGAGGTTGCTATTGTTGTTGTTCTGTCTTTTCAGTCATGTCTGACGCTTCATGACCCCATTTTGGGGGTTTTCTCCACAAGATACTGGAGTAGTTTGCCATTTCCTTCTCTAGCTCATTTTTTACAGATGAGGAAACTGAGGCAAACAGGGTTAAGTGACTTGCCCAGGGTCACACAGCTAGTTACAGGTCTGAGGCCAGACTTGAACTCAGGAAGATGAGTCTTCCTGATTCCAAGCCCAGTGATCTATCCACTTTCAGGTTTACCAAGTGTTTTTTCCACATAACAAATCCTAGAAGTAAACAAATTATTATTCCCATTTTACAGATGAGAAAACTGAGGCCCAGAGAGGTGTCAGAATTTGAATCCAGGCCTTCTGACTCCAAATCCATCACTTTTCCACTCCATCAGATGACACTTATGAGGAATTCCTTCCAGTCCCCCAGTTTAGCCTTTTATTGTTCTCTGCTTCCTTACATTTCTTCTCAGCTAGACTATAAGCACCCTGAGGACAGGCACACTGCCTTAGGCTTATCTTTATTTTCCAATAGTGCAGGGCTTCTTTTAAGTCTCAGCTAAAGTTATGCTTTTTACAAATTAGCCTTTCCCAGTACTCTTCCATCTTAGCGCATTTCCTCTGAGATTATCTCATTTATCCTGCATAAATCTTTGTACATAGTTCTTTCTGCCAGGTGCAATGAAAAGAGTGCTGGTTCTGGAGTCAAGAAGACCTAAGTTCAAATCCAGCCTCAGACATTTACTGGCTGTGTGACCCTAGGTAAGTCACTTCACCCTGTCTGCCTCAGTTTCCTCACCTGTAAAATGACCAGGAGAAGGAAATGGCAAACCACTCCAGTATCTTTGCCAAGAAAACTCCAAGTGGAGTCACAAAGAGTCCCATACACCTGAAACAACTGAACAACAATACAGCTATTTGCAAGTCATGACCTCCATTTGACTGTGAGCTCCTTGAGAACACAGTTTTTCTCCCTTTCTGTGACCCCAGTGCTTAGCACAGTGATCTGCCCTGTGTGCTTAATCAATGCAAGCTGAATGCTAAAAGCTGCAGAGGCCACAGCTGGGGGGTCTGCAGGATCCCAAATCTGGACAGATAGGGAAGCTGGTGTTTTCCACAGCCGCCAAGGAGTCCTTAGCATCAGAAACTTTGGGGCTCTTCAATAGAGTTTGGGTAAAGAAACAAACTGAGAAAAGGGCTCCTTAAGATAAGTGGAGGTCACCAAAAGAATCTGCCATGGCCCAAACCTGTCCCTGAAACTTGCTAAAGACCCACTAACTAGAAAGTTATGGAATAGCCTATGGGAGAAATGGGTCAGCAAGGTGGTACAGTAGATAGAATACCGGACCTGGAATCAGGAAAACTCCATCTTCCTGGGTCCAAATCCAGCCTCAGACATTTACTATATCTGGGCGACCCTGGACAAGTCACTTAATCCTATCTGCCTCAGTTTCCTCATCTATAAAATGAGCTGGAGAAAGAAATGGCAAACCAGTCCAGTATGAAGAGTCGAATACAACTGAACAAAAGGGTGAAATAAGCTACAGAAACCATCCAAGCCCATTTGGAAAGCTTTATCAGGTCTCTTACCCCCGGGAAAACTATTAGGTCAACAAATACATATTAAGTACCTACTAAGTGCAATGCACTAGCATCAAGGGAAGCAGTGTGGGATAGTGGAAAGAGCACTTGACTTGGGAATCGGAAGACTTGAGTTCAAATCCTGCCTCAAGACACTTGCTAACTAAAGTGTGACCCTAGGAAAGTCCATTCACCATTCCCAGCCTCAATTTCCTCATATGTAAAATGGGGATTATTATTCCAATGAGATAGTGTATAGGAAGCATTTTGTAATCCTGAAAGGGTCATTTAAATGTTAGCTATTATGACGATGATGAGGCACCAAGATAAATAAGTCCTGGTGACTTCCCAGAAGAAGCCAACAAGCTAGGAAGGCAGACAAGGCACAGAAAAAGAACGTAATACAAATAAGCACAGACAAGTGCAAACAAATTGCTTGGATTTGGAAGAAGAGGAACCTGGATAGTAATCCTATCTCTATTACTTACTCCCTGTGTGGCCTCAGGAAAGTTACTCAACCTCTCTGAGCCCGTTTCCTCATCTGCAAAATAAGCCAGAAGGACGAGTTTGCCTCAGAGGTCCCTTCCAACTCTGGATCTAGGAGCTCAGAGATTACCAGAGAGCGGGGAGTGTCTTTGCCAAGCCCTTCCCTCTCCCCTCCAAGAGTACCCTTCTTAGCCAGGCCCAGTTTGTTCTGAAAAATTAAACTAATCCTATGACTGTTTTTAATTGCTTCTTCCCAGGAATGCAAGATTGAATGAGATTCTCATTTAAGAGAGAAAAGAGAAAACAACTGGAAGCCAGAACATTCCTAGAGAAGAATGCCAGATTATTAGCTTCCCAGATTGCAATCAGAGTCTAATAGCTGAGAGAGGCAATTAAATGATCACGGGCAGCATCAGCTTCCCTTGGTAAAGTATCTCCATGAAAATGTCATCCCTGTTTGTTCTGGCTTTCAAGTAAGTAATGCTAGAGCTTAGAACATTGTTGCCTCTGTCTTCATCAACACTGATTTTAAAAGTTAATAATTCCAGGTGAGGGAAGCTAGGTGGCGCAGTGGATAGGGCTCCGGGCCTTGGAGTCAAGAGGACCTGAGTTCAAATGTGACCTCAGACACTTGACACTTTCTAGCTGTGTGACCCTGGGCAAGTCACTTAACCCTGATTGCCTCACCAAATAAAGTAAAGTAAAATAAAATAAAATAACATAAATAATTTCAGGCAGATGCCTTTCATAATAGTGATAGGAATGGTATCTAGTGTGGATATGATTCTGTTAAAACATTCCCGGTCTCATTTGATCCTTCTAATCCCGAGAGTTATTATGTATTATCATCCCTTAGGATACATGTTGATCAGTCTTGTCCAACTCTTCATGACCCCGTGGACCACAGTGTTCACGGGGTTTTCTTGGCAAGGATACTGGAGTGGCTGGCCATTTCCTTCTCCAGTGGATTAAAGCAAATAGAGGTTAAGTGACTTGCCCAGGGTCACACAACCACTAAGTGAGACTGGATTTGAACGCATGTCTTCCCGACTCCAGGCCCAATGCTTTATTCACTGAGCCACCTCGCTGCCTCCAAAGCCCCTTCAAAGCTCAACTGGGATACCACCTTCCACATGAAGCCTTTTCTGATCTCTCCAGACACTGGTGCCTCCCCCCACCCCATTCCTGTAGCCTTATATTTATCTTACATATGTACATGTTGTCTTCCTAACAGAATGTGAACTTCTAAAGGCCCAAGACCATTCTGGCTCCATTATCTGAAGTGCCCAGCTCAGTGCCAGGCAGGAAGTGGGTACTTAAAGGCTTAGTAACTGACTGACATAGCAGCCCCTTAATGAAAGCTTATTGACTAACTGATCCCCATTTTACAGAAAAGGAAAGTCATGCTCAAAGATGTGCTTTGATTTGGCAGTGTTCACATAGCTGGGAAGTATGAGACTCTGGATTCAAATCCAGGTCTTTCCAAAGTCAGAGCTCTTTCCACTAATAACCTGCAGAAACTTCAAACACAGATCAATGCCCTTCAGGAAGCATCAATAAGCCTGCAGCATGTTACTCATATTCACCATTTTCCAAGGCTGCACAGTCATGTAGAAAGAACTCTGACCCTGGAATCAGTTGACCCAGAGTCTTACTCTTAGCTCTGCCACAAGCTAGCTGAGTGACTTCTACAATCTCCTCTGTGCCTCTTTTTCTTCATCTGTAATGCCCATAGATCAGTCTTTCTGGTAGGCATGTTGTAAAGATGAACAGAGGACAAGTGAACATGTTTGGCAAAGTATAAACTGTCATACAAAGGTGAGGCCAGGTGAAGTGACATTTCCAATGGTGGCAACTCTTTGCCTAACAGTGTATTTAAGAAGCCTCGTAGGAGAGAATAGTTAGTGTTACAGTCATTCCCCCCAAGCACTGAAATTACATACCGAACCATAGCTTATAACAATACAAGACATTCTCCCAGAATTACGTCATTAATACACACTTCTTCTTAAGCAGGGGCCTCTGTCTGATTCACTAACTCAACAAGAGTAGGAAAAATTTCATCTTGTCACCACTATGCTAGGCACTTGATGCCAAGTCTCTGCAGGCACCCAAGATATAGATCCTGGCTTGGGGAATGATTTCCAAGCAGGGTACCCTCCCACTTTACTCATCTGGCCCATGCTCTCCAAAGTTTGTTTTTTGTTTTGTTTTGTTTTGTTTTTTTCATCACTAAAGTCAGGACTTGCTCCATGGAGTACTTCACTGATAGAGGAAAGGATTGGCAGTAAGAAGATCAGGAATTACAGAATTCAGAACTGGAAGGAATTTTAGAGATCATCTGGTCCCATCCTCTCATTTTATTGATGAAGGAACTAAAATTCACATATGTTAAGTGACTTAGACAAAGTCATTCAAGTAGTAAGTACCAGAACCAGAATCTGAACTCGGGACCTCTGACTCCAAATCCAGTACTACTTTTGTTATGCTGAAGTTCTGAAGTTCTGGCCTCCATTCTGATACTTGTGTTAGGTATTTCATTGGAACTCTCTGGCTTTCAGTTTTCTTATCTGCCAAAAAAAAAAAAATCAAAATAATATCATACCACATCACACAAGAGTATTGAGGATAAAATGAGACATGGGAAAGGTTTCTGCAGAGTCTAAAGTATGTATAAATCTAAGTTATTATTAGCATATATTAGTCCATTCCACAGGGAGTTTCCCCAATCCAATGGAGATTTACCCCGCATGGCAGCAAGGTCCCTTTGGATAACTCTAGGGGATGGTGAGTCACAAAATGAGCATGTTTGTGCCTGGGCAGAAAGATGATAAGGAATCATGGTTCCACTGTGGTTGTTCAATCCATGACATAGGCTGCCCTGCTCAGATCCTAGAGGGGAAACTATGTCCTGGCCTTAGAACTGTCCCTCTCTTCCAGATTATAGGATGGGCACTGATGGGTGAAGACACCTCCAAGAGAAGTGATGCCCTCAAAACATTCAAGGCAAGCCTTCTTACTAGAGATTTACCAGGGCAACTGGGTGGCGCAATGAATAGAGCACTAGGCCTGGAGTCAGGAGGACTCACCTTCCCAAGTTCAAATCTGGTCTCAGGCACTTACTTGGCTGTGTAACTTTGGGCAAGTCGCTTAACTCTGTTTGCTTCAGTTTCCTCATCTATAACATGGCAAACATTCTAGTATCCATACCCATAAAATGAGGTCACGAAGAGTTGGACGTGACTAAAAATGACTGAACAAGAAGATTCATCCTCATCCCCTTCTACCTTGCTGCCACCACCCTAGATACAGGAATCAGAGAGAGCTGTGAACAAGCATGTTTGTTTATTAAAGGAGTTCCATCACCAACTACGAGGGATCATAGATCATAGACACAGAGCTAGAAGGCAAGTCAAAGATGGTGTTATCCAATCTCCTCATTTTATAGATGTGGAAATTGAGGCCTTGGGAGATAAAGTGTAGTTGGTGTCAGAGGCACAATCTGAGTCCAAGTCCTTCCCACTCCATGTCCCCTTTTCATCTTCTTTGTCTATTTATCCCTAGTGTATAAGGTTTCCCTGTTATAAAACTGTAGTTAATGTATATGCTGTTTTACTGCTTCTTTCTTCGTTACTTTATACAAGTTTTTCTAATGGACATTACAAAAGTACTACCTGAATATATACATGCTTTAAGGAATTTTAAGTGTAACCTACGACATACTCTTTCTTAGAATAGAGGATCCTTAACTTTTGTTGTACCATGGACTCCCCTGGCAGTCTAAAGAAGCCTATGGAGCCCCTTCTAAGAATGATAGTTCTAAATGTATAAAATTAAACACATAGGAATAAAAAAGAAATCAATTATACTGAAACATAGTCATCATAATAATTTTTTAAAGTTCATAAACCCTAAAGTAAGAATTCTTGTCTTGGAAGCTTCCAGAACCATGAGGCATCATCATGTTAACTCACGGCTTGATATTGATGCTGGGGCATTTCACACAAAATTTGTCTACAAGTTGCAATAATATAGGCAGAAATGGAAGTTAGCCACTAAAAATACCACATAAAACCTGTTTTCTCAAGTCATTTAATTCATTCCCTACCTGACCAAGAATTCTCACAATATCTCCAAAAACAAGAACACAAAAACCAGTTTACATAAGGAGACCACAAAGTCCTACCATTTATCATATGGTCTTGAAAACACCCAAATTACATCTTTGTCTAGACTGTATTCTTTTCAGTCACAGATGGATCCTTTGTGCCAGGTATCTAATGGAGCTGGAAATCAACTGGCTTCTGAACACTCTTAGCAACTGTATTTCTCTACGGGAATAAAGGGGCACGCCTCCCCATACCTCTCCCGTAATAGTATGTTCTACAAAGATGAAATTTGTTAGGACAATAGGTACAAAAATATTTATTGTAGCTCTTTTTGTGGTGGCAAAGAATTGGAAATTGAAGGGATGCCCATCAAGTTGTGCTTTATGATTGCAATGGAATGCTATTGTGCTATAAGAAATGATGAGCAAGCTATAAATATTTTTATAAATATGGGTCCTTTTCCTTTTTCTTTGATCTCTTTGGGATACAGACCTAGTAGTGATGTTGCTGGGTCAAAAAGTATGTACAAAGAGTATGCCCTTTGGGCAGAGTTCTAAATTGTTCTCCAGAATGGCTGGACCAGTTCAAAACTCCCCTATATTTCCACATCCCCTCCAGCATTTGTCATTTTCCTTTTCTGTCACATTAGCTAATCTGATAAGTGAGGTGGTACCGCAGAATTGTCTTAATTTGCATTTCTCTAATCAGTAGTGATTTAGAGAATTTTTTCATCTGACAATTTATGGCTTTGATTTCTTCTGAAAACTGCCTGTTTATATCCTTTGACCATTTACCAATTGGGGAATGGAGGGAGGAATTTAAGGGTGAAGAGAAGAGAACTTATGGAAACAGGGTTTCCTTACAATAGCTTAAGCAAAAGTAACTTAAGAAACACTAATATCTTTAAAAAGAGATGAATTTTTTAAAAATCCCAAGTCAGAAAGAGAAAGCCATATTAGAGATAAGGATAAAAATATAAAACCAACTCTTATAACTTTACATGTGAATGGACTAAATAATCCAATAAAACAAAGGAGTTACAAACTGAATGAGAAAACAAAACCCCCAAATCTGTTGCTTATCAGTTTTGTTAAGAGTTTTTTTTCCCTCTTCATTCTTTTTTTTCCTTAAAAAAATAGTCTTTTATATGGAGTGGCTCTCATGAAAGCAGAGATTAGACTAAATTAGTTAATGTAATAACAAATTATATCAATAAAATTTTTAAAAGAAATGATGAGCAGGATGGTTTCAGAAAAACCTGGAAAGACTTACGTGAACTGATACAAAGTGAAATGAGCAGAGCCAGGAGATCACTGTACACAGTAATAACAATATTGTAACAATGATCAATTGTGCATGACTTAGCTGTTCTCAGCAATACAAAGATACAAGATGATTCTGGCGGACTAATGAAGAAAAATGCTATCCACCTCCAGCAAAAGAACTGACAGAGTTTGAATGTAGATCAAAGCATATTTTTTAAACTTTATTTTTCTTGGTTTTTTCTTTTTCTTTTTTTTGGTCTGTATTCTCTTTTGCAACATGGCTAACCTGGAAATATGTTTTTCATGACTTCCAATGTATTATCTATATCAACATGTTTGCCTTCTCAAGAGGAGGGAGGGAGGGAATTTGGAACTCAAAAATTATAACAAATGAAGGTTAAAAATTGTTTTTACATATAATTGAGAAAAAAATAAAATAAAAACATTCTTTAAAAAAAGAAAAAGAAATTTGTTAGGACTAACAGCTTTTATTTATTTTTATTTTTTGGCTAGGCAATGGGGTTAAGTGACTTGCCCAGGGTCACATAGCTAGTAAGTGTTATGTGTCTGAGGCCGGATTTGAAATCAGGTCCTCATGAATCCAGGGCCGATGGTCTATTCACTGTACCACCTAACTGCCCCCGACTAACAGCTTTAAAGAAAAAAGGAGGATAGGAGACATTTCAGAAGTACCAGTAGCCAAAACTGATGGGAACAGAGAGGAGAAAAGAGAAAGGGTATTGCTACAGTCAGATCAGCTCTATCTACAGCCTGTGAATGTTTAAAGGCCAATTATAGGCATGTGAGTATTGGGTCTTTTTTTTTTTAGTGGTAAATCCTTTCTGTTTCACCATGATCAACCCACCCTCCCCCCCAATTCAGTTCAAGTCAACAAACATTTATTAAGCCCCTACTATGTAGAAGGCACTGTGATAGATTCTAAGAATGCAAAGACAAAGAAAAGAAACAAGTCCTCCCCTTAGGAAGCTTACATTCTACTCTGGATACCCAACACTTACACCAATAAAAGTCTTCCCTGCCTGCAACGAGGCCACTTCTCTTCACCTGAAAATGTTACGCAACCTTTCTCCTAGCTCAGTTCACCCAAGTTTAGCCCATCTCAAGTGCGTCACCTTCACGTTAGTGGCAGCAGACAAGTCTCATAACTCTCAGAAGCTCACAGCCCAGGGACCAGCCAGCTATGAAACACAAATACTACATGGTCCTTCTTCCAGCTGCTAGTGTAACTGACAGAACTAGATGGGATAGAAACACACATCTGGGCCAAGCAGCTGTCCCTGTTTCAGGTCCGGATGAAAGAGTAACAGAGGAAGAAAGTCACCTCCAACTTTTCCAGGTCCTATCTTCTTGCGCACGTTCAGATTGCTGATTTTCCTGATTCAACAAGTCAAGCAACAAGCATTTCTTTATTAATCACCAACTGTGTACCAGGCACTGCACTGGGCAGAGATACAAAGACAAAAATCAAACAATTCTCAACTTCAAGGGACTTGGTTAGTTGACTGATTGTTGTCCTTTGCTCTCGAAGAGGACCAAAATGACATCACTACGATAGAGTCAAGGACTTACATTCTATGGGAAGAAAACAATATGTTCAAATATAAGTAAAAGCCAGATATATTCAAAATAGGGCATCAAGGTGGGACAGAGGATTGGGTGGCAGGCCAGTAGTCAGGAAGACCTCAATTAAAATCTGGCCTCAGACACTTAACTTGTATGACCCTGGGCAAGTCACAACTCTTGTTTGCCTCAGTTCCTCATCTATAAAATGGAGACACACTAGAGAAGGAAATGGCAAACCACTCCAATGTCTTTGCCAAGAAAACCCCATGGACTTGTATGTGGCGGTCACATAGAGTCAAATATGACTGAACAACAACAAATTCAAAATAGAAACAAGTAGCTGGAAGGAAGAGGAAGACTCACTGGGGGAGACTGAGAAAGGTCCAAGCCTAGGTCTGCAGTAAGCTAGGGGGTCTGAGAGTGGAGTTGAGGGAGTATATTCAAATACATACAAAATAAATAAAAGATAATTTGGAAAGGTAAGGCATTAACAGCTGGGGGGGGGAATCAGAAAAGTAGAAGGTGATGCTCAAGCTGAGTTTTGAAGGAAACAAAGGATTCTAAGAGTCCCCCAAAAGGGTCTCCACCATGGTAACATTCCACAGCCTTTCAGCATGTTGGTCTTCAGTGATTAACTTTAATTCAAGGTTTCACCTTTCACCACTACCCCCACTGCCTAAATGACAGTGGATTAGGAACTTCCTTACTAGCTGTGGGATCCTGGGCAAGTCACTCAACCCTGTTCACCTCAGTTCCTCATCTGTAAAATGAGCTGGAGAAGGAAATGGCAAACCACTCTAGTATCTTTGCCAAGAAAACCCCAACTGGGGTCATGAAGAGTTGGATGTGACTGAAATGACTGAGCAACAACACGGAACTTCCTTGTCTGCCTGGGACTCCAGAGCAGAGGCTGAAGTATAATTGCCTGGTAGGCTAGAGGTAGCCTCGTGTTTCCCTGAGGAAGATAATGAGACCTTGCTTACCAGTAGGATGTAAACTGCCCTCAGATAGACTGTTCATTTTTGTTATTTGTGCCCAGACTTGGAAGTAGAACATTTATTAAGGGCTCAGTCGTTTCAGTCGTGTCTGATTCTTCATGATGCCACGTGGGGTTTTCTTGGCAAAGATACTAGAGTGGTGGTTTGCCATTTCCTTCTCCGGCTCATTTTACAAATAAGGAAACTAAGGCAAACAGGATTAAGGGATTTTCCCAGGGTCACACAGCTTGTAAGCATCTAAAGCTAGATGTGAACTCAGGAAGATGAGTCTTCCTAACTCCAGGCCCAGCGCTCTATGCATTGCACCACCAAGCTGCCCAAGAGCTTGCCTTGGGCCAAGCACTATCCGGGCTAGGTGCTAGGAGGAAAATACAAGCAAGCAAGACTACGCTCTCACCGAGTTTGCTTTTTTTTCTTTTCTTTTTTTCTTTTCAGGCAGGCAACTGGGGTTAAGTGACTTGTCCCAGGTCACACAGCTAGTAAGTGTTATGTGTCTGAGGCTACATTTGAACTCAGGTCTTTCTGAGTCCAGGACAGAGCTTACTTTCTAAGGAGAGAAAACATATAAAAGAGAGCTGGAAAGGACAGGAAGGTTAACAGCTGAAGCATGGGATCCAGATGGCCTGGAGGCCTGGTTCCAGGCAACACAAGGCCAAAGCTCACCTACAACAGCCAGGCTCTCCAGTTATGGAGCTAAGAGCTTCTATTTATTTATTTGCTTCTTTGTTTAATTCATTTAAATGTTTTAGAATTTATTTATTTTGCTGTGAAGCAGGAGGATGAAGATCATTGCTGGAGCAGAGGTAGCACGGTGAGAAGATGACTGTTTCACAGCCGCATAGGCTCTTCATAAATGCCTATTAATTGATTGTCTGTTAGGGTTCATAGGTAGTTATGAAGTCTATATATTGAAAGGAAGTTACTATGGCTCAAACTCATCTCTTCCCTCCCTCTCCTTCACTACTTTGTATTCTGTTAGTTG
The DNA here is from genome assembly GCF_003287225.1 of Phascolarctos cinereus. Taxonomy (NCBI): domain Eukaryota; kingdom Metazoa; phylum Chordata; class Mammalia; order Diprotodontia; family Phascolarctidae; genus Phascolarctos; species Phascolarctos cinereus. Next base: position 143,234,603 of record NW_027555736.1, read on the forward strand.
CCAGTCTTGTCAATTCTATATCCTCTATCTCACCCATCTATCCCATTCTCTCCATTCCCATGGCCATATCCTAGTTCAGGCCTCTATCTCCCTGCCTGGACCATGGCAGTAGCCTCCTAATTGAGCTCCATGCTTCCAGTCTCTTCTCTCTATACTTCACACTGTTGCCAAAACAGTCTTCCTAAGACAAAGATACGAGTATGTCAGTTTAAAAACAAAAACCCTTAGTGATTCCCTATCGCCTCTAGGAAAAAATAAGATAATAGATTCAGAGCTAGAAAGAACCTTAGAAGTCATCTCTACCACCCTCTTATTTTACAGATGAGGAAACTGAGTCTTAGAGAGGTAAAGTGATTTGCCCAAGATCATATAGGTAGTAAAGAGCAGAGGATTTGAAACTCCAGAGCCTCCCTCCTCTTTCCACTATGCCAGTTTCTCAGCTTGGCATTTAAAAGGCCTTCCCCATTTGGCTCTGCTTTACCTTTCCAGACTTATTCACTTCATTCTGGCCAAATTGGGTTACTTGCTGTTCCCTGAACTCAGCAAGCCCATCTCCTGCCTACATGCCTTTGCATACGTAGTACTTCATGCCTGGACCACCATCTCTCCTCACTTCCCTCTGCCTCTTAGAACCCCTACCTTCCTTCAAGTGTAAGCTCAGAGTCTACCTCCTATAATAAGCCTCTTCTAATCCTCTTAGTTATTATAGTTATTAGTGCTCCTTTCCCTTCAAATTATATCTACTAATCTTTTTATATGTCGTATACTCTAAGTAGAGTAGAAACTCCTTGAAGGCAGGTATTGTTTCTCATAGTTGTCTTTGTATCCCCAGTGCCCAACACAGAGCCCGGCACATAATAGGTGCTTTAAAAAGCTTGGTGATTTATTAATTTATTGATTAATTTTATTGATTATCAATAATAATTAAATATTAATAAATTATTTATTTGTTGTATTATATATTGATTAATAAATGCTTGTTGAAGCGACCACATTCTAGCCATATCTGTTATAACAGTTTTTCCCCTAATGGGAGGGGGAGGAAATGTTTATTAATTGAATTTTTTTAAAAGATACTGTTGCTAGACCTTAAGCTCCTTGTAGGCAGGAAGGGGAAGGGAATAAGCATTTATTAAGTGCCTACTATGTGCCAGGAACTGTGTTTGAGCCTCACAACAACCTTGTGAGGTAAGTGCTATTACTATCCCCATTTTACAGTGAAGGAAGTTATGGCAAGCAGAGGTTAACTAGCCCTGGGTCACACAGTAAGTAACCAAGGTTGAATTTGAACTCAGGTCTTTCTCACTCCAGGCCTAACATTCTATCCACTGTACCACCTGCCTCTATGTGGCCTTTCAGAACTGTCTTATGTAAACTTTGCACCTTCTTCTGCTTCCTGAACACAAAAAAAACATAATAAAATATTTCTGGAGCTAATTTGCAACTTATAATTGACTTGAATCGAATGGCTTCTGTTTGGTCTACAGTCTGAACCCAATTCTTGAAGTTGGGTTCTCTCTGACCTAATCTCCTCTTGGTCAGCACCCATCATTAGACAGTGGGTTGCCCAAATAGGAGAACTTCCTAACAGCTTTCAGCTATGATAGCAATGAAAAGCAAGTCTTAGGCGAGCTATAAGATTTCCTTGGTACACGACTTGGATTGTCTTCAGGCTCCCTGTCGGTTCATCAGCTCCGCCCACAGAGAATGGCGTGCATTTTCAGGGCAGTCAGCCACACCCAGCAATTACTGGACACCTGTCTCCAAGGCTTTCTAATGATGCTCATAGCCTAGCAAGTTGAAAGTTTCTCAAGCATTTGGAATGTGTGCTAATACCAGCTCCTCTACAAGTCCCATGTTAGGTTTTCCACTCTTGATTTCCTAGAAGAGGTTGAGTCAGACTAGATATCTACCTCTCTACAAGGCCAAATAGGGAATACATTGGGCAAGGATGCCTACCATCCACTCTGACCTAATCAACTAGGCTGGAAGAGCCTGGTGAACTTTTCAAGGTGACCAAACTTATTTAGGAACTACCAGAGATGGAGCTGCTAATGTTAAATGGTTTTGTATAGTCTAAAAATATAGTGTTGGTCTAACTCTATGAGCAAATTACTGGACAACTGCACTCATTTCACACGTTAGCAAGATTATGCTTAAGATTCTGCAAGCTAAGTTTCGGCATTATGTGAACCTAGAATCACCAAAATTTCCGGCTGGTTTTCAAAGAGGCAGAAGAACTAGACACCAAATTGCCAACATTTTCTGGATTATGGAGAAAGCAAGGGAGTTCCATAAAAACACCTACTTTTGCTTGATTGACTACACTTTATGTATATCTAAGATTGTTGGTTAGAACTTAAAATGGGACTGATTACTTTAAGATTGGAAAAGGAATAAAACAAGGCTATATATTATCACCTTATTTATTTAACTTATATGCAGAGCACCTCATTCAAAATGCCAGGCTGGATGAATCAAAAGCTGAAATTAAAGTTGCCAGAAGAAGTACCAGCAATCTTAGATATATAGATGATACTGTTCTGAGGGCAGAAAGTGAAGAAGAATTTAAAAGCCTCTTGATGAGGGTGAAAGAGGAAAGTACAAAAGCTGGCTTGAAGCTTAACATAAAAAAATAAAAAACAAACGAAAAAACACCCTAAGATCTTGGCAATTGGTCCCATCACTTCCTGGCAAATAGAGGGAGAAGAAATGGAAGCAGTGTCGGATTTTATATTCTTGGGCCCAAACACCACTGCAGACGGTGACTAAAATAAAAGGATGCTTAGAGGTTTGCTCCTTGGAAGGAAAGCTATGCCAAATCCAGACAGCACAATAAAAGGCAGAGACATCACCTTGCTGACAAAGATCCATATAGTCAAAGCTATAGTTCTTGTAGCAATGTGTAGCTATGAGAGTTGGATTGTAAAGAAAGCTGAGTGGTGCAGAATCAAAGCTTTAGAATTGTGGCACTGGAGAACCTTTTTTTTTTCGAGGGGGGAGGGGTAGGTAATGGGGTTAAGTAACTTGCTGGTGTCAAATATCTGCAGCCAGATTTGAACTCAGCTCCTCCTGACTCCAGGGCTGGCGCTCAATCTACTGTGACACCTAGCTGCCCCATGCCGCAGGACTTTTGAGAATCCCTTGGACAGCAAGGAGATCAAATTAGTCAATACTTAGAGAAATTCAGGATCTGAATTACCTGAACATTATCAGAATTAAATACTTAAAGAAAGTAATTCAGACTAATCACTGGAAGGTCAAATACTGAAGCTGAGGTTTAAATACCAGTCTGGCCACATAATGAAAAGACAGGGCTCATTGGAAAAGACCCTGATGTCGGGAAAGAGCAAAGGCAAAAGTAAAAGAGGACAGCACAGGATGAGATAATGTCATGGAAGCACTGATCATAAACCTGGACAGATCTGGGGAGATAGTGGAGGATAGAGGGGCCTGACATGCTAAAGTCCATCAGGTCATGTAGAGCTGAACATAACTGAAGAACAGATGCACACAGATACATTCTGGCTGACCTCAGGCCAAAGCTGTGAAACAGCCAGCCTGTTTTTGCTTCTTCAGTCAAAATTCCTCCCTTTGAACCCTCACCTCTCCCATGTCCACCCAGAGTACTCCATTCTCTTTCTGTCTCTCTCTCTCCCTCTCTCCCTCTCTCCCCTCTTGTTGCTCTTCCACTTCCCTCCCATCCTGCCTAGACTTCAGATGTTTCATTTACTATCTTCCTTCAAGTATTACCCCTTACTAGAAAACTTGCTTTTAATCCATGACAAAACCTTCTAAAAGGATCCAACTTTAATCGTGGGATTTTGGGCAACAGCAGGTAGGATGAGGATATTTTGCACACAATGGTTAAGTTTCTGAAATTGATTCAATTCAATCCAGTCCAACAAACATTTATCAGATGTCTACCAAGTGCATGGCATTGTGCTAAATAATAGTAATACAAAAACAAAACAAAATGAAACAGTCCCTGCTTATTTTGATGGAAAGAATATATCATGTGACCAATTTAGGAAATAAAAAGTACTTTGAGAAGGATTATGCTAACAGCTGGGTAATGGATGAAATCAAAGAAGGCTTCACCAAGGAGGTGGCTCCTGAGTTAAGCATCAAAGGAAGATAAAGCTTCAGAGAGATCAGATGAGATGAGGAGGGTACATTTCAGGCTGAAGGAGATACCCAGAAGTGAGAGATAGAATGTGAAGTTTAGAGAAAAGATAGTAATATAGTTTGGAAAGAGAGTCATGTGAAATGGGAACTGAAGCCAGATTATGGCAGGTCTTAAATGTCAGGCTGAAGAGTTTGAATTTTATCCTGGAGGCAATAGTGAACCATTGACAGTTTTTGAGCAGGGGAGTGCCAGAGTCAAACCTATATGTAGGAAGACTATTTTAAATCATTGAAGTTTTCAGTGAGAGACCACTTGACAGGCTCTTATACTAGACTCCAGTAGTGGCTGGGTAAAACAGGATGGATATAAGAAATGAATGAATGAATGAAGAACTTATTAAGTGTTTACTATATGCAAAGCACTGGGGACACAATAGAAAAATAATCCAGTCTCTGCTCTCAGGCAGCTCACATTCTAATTGGGGAGAAACCAGAGATGTTGCAGAGATAAAATCAGAAAAATTTGGCACCTGATTGGATAATGGGGTAAGGGAGAGGGAAAGTCAAGGTTGCTTCCGAGGTCACAAACCTCAGTTAACTGGGAGGATGCTCTCATTTGAAATTAGGAAGTTTGGACAGAAGATAATCAGTTCTGGTTTTAGACATGCTGTATTTATGCCACTAATAATTATAGGAGTTTACAATCACAGCACTTTAAAATCTGCAAGTTTCTTTTTATGTATAATCTCATTTAATCCTTACACTAGCCCTGTGAGGTAGGAGACATTATTACTTCCAGTTTACAAATGAAGAAACTAAGGCAGACAGAGGTTAAGTGACTTGCCCACGACAACATAGCTCAGAGGTGTCTGAGGTGGGATTCAAACCTAGGTCTTCTTGACTCCAAGTCTGCTGTTCCATCCCCTATGCAAGACTAGTTCTCTCATTAATAAGAAGTCACATTTATTTGAATGTTTGTTTTCTTTATAACAACTCTATACAAAGGGACAGGACAAGTATTATTATCCCATTTTACAGAAAAAGAAACAGGGTCTGAGAAATTACAAATTATTATAAGTTCAGTCACACATGAAGCCAGATCTTCCAACTACAAGCTCAGTACTATTTGCATTCAACCACATTGGTGATAGGTCACCTAGTCTACCTATCTACTTACTTCCCACCTATAAGAGGCCTATAATGTAACCAATACCTTGTTCCATTGTGCATTGTAATGAAAGAGGGCAGTGTTACAGATATTTTCCAATTCACTAATTGGGGTACCAGGGTAAACTATTCAAGACTGAGAAATATTCCAAAAAAGGAAGATACCTCAATGATGTTCCTTGTATTACTTCCCCTACAGTGGTCAGGGAGATTCCTCCCATCCCATAGCAGAACAATAGACTATGATTCCTTTGGAATTACCCTCCACATTTCCAGAACCACAAAGTAGAAATGGGAATGACATTGAATAACTTTCCACCAAGGCCTCCCAGGTGTTGGGCTAGGCAAGTGGGGGAATGGAATTTTTTGCCAAAATGTCCCAAAGGAATCCTGTAGAGACAGCCGCTCAAATCTATACACATCAGGACCAATTCTAAGCAAAGGAGTATTGCTCTGCATTGGCATCCACAGGGTGAGGGTGGGAGGAAGCTACCACCCAGTCCCCGTGCAGAAGGTAGTACCTGGGGGCAGCTAGGTGGCGCAGTGGATAGAGCACAGGCTCTGGATTCAGGAGGACCTGAGTTCAAATCCAGACTCGGACACATAACACTTACTAGCTGTTGTGACCCTGGGCAAGTTATTTAACCCCACTGCCTAGCCAAAAAAAAAGAAGGTAGTACCCAAGCTCTGAATACCCCTTTCCTTGATCAATAGACCAACCAAGTTAATTAGCCAGTAATCCCTTCTATTCCTTAATAACATCAGTTACAGGTGATGCAGTGGATAAAGCATTAGGCCTGGAGTCAGGAAGACTTGATAAGTTCTTGAAAAATGATGTCTAGGCTCACTTTTATGAACATGGCTTTCAGGTGGTCCAATCATTCTTAAGTTATCTCTTCTGGATCTATTTTCCAAGTCAGTTGTTTTTTCAGTGAGATAGCTCATATCTTCTTCTGTGTTTTCATTCTTTTGATTTTGTCTTATTGTTTCTTGATGTCTCATAAAGTCATTAGTTTCCACTCGCCCAGTTCTCATTTTTAAGGAATTACTATCTTCAGTGAACTTTTGTTCCTCTTTTTCCATTTGACCAATTCTGCTTTTTAAGAAGTTTTTTTCTTGACAAACTGCTCCAATGTTTCTGCCAAGAAAACCCCAAACGGAGTCACAAAGAACTGGACGTGACTGAAACAACACAGCAACAACTCACTGCTTGGAGAATGGCTAAAATAAATGGCAGTGTTATCAATGTTCTGAAATATTACTGTTCTGTGTAAAAGGACACATTTGAGGAATTCAAAGACACGTGAGATTGCCTTTCACCTACTCTGTCTGTATCTTATATAGGTGTAGTCACTGAAATACTGTCTTCCTATTAGTGTGGACGTTCCTCGAGGGCAACGCCCTTATTTTTGCCTTTCTTTGTCCCCCTATTGGTTAAGCTTAGTGCCTTTAGCATAGCACTTAATAAATAGATGCTTGTTTTAAAAAAACAAAAGTTTTTTTCTTCAGTGAATTTTTGTATCTTTTACCATTAGGCCAATTCTGTTTTCTAAGGTCTTATTTTCTTCAGTATTGTTTGTGTCTGTTTTACCAAGCTACTTCTCTTTCACGATTTCCTTGTATCACTTTCATTTTTTTCTCAATTTTTCCTCTACCACTCATCTCTTTCTTTAATGTAATCTAATTTCTTTAATTCTTAATTATTGAACTGGGTCCAATTGGGATATTTCTTTGAGGCTTTGCTTGTAGCTATTTTCATGCTGTTGCCATCTGACTTTATGTTTTGGTCTTCCCTGCCACCATAGTAGCTTTTTATGGTCATGTTCCTTTTGGTTGTTGTTGTCTGCTCATTTTTCCAGCCTATTTCTTGACTTTAAATGTTATGTCAAAGTTGGGCTCTGCTCACCTGGGGGTAGGAAGGCACTGTGCCAAGCTTCAAGTTTTTCATGCTGCTGTTTTCAGAGCTAGTTCTGGGGGTCTGCAAGTTTTCAGTGCTTCCAAAGTGTTTATGTTTAAATGATAAATAAGTGGAATAATTAGTCAGTAAGTCTGAGAGAAGTACTTCTTAACCTGAGGTCTGAGAACTTAAAAAACATTTTTTTATTAGCTCTATTTAAATATAACTGATTTCCTTTCAAATCTCATGTATTTTATTTTGTACATTTACAAAATTTATTTGGAAAAGGGGACCAGGCTTCACCGGGCTGCCAGAAAGATCCCATGTCACACACACACACAAACACACACACACACACACACACACACACACACACACACATGTTAAAAAGCCCTTCTCTAGTGGAAGAGTTCAGAAGATGGGAAAAAGAGTTCTGAAGCTAGGATTCTGAGCTGGAGGCTGAAGGAGGGGAAGAATTCATACAGACAGAGAGGAGACAAAGAGAACAGTAACTCAGCAGCAGTTGCAGCTGAGTCATATTAACTCTCTGACCTTGGTACAGTCATTTCGCCTCTGGAGGCCCCAGTTTTCTTACCTATTAAATGAGGGAGTTGGACCACATGACTTCGAAGGCCACTTCCAGCTCTAAATCTATACAGTCCTAACAACAATACAGGAAGGGAATGCTGAACTCAAAAGTCATAATACCTGAGGATGAATCTCAGCTCTGGTCACTTACCTTAGTGACCTTGCATCTCACTGGGCCTCAAGTTTTCTCATCTGTAAAATGAGGTAATCAGGCTAAATGAGCTCCAGATCTGTGATCCTATGTGAACCCATGGACATTGCCCTGGGTCTTTCCCAAAGCATTGCCCAGACACACCTACTCAATTCTCCTGCCCACTTCTCTGGCTCACCCATGGACTTCTAGAGGAAGTCAATTAGGAAGATGAACTTCACCTTTCTTCATTTCTCCCTTGTGAGGCTGGAGGGAAGTGGAGGGGAAAAGGAAAGCAGACTAGGTTGTTTATTATGTTTAACAAGGTTAACCTCCACTTCCTACTGAGGGACAGTTCCTGATCAGATGTACACTGGCTAAAAATAGAAGTCGTTTCTAAACAGTTATGCCTGCTATCTTGGCCAGCTGGTTCATACAGTCCAAATGCACAGGGGGCTACCCAGGGCAAGCATCCCTACAACGCCAGGAAGTTGGGCCAGCAATAGCTACAGTGTTTTCCTAAGTAATATTCAAAATAAACATTAGCAGTGAGCTAGAAGCCTGGATGGAAAACAACCAAACAAGAGGCCCATCCACACACAAATGCTCTCTTTCCACCTTCAAGTGTGGGTGTCTCCTACCCAACGCTTTGTCTTCAGCCTTTCCCCTTCTATATTCTCCTTCCCTTGGAGATATCATTCACTCTCATGCCTTTTGGCACCGTGGATAGAGTACCTGGCTTAGAGTCAGGTCTTCCTGAGTTCAAATCTGGCCTCAGACACTTACTAGCTATGTGACCCTGGGCAAGTTGCTTCACCCTGTTCCTCAGTTTCCCCATGTGTCAAATTAGCTGGAGAAGGAAATGGCAAACCAGTCCACTTTCTTTGCCAAGAAAACCTCAAATGGAGCCATGAAGAGTCAGACACAACTGAAATGACTGAATAATAACATGTCTTTATCACCCCCATGCAAATGATTCCCAAATCCAACCTCAGTTTCTCCTCCAAGCTCCAGTTTAGCATTTTTAACTGCTCCCTAGAAACTACCTACATAGATTTAGGATCCTTAATTTAAATCAGATGAGACCTCACTGGAGAGGCCATTTGGTCCAACTCCATCATTTTATAGATAAAACTGAGGCTTGGGGAAGGTAAATGATTTGCCCAAGGTCACACAAATAGTAAGCATCAGAGGCAGGTCTGGAACCCAGGTCCTCTGACTCGAGAGCTGATGGTCCTGCCCACTCAAACTCAACCAGTCCAAACCAATGTCTTCCCCTCCGCCCCCAACCTGTCAATCTTCTCAACTTCCCTATTTCCTCCTTCTGTACCACCACCCAGTCATCTTTGATTCTTCCCCATCCCTTCCCCTATCACATGCAGACAGCTGACGAGTCCCATCAAGTCAACTTCCACAATACCTCTGGCACCTAACGTTCTAAGTTAGGTCCTCATTGCCTCCCACCTTGACAACTGTGATAGGTTCCTAACCGGCCTCTTCCCCCTCCAATCCATCCTTCAAATAGCGGCTGGAATGATCTTTCTAATGTACAAGTCTAACTGTGCCATTTTTAATGGCTCCTTATTGCCTAGAGCAGAGAATCTCAAGCTGGGGTCATGAACATCTTTAAAAAAATAAGATCATCGTATTTTAATACAATTGGTCTCCTTTGTACTCCTCTGTATTTTACTGTATGCATTTAAAAACATACCTCTATGAAGAGGTCCATAGACTTTACCAGACTGTCCAATGGGGCCATGACAAAAAGGATCAAGAAGCCCTGGTCTATGGGCTAAGTTATAAACTCTTCAGCATTGTATTTACAATCTGGTTCCAACAAACTTTCCACCTTTATTTCCCATTACTCCCCTCCCCATAATTCTGTGTCCCATCCAAAGGGACTCCTAGTTATTCTCTTATTCCATGTTCAATTCAATTCAATAAACATTCATTAAGTTCCTACTATGTGCCAGGCATTCTGCTAAGTGCTGGCACTTGCCATCTTCAACCTCCTATTACTTGGAATGAAGTCCTTCCTCCTCTCTGCTCAGGGATACCCTACTCTTCCTTCAAAGAGCAGCTCATGTGCTATCTATCTCTTCCTTGAGGCCTTCTCTGATCCAGCCCAGCCAAAAGTCATCTCTTCCTTTTCATACTTCCCCAGAGTCTTTTGTCTGGCTCTCTCCTTCATCCCTATCAAATTCTATCTTGTATCATACTTCATTCTATGCACAGAGTATTTCCTCCATTAGACTATAAACTCCTTGAGAGAAGGTACTATGTCATTTAAAAAAAAAGATTCCACCCCTGGCACCCACCACAATACATTGACTATACTGGCCCTTATTAATGTTACTGAATTGAATGTGGGTGTGAAGGGCTAGACCTTGGCCAAGTTGTTGTTTGTCTTTAGTGTTATCTCTATTGGGTGAGTCCCACCTATCCACATATATCATTGCAGCCTACCTGGGTCTGTATTCCCTCCCTGACTTCCACTAACAGTGTGATGTAGTAGAACTGGGGGTGGGGGAGGGAAGGTAAGAAAAGTAGGTTTTTGTCACTAATTAATTGCTACCAATTGCTTCCTATCAATTGTCTCAACTTTGGCAAGTTACCCTACCTTTCTAAGCCTCAGTTTCCTTTTCACCTGTAAAATGAGAGTTTGGATTAAGTCACAAGATTTAGAGCTCGAAAAGACCTTAAAGGTCATTTAGCCCATTTGTGTTATAGGTCTCTAAAATACTAGGTGGGGACAGTTAGGTGGTACAGCAGATAAGAGTGCTGGGACTGGAGTCAGGAAGACCAGAGTTCAAATTTGTCCTCAGACACTTACTAGCTGTGTGACCCTGAGCAAGTCACTTAACCCTATCTGCCTCTGCTTCCTTATCCGTAAAATGAGCTAGAGAAGGAAATGGCAAATTACTCCTGTATCTCTGCCAAGAAAACCCTAAATGGGGGTCATGAAGAGTCAGATATAACTGAAAAAAAATTATAAACAAAAAATACTAGGAGACTCGTTTTCCTGAGTTCAAATATGGCCTCAGACACGTACTAGCTGTGTGACTCCAGGCAAGTCACTTCACCTTGTTTGCCTCAATTTCATCATCTGTAAAATGAGATGGAGAAGGAAATGGCAAACCACTCCAGTATCTTTGCCAAGAAAACCCCAAAAGAGATTACAAAGAGTTGGACATGACTGAAACAAGTGAACAACAACAAAACACACATTATTACAAATGTGATTCTGGCTTCAACTTTGCTACTGTTTAGTTCAATTATCTGATTATCCAGTATTGGTATCTGATTGTGTCAATAATCTGTCCATTATCTATGTTGTGCTATATCTGTGAATTTACTATCCTAAGATAATTTCTACCCTCTCACCCCATCCCAACCTGTTTATTCTAGACCATCTTTCCCCAGTACTCCCTGTATATTAAGTAACATCACTGGAGAGGGAACAGCATATGCTGCCACATCATTCTATGAGCCTTTCAGGATTCCAGAGTCAAAGAGAACCAGGACTTCCCTTTATCTCCCCCACACAGAAAATAGAGATTTAACAATCACCTCTTTGTATATGTTTCTGTGTGTGTGAAAGACGATATAACATACTATATAACAATATAACATACCATTATATATTATACAACATATACATGAAATGTATATATTTACATATGTAGAAGATAGTTAATATAACATATAATATAACATATTATACATAATATCTAATATTACCTTCCAAATATTTTCATATATATGAAACATACATATTTCATAACATTGTAACATAATAATATATTATGTGATATAATATTATTATACTATATGGCATATAATGTTATAATATACATGTCAATGTATTATCTTGTTTGATAGAATGTCAACTCCTCGTGAGCAGGACCTGTTTCACTTTCATCTTTCTGTCCCCTTTGTAGCACACAGCCAGAGCTTAATAAATGTTTATTGAGATTAACTGAATATCAACCACTAATGGCTACTTTTTGGTTTAGGCTGAGGGAGTTACCCCAATCCACCTTGCCCTAAGGGTAGCTTTAAGTAGAAGGGTTCAATGTCTTAGTGGATATGTTGAAATTTGTGTAATTTGGAGACAATGTGGTGTAGAGGAAAGAGCACTGAATTTGGATCTTTACTTTTACACTTATTAGTCACATGACCCTCAACAATTCATTTCAAAATTGTGCCTCAGTTTCCTCACATGTAAATTGGGGAAAATAATACACTACATAAATCACATTGTTATGAAGAAAGCCATAAACCATTAAACAGATGGAAACCCTAAAGCACTACAGAGATACAAGTTGTTGTTCAGGAAACTACCTGCTGGAATTTAAGGTACGTTTATAACCAAGCTTACTACACGTGTCATGGGAAACTGTTTCCAAAAATATCATCTGAGCCACCACCCATTCCATCAAGATCATATTTTCCAAAGTCACCTGCGCTAAGTCCCTGTCCAACCCAAGGGTTAGATAAGCCTGAAAGGAGCAGGGGCACCTGAAGATTTCTTAACGCAGCCTCAGAGCAATGCTGGCTCCCTGCAATAGCAGGCTACAGCTGCAGGACTAACTAGATAGGTCTATACAATGTTCAGAGACTTACTTAGGGTGAGAAGGACCTCTGGGAGGCAACCACAAAAGAGCAAGTGATATGTGACTACAGGGGCTGGCAGTCATTCAGTCAAGTATTCATTGAACTCCCTGTTCTAAGTACTATGAGGATCCGATAGAATTAAAGTCATCAAGCATCTATTAAGCAACTATTGTGTGCGAGGCAATGGGGCACAAAGACAAAAAAAAAGATCCTGTCCTCAAAGAGCTTCAGTTCTACTGGGAAGACACAAAATATACGTGGATATGTATATCCATGAAAGAACAAGTCTAAGATGTGGGTCCTGCCCTTAAAAGCATTTATGTGTACAGAGATCAGAGCGCTGGCCTAGAAGTCCAAAAGACCTGGGTTCATATCTTACCTTTGACCTATACTGTCTGTGTTGTCCTAGGTAAGTCACTGAACCTCTCAATGTGCCAAACACCTAAGACTGTAAGTTGTGGAGGAGTCTATCCTCCCTGGTAGAGGGAGTTTCTCATGCAGAACTCCCTACAGCAATTAAATCACAGTTTGATCAAAAAGAAAACCAACACCCTGCCCCCCACTACTTTATAATGTTATGAGGCTCAAATGAAATAATGTATGTAAATCTCTTTGCAATTTTTAAGTGTTACATAAATGTTAATTATTATTAAGATCTGTTATGATTATTATTATTAAGAAGATCTGATTGGGTAGAGAAGAGTAATGTATGGGACAAGTCAAGTTTTCTCATCTGTAAAATGAAACATCACTGGATTTGGAGGGAGGCAGGGGTGTGTCAAGAGACCAAAGTTTTGGTGTTGCCTTTCTCACTAACTAAATGTGTTAACTTGGGCCAATCATCAAATCTTTGGGGGGCATCAATTTCCTTATCTACAATATGAAGAAAGATTCTTAATCTTGTCTGTGTGAGGTATGGCTCTGGCAGTGTGGTGAAGCTTATGGACCCTCCTGTTGCCCAGTGTTTTTAAATGCATTGAATAAAATTAAAATGCATAAAATTATATACATATGCATATATACATACATATAATTATAAAGGAAACCAATTCTATTGAATTAAAGAAGTAATTTTTCTCACTTAGTTCATGGACCCCCTGAAACCTATCTATGGACTTCTTCAAGATCTGTGGACCCCAGGTTAAGAACTTGTGTACCTCTATAGCACCTTCCAGTTCATTCATTCTGTTAGAAATTCTTCTAAGTGCCAACTGGAGTAAGAAGAGATCATTTCTATATGTGGTAGTTAGTGAAAGTGTCACAGAAAAGATAATATTTGACCTGGCCCTTGAAGGTTGGGTAAAATTTGCATAGACTAAGACAAGTAGGCTGGGCATTATGGGTGGGTCAGACAGTTCAAACAAAGATGCAAAGTAAGGTTTGGGATGTTATATCTAATCCAGCCCTTCGAGGTTGTGACATCCAAGGTCATATAGTCAGTCACTGGAAAAGCTAATCTTTGCAAATCCTGGAACTGAGGTCTCAACTCCCAATTCTGTCTAGGTCCTGAGTGGGGGCAGCTAGATGGCTCAGTGCCAGACCTGGAGTCAGGAAGACCTGAGTTCAAATCTGCCCTCAGACACTTACTAGCTGTGTGACCCTGGGCAAGTTGCTTAGCCCCCTTTTGCCTCAGTTTCCTCACCTGTAAAATGATCAAGAAAACCCCAAATAGAGCCATGAACAGTCAGACACAACTGAACACAACAACAAGGCCTAGAATCTGACTAGGATGTTCACTGATTTGTTTGATATGGTGCTAGCACTAAGTGATATTTTCTCACTGCATGCCAGCCAGTCCTAGATTGGGATCCTCAGGCATGAGATTCTGGCAGGGCTGTACTGGTCAATGTTTAACAACTCGATCTCTGGGAGGAAAAATGTGCCCATGACACTGGTTTAAGTTTAATCTGCATTATTAACATTTTCTCCATCACTTTCTTAGGGTTAGACAATCAATAAATCAAGCCTTGTTTTGCTTTTGTCATTTCTGAGGTGTAAATGCTCACACTGAAACTTTAACAGGGAGGTCTGGAGAGCTGGTTCGAGCTGGTTCCAGCACCCTCTTCGATTCTGGCTCGTTGTTTATGTGGCTGTGCCAGGTAGCACATTCTGATGGAAAGCCCGAGGTGTTTTCCTAGCTCCTGAGAGAGAAAGCAGGAAAGAGCTCTTCCCCTAGTGAAGTATCTAGCAGCAAAACTTATAACTCTTGTGCCTGGCAAGGCAGGTCCAAAAGAAGTTACTGTCTACCCATTACGCGTTCAATATTGGGGGATACAAAGGAAACAGAAAACATCCTTCCCTTAGTTGGGATGGACCAAAACACAGAACATAATTAGGTAAATAATCAAATAATAATACTAACAACTCACACTTCCAAGTTTACAAAGTGTTCTCTTCATATTATACAGTGAGCATTACCATCTCCATTTCACAGACGAGTAAACTAAGACTCAGAGCGGTGAACTGACTTGCTCATGGTCACACAGAGCTGAAGGGACCTCACAGGTCAGGTTTTTCATCTTACAGATGAAGAAAATAAGGCCCAGAAAAGTTAAGTGACTTGCCCAAAGTCCTAAAAGGAGTAAATAGCAGGGCCAAGACTCAAACTGAGTCCATATCCAGCAGCCTTCCCACCAGACCACTATTTCCATTATTCCTGGCTTCCTTTTGTAGACATGACAGAATAATGTAAGTCCACACCTCATGTTCTCCTTTTCTGGAGCCCTCTGGCAGTCTGTCTGGCCTTATGTACCCCACCTCTGTCCACTAAGGGACTTCACCACTGAAACCTCCACCTGCCTGAAGGCTTTCAGATAATACCCTACAAAAGGTTGGGGAACTCTGGACCAAGGTCACTTACAACTGGGTTTCAAACTAGCTCCCATCCCTCTGGGCCTCCCAAAAAATAAGCTTCCTCATCTGTTAAAGGAAGAGCCTGGAGCGGAGGAACTCCAAGGACTCACCAAGCTCAAGGTCCTATGGCTTTCAGAGAAGCAGGTAACTAACTTTTCAGCATATTGCTTCTGTCATCACCTGACAGTAGCATGTGAGTTTCCTTAGGGCACTGGCATTTCTCTCTGTGCTGTGTTGATCTAACACAACCCACATAACAGGCTTTGGTTTGCCTGTGATGTTTCCTTTGGGTCTAACATTACTGTCAAGACAGAGGAAAGACAGAGGCCACATCCCACACGTGTCATTTTCTTTCCCAGACTTCCTAAGCTGGCAGTCCTCTAAAATGGCCCCCATCCTTGGGTTTTCTAAAATGGATGCCCACATGGACTTCTTGACAAACTCTTTCCTTCAGTTCAAACAATGCATGACATAATCACATGGTTGATGGACTGGCATCACCCAAGGCTGGCCAGGAGAAATCAAGAGTCTGATTAAGTAGTAGGAATCAGGAGAAACCCTCAGGTGTAGATACAAAAGGGTCAAGTTAAGAGAATTCAGTTCTAGTTGGGAGGCAAATTCCAAAGTCTGGGGGGGGGTGGTACTAGAAACCATAAGAAATGATGAAAGGTTTGGTTTCAGTGAAATCTAGGAAGACTTGTATGGACTGATTCAAAGTAAAGTGAGCAGAACCTGGAAAATAAGATGTATGATAACAATAGTATAAAAAATAAACAACTGTGAAAGACTTAAAAATTCTGATCGACATAATGACGAACCACAATTCTAGAAGACTGATGACAAAGATGCTAATCACCTCCTGAGAGCTGATAGATGCAGAATGAGACATATATTTTTTGGACATGGATAATGCTGGAATTTATTTTACTTGACTATGCATATTTGTTATAAGGGCTTGAAGCTTTGGTTTTTTTTCTAGTAGTAGTAAATAAGAAGGAGAGAAAACATTTTGCTAATTGAAAAAATAAAAGTTAATTAAAAAAAAAAGAATGGCACTAGAGAACAAGATTGGTAAATTCTGATCCTAGAGAAGAGACAATTTGATCTCTTCTCTATTTTGTACAGACTGTTAGGTGTACACGGTCCTAGGCCCATAGGTACTGATCATAATTAAAAGCAAGACAGAGGTCTGAAAAGGAGCACAGATTCTAGGATTGCCTCACAAGAGGAAACCATGCCATCTGTGAGGAGGCATATGGACTACAGACAATACCATCCACTCAAATGAAAAATTGGCTTGATAGCCTGGGGTTAAGGGTCGGCGTCAGATTGTTCCACCCACTGTCCCATTGGTTCTGACCCACCTTGGGCCTGGGAAGTCATATCACCCACCAGTGTTGCAGGGCTGCAGAAGAGCAACCGGAGCTCAAACTGGATCTTAGATCAGGCCAAGCACGCACATTTCTGCTTTATCGCAAGACCTGACACATCTCTGTTTTCCTGACAGAGAGTGAGGTCATGTCCCAACATGGCAGGGCCAGGAACAGCTAGAAGTGTAATAATCATGCAAGATAGGCTCTCTGTTACCCCACCCACAAGGATCAGTTTTTCTCACACACACACACCCTTCATTAGGGTGAGGAATCGGGCATCCTTTCTTCCTGCTGTGTTGAGGCTCTTGACAATAACACCATAGCACAAATATAAAGAATCTACCCGATGAAATCTAACCTCAGAAACACTGCTCTCTGCCCAATGGTGGGGCAAGGTGATCCTGACAAAGTAACCCCAGGCAAATTCCTGGAAGCCAGATCACCGAGCCATATCCATATGTGTTAGTAGAAGCCCTAACAGAAGAAGAGCCATGAAGTTGGTTCCAACAGGGTTCACACTTCTATAGTCAAAAAAAAGGATACAGTGAGAACTGATTCAGAGAGACATCACACAGTGCCACTAATGGCTTCTGTATCTCTTTTTATTCATCTGTAAAACGGGCACAAACTCCCTCCATCCCAATAAGGACACGTCAAATGCCCTTAGAAGTATTCTAGTTCTGTGTGTGTAAAGTCAATTCACCAAATTTCCAAAATCATCAGAATGGGTGATAATCTAACAACAAACTAATCCAAAATCATGTTTTTAATCTCTCCAAGTATGTTAGTTTTCTTTACCCAACTGGACTATTAATTTATAGGATCACAAATCTAGAGCTGAAAACTGAGAGAAATGATTATTAATGGCCAATGATTTGGGGAGATAGTTCCCCCTTTTTCTAAAGTCCTCATTTCAAAAACTCAAGCTCTGAAGGTTGAACTAACTTTCTCCTCTATCAGACCCCACCCAACCATACAAGGAATCTCTATTCTAAGATGAGTTCCACTCCACCAAGCTTGGGTGGAGATAGAGCCTTTGTCTGGATTGCCCAAGACTGGGGGTGAGGGATGTTACTCTGTCCAAGAATAACATGACATCACTCTCAGCCCCTCATCGTAATATTCATTCAATAAGGGTTGATCGCCATCCTCAAGAAAACCCCTCTTCCAAGGGCATATATAAGCTGTGAAACCACCACCATGATGACCTTTGGCATTTAAGAGTACCAATGACCCCTCTTAATAAAAAGCTAGCATTAATAAAATGACTAACTAGCCAGAAATTATATCTCTCAAATTTTTTAAATACCACAAAACTTAGAGGCCTTCTAGTTCAACTGCATTTTACAGATGAGGAAACTGAGGTAGACAAGGGCATTGTTATGCTTCTTTTCAAGAAGTAACCCAGTGGGCAGTGCATAAATGACTAAGCCTAGAGTCAGGGAGACCCGAATTCAAATCTGACCTCAGACAGTGACTAGCTGTATGACCTTGGGCAAGTCACTTAACCTCTGTTTGCCTCAGTTTCCTCAACTGTAAAATGAAGATAATAATAACACTTACCTCCCAGAGTTGTTATGAGAATCAAATGAGACAATTATTTGTGAAGTGCTTGGCACACAGTCGGCACTACATAAATGCTAACTATTATTATTATTCTCTGTATCTCCTATGACCTTATCATAGCGTCTTAAACAGTAGACTTCCTGAGACTTGCACAGAAGACCCTCCCTTTCTTCCAGTCCCAGGGTCTGGATCTAGACGCCTCAACAATGGGCAGATATGAAGAACAGGTTAATCTTTTGTTGGTATGTTCTACTGTGCCATTCCAGGCCAGGGCCAAACCCAAGGTAGCATTTTCAGGTTGGAAGCCCAAGACACTCCCAGGTTGTGGGGTAAAGAGAAGAATCTTTTTCCCTTAGTTGGTAGCTTGAGTACATAATAAATAGTTGTTGAATGAGCGAATGAATAATCTCAGCCAACCCCACTGGGCATGTGAACACACACACACACATCTGTACACGTGCCTTCAGAGAACAACCACCATGGCTGACTAGGCCCTGTCTGCTCACTGGAACCTTGAAGAAGCCTATAGCCAGCCTACACCCACTCATCTCATGCACACTCCTCTGGGCCTTCTATATTTTATAGGCTTGATCTACCATTTGTTTATCCTTCAGAAGAAAGGAAGAAAGGGGTAGAGACTTGCCTCCTCGGACACACAATGTATTTTCCCATTTTTGCCTCTTCCCTCTTGGCCTCTCCAAATACTTCCTATCAGAGCTCAGCTCAAGCTCTACACCTCCATGAAGTCTTCCTAGGTCACTTCAGCCAAGGGCAGTCTTCCCCCTTTCTCCCCAAATTCTGAAAGAGGCAATGTAGGGACAATGGAAGGAACAGTGGATTTGGAATTTAAGGATCTGGGTTCAAATACTGGCTCTTCCACTTAATGCCTGTGTGACCTGGACAGATCACTTAACCTCTCTGACCCTCAGTTTCCTCATCTGTAAAATGAGGGACTAAATAGCATCCAAGGTCTGTCCCTTCCAGCTCTAAATCTTAGAGCACTTCCTGTTTGTATTACCAGTTGGCATCTATTCCCTTACATTTTTAGTATTTAATTCATTTCAACAAACATTTTTTAAAGAAATATTTTGGCACGGTGGTAAAAATACTGCCTTTAAAATCAAAAGACCTAGGTCTCAACTCTACAACTTATTAGCTGAGTGACCTTGGATAACTTCCTTAACCTTTCTGAGCCTCATTTTCCTCATCCATAAAGTGGGGACCACAGCATTCCCACGTCTATACTTCACAGGGTTGTAATGAGAAGCCAGTGAAATAATCTGTAAGTAAAACACTTTTGAACTATAACAAAATATTCAAATGACTTGGCTCTCAGTGGGGCACAAATATGAGTAACTTGTCTTTTCTCACGTCTATTTCTTGTTTTTCCCCAATCACCATGAGTGCCTTGAGGGAGGAGCCCGTCTTACTCATCTTTGATATGCTCACATAGTAAGCCCTCAACAAATGTTTTCTGATTGATCTGCATGCAGAGGACATACTCCAGGTCAACACTCGTAATATGCCAGAAGGTTTGTCCAGGCCCTCTTTTGCTGCTCTTATTGTTGTTCAGTCATTTCAGTTGTACCTGACTCTGTGACCCCATCTGGGGTTTTCTTGGCAAAGATAGTGGAGTGGTTGGCCATTTCCCTCTCTAGCTCATTTAACAGATGAGAAAACTGAGGAAAACAGGGTAAAGTAACTTGCTCAGAGTCATACAGCTAGGAAGTGTCTAAGGCCAGATTTGAACTCAGGAAGATAAGTTTTCCTGACTTTAGGCCCAGCACTCTCCACTGTACCCCCTAGTTGCCCCCAAAGGCCCTCCTACATAATGAATCCTGGCATACATTCCCAGAGTTTTTTCAGGCAAGAAAGAAGTAAACAGATCCATTCTAAATTCCACTCCCCTCTACCCCTGCAAATCTCTGGCTGACTGAGAGGGGACTGAAATTTTGGAGCTGCCCACACCTAGTCTGGCTTCAGCACTCTCCCCTATACCTCCATCAAATTCTCAGGTCCTTGGCCTCAGGTGCTCAGTGTTGCTGTAAGAAAACCAATCCACAAAAACTGTGGTGCCCTTCCCAGATATTCAAAGAATCAAAGCAATCCAGAGCTGGAAGAAGACCTCAGAGGGCATTTTTTTCCCTAACTCTCTCATTTACAGATAAGGGTAATGAGGCCTGGAGCTCATTTGCCCTGCCAGTCAGTGGCAGAGACAGGACCAGAACCCAGACCTCCAAACTTTGAAACTTATGTTCTTCCCGTGTTGAGTGGTACTCATGGAATTCCACCACACGCCAGCTGAGAAGAGGCCCAGTCTGGTAGAAGTTTTTACTTTTCCCGTGATTCTGTATAGTTGCACATTGTCACCTCTAGGTACCCTGACATACATTCAGACACTAGGAGGAACACCACCTTCGGCAGCCCCATTTTTGCTTAAATGGAGATATTTTTATTTTTGCAAGACTGAAAAAAGGTAGCGTGGAACAGTAGCTAGAGCACTGGCCTCAGAGCCAGGAAGATCTGGGTTTGAAGTCTACCTCCGTCACATATTGGCTAAGTGACCCTAGGCAACTCACTTAACCTCAATAGTCTAGGTAACTCTGTAAGACTCTAAGCAGCAGAAACGGTACAGACCTGCCTTGGTAGGAGGAATTTCCTCACCTGGAAGTTTTCTATATCAGTGAAATCATAGGCCAAAGTGACAAAGCTTCCCATTCACCCCAAGGGCCCAGGCTCTATCTGAAAGAGGATGTGGAAGAGCAATACAATGAGCTATGTGAGACCCACACAAGGAAGAGCTAGTCAACACCGGCAACCTTGATAGGAATTGGGACCAACATGTCCACATCTCCAGTAGGAGGTAGAGTGGGTGGCTGATCAAAATCAAGTAAGATTCAAAGGAGCTAGAAAGTGGTATAACAGAAAACAACCACAACAACTAATAATAGTATTAACTCACATATATAGTTTTTTGAGATTTTGCAGAAAGTTTTGCCAATATTATATCATTTTGTCCTCACAACAATCCTGGGAGGTTGGGTCTATTATTATCCTTATTTGACATATGAGGAAACTGAAGCCAATAGAGGTTAAATGACTTGCCCAGGGTCACACAACTAGTAAGTGTTTGAAGTCAAATTTGAACTCGGATCTTCCTGACTCTAAGTCCAGGGTTCTAACCATTATGTTACGCTCTCTCTCAAAAAGAGGGGATGATGGGCTGCTAGAGGATTCAGTGTCACTTTCCTCATCTGTAAATTCCCTCATAGACCTAAATCTACAATGCTTTGCTTCTACTGGTGTGGTGGAGAGCAGGGCCACCCCGATACCAGGGGGGATGTAGAAAGGGAGGCAGGAGTCACAAAAGACAACTCTTTTTGCACTTCCTTCTCAACTCTGCCCTTGTTTACAACTAAGGTCTGGTCCTACAGACCCAGTAAATTGGACACACCTTTCTGAGGTCTCCCAAGCCCTCTGACAAGGAAGAAAATGGCTTACACTGCACATCTCTAAGTCTTTTTCTAGCCAAGAAGAAAAATGTCTTGACACCTTAAAAGCAAAAGGCATTTACTGTGACAGTAACCTCTTTTCCACCTTTTCCCCAAGACAGGCACACAGACTCTCCAATAAAACAAAAGCATAGACCCCTTGGTCTAAGAGACTTGAGCTTCTTCCAGGGCCCAAAGAAGAGAAGGATGTTGGAATTATCATGAATGTATGTATACACATACATATATGTGTGTATACACACACGCACCACACACACACACACACACACACACATATATCCATTATATAAGACTCTATTCCTTGGAAAACATTGCTGTAAAACACAGATCAAACATACTACTCAGAGAACAGGATAACATGCTTCACTGATTTTCCTGACTAACTCAGGGTTCAGTCATCCATTTTCAACAAACATCTTTTGTACTAGAATGTAAGAATTCATGTTCACACTGATGATGTCAAGGCCTTCCTTCATGTAACATATTATACTAGATACTGAGGGAGTTAGAAAGAAGGCAGAAAGAGACCTACCAGAAACTCCATTTTGTTTTACGTCTTGTTAATTTTTTTTTCTAAACTGAATAATTCACCATTCCTCTGCCTTAGTAAATATTATATTGTGTACATAGAACTTAGAGGAGGATAGGACCTCACCATAATAATAGGTAGCACTTATATAGCACTTTAAAATTTGATCATCGCAACAATTCCTATGAGGTAAGTGCTATTATTATTCCCATTTGACAGACAAGGAAACTGAGGCAGGCAGGGATTAAGTGACTTGATCAGGGTCACACAGCTAGTAAGGGGGTGAGGCCAAATTTGAATTCAGGTCTTCCTGGCTACAGACCCAGAATTCTATCCACTGTGCTACCAGTTGCCTCTATCCAATAACACTGAAAAGTAAGTTGGGGCCAACTGGTAGTACAAGAAGAAGTGGTTGTTTAGTCATTTTTCAGTCATTTCCAACTCTTTGTGACCCTTTTAGGGATCCCCAACAAGGGGAAATCCACTCACTTACCTCCCATTCTTTGCATAGCTCTAATTGTCAAGGAGCTTTTCCTTACATCAAGTCTTAACTTGACACCCATTGCTTCTAGGTCTGCCTTCAGAAGCCAATGAAGAAAGCTGACCAGAGGCCTGGCTGTTGCGTCCATGCCTCTTCTCTTTCATTAAGTATTCTCTGCAGAAGGATCTGTGTTGCACCTGTCTTGGTATCCCCAGTCCCTACCAGCACCACATCTTGCACACAGAAGGCACTGAATAAATGCTCATGGAACACAACTGGATGGTGCCCATGGCAGAGCTCAGAGCCTGCCTTGGTGGCTGAGTCACCTCCTCTCCGTCTTTTCCATTCTGATCACCCTTTGAGTAATACAAACAATTCATGCATTACGTCATTTACTTTAAGGCAATATCTTAATGAGCCTTTTGGCTCGTCAATATTTCAATAATGTCAGTGTAAGTAATTAAGATTTGTCAGACAGCGTGGGGTCACATTTGTCTGATGCATGATTTTCATCAGCTACATTTTGGAAAAAGATCACTCAGGAGTTTGGGATCATTAGCTTGAAAGGCATTCATCCTCAAAGCCACATCTGCATTGGGACAAGCTCCTTGAACAGGACTGGCACACTGGCTGATCGACTGCCATGTCAGCTGTTGACACAGTCTGACAAATATCCCATCTGCCTTTCTAAAAGTAATTGTTTTAAGTGCCTAGAATTATGGGCCCGCTGTTATGCAAGGATGTCAGGGTGGCTGCTCCATTTGCCAAGAGGAAGAAAGGACAGAGTGCTGAGGCAGAAAGAACACTGAATTGGAGAAGCCAGGTGACCTGGGGCCAAAAACCTGGCTATTTACTACTGATATAACATTGGGCGCATCATTTCCGAACTCCACCCCGATCCCCTCAGTTTCTTTATCTGTAAAACTGGCAAGTGGTAGAGCAGTTAGGTGGTGCTGTGGATAGAGCACTGCCCTTGAAGTCAGGAGGACCTGAGTTCAAATCCGGCCTCAGACACATAACACTCACTAGCTGTGTGACTCTGGGCAAGTCACTTAACCCCAATTGCCTCACTAAAAATAAAATAATAAATAAGCAAACAAATAAATATTGATATTTTGTTATTGTTCAGTTGTGTCCAACTCTTTGTGACCCCATTTGGGGTTTTCTTGGCGAAGATACTGGAACAGTTTGCCATTTCCCTCTACAACTCATTTTACAGATGAAGAAATTGAGGCAAACAGGGTTAAGTGACTTCCCCAGGGTCACACAGCTACTAAGGCCGTATTTAAAATCAGAAAGAAGAGTCTTCCTGACTCCAGGTGTGGTGGTCTATCCACTGCACTACCTACCTGCACCTCTGGGCTGTACTGTACCTCTGCTGTTACCATACCAATTTTACAGATGAGTAAACCAGGCTCAGAGATTACGAGACTTGCTTGTAGACATTACGTGTTAGAAGCAGAGATTTGAATTCAGGTCTTCTTGACTCTGAATCCTGCTCTCTGTCCACTGCATTAGGAGTCCCTTTCAGCTCAAAATTAGTGCGGAATACAGGCATCTAGGTGGCTCCATATAATGCACAGAGCACTGGGCATGGAGTCAGGAACACCTGAGTTCAAATTTAACCTCTGACAGTTCCATGACCTGTATGACTCTGGGCAAGTCATTTAACCTTTGTCTGCCTCGGTTTCCTCATCTGTAAAATGGGTATGATAATAATAGCACCTACCTCCCGGGGTGCTCTGAAGATGAAATGAGATATTTGTAAGGCACTTTGTAAATCTTAAAGCACTATATATAGAAAATCTACTTATTATTAGAGCTCAAGGGTTCTTAACCTAGAGGCTATGAATTTGTTGTTTTTAAAAAAAACATTTTGATGGTATCTCTGTATAAATGGTCTTCTCTTTAATCCCGTGTATTTTACTTTATTCATTTCAAAGCATGATTCTGAGAACAGATCCAGAGGGACTACCAGACTGCCAAAGGGTCCGTGACACCAAAAAAGTTAAGAACCCTTGAGACAGTGGGAAAACATGTTAGGATTTGGAGTCCAAAATACCTGGGTCCAAATTCTCCTTCTACTAATCTACCTGTGCAACCCTGGGCAACTTGCTGCTCTCTGAGCCTCAGTTTCCTCACCTGTAAAATGGTACAGCAGAAGTGGGTCTGAACTGGCTGGTTCCTTCTAGCTGTAAATACACAATCTTTTAAACCTCTCATCTATGATTCTGTGATCCCAAGCCTCCCTGCCTGGCATCATGGAAATATGTTAGGCTGGGCTCAGCATCAGTCTAGCACGTGTGCCTGGACTGCCTTCATGTGCCTTTAGCCCTTCAGTCTGCTCCCAGTATCACCCCCACTAAACACAGAAGGGACACCTTGCTTCAGAACTGCCTCCTAACAGTGTCAAGGACTAAACTCTAGAATACTTCACTCGGAGAGCTCTTCGCTACCAGAAGTCACAGGTTATTTCTTAACCTCACATTCTTGGCTTGGTACCAGCATTGGTGATAATTTACTCCTTTTTTTTCCCCCCCGCCTTTGGCAGTGTTAAGTCTTCCTACTTACATAGCTCCTTTTACTGGAGGATTTTCAAGGGCTTTGAAAACATTCTCTATTTAATCCTTAGAACATTTCAGCAAAATAGGAAGGGGGTACGTTATTAGAATTCCCATTTCACATGTGGGGAAGGAGATCATCGAGAGTTCCAGCATTCATACCGTCTTCTAACTCTTAGCAGACAGAAATAGATACGAAGTATGCAGGAGCTTGATTTTGGAGGTTGCATCTTCCTCTGTTTAAACTTGACTTTTCTGAATGAAACCATAACGTCCACTGAGGGGTCTTTAATTCCCTGGACGCGGTGTAGACCTATAGGGGGGCCATCAGTAGTATCAAGAAGGGTACTAGGAACACAATAGATGTTACCCAAACTATGTTGTGCCCACAACAGGAATGTTGTATGTAATTTTCATCACTGCATCTCATATGCAGTGACCAAATAATAACATATAAATAACAACATACAAAAATATCTAAACTATAATATAGTTTATATATGTAATCTGTAACACAAATAAATATAACATATATAAATATATAGCTTACATTTCTATAACACATCATTTCCTGAATGGTGTAACTATAAAAATTGTCATAATTTTATAGTTGAACCCTGTGACTACAATTCTGATGTATTTTCCACTATGCCACACTCTACTTTGTAAGGAAAAAATATTCAAGAGTTGGACAGAACCCAGGAAAGGGCAGCAGGCACAAGAGTAGCATCGCTAAGGGGCGGCTATGTGATGCAGTGGATAGAGCACTGGCCCTGGAGTCAGGAGGACCAGAGTTCAAATCCGGCCTCAGACACATGATATTCACTAGCTGTATGACCCTGGGCAAGTCACTTAACCCCGATTGCCTCACAAGTTTAAAAAAAAAGTGTCATAGCTAGGAGAGGGGGAAGCTGTGCACCTAAGCCAAGAGCTACCTACCACACGTTTTTGGTTGGTACTGTCATGGTGCCCACAAACAGCTAAAGAAAGAAGCCTTTGTACCTGTGGCAATCAACACACACTACATGAAGCAGCTACTCTGTCAGACACTTTGTTAGACATACGGAATACAGATATAAGGGGTAGACAGCCCCTGCCCTCAAGGAGCTTACATTCTACCAGGGCAGTTTCTTAAGCTTTTTTAAGTCATGGACAACCCATTTAGCAGTCTGCTGAAGCTTAGAGATGCCTCTCAATAATGTTTTTTTTAAGTGCATAAAATAAAATATACAGGATTACAAAGGACACCGAAAGTTGGTGAAAATAAAGGTGTCAATTTTTTTCCTCATCTGCATTCACAGACCCCCCACAATCTATATAGGTCCATCTACCGTACTTAAAAAAAAAACATGTATTATGGAGATACAACATATATAGGGGAGGGGTAGAAAGGGAAAGGAGCCTTAGTTTAATGTCAGACTAGACTGGACTAGTGTCAAACTCAAATAGAAACAAGAACCATAAGAATTCCCATGGGCTGCATATTGACTTAGAAAATATATTAATATTATCTCTTTTTTACAGTATTTTTTTGTTTTGTTAAATATTTTCCAATTACATTTTAATCCAGTTTGGGCAGATTCAGGACTGTGGGTTAGGCAGTTATCTGGGCACGATTTCCAGGCCAAGGGATACACTCTACAAACTCAGGCCTATACATGCCAAAACCTTATGTTTTTTAAAAAAAGCCACAACATTTCTCCCAAGTATTCACCAAGAAGCAGGCTCCACACAGACTCAAGACTCTTGAGCTAGAAGGGAAGTTAGGGCTCATCTGGTTCAACTACCTCATTTTTCTCATGAGGAACATGAGGCCCAGATAAGGGAAGTCAAAGGTTGCACGGTCACGCAGCTATTTGGAGGCAGGGATGGGTCAAGAAGCCCCATCTTCTGATGGCTTGTCTAATGAAATGTACTTAGGAGGCTGGAAACAGCTTCTGCTGCTAAACTTCAATGCCCCTTCCCCAAAAGGATTTGCCCATTCTGTCTCTTCCCACTAACAGCCTTTTCCTTACCCCAAGGAAAGCTGTTTCCCTTATCTCTCTAGCCTGTGTTTTTAGCAAAACCAACTTCCCTTAGGGGTGAAGATGAAGTCAGGGTTTGAAAGATTTACTAAGAAATAAAGTCATTTGAAGCAAAATCATAAAGAACCATCTAACTTATAAAGGAGCATTATAGCATTCCATTTAGCCTTGTAAGATCTTGTCTTCACAGCCCCACTCATGCCCTCATCCATCTTTATTCCCAGTTTAGTAGCCTAGAATATTCCTTAAGACTGGTCCTTTCCTTAAGTAAAAATTAGCATATTTATCTCCAACTGACATCTCAGACTTCATCCAAGCCTATCCACTGGGTTCTCAGTGGCTATGCCACTTTAAACCCCAGAACTAATCGTTGGAGTGATTCAATCCTCACTGATTAGGAATGATTGTCCTTTTCTAGCTTGTCCCCTACTGTACTTGCTACCAAGTTCTTACTTCAGTTGCTTCCAGAACATCTGGACAATGGGAAAGACTGAGATTTACTGGATTCAATGAACATTTTAATCCCATCCCAGGGCCTAATCTTTCTGTTTCACTAAGATCTCAAGGTAATGGGTCATTGTTTTTCAGGTTTCCTTCTGCCTCTACCCACTCTTCTGATCCTTTCCTAAAACTCCACCTTACAATTTTGTACTATCCCACTATTTTATGCATATGACGGCAAAAATTTCAACTACAGTAAGAGAGGAGTCATTTTTTTCACATTGCCCAGTGTTCTTTCCACTTTATCACATCTCCTCATGATTTCAAACCTCACTGATATAGAACCAATCCAGGGAAATCTGAGCTACTACTGGGGGGTGGGAATGGAGAGCACAAACCACACCAATTTCACAGGTAGCCAAGAAATAATTAGAAACTATTCTCCTTCCCTCTCACAAGCAACCCAGGTTCCACAAAGCTCCTGAAAAAACAACCAGCTATAACCTGTCAAACATTCTTTACCAGAAAAGTGTCATAGCTAAGACAAATAACAGAGGGATGCCTATGGCAGGGGGAAAAAATATAAAAGACAACCACTCATGTTTCATAATCTCAATTACGTCTTATCATTTATACAACCCAGATGGACCTGGAGAAGCATTCCCTTCACTCCTAGGATGAGGTCCAACAAACATACAAGGCAAAAAGTATCCACAGTGGCAATGCACAATCTCTCTTTGGCTTAGTATTCAAGGCCCTCCACAATCTGGCCCCATCTTATTTTTTCCAGACTTCCTTCCCTATTTCTGTCTACGTGAATCCTATATTCTAGCTAGACTGGTCTACTATCTATCCCCTGAATGTGCCAATTTTTGTCTTTGTGCCTTTGTTTACAACTTTCTGGACTCTACTCTCTCCTCCTTGTATTCTATCTAAATCCTATTCACCCTCCAGATCCAGCTCATGGCCTGTCTCCTCTTTCATGGATCCCTTTATAACTACTACTATCCACAGTGTTCTCCCTCTTCCCGCTCTCAGCTCCTCCTAGAACACTTAACCATTTGAACATTTGGTATTTAGCATCTAATACTGCCTTGGCGCATCTCTCGTATTCTCTCCTGTATTATTTAACTTTTTGATGAATATCATATCTTCCCAATGAGGTCATCAATTCTTTGAAGGCAAAAACCATGAATTTTTCTTTATGTTCTACAAAACATTGTGCTCCCTATAAGAGGAAATTAAATATTTGCTGATACAAATATTGTAATATTATTTGTCATACAAAACAATTAGCCATTTCAAAAGTAAATTAAAAAATGAAGTCAGTCTCTGGTAGTAGAGGAAAACCCAACACATTAAAGTCTAATCCAGTGTGCTTACTTTAAACGGTCTCTGTTTTTTTTGTCAAAGAGAAGACAAGGACATATAGTGAGCACTTGATAAATATTTGTGTAGAGAAATTGGTAATGTGGACATAGCTTTAAGAATGTAGGACAAAGACAACCATATCTACAATCTTGCTAAGGAAACTTCAGAGTAATATTGAATGGCTCTACTATTATTTTCCAGGAAAAATGACAAGAAAATTACTTTCCTCAACCCAAATATCAGGTTAGCCTGAGAAAGTTGGCATTGGAAGAGAAGTAGATCAAAAGATAGATCTGACCTAAGAGACTTTCTTTGCACTGGCTAAGTACAGCTGTGGGCCTGACTCACAAAAGAGATAAAATAGCCCTGAAATAATGGGCTATGTTGACCCTGCTCCCCCCCCCCAAAAAAAGCTATAAATGCTTTCATCTAGAGAAGGGGCTAAATAAAAGCTGAAATTCAAAAGAAAACTAGTAAATGGAAGTTACAATTTAGCAAAGTAAAAAAAATCAGCATAGCTTATGATAGTCATCATCTCTGCATATAAGCAGCAAACTAGAGCTTCAGCAGTTAAAGAAGTATTCCAGCCGGGATACAGCCTGAAGAATATGAGTTGTCCACGGCATGCTGTTCCCTATGGATTTTCCTTCTCCCAATGACATCCTTTCATGCTGTTTTTCCTGTGCAGCTCTTCACTGGTAATACATTGCAGTCTGCTCATGCCCACACATGTCCCCATAACCAGATTAATCTTCCTAAAACATTCTTTTCATTATATCACTTCCCTGCTATTCAGTGACTTTGAATTTACTACCATTAACATCAATACTTAAAGGAGCCATGATGTATCATTACAGGCACTTTTACCCATATGGATCACATCATGGTGCAATGAAAAAAGTACTAGATTTGGAGTCAGAGGAGCTATGTTCTTATCTTGATTCTGCCAGTAACTACTTATGTGACCTTGGGCAAGTTACTTAACTTCTCTGTCTCTTTGTCTTATCTATACAAATGTGGCAGGGGGCACTAAACCTCAAAGGTATCTTCCAGTTCCATGGCTATATGTCTTTCAGCTCCATTACCCTGTGAACTCCCATAGTAGACATCTTCATAAGTTGCTGTGGCTGAAAAATTCATCACCCTGTGGCCAACTTTCTGATGATTGGCCTCTCTGAATTTCACTAACTAGGCTAGCTGAGAAGGAGTTTGGAGTAATAAATACTGCTAGACTTGGTGTCCATAATCCATGCCCTCAAAGAGCTTACAATCTAATGGAGGAAGATAACACACAAAAGAGAGATGAAAAGGGGGCAGGGGAAAGGAAGGTGCTGGTACATGATAGAGAAGCACACAGGAGAGTAGCAGCCAGGTGGGAAATTAAGAGAAGGCTGGCCTGAGGACCCTTATTAAATGGAAGTTTTGGAACATGTTCTCCACTCCACCCTCTAATCAGAGAGGACGCAGAGGCAGAGGGTACTGGTGAATACCAAGGCTGGCATGATGTGTAGATGATGTGATTTTTCCAGTTATACAGTATGATTAGGATTCTCATGACTGTGGACACCAAGTCCAGTAGTCTTTCTATTACTCCAAACTCCTCAGCTAGCCTAGTTAATGAAATTCAGAGAGAATAAATATGGTCCCATTTCCATATCCAAAGTCATTCTACCCTGGTAGAAACTGCCAGAGCTTGAATTCCACTGATACAGCATTTAAGAATCCAAGGCTAACTCCATGTCACCAGGAGGCCACAGAGTCAATTTTAAATTATTCCACTGGATTTTCAAGACCCTCCCTATTCTGGTCCCTGTCTCACCAATCCAAGGTTATTTACCACTACTCCCCAAATCATACTTTCTACTATAGTCAGGCTGGGTTTGTTTGCCATGAACACACCATCTTCACTCTTACCTTCTTACCTTCACTTGTGTTACTTCTCCCACTTGTAGTGACCTTCTATGTAAATCCTACCTCATCTGGAGGGTCTAGTTTAAATCCTACCATCCCTATGACTTCCCCAATTATTCAACGATCTCCCGCTTTTCTGATCCTACAACACTTTTTGTATGTATCACAGACAATATGGTGTCCCAATTATATAATAATTTGTATTGATAATGTGCTAGTCACAGACTGTCAGAACTAAAATAGATCTTGATTCAAATCCCTCACTTTATAGAATGGAAATTGGCCAAGGTTAAGTGACCTGCCTCAAGTTCACACGGCTAGTTGGTGACGGAGCTGAGACTAGAAACCTGATCTAACTCCAAGCCCAGCATTCTGACTTTCCCTACTCAGTAAACTCCAGTGGCCCCCTATTGCCCCTAGGACAGTATAGAAACTCTCCAGTTTAGCTCTGAAAGCCTTACAAAATCTTGCCCCACCATGCTACCTTTCCAGACTTATTGAACATCATTGCCTGTCCTGCATTCTGCAATCTAGTCGAATTGGCTTTGGGTTTTTTTTTTCCTGTTCATCACACATGACACACCATGTTCCATCTCCCTGACTTTGCATTGGCCATCCCCATGCCTGAAATGCCCTCCCTCCTCACCGCTACCTTATAGAGTCCCTCTCTTCCTTTAAGATGAATCTCTAGAATCTTCTTCATGATTTCCCCAACTGCTAGTGTCACTCTTCCAAAATTACCTTTATTCCTTTATTCGATCACCCTGGGAGATGCCTCTGTCAATATGTCACAGGAACACCATGGAAGATCCCATTACCCTGCCCACCCCTTTCTCCTGTTGGTCAATTTCTCCCAGATCCTCCATTTGAAGGAAGCGCCCAGCATAAATATATTTATTCCTTTGTTCCTCTCTGGGTTCTCCTCTTAACTCTCAAGACTTCTCTCTTCTCCATCACTTCCCCCCGCCCCCACTTTTCAGCCTCCTTTTACGTGTTTTTCCCTCGTTAGAATGTAAGTTCCTTGAGGGCAAGGCCTTTCTTTTTTGCTCATATTTATATTCCCAGGGCTTAACACAGTGTCTGGCACATAAACAGTAAGCACTTAATAAATGTGTAACTTGAATACCTTACTTATATTTACTTTGTATATATTTGTATTTATTTACTGTACATTTATGCTGAATATACTTTTATAAGTACTTATTATCTCCTCTATTGGAATATAGGATGCTTGCAAGTAGGGATTGTTCCATCCTTTGTACTTATACCCTTAGTACTTGGAAGTACCTGGAATGTAATAGATGCCTAATAAACACTTGTTAATTGTTTGACTGATTTCTAACACATAATGCTGCTACTTCACATACTATACCTGTATTCTCCTACAGACACACACACACACACACACACACACACACACACACACACACACAGTGCCTATATGGGGGCCAGACATACAATAGATATTCAATAAATATTTGTTGAATGACACGATTAACAAATTGGACTGAACAATCTTCAACAAAATCTAAAAAAAAAATTAGAGAGATAGTGTTTAAAGTGGCACAAACAAGAGGAATCATAAACCACAGTGAAGATACTGAAGATACTATGTTGCTGTTCAGTCATTTTTCATTCATGTCCAACTCTTCATGACCCCAGTTGGGGTTTTCTTGGCAAAGATACTGGAGTAGTTTGCCATTTCCTTCTCCCGCTCATTTTACAGATGAGGAACTGAGGCAAATACAGTTAAGTGACTTGCCCAGGGTCACATAGCTAGTAAGCATCTGAGGCCAGATTTGAACTCAGGTCTTCCTGACTCTAGGACACGCTATCCATCGCAACCACCTAGCTGCCCCCATGGATAGCTATGAGGAGGTCTTTTTTGAAAGTTTTTTTGAAGGCTCTGGAACTTAAACATAGTCCAAGGAGTCCCAAGTAAGGTTGAACTCCGGCTTTGGAGAAAAGAAAACCCAAGTACAAATCCTAGTGCTATTCCTTACTATCCATGTGACCTGGGATAACCTCTCTGGGTCTCAGTTTCCTCACCTGCAAATTAAACAATCTAAGATTGCTTTTTAGCCCAACATCTACAGTCCTACTATAGCACTGATTCTTAGCCTTTTCTGTGCCACAATTCCCCATTTGACAGTCTGGTGAAGCCTCGGACCCCTTCTCAGAACAATGTTTTTAAGTGAATAACTAAAATATAGGAGACTGCAAAGAAAACCAACTCTATTGAGATACAGTCATCAAAAATTCCAAGAACAAGTTCACAGTCCCCAGGTGAAGAACTTCTGCCTCTGCTTTTATGGAGCATTTCACGGGTTGCTCTCGATCCAGTGGTCAAGTCTTCTGGTGGTAGAGCTTTCCACACAATCTAGTCCCTGGAAGCCAGTTCATCATTGGGTGCCTACTAGAAGCCTTTCTAGGTGATGCCACAGTTTGTCTTTTACTGAGAGAGACTTGGAGGACTCAGTCATTTCTATACCCTGATGAGGCACCAGAGTAGACAGGGGCATTAGAATACACTGCCCTCCATAAACCCCCATGATTTGGTGTACTCTCCTCTGGCCATCCTATCTGCAGCCCAAGTTCTCACCCCCACCCACCCCACTCCCCTTTCCAGGGTGACTTAAGGTGATATTAGCTCCTCAGATTTCACTCTGCCAAGGACAAAATTCAAGGCTCTCCTAGCGTCAGCACCTGCCTCAGAACTAAAGATTGCTAGGCAGAGCTGTTTCTCAGCCACGCCTTTGGTAATCCTTTTCATAAACTCTTGCTTACGCCCATACTTCTGTCCTCCTCAGAAACAGGACAGGGTTTAACGAGGCAGGTCTGCAGGCATGAAGGTGTAAAGTCCAGAAGGCACAGCCTTCCCACTACTGTGACTGTTTCTAACTCATCCAGCAGCTGCTAAGCCTTCTGGACCCAGCAATGACTGACAAGTGAAGCACCAGGTAGAGCCCTGTGGATGGATGCTACTTAGCACGGGGCTCATTACCCAATGGGCCATGCCAAAATCTATCTCCTTTGAACTTTTCCTAACTTGTCCCATCTCCCCCCAAAAAATATCATGTAGTTCTAGGGTCATCCGTTCCACAAGCTAGCAGTGTGATTCTACAACAAATCACTTTAGCCGCTGGGCCTCAGTTTACTTATCTGCAAAAGGAGGAAAATAGACCCGAAGACCTCTAAGGTCCCTTCCAATTCTACATCTATGAGATTTAAGATTCTTTCTTCTTCTGACTGGGATTCTAAGCCGCGTTAACACCAAAGAAAAACACTGGGAGTCAGGGTCTCCCCTCCCTGGGTTTTACTCCTGGCTGTAACACCATTTGTGGGACTTTAGGCAAATCATTTGATCTCCAATCCCCATCCAACCCTGCCCCAGTTTCCTCATCTATAAAATGGGAATAATTGCACCAGCCCTACCTGCACGTTATGGCATCACCTCCCTGATGTCACACTTCTCTTTGAAAACAAAGGACAAACAACAACAATGTACCTCACTGTTACTAGAAAACCAAAATGAGACCACACAATTAGAAAAGAACCGAGAAAAGTAAATGTGTGACACAAACACAAGGTGGCATTATTATTTCTACAATTATTATCATCCCTTCCCAAAACTACCTTCTATAAATATGTCTACATGTACATATTGACTCTCCCAATAGAAATATGACCCCCTTGAGGGCATTTTTGTCTCTGCACCCCCAGCACCAAGCACAGGGCCTGGCACATGGTAAGTGCTTACTAAATGCATTTTGATTGTTATCATTTTGGTCTGGACCTGACATTTCATTCCTTTAAGGAACTCCCATAGTAAAACTCCCTTCACCAATGCAGAGTGAATATCTATAATCCATAGTCTTTTTTTTTTTTTTTGCTTTTTGGTGAGGCAATTGGGGTTAAGTGACTTGCCCAGAGTCGCACAGCTAGGAAGTGTTATGTGTCTGAGGCCACATTTGAACTCAGGTCCTCCTGACTCCGAGGCCAGAGCTCTATTCACTGCACCACCTAGCTGCCCACTATAACCCATAATCTTAAAGTCCTGACTCCAAGGCCAGTCATCACTTCCCTACGCCATGTTGTCCTTCATTATTTTTAAGCCTTATCAAATAGTGAAACAAGTGTATTCCCAGGCAAACTACCTAATGGTAATTTTAGAGGAAAATAATTATAAATGCATGTTTAAAAATTGTTCAGTTTTTGAATATCCACAGTAATAATAGCAGGGAGAGGTGTGACTGATGTATATTTATCAAACAGCTAATATTTATCTCACATCTAAGTGGCCAAGTCACTTAACCTTTCTAAGTTTTGGTTCCCTCAACTGTAAAATGTGGGAGTTGTAACCTTTAAAGTTCCTTCTTGCTCCAGATTTATGAACCTATGACCTTTCCAGACCTCAGTTACCTTATCTATAAAATGAAGAGGTGTGCACTGGATGAGCTCAAAGGTCTTTTTCAGTCATGTCTGACTCTCTGCAACTCCAGGATTTTCTTGGCAAAAGTACTGGAGTGGTTTGCCATTTCCTCCTCCAGTTCGTTTTACAGATGAGAAAACTGAGGCAAACTTGCCCGGGGTCACACAGCTAGTGTCTGAGGTCACAGAGTGCTGGGCTTGGCACTCTATCCACTGTGCCACCTAGCTGCCTACTCAAAGATCTAGCTTAGCTCTAAAAACCTGTGACTCCAAGGTCGCTTCAGCACCACTTTTACTAAAATTGGAACAAAACAAAGATTAGCATGGCCCCTGGAGCAAGGATGACACCTAAATTCCTGAAGTGTTCCATATTTTTAAGACTCTGGGAAAAAGCCTACATAAGGGAAAACTGGCAATCTCTATCACAT
The DNA here is from genome assembly GCF_003287225.1 of Phascolarctos cinereus. Taxonomy (NCBI): domain Eukaryota; kingdom Metazoa; phylum Chordata; class Mammalia; order Diprotodontia; family Phascolarctidae; genus Phascolarctos; species Phascolarctos cinereus. Next base: position 143,270,611 of record NW_027555736.1, read on the forward strand.
CCCTATCGCCAGCTTGCTACACTGGAGACTTCAGGGAATTTCCCTTTGAGTGAGATCTGGGACTCTCGGATGGGCTGGGTTACCTCACTCCCAAAGGGAGAGCTCATTCACTCTGTATTGTCTGGTATATATTCTCCTATGTACACTTTCTCTGATTTCTGTTTTATTAACAACTTGGATAAATGAGTTTCTTTGCTAATAAATAAACAAATCTGACTCCATCAGATTTTTTTATATCCCCCGTGGAGGATATAATATAAAAATATAAAAATAAATCAGGTTAAGGTATTATAGTTGGTTATGAGATGCAGTCACATACCTAGATGCCTACATACATAGACATTCCCTCAGATTTCCTGTAAAGGTCAGGCCTACTTTTGGCAACTTAGAATGTTAAGGAGGCATAGGAGATCTCCCCTGATGTTTCACAGAGTAATCACCAGCAGACGACCACAATTTCTTTTCTTTAATCAACTCATTCAAAATATCAGAACTGATGCGTGTTTGACAGAACCCACTAATTTTATTTTGCTGAAGAGACAGGCTAACTGTCCTGAAACAAAATCAGCCCAAGGAGAGAGATCTTTCTGATACTGATGTTAGGTAGGTCAGGCTTCCATCCAACCTAAAGACAATTTGCAAAGGTTCATGGCTTCTCAAAGATATCAACATCTACCAGCATCCATCGTATATAGGGAATTAGAGGAAGTGAGGAAGGGAAACAGGGAAAGAAAGAGGATGAGAAGTGAGAGAGGAAAACAGGGAAGAAAGTGGAAGAAGGGACACCTGAGCTCAAAATCAAACCTCAGACACTTACTAGCAGTGTGATCCTGGACAAGTTACTTAATCTCTATCTCCTTCAGTTTCCTCACCTGTAAAATAGGGATGATAATAATAGAACCTACTTCCCAGGGTTGTTGTGAGTATAAAATGAGATAATATTTGTAAATGTTTTGCAGATCTTAAAAGGCTATATAGCTTTGTAAGTGCTTTGTTATTATATAATAGTATTATTATCATCATTATTATTATTTTGCAGATGAAGAGACTGAAGCAGATGGAGGTTAAGTGATTTGCCCATGATCATACGCCTAAGTTATCTAGGGTAAACTTTCATTGTACAAAAGAGAAAATCAAGGCCCATCAAGGAGAAATAATTTGCCCAAGTAAGTGGTAGAACCAGAACTTGGACCCATGTATTCGGACTTCATTTTGCATTACTCCATAAGCATGAAATGCAATTTAGAGGAGTGGCGGGTAGAGATGGGATGGGGTTAAGAAGTTATATTAAGTGACCGGAAGCAGAGATTTTCTTGAAATTTTTAAAGCAAATCAGATTTGAAAAAAAAAAACTTTTTCTGGAAAAATACTAATGGCATATTGCCCAGCTGGCCAAGTAGCGCACAGGAACTGCTTGAAACAAGGACCCAATCCATATAAATGTTTCAACCTTACATGAATAAATCATGACTGGCGTTGTGAGTCGATATAAATCTCCCTCTTCAGGCCTAATTGGTTATTTCACTCAGCAAAATTGGAGAGGGCACCAACATAATCTGGGTGTGGTGAACCAACTGCTCAGTCAGAAAAAGAACAATTTTCTTACCAGAGCTGGGGATAAAAGGAGAACAGGTACAACTGTGGGCTTGGGTCACAAAGGCACCAACCAGCAGCCTGGAACCGATGAGCCTTTACTGTGGCTCCTCCTGGCCATCAACCTGGCCATCATCCCTCAGCTCCAGGATTCTCGACCAGTGGTTCAGAGAACTGGGAGAGATCTCCAAGGTCATTCTCCTCCTCTTAAACATGACCAAAGTAAGGCCCGGAGAGTTTAAATGACTTTTATATGGGTAATAGGTGGCAGAACCAGGTGACTCCCAAACCAGCACACTTTCCACTGCAGCATGATGCTCTGCCTTGTCTCTTTCCAAAGGGAAATGGCGAGGAGGGGAAGTGTTAGGGACCATTCCTGAGGCATGCTGTTTTCGTAGAGAAAAGAAAGAAGGATGTGTTTCCTGTCTATTTTCTAAGATTCCGAGTACAGTCATACACTTTCACCCTGTTTGTGAATACAGTGTCATGATGAAATATTTCTGTACCATTGTTTTCCCTGACACTCATCCCCTTTGTCTTGGGCTTCCCAGCTAGGCATGTTGGTTAACTCCCTGCCTTATGTCAAACCTAGGTTCCTTAACTTGAAAACGTCTGGTCAATCCATTCACTCCTCCAGCCCACCAAGTGATCTTCCTTCCTGAGTTCAACTGGATTTAGAAGTGTCCACTTAATAAACAAAGCATTGTGGAAGATACTAGTTTATAAGGCTCGATATTGCCTTAGAGGAACTTACAGCTAGGTAGATAAGATATAGACACGGGAAAAATTGAATAGACATACAAAACAACTAACCACACAACTGATGTCACATGGCAGCACATGATAAATCACCAAATGAGTGGTTCAGACAATTGTTACAGGAGTGCAAAGAGAATCATGGTAGACTGGAGGGGTCAGGGAGATCACAGGGCCTAAGACAAGTCCTAAAGGATGGCAAGGACTTAAAAAGGCAGACAAGGAGGAAGGGCTGGGCTTTCCAGATGAGGGGAATCAGAGAAAATAGAAAAGTACGAGGCATGTTTGGGGACAGTGAACACTGGCAGGGATACAGATTGGCTTCATCCTCTTGCCCAGCTATTTTGGAAAATGCTGGTCTGTTTGCACTGTTCAGAAGCTGGGGGAAGAGGATTGGATCAGCATGTTCTGTACTTGTGTATCTTTACTCTGAAGGTCAAAGATTGCTCAGCACAGTGTGTACACCACTACTTATACAATGTCCTCCAACCTACCCATCAGCAAGAGCTCAGAGATCTACCAGAGCCTCCACTACTGAATGGGCAAACTTATGGATGGGCGCCAGCTACTATCAGCCAGGAGAATTGCCTACCATAGTGCTGGTTTTGAATAAAAAGGTCTGTGATGAGTAAAGGAAAACTTAGGACTAGGTGGAAGGAGTAAAGACAAGGGGGAAAGACCATCTCTAGAATTTATGACTGATTAACTCCAGATAGAAAGAGGTTCTTGCTCATTGAGGGTTGAGAGAACCCTGAGCACCAAGGTGAGGCAACATGGGGCTTAAGCCTGAGCCCTCATGGCACTACTGACTTAGTTTTAACTCAGTTTCCTTATTGATGAAACAGGAATAGTAATATGTGATCCCATACTGCCCTTCCTCCCTCTTCCTTCTGTCCCTCTCCCTGTCTCTCTGTCCCCTCCTTCTCTCCTTCTTTCTTTTTCTCCTTCTCTCCCTCTCTCCCTTTCCTCTTCTCCCTCTCCTCTTCTCCCTCTCCCCCACCCCATCTCTCCCCCTCCCCATCTGTGTCTGTCTCTCTCTGTCTCTGTCTCTCTGTCTGTCTCTCTCTCTCCCCACACCCATCCGTCTCTCTGTCTCTCCCCCATCTTTCTCACTCTCTTTCCTTGTCTGTCTATCTGTCTCTCCATGTCTGTCTGTCTCTCCCTCTCTACTTTATGGAGATGAGAGAGGAAGAAGGAGGACTCCATTTGGAATTAGAAGACTGAGCAAGTCACGAACCTCTCTGTGTCAGTTTTCTCAGGCATAAAATGAAGGACTGGGGCTAAATAATTGACCTCTAAGGTCCCTTCCCGGTCTGAATTTATGATCTTATGAATTGCTACCCATCCTTTCAAACCCCAACTCAAAAGCCACCTCTTCTAAAAAAGCCTCCCCTCATCATCCAGTAGAAACAAGAATCTATGCGGCAGGCACCATGCTAAATGCTTTACAAATATGATCTCATTTGACCCTCACAACAACCCTGGAAAGTAGGTGCTATTTTAATTTCCATTTTACAGTTGAGGAAACAGAGATTAAATGACTTGCCCAGAATCACATAGCTAGTAAATATCTGAGGCTGGATTTGAACTCTGGTCTTCCTGAAGCCAGGTCAAGTACTTCATCTACTGCACCACCTAACTGCCTCAAATAGCACTGTTTTTTTGGCTTTCTCTTCAACCATTAACATGTATTACTCTGTATTACAGCTATCTGTTCATGTCTCCTATCCACCAACTTGAGAGTAACCTCCATAAGGACTTGTCTCATCTAAACTTTGTCTTTCACTTAGAACATTGCACATAGTAAGTAGGAACCTAATAAATTGGGAAGATCAGAGGAGATAACGTAGGTGAAAGCACCTTGTAAAAAGTAAAACACCAAGCAAAGCAAGGGATTCTTAATTATCTTGCAAAGGGAGTCAAGTGGCAGCTGCAACTGGTTCTTTATGATTTAAGCCACTGCAGAGGGGTGCAGCTGCTGAGGAAGCCCCAGCCCCTTGGGCTCTGGGCCAGTGCCAGTGTGAGTGAAAGATGGATGAATAATATTCCCCATCCTGCCCTCTCATAGCTGCTACAACAGGTCTTGTTAGCAGGAGCTAAAGATGGGCCCTGCCCACAAGCTACATAGCTCTCTCTCTGCTCCAGAAAAGTAGCATCACCCCTGCCTGCTCCAAATCCCCTGCACATTGGTCAGTCTTTCTCCCCTATGACCCCTCCTCAAAATTAAATTACTGTGCCCTGCCCTGCCCCCACATGCCCTGTACTTTCCCACCTCCATACTCATCCCATTTTCTATCTTCAAAATATTCTTCCTCTCCCTTCCTCTTCACCTACTGAATTGGGAGGTGTCCTGGCTCCCAGAAGTCAGGCCAATATCCATCCCACTTGCTTACCTCACATTGTTCTTGCTATCAACAACAAATATTTATTGAGTGCCTACTATGTGTAAGGCACAAACATGAATAAGACTTGCCCTCTGCCTCCAGGACCTCACAATCTAAGTGGAAACAAAATACACATAGGCAAAAGATAAAATATGAGGCAGCATAAACGGTATCCAATGGCATGATGCCAGCAGTTAAGTGCTACTGAGACCAGACAGAAGGAGAGATCCCTATCCACCGGGATGGTCTGGGCAGGATTCATGGCAGAGGTGAGCCAGAACCGAGGCCTTGAAGGATGGCAGCATCTGAATAAGTGTAAAGGATAAGGAAGGCCTTCGCTCAATGCTAATCAAAGCGGGCTTTGTGGCTGGCCTGGGAAAACTGGTAAGGCAACCCAAAAGAGAAGTCACCTGTTACAATCACATTAACCAGGAGGGCTGAAATGGGGCAGAGATGCAATTCTTCACTTTTGTCCTTAACATTTAACCATCCCCTGTCTCCATTTTCCCATCTGTTAAATGGAAGGAAAGCAAACTCATGTGAGAAACTCTAAGAAGTCCAAATGAGGACTTGGCATATTGCTCATCTGAACCACGCAATCAATCAACAATGAGAAAACTAAAACTTCAAGGAATGACTTGCCGAATGCCAGTGGCACCCAGGTGCAGGATATTGATGAATCAGAGCCAGAAAGGGCATGTGCCAAATAGTATCAATCACTTACATCAGCCTACAAGCTGAGAGCCCACACTCACACCTGGGGAAAGGTAAGAGGAAATTCTAAGGGTTTCTTCAAGTGGGCTTAATCTTGCTGGATCAGCACCTCCTCTGCACAATCAAAGAATAATAATAGCTAGCATTTATATAGTGCCAGCTAGGTGGTGTTTACCTCCGTTTCCTCATTTGTAAAATGAGCTGGAGAAGGAAACAGCAAACCATTCCAGTATCTTTGCCAAGAAAACCCCAAAAAGAATCACAAAGAATTAGACACAACCAAATAATAATAACAAAGCATCAGTACAGGGTTTTAAGGTTTACAAAGCACAGTACATGTTATTTCATTGTATTCTCACAAGTGTGGCACAGTGGACGGAGCTCTGGAGTCAGGAAAACCTGAGTTCAAATCCAGCCTCAGACACTTATCAGCTGTGTGACTTTGGGCAAGTCACTTAACCTCAGTTTCCTCATCTGCAAAAGCGGGATCATAAAAGCACCTAGCTCACAGGGTTGTTGTGAGGATCAAGTGAGGCAATATTTATAGAAAGCACTTAGTACATTGTAGGTACTGTAAAAATGCTTATTCCCTGACTCCTTCCCAACAACCCTGTGAGAGAGGTGCTATTATTATCCTCATTTTACAGATGAGGAAACTGAGGCAGAGAGGTGTTCAGTGACTTGCCCAGGGTCACACAGCTAGTAAGTGTTTGAGGCTGGATTTGAGGATACTCAGGTATCGAGAATCAGATATCAAATCCAACACCCTCATTTTACAGAAAGAAGCACCCTTCCAGGTTATTGCTATCCCTAATTAATAGATGAGAAAACTGAGGCCTAGAGAATCATGGAATCACTGATTTAGAGCTGGAAGGAAAATCAAAGGTCCTCTAATCCAACCCCTTCATTTTTACAGATGATGAAATTAAGGCCCAGAAAAGAAAGGTGCTTGTCCAAAGTCACACAAAAGTGGGATTTGAATCCAAGTCCTCTGACTCCAAATTCATTACCTCCCTCCACTGTACAATACCGCTTCTGCTAGTGAAGTCCACAGTCACACAGCCCACTAGTAGCTAGGCCAGGATTAGAACCCAGGCCTCAAGAGCTTCCAATCCATTGTTCTTTGCACTGCAACATCCCACCCAGGCTTATCCTAAAACCCTCAAAGGCAAAGTTAACCAAGGTACAATTAATGTATAATATAATGTTAGATCACCACTTACTACTATGGAAAAGGCATTGGCCTGTATATTGGGACTTTCAGTCCTGGTTTGGCCATCGACTAGCTGAGTTACTTCCCTGGGCCTCAGTTTTCTTATCAGTTCAATGGGTATACCAATGCCTACCCTACCTATATCACAGGTTTTTTATGAGTATAGCATGAAGAAATACATTAATATATAAAGACTCTATGATTTCCTTGGTGTGGGCAACTCCTTCCATCAACTCAGGTCGCAATCCATCTCTTCAATTAGATAAGTCTTAGGCTGTTGTGACCATCTTGCTTTTCCTTTTAAGTATATAATAAATTCAATAAGCAGTGGTCTTGTTTGTGTTTCCATCTTGTCTTTCTTCTGTTATATTCTTTGTGCATTTTTAATGCTGTGATGACCCTCTTTTCTTTATTTTTTTTACATCACTTGACCCCTCTCCCCCCAGTTACCCTCCCCAGCAGAAAAACAAAAACAAACCTTCATAACCAATATGCATAGTCAGGCAAAACAAATTCACACACTGGTCATGTCCAAAACTGTACGTCTCCTTCTACACCCTGGATCCATCATCTCTCTGTCAGGTGATGGGTAGCATATTTTATCATTAGCAATTGTTGTTGGTCATTACATTGATCGGAATTCTTAAGTCTTTCAAAGTTGATAAAAGGAATCTCTTGAAGACTCCTAAAAAATTCAAAGGAATGAAGCTCTTACAGTGACACATCAGGTACCAGTAACAGGCAGGGAGAGGGAGATTTGGGGGGTTGGAGGTGAGAAGGAAAGGACCTCCTTGGGGTTCATCACATTACACTGTGGAAGCAGGAATTCGTTCCCTGCAGTCTGGCACCGTTGGCCGAGATAGCTCATGGGCCTGTCCGGTGGCAGTCAGGGCACTCCTATTTGTCTCTTACTCCCGATGAGAGAGCATTCTGGAATGGGATGAGTCAACATCTTGAACCTCTGTGGTAATAGAGTTGCTAGATAAGGCTGCCGTTACGCCAACCCTGTTCCCATTCCAGATCCAATTAGAACAGTTACTAAGAGGACTCACAACATGTGGCAACCAAGCTGTGACAACAAAAAGACCATTCTTAGTGTATAATGTGCAGGGGACGGACAGCTCCTTAGACTGCAGGACAGGAGTATTATAGCATCCTTTACAAACTTTGTAAACTCTTTCATCGAATTACAAAAACCTATTTGACTTTGCCAGGAAACCAAAAATACTCTAGCTATGCCACAAAACAAGCCATTACCACTGCTACCACTATGCTTTGATCAACACTAACTCTTAGGCTAAAAAAAAAAAAATAAAATCATATATTCCCTAACCCACATATGCACACAAAATCCAACAGAACTTTTTTTAAAACACCTAACTGATGGTGACTCTTAACTGACAAAATCCAAGCCAGGATGTGGTGTAGGTATAAAAAGGCCTTGGAGTCAGAAGCCCTGGGATCAAATTCTGACTCTTCCACTAGCTGTGCAACCTTAGATAAAAATTGCTTCACTGGTTGTTATCGTTGTTTTAAAATATTTTTCAATTCATAACTTAACAAACATCAGGATAGGTATTACCATATATAAAGCAAAACAGAAAGGGAGGATGACCCATGCAATTGCAAGTTGTACCATGAGCAACTTGCTTCTACCTCCAAGTAGACAATGAAGTCAAAATATTGTTTTGAAAGCTGTCCTGCTTGTCTGTGCTTCCTATACTGACCTTCTTTCTGTTGTTCTTTGTGCATTTTTAAAAGCTTTGATAAAAGAAAAAAGTTTCACTGATCTTCTTTACTTCCCCCCACCCCCGTCTTGGTAATCCTATTGCTAGCTCCACTCTTTCCACCTCCAAAAAAAATTAAAGAAAAACAAAAAGCTAGTATTGCATATGCATACTCAACCAAAACGAATACCACATTAGCAATGTCCAAAGACAGATGTCTCATTCCGCATCTTGAATTAATTTACCACACTTGTCAGGAGGTAGGTAGCATGCTTCATCACTGGTTCTTTGGAATTATGGTTGGTCATTGCATTGTTGTGAGTTTTCAAATCTTTCAAAATTGTCTTTACAATGCTATTGTTATTAAAAATGCTCCAAATTACTAATAACTAGAAAAATGCAAATTCAGTTTTGAGGTTCTATCTCATACTCTATCAGATTGCCAAAGATGACAAAAAAGGGAAATAACAAATAGTGGAGAGGCTTCCAGAAAATAGACATACTGGTGCATTGTTGGTGGAGCTGTGAATTCTTCCAACCATTTTGTGAAGCAATTTAGAACTATGCTCTAAACTGTGTAGACCTTTTGACTCAGCTATGAAACTACAAGGGTCAAACCCCAAAAAAGAAAGGAAAAAGACTTATGTATACAAAGAACATTTTTAGTCAAGTCGACATTTATTAAGCCAAGGATTCTCTGGGGATGCAAATACAAGCTCTTTTCATAGTAGACCTGAACTGGAAAGTAAGGGGGTGCCCACTTATTTGGGATACATATCATTACATTCACTTACCATAAACAAATTATAATATGTGAATATAATAGAATACTATTATGCCAAAAGAAATGGTGAAATGGATAGTTTCAAAGGAAAATGGGAAAACCTCTATGTACTAATGCAGACTAACATAGAATTGGAATAATTCATACAATGATGACAATATAAAAGAGAAAAACATCTTTGGAATATTTTACAACTCTGACCAATGCAATGATAAATCACTAGTCCAGAGGACTGAAAATAAAACATATCACTCACCTCCTGCTGAAGTGATAATGGACTTAAAATGTAGAATGAGAATACATTTTTGAACATGGTCAGTGTGAGAATTTGTTTTGTTTGACTATTCATGTTTGTTATGAGGGTTTTCTTTTTCTTTTTTCATTGTTTAGTAGGGGGATAGTAGAAGGGAGAGATAACTGTTTATATAAATAAGTAAATGGGGTTTTTGTCTTTATGGGGTTTTTGTCTTTATTTTTTTTTAAGAGATATGTACTCCACAAGCTCCCAAAGGACCAAGGAATATCAAGATACACCAACTCTCCAGGTCAAATTTAAAGGGAAATATACTAAAGCTCCTGCGAATAAAATCCTGACTGAAATATTAAAAAAAACAAACTACATAGCAGTCTGGTCAAAATTAGTTCTAGACCAGCAACTTACACCATATACTACTCTAAACTCAAAATGCCTACATGACCTGAATACTAAAGATCATAGCATTAAAAAAAAATTTGAAAAGAACCAGATCAAGTACCTTTCATAATTATGGCTAGGGGAATGAATTCTTAACCAAAGAATAGAGATAATTACAGAAAGATGAAATAGATAATTTCAGTGACATGACACTGAAAAGTTTTTGCATGAACAAAATTAATGCAACTAAGATGAGAAGGATAGCAGGTGACTAGAGAGAAAAGTTTTATATTAAATATCTCTATGAAGGTCTCATATCCATAACACTTAGACAACTAACAGAACTAGATAACACAAAAAGCCATTCCACAATAAAGAGCCAAAGATATGAACCAACTATTCTTAAAAGATGAGTCCCAACTATTAATAACCAGAGAAAGAATGTTCTAAATCATTACTAATAAAATTAATTCAAGGTGAAGCCAAATGGTGGAGAGAAGTCAAGAAGTTGCCTGAGTTCTCCCTAGTTTACCTTGGAAACAACATTATGACAAGCCTCTAAAAGAATTCTGGAGCAACAGAATCCACAAAAAGATACAGTGGAACACTTTTCCAGCCCCAGATAATGTAGAAGTACTTCAAGAAAGGTCTGTCTCCCTTGGATAGAAGAAGAGTGAAGTCCAGTGCGGGTGGTGTCCAGGCAAGGCAGCAGGAGGCTCTTAGCCACTGCATACATCAGCACACAGCTGGGCACAGCAGGCAAACTGCTAGCCCCAGAACTGAGGGCACAACAGGCATGACTAGGCCATGGCACCCTAGTGCAGTGGGCCAACTGCCAGCCCCAGAGGTCCTGGTGCAGAAAGCCACTGACCAGACCCCTGACCCCCAGTGCAAGAAGTTTGGGACAGTGCCCCCGGCAACCCAGAAGCAGAGCTCAACTTTTTAAAATGAGCAAAAAAACAAAAAAAGGGCTCTGATGATAGAAAGCTAGTAAGGCCACAGGGAAGATCAAAACACAAACTCAGAAGAGGACAACAATGTCAAAATGCCCACATGTGACACCTCAAAGGGAAACATGAATTGATCTCAAGCCCAAAAAGTCCTCTTGGAAGAAGAGTTCAAAAAGGATTTTAAAAATCAAGTAAGAGAGGTAGAAGAAAAACTGGGGAAAGAAATAAGAGTTATACAAGAAAAATATGAAAAAAGAGTCAACAGCTTGGAAAAGGAAGCACAAAAATTGACTGGAGAAAACAACTCCTTAAAAAACAGAAAAGGCCGAATGGAACAAAAAATCCACTGAAGAAGACAACTCCTTTAAAAGTAGAATTGGCCAAATAGAAAAGGAGGTACAAAAGCTAACTGAAGAATATAATTCCTTAAAAATTAGGATTGGGCAAGTAGAAGCTAATGACTCTGTGAGACATCCAGAATTAGTCAAACAAGATTTAAAAAATGAAAAAAAATAGAAGAAAATGTAAAATACTTCATTGGAAAAACAAGTGACCTAGAAAATAGATCCAGGAAAGATAATTTAAGAATTATTGGACTACCTGAAAGCCATGATGGGAAAAAAAAAAGAGCAGGGACAGCATCTTTTGAGAAATTATCAAGGAAAACTGCCCTGATATCCTGGAACCAGAAGGTAAAACAGTCATTGAAAGAATCCCCCAATCACCTCCTCAAAGAGAACCCAAAATGAAAACTCCTAGGAATATTGTAGCCAAATTCCAGAATTATCAGGTCAAGAAGAAAATACTGCAAGCAGCCAGAAAGAAACAATTCAAATATCAAGGAGCCACAGTGAGGATTACACAGGACTCAGCAGCTTCTACATTAAAGGATTGGAGGGTTTGGAATATGATATTCTGGAAGGAAAAGGAGCTTGGATTACAACCAAGGATCAACTACCCAGCAAAAATGAGCACAATCTTTCAGGGGGAAAGATGGATATTCAATGAAATAGGAGACTTTCAAAATCTTCTGATAAAAAGGCCAGAGCTGAACAGAAAATTTGATCTTCAAATATAAGACTCAAGAGAAGCATAAAAAGATAAACAGAAAAGAAAAAAAACAACACAGTATTCAATAAGGTTCAACTATTTACATCCCTACCTGAGAAGATGACACATGCAACTCTTTAAGAACTGGATCCCTATTAGGGCAGTTAGAAGGAGTATACTTAAAGGGTGTGGGTATAAATTGACTTTGATGTGATAATAAAAAAAATTGATTAAGAGGTGAAAAAAGGATTGTACTGGGAGAAGAGGAAGGGGGTGGCAGAATGAGGTAAAATTGCATGAAGAGACATGCAATATATTACCTATTACAGTTGAGGGAAAGAAGGAAGGGGGTGAGCATCATTTGAACCTTACTCTCATTGGATTTAGCTCAAAGAGGGAATAACATACACACTCAGTTGGGTAAAGAAATCTCTCTTTTTAAAATTTATTTATTTATTTATTTATTTTTAGTTTTCAACCATCACTTCCACAAGCTTTTTAGTTTTCAATTTTCTCCCCCTCCTTCCCAAGATGGCGTGAAATCTGATATAAGCTCTACCTGTACATTCCTATTAAACATATTTTCACATTAGTCATGTTGTAAATAAGAATTAGAACCCATAAGAAGAACCACAAGAAGAAACAAAACAAAACAGAAAAAAAAAAAGAACAAATAGTATGCTTCAATCTGCATTGAAACTCCATAGTTCTTTCTCTGGATGTGGATAGCATTTTCCATCATGAGATTTTTGGAGATGTTAAAGACGTCTTACCCTATAGGGAAGTAGGAAGGGAAGAGGAAAAGAAAAAGAGAGGGCTGATAGAAGGGAGGGCAGATTGAGGGAGGAGGTAGTCAAAAGCAAAACACTGGTGAGAAGGGACAGGGTGAAAGGAGAGAAAGTATAAATGGGAAAAATAGGATGGAGTGAAATATACAGTTAGTAATCATAACTGTGAATGTGAATGGGATAAACTCTCCCATAAAACAGAAGCAGATTGCAGAGTGGATTAAAAACCAGAATCCTACAATATGTTGTTTATATAATAAATTCAAATCAAAACATCTCCAAGTTTTCATCTCACATACAAGTAACTAGAAAAGATGACAAAGGATAGAAATAGCTGGATATTAGAGAGGTTGTGGAAAAATGGGCACACAAAAGCACTGTTGGTGGAAATGTGAATTAGTCCAACCATCCTGGAAAGCAATTTGGAATCATACAATGAAAGTTATTAAAATATCAAAATCCTTTGACCCACTGATTCCACTGGTAGGCATCTACCCCCAAGGATATCAATTAAAAAATGATAGGACATACATAATTAAAAATTTATAATAGCACTTTTTATAATAGCAAAGAACTGGAAATAAGATAGTTCCCCTCCTATTGTGGAATAGATAAACAAATTATGGCACATGAATGTAACGTAATATTACTGTGTTATAAGAAACTATCAGTATGTTGAATACAAAAGTACGAGAAGACATACGAACTAGGGAAAAGTAAAGCAGAATCAGGAAAACAACATACACAATTATTACAATGATGTTTAGGTGGAAAGGACAACAACATAACAATCAAAACTGAATGCTAAAAAATTATAATGACTAATCAGCCTCAAATTAGAGTGCCTCCCTCTGCTTCTTGGTAGAAGCAAGGACTATGAGTGTGGAACACTATATATAATAGCAAATGTTTTTTCAATACACTGATTAATCCTTTAAAAAAAGACTTTTTAAGATCTTTTCAATAAGGGATGGCTCTCTGGAAGGGAAAAGAAGAAGGAAATTCAAGTAATGTAAAAACAAAAGATGAAAATAAAAATTTCTTTTTTAAAAAATTAAAACTTGAGATTTCTAGGGGAAGTAGAAAGATGAAGATAAGGCTTCTGATCAATCTACACAGCTATGACGGTGATATTATTGCATTAGTCAGTGAAAATGCTAATGCTAGAGCCTACAACAGCTAAAAAGTTAAAATCAGTGAGATTTCTTTAAACCTCTTTTTTTTGGGGGGGAGGGTGAGGTAATCAGGGTTAAGTGACTTGCCCAGGGTCACACAGCTAGTCACTGTTATGTCTCTGAGACCAAATTTGAACTCATGTCCTCATGACTCCAAGGCCAGAGCTCTATCCACTGCACCACCTAGCTGCCCCTAAACTTCTTTAAATGAGCAAATTCATTACCTAGTTCATGGGTAAAAAGGTTAAAAGTTAAAGAGATCTCTTTGACTCTTAACTTTATAACAAATAGAATGATTTCCCTTCTCTGGAGAGGCAGTGTGGTATACATAATGGCTGGCTCTAAGAGCCAGTCTCAGAGCCAGAAAAACCTGAGTTCAAACCCCACCTCTAACATACACTAGCTGTGTAAGTTCAGGCAACTTAGCTTCTGAGTGCTCTAAGCAACTCTCTAAAACCAGAAGTCCCAGAGAAGGTACCAACCTGTATCAGTTAAGGGAGTTCCCTTATCCAGGAATATATCTCTATCAATGAAATCACAGGTCCAGTGATCTCTCTTCCCTGCATGAAGCGATCCCACTTCTTTAAAACATTCTACATGATACGGCAACACACTTATAACATATGTTATAACAAATGAGTCACCCAAATCGATTTTGTCTCACTGACAAGTTGAGGCTCAGGTCAATTGTTGCCAACATGTCTTCTTCCACACCATCTTTGATGAATTAAGGCTGAATTAAGAGTCCATCACTGGTATTCACTCATCTTCCCTCATCCCCAACACATACACTCACCCTCTCTCCCTCTACCACATCCTGCAGCCCTGAGGAGTACAAAAGAAGTGGGGGGAGGGGGTCAGAAACTTCAGCATCTCCCTCTTCAAAGGTCACGGATACCTGTTCTAGGGATAAAAGCACTACCCAGCATGTATCATCAATCAGGGTTTATTGGACCTCATCCCGGGCCCACAGCAGCACCTGGCATCAGGCCCTGCTTTCAGTCACAGTCCACATACTGCCCCTTTCACATCATCCTTAATCAGTGGTAACCTCCACATATCTTCAGGCCTAGATCCACTACTCCAAGATCACTTCCAACCTGGGCAGACATATAAAAAGGGGGCAAAGAGTCTCAGTGATTGCCCTAGGATGGAGCTCACCTGGGTGTTTTCTGCTTGGAAGAGCTATGTTTCACTTGAGAAAACCGTAAACCCAAACTGAGAAGTTTTACAATGCATCAGTTGCCGGGAGGGAGGGGTGGGAGATGTTTGAATGGAGAGGGATAGGGCTAGCTCCCAAGGCAATTGTTAAATTATCAGTGTGATCAGCAGCCTCTACAGATCAGGGCTTGATTTACTGTTTTGTTAATTGTAGATATTTAAGAAAGCGAAAGAGGCTATAATAAAGATTAAATCTACAAGTGTGTCCAGTCATGCTTTTCTTTTCTTTTTTTTTTCCTTTTTTTTAAGAGTGCAGTTGTTAAACATTTACCAGTATACCCAGGGAGGAAGAGGGAAGTGCAGTAGATGTTATTCTGGTGTAATCAATGGAGCCTGCTGTTTTCTCATCTAGAAACCAGTCCTTGCTCCCTGACTGACCAGCTTTGCTCCTTGTACTACTTAGGCCCTGGCATACTAGACACACAAGCTAAGGTTCCCCACCCCGACAATCACCCAGAGTTTTTTTGTTTGTTTGTTTTGTTTTTCAGGCAATTGGGGTTAAGTGACTTGTCCAGGGTCACACAGCTAGTGAGTGTCAAATGTTTGGTCTGAGGCCACATTTGAACTCAGGTCCTCTTAACTTCAGGGCCAGTGCTCTATCCACTACGCCAACTAGCTGCCCCCTAGTGGTTTTTTTTTTAATATAGTAAACATCTATTTATCCAGAATTTCTTAGAAATATTTAAGTCTCACTTCAGAAAAATCTGGAAAGACTTATATGGTCTGATGCTGAGTGAAGTGAGCAGAACCAAGAGGACTTTGTACACAATAACAGCCACGTTATGCAATGACTAAGATTGTTAAACTGAACCCTTCAGCATTTACAAGTATCTAGACTCTCAGAGCCTCGGGATGGAAAATGCTGTCCACATCCAAAGAAAGAACTATGGAAGTTGAATCCCTATCACTTATTTTTACTGTTGAGTTTTGTTTCATCTTTCTGATGATTCCTCCTATTGGTTTTAATTTTTACTTACAACTTCACTAATGTGAAAATATGTTTAATGGGAATGTAAATGTAAAGCCTATATCAGATTGTGCGCAGTCTGGGGGGGGGGAAGGGGGAGAAAAATTTTCACTCAAAAGCATATGGAAGTGATTGTTGATAAATCAAAATAAATTAATAATAATAATAAAAGAAACAAAAAAAGAAAGAAATATTGAAGTCTCAGATAATTAGAATTATTTTCCTCCCCACAAACAACAAATACAGTACAATCTGGGAATCATAAAATCAACTTCCAGGATACACCATGGATGGAGTCAGTCAAGATTCTCTTACTCGTCTGCAGCCCCCAGTCCTGAACGGAGAGACCCAATGTTTAAAGTGAGGACACTTTATATCAGGCAAGAGCCTGATATGCCTTCTGAACCACCAAATGTAATTAAATTGTGTTTTATTTATTCTATTCTA
Organism: Phascolarctos cinereus; assembly: GCF_003287225.1. Classification (NCBI taxonomy): domain Eukaryota; kingdom Metazoa; phylum Chordata; class Mammalia; order Diprotodontia; family Phascolarctidae; genus Phascolarctos; species Phascolarctos cinereus. The sequence goes on from NW_027555736.1 coordinate 143,287,014, forward strand.
GTTTGGGATGAAAAATTGGCAACCCATATATACATCTCTGATAAATCTCAATAAACAACACTACACAATCGGAGAATCAGAGAACTATAAAATGCTAGAGCTGGAAGGTACCTCAGAGATCCTCTTAATCTAACTCTCTCATTTTACAGAGGAGGAAACTGAGGCCCAGAGAGATGAAGTGACTTACTAAGTGGCTAAGTACCTTTTTTTAAAAAGTTTTATTTATTTATTTCTAGTTTTCAACATTCACCTTTATAAGATTTTGAGTAATAGCTGAGTACCTTAACAAGAACAGTCTTTTCCTCAACCACTCTGGAAAAACAAGAATTCTTTACATAACTTTGTTGAATTAAATCAAAGGAAAGGAGACAGTTTGATGTATACTTTTAAAAACTAATACTAGGGCCAGCTCAATGCTTGTCCAATAACTGGCCTGTTTTGTGGTCCCCCAGAGTAAGAAGACCTAGGTTCTAGTCCTAGCTCTGCTTCTGACTTGATTGCTAGGTAATTTTAGACAAATTATGTCATCTCTTTGAGCCTCAGTTTTCTCACCTGAAAAACTACAGGGTTGGTGGTGATCTCTAAGCTCTCTACCTCTCCAAGAGAATCCTTAAAATGGGTGTGTATGTATATATATATATATATGTATGTATACAAATGTATATATCTGCATGTATGTATATCATACATACATGCAGATACGTGTGTATATGTACATATCGAATATATACACATGTGTATATCCTTTTCTCAACTCTCATGAGCTGTATCTATATGTAAGTATACAAATGTGTATTAAATATACATATATGTGTATACATGTGTATATGTAGATGTATAAGACTTGCACACACTTACATACATGCAGTTCATGAAAGCTAAGAAAATACAAGATCTCAAGTATGTGTTATATGTTCCTATATTTTGGGTTTTTCCTCCTAGTTGGGGGTGAGGAAAATGAAAGGGACCAGGCAGGAAGCCAGCACTTGAGTAGCCATTGGAAAGCTGCTTTGTCACCTCTTCTTCCCACCCTCTGCATCTCCACCCTATACCTAAATAACTTGTTGGACCATGACATGTCCTCCATGTTGCACAACTACCCCTCACCTTATCGGCCAGTGAACTTCTACCCTCTTAGCAGCTCTAACCAAGTCATCTCTGCTTTCCATTTTCACTCCAGCAAAGTCAATATTTACTAGCTATGTTGCTAAAACAGGTACTAGGCATTGACTCTATGACAAACTTCCCAGTCTAATCTCAGCCCAGAATATTTCCAGTGTCACACGAAGGCTCCAGAGTCCTGAGAAGGCAATCCATCTCTGAAACAGCAAAGAATCATAAGTTCTCATGAATGGAAGAGTTGGAAGGAACCCTAGGCTCCATCTAGAGCAGAGTTTTTCTTTCTTTTTTTGTTTTTTAACCTGGGCTCTATGTACAAATTTCAGGGAATCAATGAACTGGAATGGAAAAAAAACCCTACATCTTTATTTTCATTAACCTCAAAATTCTATCTAACAGTTCCTTCAATTATTTAAAACTATTCTGAGAAGGGGTCTATTGGTAGATTTTATCAGACTGCCAAAGGACCCACAACACAGGAAAGGTTAAGAACCCTTGAAATTGAGGATTTCTCTCTTTTTTTTATGAAAGAGTTGTAGCCTGGAGAGGCTACGGCTTGCCTGAACTCAGAGAGGTAGTCAGGAGGAAAGCCCAACGAGAATCTAGGGCCCCTAACTCTTAGTCAATCTCTTTTTTCACCATTGCCCCAAGTGCCCTTCCACTTATTAGAGTCTGGGAAAAGAGGAAAGGTAGGAAATTTAAGTGGGAGAGAGTCTTGGCTTTCCTTTGAATGGCAATAGCTATTACTCTAGAGTAGTCAGGGATTCTCACACCCTAGCCTCCAAGGCTGGCCATCAGTGGACTGAGAAGGTGACAGTGTGATGGACCATTTTCTTAAAAACCAACACTAAAGAGTCATAGATGAAGAGTTGAAAGGGACCTTACAGTCATCTAGTTCAATGATCTCATTTCACAGACAAGAAAGGAAACTGAGGCTCAGAGAAATCATGTCACTTGCCCAAGATCACACAGCTAACATATGTCTGAGACAGAAATGCAAGTCCTGGTCTCCTAACAAGTCCAGCATAATTTCTACTAACTATAGAGAGAATTCCTGAACCAGGGGAAGGTTAGACAAGCCACATTATAATCTCAAGATTCCAATACGCGGTAAATCATTCCTTTGCCGTTTTCTTCTTCCCTAGATTGCCTCTCAAGTAAATAAGTGTAATGGTATCTTATTCCACCAGAAGACTCACACACAGTCTTCGGGACAGAGAACTTTACCCAGAGCTCTTAAGCACTATGTCAACGTGAGTTATTATGAAATGATCTGTAAGGGCCCTTACAGGTCTAAATCTATTCAGCTGTGATGTGCAATGCCAACCCTACCCCTTCTTTTTCTCTCAGGGGTCTCCAGCCATGACTATACTGGCCTCCCGGTGGCAGAGGGTACAGAACGTAGGATATGGTTGGTGTCCGTGGCCCTTCTACAGCTGGGGACCAAGGCTGCACGTGACCAGGGGCAGCCCTGGCACCCAAGAAGGCAGAACAAGTGAGCATTCTGTGCATCTGCTGGGGATAACAAAGAAACTCCCCCACATGTGGATTTCCCCCTCCCCTCAAGGGCCTCACCAAGGAAACAATGAGAATCATCCAAGGCCATGCAGAGAAAAGCACCCAGTCTCTATCATGTTGCATTTGAGAGAGCCATCCCAGGGCACAACAGTACTGACCCAGCTGGTTCCTAGCTGGGACTTAAGACGGGTATGGGAAAGGGGAAAAGTGAAATCATTCAATCCATCCACAAGTCTATATGCTAGGGGGGAGATTGTAGGAGAGACAAAGTAAGTCCCTCCTACCAGAGCCAGATGGAACTAGGTTTAGCAGGATTAGAACAGAGGTCCATCTTCCCCAAAGGTCCCTACCAAAATCACGGTCTCACTTCCTGATCACATTTTCTGACTCTCCGTCTATGTAGAGTCTTTTGAGAATCTGATCTTCATCTGGTTGTCTCAGATCCTAGCTCTCTGGATCCATGGCTTTCTTGAACCTTAATTGTCCCAAACCAGAGGCCTCTGGGTTCCAGAACTTTATGTAGAGAGAGTGATAGGCTTGCAGTCACAAGCCTTGGGTTTGAATCCCATCTCAATCTCTTCCTTAGTTCTGTGACCATGAATTTGTCATGGAATCTCTCAAAACCTCAGCACTTTCATCTGTAAAATGGGGTAACAGCACCTACCTAGGGTTGTTGTGAAGATCAAGTGCAAAAATTTATGGTAAAGTGTTTTGTAAGCCTTCAACTGCCATGTATTTGCCAGCTCTTATTATCTTTTCATTATTATAATTTTCATTATTTTCATTATTATCAGATTGAAAAATCAGCAAGCCTAACAGCCTCAGTTTATCTTTCACTTGAAGTGCCAAGTTCCTAAACCAGCTCTATAGACAATTCCACACCTTAATGTATTTACAATAAAAACCGTTCACACCAGAACCATTAAATAGTGGTTTATGCTTTGACTACTAACTAGCTAGGTTCTCTATCTTGGTAATAGGGAATATGATTCTGGGTCCCCAGTTCTACCCAGTAGCTGGCCACAGAAGAATTGGCAAAGATTTCAGAAAAGCCTAGGCATAAAGAACAGACCCGTTCTGAAGCAAAGAACTTCCCTATTTGGCGAACCTAACAATAATCTCTATTGAGCACCTACTACCTTCCCAGCTCTTTTCTAGGCATAGTGGATGGAAGGGCAGCAAGAATGATACAAAAAAGTTGAAGACGAGATCCTTGCTCCTGAAGAGTTTAAATTCTAGTGAGGGACATGAAAATTACATGAAATATGATATGACAATTAAAAATAATAAGGCAGGAAACTGATCATCAGTGCTACAAAGCACAAAGAAGTCAGTATTACATGTAGTAGTTCTAAAGGCTTCCTGGAGGAGGATCTTAAAGAATGAGTTGACTTTGGATAAGAAAAGAAGAAAGGGCATTCTGGGAAGGGGAACAACATGATAAGAGCATAAAGGTGTGGAAACGCTTGGTAAATGCTGGATACGGTGAGACCTTCCCAGCTGGCAGGTGGGAGAGCAGGGTGAGAAAGAGGTACCATGTGAAACCTCTTTGCTCACCCTAGCCCAGAATCAAAACCACTGGACTCAGTTCATCTTCCCTAGAAGTTCAGGACCTAGAAATAGTCAAGCCACAGCCTGTCATTTCCAAAGGATTTCTTTTGTGATCTACTGGGGACAAAAGGAAAAGATATGGGCCAGCCCTTCCCACCAGTGATGTCACTCTGCTCCTCTCTCCACTATGAAACAATACCAGATATCGGAAAACCACACATCTTCTGAGTGGGGAGAGGGATGGTAAGAGAGGGTCCTCAGGTTTCAGACTCCTCAATTCAGAGTAGCGTTGGGGATAAAATAAAAGGCCAGGGCTGTACACAGCTGGTGACAGGTTCAGTGCCCACCCACTGTCCAGCTTGGGTTCTCCAAGTTCCCTCAACGTGGCAAGGAAGGGTACATAGCGAGGCCTGATGTGCCCAAACACAGAATGGTTTTCAGATGAGAGCCAGGCTAGTACCTCCTTTTAGGAGGTTTCTCCATCAGAGACTCAGGTTAGACATGAGGCAGAATTTCTTAACAGCGACTGGCAAACAGTAGGCAGTTAATATTTAAATACTTGTTGAACTGAATAAGGCTTGGGAGGCATCATGGAGTGTTTCCTGATGCCCGAAGAGAGCATCTTTTTCTCTGGAAAATTCTTCTTTTAAGATGACTCAATAACTTTGTATCCATTTTTCTGCCATGCACAGCACAATTTCTATTTCACCTGTGTCTTTTTCTCCAAATTATATGATAAAGTCTTCTTTAACCCCTCTGAGCCTCAATGTCTTCATCTGTAAAATGATAATAAAAATCCTCTCTTGCTGACCTCATTGGGGTATTAAGAGGATTAAATGACAAGATGCCCGTGCACTGAAGACCCAACAAATGTAATATAATATTATTACTATGTCATTTTCTCCACAGTGGCCCAGACCTCAGTACAAGCTCAGTGAACGCTGCTGGCTGACTGTCTTACTTTCTCTGGACTTTTGAATGTTGTCTGTGCAGAAAACGGGGGATACTCATGCGACTTCTCAAAGTTAACAAAATTCAGCAAACATTTATTAAGGGTCTATTGTGTGCTATTCAGTTTTAGGCACTTGGATGAGCTCCAAAAAGGATTTAGCTTAAACCAGTTCTCTACAAGTGCTTTTTAAAGACACAGCATTTAGGCAGAGGGGCCATGGGGAAACAGGAATATTAGTGCCTTGTTGCTAGAGCTGTGAACTGCTCTGGCCATCCTGGAAAGTAATCTGGAAATATTCTCAAAAAGTTATTCAACTGTGGACACCCTTTGACCGAGTAATATCACTACTAGGTCTATATCCCAAAGAGATAAAAGGGGTTGGGGGAAGGAATCAGATGGACAAAAATATTTATAGAAGCTATTTTTGTCTTTGTAAATAACTGTAGACTTCAGGGGGTATCCATCAATTGAAAAACAGCTAAAAATATGGCCTATGAATATAATGGAATACTATTATGCTATAAGAAATAGAGAAGGGAATAATTTCAGAGAAACCTGCAAGAACTTGTATCAACTGATACAGAGTGAAGTTAGCAGAACCAAGGGAACAATTTCTACAATAACACTATTGTAATGACAAACAGCTCTGAATGACATAAGAACTCTGATGCATTACAATAATCAACTACGATTCCAGAGGACTCATGATGAAACATGTTAGTTGACAAAGACATGATGGACTCCAAGTGCATAGTGAGATATACATAGTTTGTAGACTTGGCCAATACGGGAATTATAGGCAGCTATGTGGCACAGTGGCTCTGGCCTTAGAGTCAAGAAGACCTAAATTCAAATCCAGCCTCAGACATTTACTGAGAAAGTCACTTCACCCTATTTGCCTCAATTTCCTCAGTTGAGGAAACTGAGCTGAAGAAGGAAACGGCCAACCACTCCAGTGTCTTTGCCAAAAAAAACCCCAAATGAGGTCACAAAGAGTCAGGCACACTTGAACAACAGCAACAATGCGGGAATTTGTTTTGACTATACATATTTGTTACAAGGGTTTTGTTTTTCTTTCTTTTTCTATGGTGGGGGAGGTGAGGCAGGAGGGAGAGGGTGTATTTTTGCTAATTGAATAAAAGTAAAATTCAATTAGAAAAAGAAATCATAAGCACATGTATAAACTATATCAAACTACTTACCATTTTTAGAAGAGGGAAGGAGAGGGAGAAAAATTTGGAACTCAGAATCTTGTAAAAATGAATGCTAAAAATTTTCTTGACATGTAACTGGGGAAAAAAATAAAATATCACTTAAAGAGAGAGGAAAAAAGGAGACAGATAGGTGGTGCAGTGGATAGAGCACTGCCCCTGGAGTGAGGAGGACCTGAGTTCAAATCTGCTCTCAGACTAGACACTTGACACTTACTAGCTGTGTGACCCTGGGCAAGTCACTTAACCCCACTGCATAGCCGAGAGAGAGAGAGAGAGAGAGAGAGAGAGAGAGAGAGAGAGAGAGAGAGAGAGAGAGAGAGAATCATTTAAACACACACACACACACACACACACACACACAATAAAAGGCATGGCATTTGACCAAAGAGAACAGAATGAAGATCAGAAAGAATCACAGCCACACATGCTGAAAACTATGTTGATATAGCTTATCTGTTCTAAGATCAAGTATATATTTAAAAATAAAAGTAAGAAGTATATAATATAAATGTGTGGTTTCAAGTACAATCTTTTTTTCTGTTCTACTATATCTGTGGAAATGCCCTTTTTATTTGGTGTTTGTTAAGTTCAGAATAAAAATTAATTTTTAAATTAGTTTGGATGCATAGCATTTGGCTGCAGCTTGAAGGTAGGCTCTCCTTGGAGCCCCATTTCTGGGCCTTCTCATCACTTAGCTCAGTTCTCACTCTCTTCTACCACTTCCCTTTCCCCTTTTCCTCCCCACCCCCTATCTAAGAGCTCTCCATCCCTGGTATAGGTGTCTCCAAAGCGTCTTGAAACCAGATAAGAAAGAACCATTTCTACCCCCTCAGACAGGATCCCCCTCAATCCTGAGCCACTTCAACAGCAATTCCTCCCCTCAGGCTCTGAGGCCCCCACCCACAGAGCAGAAGGCCACTATTACAGCATCTCCAGGAAGTAAATTACATAATCCTTGAGGTGCTGGGCTAGACCAGCCACCAGGCCATCAGGACCCCACAGCTCTTGGGACCTTTGGTTTTGCTGTGTTTCCCGGACATTCTAAGACCCCTGGGTCTGGTATGAAATGAGAAAAGGACAAAATCTTGCCCAGAAAACTATGGAGAGGAGAAGGACGATTAGAGCCTTGGAGATATTTAGAGATAATTAAAGTCTCCTTCACAAGTCTTGAAGAAAACAATAAAAGGGCAAGCAAGCAATTACAGAGCACAGGTTGTAAGGGTTGGAAGGGGCTTTTGAGATTATTTAGGGCCAAACTCTTCATTTCCAGCTGAGGCCCAGAGAGGGAAAGTGATTTGCCCAATTTCAGACAGCAAAGTGTGAGTCAGCACTAGCACTTGGGTCTTCTGAGATTCAGTCTAGCACTGGTCTCTATGCTAACTAATATCAGCCTCCTTTCAAGGAGAACACAGATTTAGAAGGATCTTAGAGGTCACCTAGAACAGATGGGGAAACTGAGGCTCAGAGAATTGAAGTGACTGCCCAAAATAATATAGGTTGAAAATGGCAGAGCCAGGATTTGAACTCATTTCTTTTGGCTTCAAATTCAGCATTCTTTCCATTGCACTATAATGCACAACCATTAGAACTGGAAGAGATCTCAAAAATCTAGCCCTTCAATTTAAAGATGAGGCAAGGGAAGCCCAGAGAAAGGAAGGGATTTGCACAAGGTCACAACTAGTAGATAGTGACAGAGCTTAGGACTAGAACTGGTCTCTAATGCCAGTAGTGAAAGGTGTGTGATATATGCCACATAAGTGCCCTTGGTCAGAGGCATTTAAATAATCCCTTGGCCCAGTTAGGAGAATATCAAGGTGGAATCTGTGGAGACCTGGAAACCACAGTTAGAATTTAGACACACCCTCCAGAATCCACAGGGAACCAAGAATCCATCTTCTGGGTACAGGGCAAAGTCCATTAGAGTAATCTCTAGTAGGAGTCTAAGAGGCTAACCACCTGTCTTGTGAGGAAAAGAAATGTCAGGGCGGCAGGCCCATCCTCAGCTGCAGGCAAAGCTGCCTGCACTTCTCCCCTGACAGTTTCTGGCCCAGCCAACAAGCTGGGATCAGTTGGGAAACCCAGAATGGTCATTCCAGTTCAGAAGATTGTAACTTTTCCCCCCACCCCCACCCCAGCTCTCGCCTTAGCTTTCAGCTTTTATTTCAGCTTAAAGTTTCTGAGGAAGTCAAATGAGAGAGAAGATCCAGTTAAGAATCTACGAATGGCCTAACCTCATAAATTCAGGTGGTCCAAGTATTGAGAGAAAGATGAGACAGAGAAAGAAAGATGACACAGAGAGAAAGATCACATACACGCACACTCGGGGAAAGAGACAGAGAGAGAGAGGGAAAGAGATGAGAGAAGACAGAAAGACAAAGAGATGAGAAAAGAAGATTATGAGAGAGAAAGAACATGAGAGAGAGAATATGAGAGAGAAAAATGAGAGAAGACAAAGAGATGAAAGAGATTATGAGTGAGAATATGAGAGAAAAAATAAGAGAGAGACTATGAGAGAGAAGTGAGAGAAGACAGAAAAAGAAAGGCGAGAAAGAGATTATGAAAGAGAGAGAGAATATAAGAGAATGAGAGAGAGAAAATATGACAGAGAGAGAGATGAGAGAAGACAGAAAGGAAAGAGATGAGAGGAGATTATGAAAGAGAGAGAGAATATGAGAGAAAAAATAAGAGAGAAAATATGAGAGAGAAATGAGAGAAGACAGAAAGAGAAAGAGATGAGAGGAGATTATGAAAGACAGAGAGAAAATATGACACAGAAAGAGAGAGAGAGAACACCCATGGAACATGCCATCCACCTCCCTCCTTACCAAGGAGTCACTGCTAGCTCCTAATTCCCTCCAGCTAGACTGAGGAAGTGTAGATAATTCTCTGTCCTCTGGCATCCATACATCCTCTTCCCACTTCTGATTCAGAAGTTGAGCTTATGAGGAGGGAGAGAAGACAACATCATCTTCTGGGAAGAGATCTAGACCAGAGGAGGCCAAAGATCTGGTTTCTCAGCTTTGCCACAAATTGTGTGACTTTTGCTGTATCATGTAAGTTCTCCAGGTTAAATTCAAGCAATAAAACTAAAAATAATAAAACTAGTTTCTGAGGAAAATATTAATAATGCCAACTCAACTTAAAAGTGTGTTATGCCCATGTTCCACCTCCCCCCCCGAAAACTGGTTATTAAACATTTACTATCACCCCCTTGTCTGTGTGTGTATTTATACATACATGTAGGTGCATTTACTAACTTTATATTTATCCTATCTATATTTTGTAAATATTCGTTGCTTCCCCCATTAAAATGCAAGCTTACGGAGAGTAGAGATCTTTTCTTTCTTTCTACTAGTATTTCTGGCATCTGGCATATAGAAGGCACTTAATAAATCCTTGTTGATTGACTGAGGGGGCCTGTGAGTTATTTTTTGAGAAAGAATAGGTGTCAGAAACGGTCTATTCTTCCAAGCATCATGCCTGGAAGTTACTTTAGAGCAGGAGGTGGAGGGTGGGGGGAGAATGGGGTGCAGCAAATATTTGGCATCCTCTTTTGTTATTCTTTACAATAAACAAGGCTGCTGGTACAGGCACGAGATGGGGAGCAGCCAGGACTCATTAAAGCTCTTAAGAATTTCCTGTAGGTTTTGTCTTTCCCCCTCAAGAGATTGCCTCTCAGGGCTGAGCCAGCAGAGAAAGATTCTAACCACACACGCATCCCACAGTTGAGACACAGGTCTGGCAGGCAGCTGCGTCTCCTGCAGGGAGGCCCCACTAGAAGCTCTTTAGGGAGAATTTAATCTGGGGGGCCATGGTTAGTATCCTGTTCCTGAGAGGGGCAGAAGATGGGGGATCAGGGATGATTGAGGAGGGCCCACACAGAAACGACTGGGTGTTTGCAGCCAAAAAAATATTCTAGGGCAGAGTGGGGGACATGGAAGGACCTCAAGGTAGTCACAGGAGAACTTTAAGGAACAAGGAATCTCCACTTCTCTCTTAAAACCTAAACTTAATTCCTTTCTGCCTTTCACTGTTCAAGACATCTTTATTGTTTCAATAACTTTGTGAGGTAATATTTCCTTCAACTCCTGCTAACAAGGCACAGTAGCACACGGATAGAATATTGGACTTGGAATCAGAGAGACCTGGGTTCAAATCCTCACTCTTGACCCATACTGGCCACACAATCCTGGCCAAGTCATCTACCCTTTCAGAGAACTAGGCAATTCCAAGCCTAAATTGCAGAACAAGTAGTGACCAGCATTAATAGAAGAAAACTCCTCTCTGGGGAGTTTCTTATATTAATTAATTCAGGGGTTCAATCCCTCTCCCTATCCTTTCAGGAATAGATCAGACTAGATGGCCCCTGGGGACCCTTTCCAGCATTAAAATTCTGTGATTCCTTGGGCTATAAATGATACCTGTAGTACTTATCCCACAAGGTTTTTGTGAGGTTCAGAAGAGATAATCAGTGTAAAGTGATTCGTTTGCCTTTTTAATGGGTGGGGGGAGGGAAAGGAATAAAATTTAGGACTGAAAATGGAATAAAATTGAACTTAGAAAAAAAAGAGAAAAAAGGAAGGAAAATGGAACATGGGGAGTTTAAATGATCTCTCAAAGAGGACACAGCTAGTTAACAGCAAAGCCAGAGCTAGAACCTGGGAACCTTCCCAACTCTAGATTTATGATTCCCTTAGCTTCCAGTTCTGGGTTCTTTTCCCCACTTCACACTAGGTCCAGCTAAAGGCAGAACCACTACACCAGTGCCATGGTTGCCCTGAACTTCGAAAGGTCCTGGGATCCAAGAACTCCCAGGGTTTCTCCCAAACAGTTAGTGGGGGGAATGGCTCTCTGGGAGGGGTAGAGGGATATGGAGGAAAATCTAGGTGACATAAAAAGAAAACATGTCAGTGAGCATCTATGTTGAGAAAAAAAAAGTTAGAAAGAGGTTTCTCCCTCTTCACCAGTGAAGCATCCGAGGCACAGAGACCTCTGCCAGGAAACTTGGCAAATCCCACAAGAAAGTCAGAAACAGAACGTGGGAATTCCCACGTCCCTGCCCACTTCCTTTTCCTCCCCCCCACTTCCACCAAGCAAGTCTTTCCAAGTCTGAGCAAATGTACACTTCCTTTCGTTGTATAGTGAAGATGGTCTTACAGGATTTTCATAAATCTGCAGCACACTAGAACTAAAAAGGACCTTAAATATGGGCTAGTCAAACCCGTCATTTTACAGATGAGGGAGTGAAGTCTCAAAAGGGAAAGATCGTAGAGACCCTGGAGGCTACTGAGTCTAGCTCCTTCATTTTGTTGTTATCACTACTGTTTTAAACAACAGTAATTTGTTTAATGATGTGATGAGGTGAGATCTTGACAAAGTCATCCGCCTCATTCTCTCTTCCACAGTCATCAAAGTCCAGTGGCAAGACAAAAGTCAAGATGACTGCTGATAGCCTGGGATGCAGTGGATGACGTTGGCCTAATTTACCATCACAAAAATATCAATCTGGGAAGGAAGCAGTGGATAGAATGTCCCTCATTTTACACAGGAGGAAACCAAGGCACAGAGTAGTTAAGTCGTTTACCCAAGCTCACAAAGCTCATGTCTGAAGCCAGATTTGAACTCATCTTCCTGACTCCAAGCCCAGTACTTGATCCACTGTACCACTTATCAGCCTCAAATGAGATACCATGGGTAGAGTGCTTAGCACTGTTCCTGGCACAGAGAAGGTACTCTACAAATGCTTAATCTCTCTTCTTCTTCATTTCCTTCCTTATAGCAACAGCTGTTCCTTCTGCCGACCTCCATGGTCCTTGGCACATTATGAGGATGCCAGCCGAATTGGGGCTGGTTGTTAGTAGGACATCACCTTTCCACAAAAGCCTCCTGGCATTTCTCAGCTCTGGTCCTAAATAAGCCTGTATATTTGAGAGTTTTGAGAGAAAAAGAAAATCTTTGCGTGTCCTCGTGGAAGTAAAAGCCTGACTAATACCAGTTTCCACTTTTTAGGACTTTTCAGCTTGCAAAACACTTTACATACAGGGCATACCATAAGCTTAAGTGTAGCTTGAAGCTTATAAAAGTTTTAAAAATGCACTAAGACTCGTAGGACATCCTGTGCTTGATTTCATTGGAGCCACCCAAAGACTCTGTGAGGTAGGGGATATTCTTATCCTTGTTTTACAGGGTGAGAACCATGAGGCTCAGAGGATTTTGGTGACTTACCCAGGGTGACTTACACAGCTCATTAAACGTTTGAGCAAATTGAGAACCCTTGAAGTAGAATGATCCCATATGGGCCGCCAGGGGAAATGGTGGGAATGCTGGGTTCACTCAGGCTGAATCCCAGCCCTATCACTTGCTACCTCTGTAACCTTGGACCTTAAGTTCTTCCATCTATAAAATGAGGGGGTTGGCTGGGCTACATGGCCTCTCGAGGTCCTTCCAGCTCGAAATATAGGATTCTATGGACACAAATAAATGAACATCATAGTAATTTGAGGAGGAGGATGGAGCGCTAACATGGGGGAGTGAGGAACTGGGGAAGGGTCCAAGGTGGCAGTAGCACCTAAGCTGGGCCTTGAAGGAAGAGAAAGACTCTGAAAAGGGGAGACAAGACAGGAAGTTCATTCCAGGAATTAAATAACAAGATAATTAATGATACAGGGCAGCGTATGCAAGTGCCAAATAGCAGAGAAAGGAGTAGAGGGAGAGAGGCCTGAACTAGGCCTTGAAGGAACAATAGTATTTAGACAAAGAACTGCAGAGAGGTTGTCAGGAAAAAGCAAATGGCAACAGAAAGAGCAAAGGTCCAGAAGTGGCATGTCCTGGGTTCCAGGAACAGGAAAACAGGAGCAAAGGGTTCATGTAAAGGAATAATAGAAGATAAATCTGGAGAGCTAAGCAGAGAGCAAAGCATGAAGGCTCTTGAATGCCAAGTCTAGGGCTGGGCCTTAGCCTGCCCCTTTGATGCCCTTAAATAAATGCCTGCACATACATGCATGAGTGTGAGAATGAGTGTGTATTTAAATAGGACACACGTGTAGGGATATAACCCACTCACTTCTACCACTCCTGAAAGGCTCACCTTTCCTCCCCTAGACCCCACCAATTCTGATGTAACCAGAGCAATCACTCTGGACCTCCTTCTCCCTGACTCAGGGCAGCACAGCTGTGGCCAGGACACTGGACAAAAGCCAGTAGACCTGGGTTCAAGTTCAACCTCTGCCACTGTTTCTGGAGCTTGGTTTTTGTCAGCAAAAAGAAGGAACTTGTACTAGATGGGTACACTTTGCTTTCCTTTTGCTCATGCCACAATATTCTTTTCTGTGAAGATCCAGGGCATACAGACTATGAAAGTTGTTAACAACATGAAGTAGAGTCAGAAGACAGCTTCCCTTCAATGTTCTTGTTGTTGTTGTTCAGTCGTATCTGACTCTTTGTGACCCCATTTAGGGTTTTCTTGGCAGAGATACCAGAACGATTTGCCATTTCCCTTTCCAACTCATTTGGCAGATGAGGAAACTGAAGCAAGCAAGGTGAAGTGACTTGCCCAGGGTCACACAGCTGGTAAGTGTCCAAGGCTAGATTTGAACTCAGGAAGATAAGTCTTCCCGACTCCAGACCCATCACTCTATCCAATGAACCACCTAGCTGCCCCTTCCCTTTAATAAAAATAGCCTTTTCTGTTGAGTCCTTTACAAGCTCATGGTCTCATGTTTTTTGAGGTTAATGTGTATGTGTAATAGGCAAGTATTGTTTATCTTGAAAATAGTAAGTTTACCATGCCATGGTAAGTAAAATTTATATTAACCAAAATTATTTACAAATTTTCCACTATCTACAATGACATAACATCCAGAATTTTGTGTTATACCCTTTTAGGTATGTTTTAGATAATCTCTAGGGTTCTTCTAATAAGAAGAAGAATAAATGAAATTACTATGGTAACTTCAGATTAAAAAGCACTTTACAATATACCACCTTGTTTGATCCTCACAACAGGACTATGAGATAAGTATTACAGGTATTTTACAGAGGAGGTAACTGAGGATCAAAAGAATTAAGTGACTTGCCCATCCTGGCCACACTAGTAGGAGTATAGAAAAGAAGATCTGAACCAAGTCTTTCTGGATTCTACGTAGCCTTTCTACTGTAACATCTTGTCCTTCCCTTTTTTGGCTCTCATGAGCTATGATTCTCTGTCATAGATGGTCTGGTAGTCTTGCATGTGGCCAAGAACTTGAGAAGCCAAAACGCTTTAGGGACCATTTCTCAAAACATCAGTCAGCATCATGAGGCGATAACCTCCCTTGTCCTGAGAGCGTGAGCATTGTACTGGCCAAGTTTCTACACTTAGGCCTGAGAGGCAGAAACTCAGGCTGAAGCTGAGATAAGCAGGCATTGTTCCCAGCTCTGGGGTCAAAGACCCAGCAGCAGAGATCAGGGTCCTCTATCCCTGGTCAGTCACTCCAAATATGAAGCCTGACTCAGCCAGCTTTTCCCTCAGAGATTCTTATTCCCAAACTGGCATTTAGCAGATTAGGAGAAGGGTTCTTTCTTGCCTTGTTTGGATAAGAACCACTCAGTGGTCCTGGGGCTTAATAACCCTACAGTATCTCTCCTATCTGAGCTGCCAGCATCGTACAGTGAAAGTGTCCTGGATTTGGATTTGTAAGCTCTGCTACTTTTAACTTGTGTCACCTTAGGCAATTCAATTAGCTTCCTTAGGCTTCTGTTTTCTCATCTGTAAAATGGGGGTGTTCGACTAAGTGTACTCTTTGGTACCTTTTAAGTTCTCAATCTAAATCATTCATTCGGAAAGGTCCCCAAAGAAAGATCAGAAATGTGAGTGCTGTTAAAACTCTGGGTTACTGGTCTCAGGCCTGTGCTACAGCTCTCTGACTACAGTCCAGGTTTTCAGGCTAATGAGGACAATGGATTCTCCTTAAAAAAGGGGTGGGGTGGGGGTCCAAATGAAATGCCGGAGGTAAATTAGAAGGGGTTAAGTACAAGCACACCTTGGAGATATTGTGGGTTCAGTTCCAGACTACCAAAATAAAGCAAACATCACAATAAAGCAAGTCACACAATTCTTTTTGTTTCACAGTGCATATAAAAGTTATGTTTATACTGTACTGTAGTCTATTAAGTGTGCAATAATATTATGTCTTTTAAAAAAGCATATACCTTAATTCTAAAATACTTTATTGCTAAAAAATGCTAACCATCTTCTGAGCCTTCAGTGAGTTGTAATCTTTTTTTTTGCTGGTGGAAAGTCTTGGCTCCATGTTCATAGCTGCTGACTGATCAGGTGGGGTTGCTATGGCAATTTCTTAAAATAAGACAACAATGAAGTTTGTTGCATCAATTGACTCTTCCTTTCAGTTCAACACTTTGAGGTCATTGTAGGGTTATTAACTGACCTAATTTCAGTATTGTGTCTCAGGGAATAGGGAGGCCCGAGAAGAAAAAGAAAACTAGGGAACTACTGGTCGTGGAACAATCAGAAATCACACACTTATTGATTAAATTCAGTCTTATATGGGCTCAGTTCATGGCACCCCAAAATAATTGCAATAGTAATATCAAAGATCACTGATCACAGATCGCCACAACAGATACAATAATAATGAAACAGTCTGAAATATCACGAGAATTACCAAAATGTGACACAGACATAATGTGAGCACATGGTATTGGAAAAATGGCGCAAACCTTCAATTCATGAAAAGTGCAATATCTTCAAAGTCCAATAAAATGAAGCACTATAAAGTGAGGAATGCCTGTAGTTTAACTAGGTAGGAGGAGAAGGTTGTGAGTGGTGGAACCTTAATGACACCTACCCACCCTCCCCTCCACCTATTTCCCCATATCAGGGGTGAGGAACCTTCGGAAAGGGCCACACTTGAGGGCTAGAGGGCCACATGTGGCGTCAAGGCTACAAGTTCTCCACCCATGCCCCAAATCCCAAGAGAAAACAGAAAAGGGGATGTGGAGGTTAATAAGGTAAAGGAATAGGGAACTATCATCTCACTGATAGAGAGAACTCTATCAATGCAGGATATCACATTCTTTGTGATGTATAGCCCTAGAGAATTGCCTAGAACACAGAGGTTAAGTGACTTGCTCGGGATCATGTGGTTGCTATATATCAGAAGCTGGATTTGAACCCTAATTTTGAGGCCAGCTTTCTACCCATTAAGTCATGCTGCCTCACAGAAGACTAAAACAACCCCATGGAAAACAGCCCTAACCAAGGAAACTACTCCTCTAAAATCCTACAAAATAAACGTCTTCTGTGGGGGGTGATTAGGAGGCTATTCAGCCTACCCTCCTCCCCTGATCATCTTCTAGGGGCTAAAGTAGTGATGGACAATTAAAGAATTATAACACTGTCTGTCAGGACCCCCACTTCAATGGGAAGCATCTCACCTTCAGCTTCCCCGGGCACTGACTGAGAACCTACCAGCCTAGCAAGAAGCTGAGCTTCATGTTACAAAAGCAGAATCTAACTCAAGATCTGGGGCAAATCTTGGCCCTGACTTTCTCTACTCCTCCCCCCTGCCCCAAACAGGATCCACACCAGCAAGGGCAGCTGGTCCTCAGCGTCAATAACTGTCAAGATTTTTACCTCCCCCCCCCAACAGATGCTCCAGCTCCCTCCTTCCTCAGGGTGAGTCAGCTCCCCTGCTTGGATAACTCAAATTGAACTTTAAACAGCCAGAGATCCTATTCTTCCTGTAAAAAGGGCTTCTCTGACCCTTTGAAGCTGTTTCTCTTTGTTTTTTCACCTTTTAAAGAAAAAAAAAAGAGGAGACAAAAATTTGACCTTACTCTTAAGAGCTTCCCAGGAGGCCGAAATAACTTTTGTGCTGTTTCTCCCATAAGGCATTCTGCAATGACTTCCCCAGAGTAATGAATGGAGTTATAGTTCTCATGGCCTGTTTTAGCCTAAAAAATGTATGTATGTATGTGTGTATGTATGTATGTGTATGTGTGCATGTATGTGTGTGTGTGTGTATGTGTGTGTACACATGCATATACCCTTGAGGTGTAAATAAAGAAGGCAGTGTGGTGGAAAAAGCACTGAATCTAGAGCCTAAAGACCTGAATTCAGGGTCTGTCACTTACAACCTATACAACATTAGAAAATGGATGTCACTTAACCCATCTGAGCCTCAGTTTCCTCATCTGTACCAGTACCTCCGAGTTAAAAGGCACATCAGAGGCCATCTAGACCAACCCATATATGAGCAGAACTGTTTCCTCACCCCACCCCCTTACCTTATCCCACTCAGTTGAATCAAAGTCCTTGAAGGCAGCAGCTGTTTGATTTTATTTCCTCTTTTGTCTCAGCACCTAGCATAATGTATCTTACCCACTGCAGGTGTTTAATAAAAGTTCACTGAATTAAATCTTACTCCTTGAGAAGTGTTCATCCAATCTTTAATTAAAGATCTCCAGTGAGGACCCCCCCCAATTACCTCCTGTGCCAGTAAAATGTCAGGGGGTGGGGAGAAGGCGGATCAGGTTAGATGACCTCTGAGGTCCAGTTCTAAATCCCAAGATCCTATGAGGTAATTAGGACAGTGCATGTCTATGAGTGTGTTGCTGCACGTACATAAATGAACCAGTAAGAGTGCATGTCAGTATGTTAATATACATTTCTTAAATAAGTCTTTCATAACCAGGAGGTCAGAAGAAATGTTGAAAAAAATTTCCATTCCCTTCAAACTATTACTTACTTTCAAGATCTTGAAAAGAATTCTGCCCCAGGAGTCCTGGATTTAACAATCTTGATATACCAAATAACTCAGATGAGAGATTTCATCATGGTCCAATTGATTGTTTGCTTTTTATACAAACTAATTTTTGGAAAGATTACATTACCTTTCCATCAAGCTGTGAGCTTAAAAAGGGAAATTCCTGGGAGCCATGGAGAGTCACAAATGAGAACGGGAGAAACAGATCAACAGGTCAGGTCTCTGCCCTGAGCCTAGTCAGAGCTCTTAATGAGAAACTGTTTAAAAATTAATAACAATATGAGACTAGTTTGACCATACCGAAACAGTCAACTATACTGCCTTGAGAATAGAGAAGTCTACCATTCCAGTCCCTTTGACTTTAGTAGCAAATTCCCAAAGAGGCAAACATGTGGCCATGTTCCTTAAGGCTCACCTGAAAGCTGAAAATAAACCTTAGGCTGGGAACATTCATTTTTAAAACCACACACCAGTGTCTGAGTGCAGTTACCAGGCAGGGCCCTGGGAAACTGGTTTACAGTTGCAATAAGACAAGGGTAAACAGAATTGGCTGCATCTGTTATCCTCTCTGGTCCCCACACACAGTCCACAGGCTCTTACCTTCCCAACTCTTCTCCAATTTCATATACATCCTCCACCTTCTGCTGTTTGAAGGTCGCCATGTTTGGGCTCCTCATTGAGGCTTGGAGCTAAGGCACCTGCCGATGGATGGGAAGAGGTGTTAGGATGGCCGTACAAATTAGCACAAGTCCTCAAAGCCTGGACCTGGAAAGAAATCAGGCTGCAGAGAAAGTACAAATTAAAACAACAACAAAAAATGAGCCCCTGGCTCTTTTAGAAAATCCATTCTCAATCTTTTTTTAAACATTGTGACCCTGCCCTCCCCTGCCCAATATATCTTACATCACTAACTGTGGGGGGGAGGAGGGAAAGAAAACTTGCCCCATAGGAAGTATTCTGGATACCCCTACCACAAAGTTATCTGTTTGGTCTCCCTCTTTATGCTCCAGTTTTAAAGCAGGAGGAAGGCCCAGAAGGGGTCAGACAAAATAGTATATATAACCGAGAGTTTATTGGTGCTGTCACCACTACCAAAAAGTTGGCCCACATTTCTGATCTCTATAAGCCCTTTAGATTCCCCTGTCTGGGCAACATTTCTTTGGATATTGGTGCTTGCCATCAACTATATCATTGCTTGGGCCTTGTTGAGTCTGGAAAAAGATCCACCGACTTTTTGGCACAGTGTATTAAAACCTGTACGTGAGGCCAACTAAAGCAGGCCATCTGAAATTGTTCTTGGCAGGACTACACTAACATCCCACTTATCTGGGGTTCAGATTTCCAGCCACTTCAAAGACCCAGAACACATGCAGCCTCACGTTTAGAAGCTGGCAAGAAAAGCTCACGAATCCTGAAAGAGCTGTCCAAAGTCCAGGTACCTTCCTCCACAGAAGAGGTGCTCAGGTAGGTAACCCTTACTTGACACATAATTCTAATTCACTTGGTTATCTAAAAGCGGAACAGTAGAAGGTGGGGAGACAGCTAGAAACAAGCTTACTGAAAGAAGGGGATTGGACTAGATGACCTTGAAGCCCCCTTCTACCTCTAAATCTATGAGGCTATGATAGGAATAGTCTGAAAGTAAGGGAAGAAACAACAACAAAAAAGTATAAAAAGAAGACATTAGAATTTTAAAGTACAGCCTTCTAGGTTCACTTAGTGTAGGAGTTAATAACATTCTATACATCACTAGGAAGCAACTTCACTAAGAATCAGGGGGGAAATTACAATAACCTTGAGGTATTACTTCAAACCCATCCAATTGTCAAAAATAACCCAAGTGTCAAAATGCAATGCTGGCAGGGTTGTATAGCAACGGGCACACTTATTTATTGTTAGTGGCCTTGGATATTGGTAGGATCTTTTTGGAAAACAATCTGGCAGTACACAGAGTCATAAAACAATCATGTTCTTTGCCTAATACACTAGTACTGGGAATACACTGAAAGAGTATTATCCTAAAGAAATTTCGATTCCAACACACACACAAAATCAAGGCAGTAAGGCAATAAGCACGTATTAAGTGATTGATTTGTACCAGGCACTGTGCTAAGCCCTGATGATACAAAAACAAGCTAAAAGAAGGACAGACCTGACCTCAAGCAGTTTACATTCTAATGGGGGAAGATAAAACATAAAAGGAAGCTAACAAGCAGGAGAGGGATAAGGGGTACCAATGTAGGGGCATGGTGTCTGAAGTCTATAGAATAAGAAGCTGAAACAGGAATAAAGTATAGCCGGCCTGGGCACGTCCCCAGAATGGAGGCCCAGAAAGGAACTCACCAATGTGGGGAAGGAGAGGGAGAAGAGAGGTGTGGTTGAGCTGAAGACTAGCCTCACTTGAGGGTGGGATGGGACTCACTTTTCACCTCCCACTGGTTGGCCACATACCTTTTGAGGTCAGACCATGATGCCCCTGGGACAAAGCCCACATGAAGCAGAAAGGTCCTCTACTTTGGAAACCACTGGCCCAGAGCACTGAGAAGTTAAATGACTTGCTTAGGGTCACTCAGCTAGTATGTGTCAAAGGTGGGGCTTCTGACATGGCAGAAGGATATTCCAGGATAAGAAAGCTCTAGGTGCAAACACTTGCAAATCAAGAAGTATTTATCAAGCACTTGCCCAAATTATGCCAGGTAATGGGGATACAAATAAAAAATAATAATAAAGCAATTCCAATCCCTATTTACATTGGGATATAAGCTTCTTATTTACAGGAAGCTTATATTCCAAAAAGGGAGACAACTAGAATAACGCCAATATAAACAGCATAAATATAAAGTGAATAGATACAAATATGTAGTTAATAATAATAGCTGGTACTTACATAGCACCTATGTGCCAAGCAATGTGATAATACTTTACAAATATCTTATTTGATCCTTAATGACCCTGCAAGGTAGGTGCTATTATTATCTCCATGTTACAGTCAAGAAAAATGAGGCAAACAAGTTAAGTAACTTGCCCAAGGTCATATAGCTAGTAAGTGTCTGAAGCTGGATTTGAACTCCGGACTCCAAACCCACTATATTATCCACCTAACTACCTCAACACAAGGTAATTTAGAAAAGAAGGGACTAGCACTTAGGGGAAATCGGGAAAGGCTTCATGCCATAAAAGACAACGTGTGATCTATGTTGTAAGGGAAGGGAGTCCCATCTCCTACACCACGGAGCCTTTCCTGATTTTTCCCAACTGCTGTCCCCAGTTTCCTAAATCATCTTACATTGAGGCAAGTAGGTTACATAGTGGTAAGGAGGGAGTACATTCTAGGCATGTAGTCTGGACAAAGCACAGAGATTAGAGACAGAGTTTTGTGGGTGAGAGACAAAAGGTCAGTCTGACTAGATCCCAGAGTTTGAAAGAGAAAGTCATGTACAATGAGGATGGAAAGATGGGTTGGGGCCAGGATGGGAAGGGCTTTAAAAGCTAAATGGAATTTATATTTTATCCTAGAGGAAATAGGAAGCCACTGGAGTTGATTAAGGAGGGGAGCCACATGTCCAGATCTGAGTTAAAAGAATATTACTTTGGCAATAGTGTATAGGATGTATTGGAGTGTGGAGAGATTTGAGGCAGGAGACCAATTAGGAGGCTAATGAAATAGTCCAAGTGAGAGGTAATGAAGACCTGAACTAGCCTGGTTGCCATTTTACTAGAGAGGAAGAGAGACATTCAGGAGAGATACTATAGAGGTAAAAGCACAAGATTTTATTAGAAGAAATAAAGATGGTAACAAGCCTAAACACTTGGGTGGTTAGAAGAATAGTAGCATCCTCAACAAAAATAAGGAATGTGAGAAGAGTAAATTTGAAGGGAGAAGGGGAAATCAGTAACAGGAAATAAGATCTGCAATAGTGGATCCACTTTTGGATATCGGAACCCACCCATGCCTGATCATCCTGTGGGCATTACTCTGTCCCAACCTAAATGAAAAGAAGCAGGGCTCTAACTCACCAGTCACTGCCCCTGAGCCAGGGTCCACCTTCTAAGGGTCACCTGCTACCATCACAAGATGATCTGACGTACAGGGCAGATGGGTAGTCTGTGGATGGGATGCCAATTTTTCTAAGGGCACTTGTGCAGCTGATATTGTGTGTACCTGGGTAGCAGTTAGGTTATACCTGCATTGTAACAGCTCTAAAGAGTGATGCCAGACACAGAAGGGGAAAAGTCGGAAATTTGCACAGTAGAGGGAGGGACGGGGAAAAGAGAGGTGTGGTTGAGTTGAAGACTAGCCTCACTTGAGAGTGGGATGGGATCCACTTTGCACCTCCCACTGGTTGGCCACATACCTTTTGAGGCCAGACCATATGCCCCTGGGATAAAGCCCACATGAAGCAGCAAGGTCCTCTACTTTGGAAACCACTGGCCCAAAGTTTTGAGAAGTTAAATGACCTGACTAGGGTCACTTAGCTAGTATGTGTCAAAGGTGGGGCTTCAACCCAAGTCTTCCTAGTCCATATTTTGGATGAGAGGGGGTCTTTCTTGTAATCTCTCAAGTCACAGCTGCTCTTGCAGCTGCCTCTTACTATGTTTAATCTGAAAAAGAGTGAGGGAAAACCGATGGACAGCCCATTTGCTGCTCCCATGGCCATGAAATAAAAGGAACCAGAGGAAGACTCCCAAGCAGGCTGGGTAGATGGAAATGCACAGACAAGGCCAGCACAAGATGGAAAAGCAAGAATGGATTGCAATCAACAGCAGTAGAGGACCCCCACAGAAATATTCAAATGGAGGGTGGCTTGTTAGAGAAGAATAAATTCAAAAACAGGTAAAGATTCCTACTCTTCTCAAAGGGATTTTACTTCATTTATTTAAGACAAACTATACAGTGAGAAAGTTAGAGAAAGATAATAGGGTACAAAACTAAGTGGCCGGCCTCATTCTAGTCAATTCAACTATGAGTCAGTAATTTGCTTAGTGGGCTTTAGAATACGGTCCTCACCGCTGTCCCTGGGTGGAGCTTCGTAGCCCCTTCCTAGAGGAGGGGACAATACCTCTGGGCTCTGGGGCAAGGTCTGCACTAAATAGCCAAGAGACCTTAATTTAAACTAATCACTTCATTTCTCAGTCTTTTATAGGATGACAGACTGGACAGTCTTTTTTTCCAGTCATTTTTCAGTCCTGTCCATCTCTTCATGACCCCATCTAGAATTTTCTTGAGTGGTTTGTCATTTTACAAATGAGGAAACTGAGGCAAACAAGGTTACGTGACTTTCCCAGGGTCACACAACTAGCAAGTTCTGAAGCTGGATTTGAACTCGGGAAGACTCCAGGCTTGGCACTCTACCCCACTACTCCACCTAGCTGCCCTGAGCAGTCTTAGAGATTATCTAGTGTAGCATCGCTTCACTTTTTTGTGTGTCATGAACTTCCTGGGCAGCCTGGTGAAACCTATGGACCTTTGGTCAGAATACTTTTTTAAAAATTCATAACTGAAAGAAAAGCTAAATTTTAATTAGAGGTTGTAATTTTTTTTCCCATCCAAGTTCATAGATCTCATGAAATCTTTCTATGGCAAGAGGTCATGAGCTCCATTCCTGGTTAATAACCCAATTCCAGTCTAATGAACTCATTTTGTAGATGAGGAAATGAGGCCTGGAGAAGTTAAGAGATGGAATAAGTTAAGTTCCCCCTGGGCACATAGAGAATAAGTAGCAGAGCTAGTATTTGAACCCAGATCCTCTGGCTTCAAATTCAGTTTCTTTTCTCTGACACCAGGATGCCCGACCTCATTCATCTGGTCCATGAGCAAGTTAAATTAAAAAAAAAAAAGGCGCCAGTAACACTGGGCTAGGGTTTAAGTTGGAGAGAGGTTTCAATTTAATTTAATTTAACAAACATTTAAATGCTCCAATATGTAAGTCCTTTTCTAAGGATGCCAAAACAAAACAACCTCCTCTTTCAAAGAATTTATATGCCACTATGCAGATACAGCCTGTGAGCGGAGGAATTTCAAAAGGTATGGGGGGAAATGAGCAGTCTCTGTGGCTTATTCCTAAATCTAATAGAATCATAGAGTTAGGGCTGAAAGGGACTTAGTAGAAGCCCATCTTACAGTAGGGAAATTGAGGCCCATGAAAGATTAAGTAATTATCTGAATTCTCACTTCAAATCAGCATTTGTCTACTATACAACTTTATACCAAACACTTTCCAATACTTTCCTCAATCTTTCTGTTTCCTAAAGAGAAAAACTGAGATAATAATTCTTGCACTTAGGGTTGCTGAAATGAGATAATAAGCATGAAAGAACTTTTAAAATTTTACTGAAGTGTAAAAAATTATTATTTTGCCTCCAAGCCACCGACCCCTCCCCCCAGTCTCCCAAGGCACAATTCTCAGCCACCACACCCCACCTCTAACTGCCACCCTAGAGCACTTAAAGCAATTAAGGCATATTTTGCAAAGCAAAACACAACCAAAAAAAAAAGTAAACGCAACCAATGGTCAAGGCTCTAAGATACCAGAAATTACCTTGGTGGGCAGGTTTTCTTCCGCCTGACAATCAGATTGTTTTAGCCAGCTCTAGGAAAGCTTGTATTACGTCACAGTGAGTCTTATAAAGGTCAAATATGGCAGCAGGTGTGTAAATTTCCTTCTCTTTCATTCACGTCAGCCCTTTCTGCAACCTGGAGCTCAGTTCCTAGGACACAGTGCTCTCCCTTCCAGGAGGAAGGAAACCATGTTTAGTGACCACCCCTCTCTTACTGCCCCCCACTATGGGGGCCATGGCATCTCCCCATCTACACTCCCACTGTTACTGCTTTATGTGCGCTGCTCCCCCCGCCCCCAGGGCCAGTCAAAAGTTTTTCTGGCAAAACTGTACTCTTCACTTAACCTGGGCATAAATCACACAGATGGGTGATATAAAGCTTCATTAAAGCCCCTTTGACCCCAGAGCACGCTCTCTTTGGACTACATGCTCCCCGTACACCATGGGTCCTTGATAAATACAGCAAAATCCATTTATATGCTGGTGTCCAAGTACAGAACTCCCACCATGGCTCTAGGCCTCAGGTTCATGACCTGGGGTCCTTGAAAGTAGGATTGGTCTTTTGCCTTTGTAACCCCAGGTTTTAGCACAGTACGTGGCACATAGTAGGAACTTAATAAATACTAGTTGACTATGACTATTTCTAACTGTATTTCAATACAATTATTGGGGGGGGGGAAAGGTTAAGAACTCTTACTCTAGGTTACTTGATCTATCAGGCTTTTACTAAAGTAAGAACAAGTTAAGCCAGCATCTCCAGTAGAAAGTAGGTTCCTTGAGGGCAGACGAGGCTTCATTTTTTTTTTACTTTGTATCCACATTACTTAGAGGAGTACCTGGTATACAGTAAGTACTTAATATATGTTTGTTGAATTGAATTGAAACCAAAAATAGGAAATTCTGGCTTCACACAAGAGATTGTTTATTTACTTTCCAAAATGAGTTTTCACTTTATACAAGTATTTATGATAAGTTGTCTTTAAATAAGAAAGATCCTTTTTCCCACCCCGTTCCTAAAGGATTTTAAAGCAGGGTTTGATTTACAAAAACTGAATTCACCCACAGTTTTTCAGGAAGACCATTGTTATATCCACTTTCATTTTTTATGTTCAAGGACAAAATGTGAACTAAAACTCTATGCAGCAAAAATAAGTTCATTTGTATCTCCCTGGGTTGCCTTTACCTCTCTCAATCCCTGCACCAGAATTTTTGATGACTAGACATGTGCTAGGAGTTCAAACTCAGTATGTTCAAAATTGGACTTATTCTTTCCCTAAAAAAACCCATTCCTACTCCTGACAGATAGGTGATACAGTGGATAGAGTGCCAGGTCTGGAGTCAGGGAGACCCATCTTCCTGAGTTCAAATCTGGCCTCAGATATTTACTAGCTGTGTGACCCTGGGCAAGTCATTCTACCCTGTTTGCCTCAGTTTCCTCATCTGTAAAATGAGTTGGGGAAGGAAATGGCAAACCCTCCAGTATCTTTGCCAAGAAAACCCCAAATAGGGTCATGAAGAATGGGGCACAACTGAAAAATAACTCAAGAATAATTCCTGACTTCCCTACTTCTGTCAATAACATCCTCACTCCTTCCTACTCACACACATCCCTGCCCCACCCCCCCACCTCCCTCCATCTCCCGGCTGCATCCTCCCTCCAGGGCTGGACCTTCTCCAGCGTCCAGCTCCAACTCTGCCTGTTCGTCCCTCACACTTGTCCCAGATCCCTCGGGCCAAAAGTGATGTCTCTCTCCCCAGATCTCTCAAAGCACTTTGTGCCTCTCTTCTGCTCTCATGATATATGAGTTTACATTATAGTTATTTAAATACACGACCTCCCCCCTACTAGTTTATATATTTCATGAGGACTGTAGCTTATTCACCTCTTGTGTTTCCCTCGAATCTACCACAAGGCTTTGTACACAGATACTTAATAATGTTTGTAGATTGATTTGGCTCCTTTGAGTGGAAAGCAGATAACAGAGTATCTCAATGTAGAACTTGAAGAGACTTTGGAGATCAAATAATGCCTCCATTTTACAGATGAACAAACTGAGGCCCAGATAGATTATAATTTGCCTTATAATAAAGGAAAAGAACCAGAATTTGAACCCAGTCCTTCTGAGCTAAATCCAGTACTATTTTCATGATACTATGCTGCCTCTGGGAGGGTTTCCAGGGTCCTCTGGCAGTCCAGGTTCAGCCAGACATATAAGGAGTCTCCACCCTCACCACAAATTTAGGCTACTCTCAGGATCAGCCTGGGATGGCTATGGCCTCTGGTATCTCAATTTTGATGCAAAACTCCTTCTGACAACCCATGTGTACCAGGGGCCCCAGTTTACTGGTTCATGCACAGCTGGAATTACAGTGGAAGCCCCCAAAACAATCCATTGGCAGGGGTCCTGGGAACAGCCAAACAGAACATCAACTTGGCTTGAAGCCAGTTCTGTGGAGTGTGACATTCCACTCACCCTCAGCACATTCATCTGCAGTGGCCCCACTTCTAGACTTCCTCCTCCCCTGAAGGAGAAGCTCCTGGCAAGGAACTACTTATCCAAGGCTCCAATTCATTCACCACTGAGGCACTCAAACCCTCCTGAACTGACCTAAGGGACTGGCTCCCTGGGTTTGGGGGTAAGTGGGACGGTGAGGCCCAAGGCTGGCAGTATGGAAAATCTGAAATTCAACAGTGTGATCCAACTGTCCAACTACAAACCCATCTCCCTCCTTGCCTTCTTTTTTTTAATTTTTTTTTAAATTTTTAAATTTTTAAAATTTATTTTGATTTATCAACAATCACTTCCATATGCTTTTGAGTTTAAAATTTTTCTCCCCCTTCCTCCTACCACCCTCCCCAAGATGGTGCACAATCTGATATAGGCTATACATTTACATTCCTATTAAACATATTTTCACATTAGTGATGTTGTAAATAAAAATTAAAACCAATAGGTCCCTCCTTGCCTTCTTATGGATTAGCATACCCTCCCACTATCCCTTCTTATGAAAACTATTAGGTCCTTCTAACCAACAAAGTCTTTAAGACTGATACTCCTTAAAGTTACCATTACCAAGGAAGACTTGAATTCAAAACACTCAGTTCAAAACACTGAGCCAAAGGAATGATGGTATTAAGATTTCACAGGACTGTATCCTAGGATGCCTTAAAATGACAAAATCGAAGGTCTGGAAGAGATCTCAAAAACTACGTGGTTTAACCTCCTCTTTTTACACATTAGGCAGCTAGTGGAGTCTGGAAGAAAGCTTGCAGTCAGGAAGACCTGAGTTCAAAATCTGGCTTTAGACACTGAAAAACTATGTGACTCTGGGCAAGAAAGTCACTCATCCTCTGTAAGCCTCAGTCTCCCTATATGTAAAATGGAGACCATAATAGTGCCTACCTCCCAGGGCTGTTGTGAGGATAAAATTAGTTATTGGTAAAAATGTTTTGAAAATCTCAAAGCATTATGTACAGGTTAGATGTTATAATAAGGAATCTAGTGCTAAAGAGAGCTCAGGGGTCATCTGGTCCAACCTCCTCTTTTTGCAAATAAGAAACTAAGACCTTCCCCCAGAGTTGAACTGACTTGCCCAAGGTCACAAAGATAGTAAATAGCAGAGCTTAGGCAATGTGGTCCAGTGGAAGGAGTGATGGCTTTGAAGTCAGAGGACCTGGGCCTGACTCCTGGTTCTACCACTTGCTAACTGTGTGATCTTGGGCAAATCTCTATTCTCTCTGTGCCTCAGTAGCCTCATCTGTAAAATGAAGAGGTTAGACTAGATGGCCTCTAGGTCCTTTCCAGTTCTAAATATAATAACCTATGACTTTTTATATTTCCTGTGCTCTTGTCACTAAATTTCCAGATACTCACCAGGAAATGTAGACAAATTTGGGAGAGATGGGGGCCTTCTCGGCCCCCTGAGACCATAACAAAAAAACAGGAGACAGAACCAGGAGGAAGGATAACAGAACCTCCTCTGTCGAGCACAAAAGCCCACTGCCCTCCTATTGGTATGGTATACCACGTTCAAGTCCCACCTGTCCACTAGGAAGTATCTTAGAACTGTGTTTCACTAGTGAAAGAAGTGACCTTTTTAGACAAGAACAACTTCAATTCTAATTGGTATCTAATTTTGCCCAAGAAATCAGGGATGAAGTGTCACCCAGAGTAGAAGGCTCTCTGCCCCACCTCCCTTCCCTACTCCTCTGAGCAAGGTTATTCAAGTCTTTCTATCTCTTGAGGTTCTATAGCTTCTGATTTTCTTTCCTTCCGTTCCCCCTCCATCCCCAATCCTTGCCCATGAGAGCCCATCTTCCAAGAATATAACAAGATGGGGCAAAGACAAGGGGTCAGTGGAACCCTCACACACTTGGGATATAGCTCAGGGGTCAGGATTCAACATTTACTTTAACCAAACATGTAATGAAGCCCTAAGAAGCTGCATGGTATAATGGGGAAAAAAATCAGCTCTGGGGTAAGAGGACCTGGGTTCAAACCCTCATTTTGCTCTGTCGTCTTTGGCAAGTGATTTCCCACCCCTAACTCTCCAAATAATCTGTAAAATGAAGGAGATGATTTCTAAGGTCCTTTCCAGACCTAAATTCTACAATTCAGCAATTTGAAGGTGAGGCTGGTCCAGCCATGGGTATTGAAGATTTTCTAATTTCATCTCCATTGTATAGTATTTTATATAATGGAGTCATAGGGAGAGGACAGTCAGAGTGGGTAACAAATATGCTCTCCTAAGAAATACAGATTCTCTGCATCATTACACTTGGGTTCTAGGGCTAGTTTTAAAAAAAAACTTCAACCCCCTCAAGTTCAAAGCACTTTGGACAGAGCTGCATAGTGGGAAAAGTGTAAGGCTGAAAGTATGGAGATTTGGGTGTAAATCCTGTTCCAACACTTCGTGGCCATGTAATCTAAAGCAAGTTACTAACTTCCCTGAGCCTCAGTCTCCTGATCTGTAGAATGGGGATATTTGTTATTACCTACTACCTAGGGTTCTCCTGTGGAAAAGTGCTATGCAAATTTAAAAATACTGTAAAACGTTATTATTGTTATTTTTATTGTGCTTCCTTGGCTATCTGCCCCTAAGTAGCAAGGATGACACTAAGTCATAGAGAAAGGCAGGCTCCATGCAAAGAACTAGCCCTGAGTGACAGACAGTGTCAGGGCTGGGGAATTAGCAATGGTCAAACCAGGTCTCTCAGATCCTTCTGCTGTCAGCCCCTAAACTTATCTCCATCAACTCATATCAGACCAGGGGAATTCCCCCAGGAAAAAACAAAGGAACCTGACTTTATGGTTCAAAGAAACAACCACCTTGGGGCATTTGAAGGTCTGTGGCTATCACCAAGCCCCCAATCCCACTGCAGCCAACAAGTTTGTCCAGGGAACATCCCGTACACCCTGAGGCAGGTGGGAATCGGGGTAGTAAGGTCAACTAGGAGCCAAGAGGATGAGAGAGGAACTTGGAGATTCACACGCTAAATAGAACTCCAGTTTGGATGGCACGATCTCTCTCTCCGAAAACTAGGAGAGGGGCCAACCGGAGGGAGGATTGCCTCCTTGGCCTCTGCCCACCCACCTTCAGCCTTGAAGGTGCCTGCTGTCCAAGGGGAGAAATCTGGATATAGGACAGGACGTGGAACAGGTGACCCACTTGGGCGCTCAGGGAAGCCTGGGCTAGGAGTGGAGCTGGCAGAAGCGGCTACATCAAACTCG
Source organism: Phascolarctos cinereus (assembly GCF_003287225.1). Lineage (NCBI taxonomy): Eukaryota > Metazoa > Chordata > Mammalia > Diprotodontia > Phascolarctidae > Phascolarctos > Phascolarctos cinereus. The sequence continues at coordinate 143,317,423 of NW_027555736.1, forward strand.
CCAAGAGCGAAGAAAAGTAAAAGCCACCTACTCTGGCTAGGCTGCGACCCCGACGGATAAGAGTGAGGGCAGCAAAGTCCTGTGGAGGTCCAAACTCAGCTCCACTTGCAGGACCAGGTGGAGGCTCTGGCTGTCAATCCCTGCGCCCTCACCGCTGGGTGCTGGACCCCCTGGGAAGTTAAGCTGCAGCCGCCGGGTCCTGGAAGAGCCCCCCAGGCTGGGCCGTTTCCGTCGGGTCTCAGGGGCGCTACTCACCGCGGAAGGCTGCTGCTTTAGCTGCTGCTGCTGCTGCTGGTGTTACTGCCGCTGCTGCGCCGGGCACTGGCACCGCTGCGGGGACTGCGCAGCGCTCCGCTCCAGCTCTCTGAGTGCGCCGGGAGAGGAGCGACGCAGAAAAGGAGCAGGAGGGGAGGAGCGGGGCGGCTTGGACTCAGCCACCCGTTAGAGGCTAGCCCTTCCGTCCCGGGACAGGGGGTGGGGATTGGGGCGTCCCCTGCTGGCCGCCTGAAGCCTTGCGGGGAACGGGGCTGTAACCTCCGAGTTTCTAGCAATGCTTAATGTTAGCTGGCTGTATTGCGGACTTCTAGGATTGGGATCAATCAATCAAACGAATAAACATTTATTAAGTACTACTTTATGCCAGGCACCAAGTTAGCAATGGGGATTACAAAATCTAAAAAGCAACCAAAAAAAATTCAAGAAGAGAGACGATGTGGTTCAGTAGAATGATAGATTTGGAGTCAGGATCTGGGTTCTAATGTTGATCTGCCATTTCCTATCCATCTGACATCATGCAAGACATTTAACCTCTCTGGTCCTCCGTTTGCTTACCTGTAAAATTGAGGAGGATAGACTAGATTAAGTTACCTTCTAATTCCAAATTTGTGGTCCTATGATTCCCTGACCTCAAGGATCTTACATTCCATCGAGGGAGACAAAATAAGTGTGAGTATGGAATAATTGGAATGGAATAATATGGAAAAATTACAAGGTCATTAGGAAAGGAGGGGGCACTAGTAGGTGCGGGGACCAGGAAAGGCTTCTTGAAGAAAGTGTTTTTTGTTGTTTGTTGAAAGAAGGGAGAGATTCTATATAAAGTCAGAAGTGAGAGGGCATATTGGAGGCATAGGGGATGGGGGGATGGCCAATGCAAATGCACAGAGATGGAAGATAGAGTCCTTCATAACCTGGTCCCTTCCTCCCTTTCCCTTGTAATTACACCCTTACTGTCCTACTCATACTCTGTGATCCAGTGACCATAGCCTCCTTGCAGTTCCTTAGTACATAACAACACTATTTCCCAGCTCCAGGAACGTTCACTGGCTGTCTCTGTTCCATGCCTGGAACTTTCTCCCTCCTCCTAGCTTCCCTGGCTTCCTTCAAATGTCACCCAGAGTCCCACCTTCTGCAAGAACCAGTCCCTGGTCCATACTCTTAGTGCCTTCTATCTGGGATTATCTCTATTTTATCCTGTACGTATCTTGTTTGTACATAGTTATTTGTAAGTTATCTCCTCCATTAGATCATGAGCTCCTTGAGAAAAGAGACTGTTTTATGACTGTTGTTTGCCTTTCTTTGTATTCCTAGCGCTTAGCACACTGCCTGGCACATAGTAGGTATTGCATGCTCGTTGACTTGAAACCAGTTTGGCAAGACCTTAGAGTGCAAGATGGGAAGTAATGTAGACTGAAGCTAAAACAATAGATTGGGGCTAAGTTGTGAAGGACTTTAAAAGCCAAACAGAAGAGTTTATGTTTTGTTATGTGGGCAATAAGGAGTCCCTGAAGTTTATTGAATAGAAAATCTATAGGGAAAATTAAGACTGTGAAGCTTTGGAAAATGAAATTCAGGTACAGTATTTGGAATATGCCTTCTATATCTCTCTTTATTGGGAAAGTCTTTTTCCTGAGGAGAACAAGAGGGTAGATGCCTATGCACCTCCCTTACATGGCCCAAAATCAAAGAAAGGGGAGGGAGGAGGAGGAGGGGAAGGAGGAGAAGGAGGAGGAGGAGGAGGAGGAGGAGGAGAACGAGAAGGAGAAGAAGAAGAAGAAGAAAGAAGAAAGAAGGAGGAGAGGAGGAGGAGGAGGAGGAGGAGGAGGAGGAGGAAAGAAGAAAAGAAGAAAGAAGAAGAAAGAAGAAGAAGAAGAAGAAGAAGAGAGAAGGGGAGGAGGAGGAGGAGGGAGGAGGAGGAGGAAAAGAAGAAGAAGAAGAAGAAGAAGAAGAAGAAGAAGAAGAAGAAGAAGAAGAAGAGAAAGAGGAGGTGAAGGGGAAGGAAGGAGGAAGAGGAGGGATGAAACAAAGAATGCTTTACAAAGTACTTCACAACAATAACAAAGGTAGAAAAGAAGTAATATCTCTAATACAGATGAGGAAAGTGATTCTCAGAGAGATCAAGAGACTTGCTCAAAGTCACACAACTGGCAAGTGTCAGAAGCAACATTATAACAATCATCCAACTTGAGCTTAACTGCCAGGGAATGATCCGTGTTTCCAGGGTCTAGTGGAAAGAGCGCCAGCATGGGGCAGATGAACAAGTATTTCATGATGTTGCAAATGGTATGGCCTGAGTTTGGCTTAGTGGAATGAATGCTGGTCTTCGAAGCAGAGGACCCATATTTCTATCCTGACTGTAACCCTGCGCAAGCCACTTCATCATCTCTTTGTGACTCAGTTTCCTCATCTATGCTATGGGGATAATAATACTTGTGCTACTTTCCTCAGAGGATGGCTATAAGGAAAGCACTTTGGAAATTTCAAAGACCTACATGAATGTCAATTATCATTGTAATGGGGGGTGGGGTAGACTGGTATATGAGGGTGAAGCAGGCACCAACATTCCCTGCCTCGTTCTAGTCCAAGCAACCTGGAAACTTGGAGGACAGCCATTTGTAAATGTGAGCTAGTGCTGAATGATGATGGAATGCTCTCTAATTGGGTTGAGATCCAGTAGAACTGATGACTCATGGGTTCCTGAGCTGGAATCTAGTATGTATATGAAAGGGGTAGCATGCCCCTGGTTGCTCCTTTTCTTTTGTTGCAAGAGTACTTTGAGTTACGTCCCCAGAGCCAGGTCAGGAAAGAGCTGCCATTTCCCCCATCTGGACAATGTTGGTTTTGAGTACGTGGCCAACTTTGTCTATTTTTGTATTTTCTTCCCTAATTAAGTGACCGGGCCTTGAGATGAGCAGCTTGGAGATAAAAGTGCCCCAGCAGTGACCTCATGAGTATTTCAAGGTCTGAAGAGATTGCAGGGTGACAGCTGGTGTCTTCCTCTCCCTTGACCCCCAATCATTAGGTGGCAAGAGAGTACCAGCAGCACCAGTAGCAGCAGAGCAGGAGGGCCCTGCAAAACACCAAAGTACAACACAATAAACAATTATTAAGCACCTACTATGTGCCAGCCATAGGTGCTATGTTTGATGGGGATACAAATAAGAAAAAGAAAGATCTCCTTGCCCTCAAGGAGTTTACAATCTAATGGGGGAAGACAACACGCAAAAAGAGGCTGCCATTATCAATGCCACATCCCACCATGAACTTCTTGAGGGCTCTACAAAGGAAAAAAAAAGGATATCCAGGGCTTGGAATTGGAGACATTGTTTTGCCATATGTGTTCTCTTCACATGTGCCATGCTTTCATTATTCTCTAAATTAGTGCCCACTCTCCCCATGGACTTTGTATGCATTTCACACAAGTCAGTTAGTTGATAAATACTTATTAAATACCTACTATGTGCCACCATGGAGGCAAGTAGATGGCTCAGTGGATAGAGCACTGGGCATGGAATCAGGAAGACCTGAGTTCAAATATGGCCTTAGACATTCAGCTGTGTGACTCTGGGCAAGTCACTTAACCTCTGTTTGCTTTAATCCACTGGAGAAGGAAATGGCAAACCACTCCAATATCTTTGCCAAGAAAGCTTCATATGGGGTCATGAAGGGTCAGATGTGACTGAACAACTGAACAACAACATATGTCGTTGTGCTAAGTGCTGGTGATACAAAAAGAGGCAAAAGATTGTCCCTTCCCTCAAAGAGCTCACAGTCTAATGGAGGAGACGACAAGCAAACGACAATGTACAAAGAAGCCTCATGCAGGATAAATAGGAAATAATGAAAAGAGGGAAAGCATTAAAATTCAGGGGAAAGACTTCCTACTGAAAACGGGATTTTAGCTTTGACTTAAAGGAAGCTAGTGGATTTGTGAAAAAGTGCTCCCTTGGCTTTGGGGAAAATGTTTTGTATCAACTGTTATTGTGAAACCTTAGTAAATCTCTTTTCTAAAAGCTAATTGACATCTACTGGCTAATTGTTAATGGGGAGTAATACACTGGTGGGAGCTCATGAGCAAACATATTAGAAACACAGTCCCTCTGGATTACAGCTAGAACCCTAAGAAAGAATAAGTATCAGCTGTTCTGTGGGATCCCAACCTGCAGTCCTAGTGCCCAGTTTGGGGAATGGCCCCAAAAGGGATACTATGTTATTAATTGCTATATCATTAATAGTAATACATGTTATTAATAGTAATATTATTTAGTCATTAATTATTATTAATGTTATTAATAGTAATACAGGGTATCAGTGATAAGCTTCAGTAGACTTTTAGGACACCCTATATTTCTAGATCACACTTACAATCTTGCAGAGTTGAAGTGACCTACTTGTAGACTGTCAACTAATAAGTATCAGAGATAGGCATTAAATCCAAGGCTTTCCAGGTCCAAAGCCAGCACTCTATTCACTCCATCTCAAATGAGATCATATTTGTAATCACTTAGAACACCTAGCACTTTAGGCACTACATAAATGCTTATTTCCTTTCTCTGTCCTACACTGTGGTCTCTTTGTCTTACTCCTGCTTCACCCTACACCATCCCCACTGCCCACTTCAGAAAGCTCAGGCTCCTATCTTCTTTAACATGCAGCATCTCAAAAAAATCCACCTTTGAGATACTACCCTGTTAAAGAATGTAGTAATGCAGTTTAAAAAAATGTAGGAACTACTGTGCTATAAGAAAAGATGAACTGGTTGATTTTAGAAAAACATGGAAACATGACTTGTATGAAATAATGAAGAGTGAAATGAGCAGAACAAAGGAAACTTCTTACACAGTAACAGCAACATTGTTCTAAGAACAACTTTGAACAATTAAGTCATTTTGAGTATTACAAATATTTAAATCAACCACAAAGGACCTAAGAAAGGAGATGCTATTCATATGCAGAGAAAGAATTGATGAATAGAAGTATATATAGTATGGTTTTACACACACGCACACACACACATTACTATTAAATGGTAGCCTTCTCTAGAGTGGATTAGGGAGGGAAAGAGGGAAAAAAAAGTGGAGAGCACAGAACAAAAGAAAACTTAGAAGGATGCACAGAAAAGCAGGGTAGTTTTAAAACGATGTCTAGTATATATTACATATTTTTCAAAAGAAAGTAAACCTTATGAAATGGAAATCCATGGTTTTATATTGAATCCTCTTTTTATATTGTGCTGTGTACATGGAAATGTTCTTTTTCTTTGTCTTTTTGTATTTAAGTTCAAAATGAATAAATTTTTTAAAAAAATTTTTTTAAAGAAACTGAAAAACAACAGTTCCTACATACAATATATACAATGTTAGACAATAGTAGTCTCCCATCTTGGAAAAAAAAGGGAGGCAGATGCATTTTTTCACATCCTCTTCAGGGCCAAGCTTGAGCATTATAATCTCACAGCATTCAGTTTCTTTTGTTGTTGTTGTTCTATTTCTATATTTATTATATATTTTATTTTAAAAATTGTATATATTTTATAAATAAAATATGTTTAGTAAATATATTTTATAAATAAAATATGTTTAGTAAATATATTTTATATATATTTTCCTAGCTCTGCTTATTTCACTTTAAATAAATCTACATTAGTCTTCTCATGCTTCCCTAGATTCATCACTCCCATTGTGATGTAGGATATAGAACGGAGAAGATAAATTTTAACCAGTCCTGAATAGTGTCTCAACCAGCCCCACTTCAGCATTCTTATGAATGACCATATATCTTGAGAGATAAGGATCCTCAGAGAACACCTTTTCAACCCCCTCTTTTTACAAATGAGGAAACTGAAGTTGAGGAAAGTTAAGTGATCTACCCAAGGTCATACAGGTAATAAGCATCAAAGGCAGGATTTGAACCAATGTCCTCTGACTCAAGAAACATCACTCATTCTACTATGCCATGGCGTTCATAGACAAATATACCTCCCATCTTCTTCAGGCTACCATATTGTACAGACATTGCACAGAACGCCATGTAAGTATGAGTTATAATTATGCATGTTAGTCAGGGTCAGCCTTACGCATAGTAGAGTGGGAGGTCACCTACTTCTATGGTTTCAAGAGGCTAAGGAAAGAAAGTCTCCTTCTTCACAAATATCTACCCAACCAGCTCAGCGACTGTTTGAAATTATACCATTAGAGCTTTATTCTTTGGACTCAGTCCAAACATGAACTTTGTGTTCTGGAAATATATCCTAAGAAGTAACACATTAAGCCCTATTGGTCACTGACACCTCAGTGTCTATGATTTACCAAATCCTTTCTTACGAGGGGACTTTGATAGGGGGAATCAGAGAAGAAGCATAAGGACACTGAGTACGTGAGAAAGCCAAAGGGGTCAGATGAGTACAGAAGAGGCAAGGCGCTAGAGCCCCAGAAATAAACCCTCCATACTTCCTAAGTTGTTGTCCTTGACGTTACAGCTGTAACGAAACTTAGGGATCATCTAATCTGACTGTCACTTAGTCAAGGGCCAGAGACTCGGTAATAACTGCAGCAGCGATACCATTTATCAAAGTCTAGCACCATGCCTAGGACATTGAAAAAAATTATCTTTGCATACACCTGGAGTACAGTAAGGCTTGATTATCCAAGTGAGATATAATTCAGAGACTTGGATTCCTTATTTCTCATGGAATCCATGTAGATTTTATTATTATTAATAATAAAGTGGACTCATATCATGGACTTGACCTGCCAGGGTTTTTAAACAGTCTGGCTGAGTCCCAAATGGCAGCTTTAGCCCAGTGAGAAATTTTGGATATTGTTGTTGTTGTTTAGTCGCATCTGACTCTTCGTGACCCTGTGGATCACAGCACACCAGCACTGCCCATGGGTCTTCTTGGCAAAGACACTGGGGTGGTTTGCCATTTCCTTCTCCATCAGATTAAGGCAAACAGTGGTTAAGTGACTTGCCCAGGGTCACACAGCTAGTATGTATGAGGCTGGATTTGAACTCAGATCTTCCTGACTGTAGGCTCAGCACTCTCTCCAATGAGCCACTTGTCAAATGGAACTAAAATCTAAGACTGCTGACTCTCAAGTTCACTGCTCTATGCTGCTATTTACATACACTTTTAAAAACATAGCTGCAGTCAATGTGTATACTCCTACTTCTTGTCCCATTTCATGTGATTTCCCTTAAAGCTTTCCACATTTCCACATTTTCCTCATGTTTGTCATTCTTTATGGCAGTTTAGGGCTCCATTACGTTGATACATCACAGTCTGTTTATCCATTCCCTGACCGTTAGATATTTAGATTGTTTCCAGGTTTTTACTATTACATCCAAGACAACTATAAATAGTTTTGAGCAAATAGTTCTTTCCGTATTCTAAGTCACCTTCAGTTACTTCCACTGAGATACATTTCCAACGGGGGGATTACTAGGTCAAAGGGGATATACAGCTTCATAAACCTTGCTGCCTATGACCATGTTGCTTTCAGGATAGATGACACCATTTCTCAATTGCCCCCAGCAATACCAAGAGCTTTTACCATTTTCTTCAGGCTGATTTGGGGAGGCTGGAGTTCATACACTGACTGATGAAGGCTAGAAAACCAGATCACATCTCTTGCTGGCAATCAGTCAATCAATCAACCAAGAAATATGCATTGAGTGTCTGCTGTGTGTAGGACACTGTCCCAGGTGCAAAACAAACAAGCAAACAAACAACAAACAAAAAAAGTATGTATATATATATATGTGTGTGTGGTGTATGTGTGTGTGTGTGTGTGTGTGTGTGTGTGTATATTTAGGAAGATACAATCTACCATCAAGGAATTTCCAGTGTAGTGAGGATGGTAAAAAGCTAATGGACAAAGAAATTCCAGGCAGTATATGGTAAATTCAACAACCTCCAACAACTATCTTTATTTCTTGTGCTAATACTTGGAAGATATACAAAGACTGAAGATGACAGGCTTCTTGCCTTCATGGAGCTTACGGTAGTGATGAGGTATTGCAGGATCCTATCTCCTGGCTTTGTTCCTTTGCACAAGGAATATAATTATGGTGTCATAGAGACAGAGCCAGAAGGAACCTCGAAGCCAGTGAGTCCAACCCCCTTATTTTACAGATGAAAAAAATTAAAGTTTAAGGGGGTCAGGTGGGGAGGTGAAGGGAATAAGCATTTATTAAGTGTTTTCTGTCTGCTACACACTTCAAAACAATTCTGTATTATTATTCCCATTTTACAGTTGAGGACACCAAGGCAGATAGAGGTTAAATGACTTGCCCAGAGCTAGCAAGTGTCTGAGGCAGATTTGAACTCAGGTCTCCCTGACTCCAAGCCCAGCACTCTTCACTGCAGCACCTAGCTACCAGAGAAGTTGAATGAGTGATTTACCACAGGACACATGTGTACAAAGTAGCAGGATTTCTCAAAGCCATTGTTCCCACTGTGCCACGTTGACGTCCTCTTCATTACTGCCTCATAGATCCCTCCAAGGCTTAGCTCAAGGACTGCGTCTTCCAGAAAGCCTCTTCTGATTTCCCCAGTTCCTAGTTCTCTCTCCTCAGAAATCACATTGCAAATATTTTCTATGTAATTTTCTGTGTAAAATGGGGTCATCAGAGACATCCTACCCCATCTTCTGAACCGAGCCATACCTCCTGAAGCTAAGCATGCCCCTGGTCCATTCCTTCTTGTGGCCTTTGCTAAAGCACATGTAAAATGAGAAGTTTCTGGTTGGTCTCCATGCATGCTATTTCTGCCACTTTCTCTGAAATGGATGCTGTCTATAAGGATTCACCACTAAGCCAGGAAAAGCAGCCCATTTAATAGACTTTAAAAGCAGTGACTCCATCCTCTTATATTCTTTTTTCCCTCATTTGCCAGAATATGGTTCTTGCTCTCAGATCTGCATCAAGGGTGTAGGAGGGGATCTCCTCCTCTATCCCCTGCTCATTGAAAGAATGGTGACCTCCTGAACTTAGCGCTGAGCGCCTGTGTTAGCAGAGATGGGCCTCAGACTGAACCTCAAATCTCTCTGACTGCCTCTTCTTCTTTCAGTGTCTTTCCCTGAGCATGGGTGAGCAAATAGCAATCCTAAGATGGGCCAAGCCTGCTAGCTACATCTCCCCTCAGGGTTCAAGAGGGTAACCCTGAGGGGTGAGGGTATCTCTTCTCTACTGCCACCAGCTCACACCCCCACTGATTATGTTTCCCTCTACCCCTGTCGCTGGGGGACTGTAACTAACACTTCACATCCACTTAAACATTTAATAACAGCTAGCTTTTACAAGGGGATGTTTACTTCAAAGACAGCAAAAACAGTATATTTCCCCAATACCTCCAAGTACTCCACTTACATTACCTAAGTTTCTGGGAGAACAGCCTCAAAATTTAGCTCAGTTCAACATAGCTTTGGTCCCACCAAGTTTCATGCCCTGCTCTAGTATGATTTTTGTGTGAGTCGTTCTGGGGTCCTGAACATCACTCCTGAATATCATTCCTTGCTCCTCAGGGCATTGATGCTATGCTGGCTACAAAACCCATCCTGAATTGCTACTCCAAGATTCCTCTGTCTCACTTTTCTGACATTTGATTGATCAAACGGGATATGTGTAAAGTGTTTAGCTACCCCATCTATTCTATTTCTGAACCCTTCTAAATATGCTCTCCAAAAATCTAAGGTGCATGTGAATCTAGACCTAGATTTCCTCTTTTTCTCTTTCACAAATTCTAAGGTAGAGAGGTCACTTCCCCTTAAGCTTACCATCATTTCCACCACAATAATCAATTCCTCTTTGGTGTTCAGCATCAGATCCAGAATAGAATTTCCTCTTTTTGCTTCCTTCACCTTTTAAAAAATTAAAATATCATTCAGACAAATCAAGAAGTTACTAGCTAGGGGCAGCTAGGTGGCACAGCGGATAGAGTCTCCAAGGCAGGAGGACTGGGTTCAAATGCTGCCTCAGACACTTGATACCTGAGTTCAAATCCTGCCTCAGACGCTTGACACTTACTAGCTGTGTGACCCTGGGCAAGTCACTTAACCCTGATGGCACAGTGGGAACAACGGCTTTGAGAAATCCTGCTACTTTGTACACATGTGTTCTGTGGCAAATCACTCATTCAACTTCTCTGGCAGCTAGGTGCTGCAGTGAAAAGAGTCCTGGGCTTGGAGTCAGGGAGACCTGAGTTCAAATCTGCCTCAGACACTTGCTAGCTCTGGGCAAGTCATTTAACCTCTATCTGCCTTGGTGTCCTCAACTGTAAAATGGGAATAATAATACAGAGTTGTTTTGAAGTGTCTAGCAGACAGAAAGTTACTAGCTACTATGCTATAGGAAGTGAAAGACCTTCAACATTATCTGGATATCTACATCATAGTTAACTAAATTCTATTGGGATCTATCAAAATAAAAAGATTTTGAGTCTTATCTCAGTAACATCTGAAGTCTGGAAACCAACCTCTGTCTGACCTGAGAAGTTCATTACCAGAAAGCTGGTCACTAGGTGATGAACATTTAGGCCCTTTATGAATCCTGAAGCACATGTAAAGAGCTAATTCTGATGTTTGGCTCTTTCCCATATGAATAACTGGGGGAAAGAAAATGTCTTCCTGAAAAGATATGCATGATGATTTGGGGGCAGGACTGTTAACCAGGAAAAACTAACAAGCAAAAACAAGGGCCTGTAAGAAAAGAACAATGGCCAGGGAGAAGTTCCAGAAGATGGTTTCGCCTTCATCTCCTACTTGGGAGATGGCATTGAACAGTCGGACCACCCCTTTGAGCACAGGGAGCCTCAGACAGAGGATTCGTGAGGGGACCTCCATCAAGGGAACTTTTATATTTGGGACTGTGCAAGCCTTGCAAGGACTTACATAGATTTTTGGAGGCATGCTTTCTCATTCTAAAGTTTAGGTTTGGTTTCCTTCCTTTCAATCAAACACTCCTCAGTAATATGACCAGTGTGCTTGCAAGTGGGCATTTGGTCTCAGAATACCAGAGGTACAGTTAATAATACATTTTCCTAGGCTTCCTGGGTTGGGAGTAGGTGGCTAAAAACCAAGGGAAAGAAAAATTTACAAAGTGTACCTGGACCCTCTGTGTCGTGCAAGTCTCTGAAATAAGGGTTACATATATTTTCATATGAAATTGTTTGTTGTATTCTTTTTCTGTTTAGTTTTCTGGCTTTGCCAGTGATTCTGGGTAGTCATAACAGCTCTCTTTGCCTCTTGTTTTCTCCTCCAGCTCATTGGGTTTATTCCAACTGCTTGCCTCCATTCGTAGGGGAAGGAGAAGCAGGGGAGCATCTTCTGAGACAGTATTTGAGATGGGAAAGAGGAAGTAAGAAAGTTCTTTTAATAAATTTGGTTGAACACTTCTAAGAGAGGCAAGCCTGCTACCAAGAGGTACTTCCAGCTTTAACGTAGTGTAGTTCTAGTGACAGGCCCGTCGGTTCACAGGGCCAGCTCTCAGCCAGATTGTGCAATAAGTAAAGCTTGTTTTTGCGTGTGTCTCACTGCCCGATTGGTATCCCTCCTGAAACTGCCCTGACCACACACATTCAGATAGCTGTTCTACTTCTCCAAGGCGTCGTTCTCAACTGGCTGTTCAGCTGGGGTGTTAGCTGATAACTGTTGCCGAGTCTTGTCAATTCAACTCGGGAACATCTCTCGTAGAAAACCACTTCTCTCCTTTGACATTGCCACCAGCCTGGTGTAGGCCTACGTCACCTCACACATGGACTATTACAACTTTGAGCAAATGAGTTGTTTTGACTATTATAAATACCCAAATGAAGTACAAAGGACATATGAAGGAAGACACTGTCTGCATCCAGAGAAAGAACTGATAAACAGAGTATGTATAGAATGGTTTTACATATGCATGCATATTTGTGTGTAATGGTAGCCATCTCTAGGGCAGGGGGAGGGGAGAAGGAAGAAAAAAAGTTTAAAAAAAAGAAACTTACACGATAACATTATTATATTTAAAAGGAATAGCAAGTTGCGCACAATAGATTTGTAGTTTCATGTACAATCATCTTTTTTTTTTATTATGCTAGGCTATAGAAATGCTTGGGTTTTTCCACAAATTAAAAACAAAATAAATTAAAATTAAAACAAACAAGCAAAAACCCAATAGTCTCCTGGTTAATTGATTGGTCTCCCTACTTCAAGTCTCTTCCCACTGCAGTCCATCCCCCATCCAGATGGCAAACTGATCTTCCTAAACCACAAATTACTCAATAAACTTCAGTCACTCCTGTTTGCCCCTAAGATTAAATATAAAGTCCTCTATTTGACTTTTAAAGCTCTTCATAACCTGGCCCCTCCCCACCCTTCCAGTTTTCTTATACCTCATTCCTCTGCACGTATTCTGAGATACAGTGGCACTGTCTCCACGCTATGATCATTCACACCAGGCACTCCCCCATTGCGTCCTGGAATATTCACTGGCTGTCCCCTGTGCCTGGAACTCTCTCCCTTCTCTTCTTCATCTCAGGCCTTCCTGGGTTCCTTTAGGTCCCAGCTAAAATCTCATTTTCTATGAGGAAGCCTTTCTTGGTCTTACTAAATGGTACTGCCTTCCCTCTGAAATTATCTCCAATTTATCCTGAATCTATCTTGTTTATACAGAATTGTTTTCAGACTGTCTCCCCCATTAGACTATGAGCTTCTTGAGAGCATGAACTGTTTTTTACCTTTCTTTGTATCCCCAGCACTTAGCACAGTGCCTGGCACATAGTAGGCACTTAAATGTTTGTTGATTGACTAAATGGTAGCTAATATGGCCCAACATCTCCCAGAGACATTGACATTTTTACAGGGGACCATGGAAGCAAAAAGCTTATAATGCCAAAGGAATTAAGTTATGGTGCCTGAATAACAAGCAGAGGAGTGGAGGTACTGGAGCAAGGAACTGCCTGTCACCCACTACAACTACTTGAAGGCTGTCTTTGAATGGTTAGATACTAACTAACCTGACTTGGGCAAGACCTCGTGGATCCAGCACTCAGTGTGGTCTCCAGTTCCTCCCACCATCACAAGGGATGACAAGGAAGGCGGGAAGGAACAAAAGATACACTGTGGAGACTCCTAAACTCACAATACATTAGAATTAAAAAGCACTTTGGAGATCATCTAGCCTAAGCAGTTCTTAGCTTTGGGTCCACAGACCTCTTTCAACGGAGATTTCAGGGAGGTTCATGAACTTGTATGGGAAAAAGTTTACATCTTAATTTCAATAGAATTATTTTCCTTTGCAATCCTATGTATTTTATTTTATATGTATTATATATGTATTTATATGTACACATATTTTATATTTTATTTTATTTATTATCCTGTGACTGGATGTATAGGCTTTACCAGACTGCCAAAAGGGTCAATGTCGCATACAAAGAAAGGTTAAGAACCCCTCATCCCTCTGCACATATTCTGAGATATAGTGGCACTGGTCTCCATTTCACAGGTGAGGGAAACGAAAGTACTGGCAAGGGGGTTGGGGACAAACTTGAGATTATCCAGGAGCTACCAGGAGGGTGCTGAGCATGGTAGACAGGGGCAATGTGAGGAGGAGATAGATCCTAGAGAGCGGGAAGGAGTGTTGAAAGAGGTGTTGAGAAGACCAGCTTTGCTCCCTTCACGACTTTGCCAAAGCTGATCCCTTCCCAGAAGGCACCAACGCTAAGGGCTCCCATCCATGTGGACAGAATCACATCTCTGTCTAATGATTCACATGGACCTTTCCCATTGCCCAACCCAATAAAGAAATCCCCAGCCTGTCCCGGCAGGGTTAAACCAGCTCATAGGCGACGGATGACCCAGCACAGCTAATTCTCTAACTGGTCTTATAATTAGGCGGCTAGGTGCTCAAGAGTCTCAAGAAGCCTCCCTCTTCCTTTGGGAGCATTCATTTCTACCCTCTGACCCCGATAGCGTCAAGAAAGTTCTCCTTAGATCAGGAGGATAAACTCTTGCCAAGATCTGCCATGTTCTCTTCCACTTTCTCACACTCAGGCTCACTTCAGTTCAGCGTTATGACCTGTTTGGCCCAAGGGTTGATGTGTGTGACTGGGGGGGAGGACCTGGCAGTTTTTATTTCCTTCCTCACTGTGGTCAGTACCCAGGGCTCCTCCCCTGCTGACTTAGCACTATTCTGACAAAGAGGATGTAGACTCTGGCCATTCTTTCCTGGGGAGATTCACTCCTCCCGGTCACTCTTCACAATAGTCCATGTCATTCTGTCTTCTTCATAAACCCCAGGGCTTCAGGTACCCAGGGAACCTCAGAGTTCCAACTGGGAAAGTAGTACTGAGAGTCAAGGAATCCTTTCCTTCTCTGATGACGCATATGGAAGAAGTGATGACATCAGTGTGCTCATACTTTGTGACATCATGGACCCAGCCTTACAGTATCATTACCTTTTGTTTGACTTGGTATATTAATGGCAGAGAAATATAGAAGATATACTATGCATAGCTAATACACTTTTGGTGGAGTGGCAAATGGTGCCACCATTCTGGAAATCAATTTGAAATTATGTCAGAAAAGTAACTAAACTAATCACACCCTTTAACTCAATAAGTCTGCTATTAAGCATATACTCTAAAGAGGCCAATGACAGAAAGGTCACTCAAACATCAAAATAGTCATAATAATATTTTTTGTAACACCAAAAAACTGCAAACAACACATGTGCCCATCAGTTGGACAATAGCTGAACAGATTATGGTTGATACCTGCTATGGAATATATGGGGCAAGTAGGTGGAGCAGTGGATAGAGTGCCAGTCCTCAAGTCAGGAAGGCTCATCTTCTGAGTTCAATCTGGCCTGAGACATGAGGTGACCTAGTGGTCAAGGTGATGGACTCCTAATCTATTGTGCTCTTCATGTGTGGATTCAAATCCCATCCTCATCATGTTTCTTCCATCTCTGGGATTTCAGGGGCAGCTACGTGGCTCTATCTGCTACAGTAGATAGAGCACTGGGCCTGGAGTCAGGGAGATTCTTCTTCCTGAGTTCAAATCTGGCCTCAGACACTTGCTAGCTATGTGACCCTGGGCAAGTCACTTCACCTATTTGCCTTAGTTTCTTCATCTGTAAAATGAGTTGGAGAAGGAAATGGCAAATCACTCCATATCTTTGCCAAGAAACCCCAAATGGGGTCATGAAGAGTTAGACACAACTGAAACAAATGAACAACAATAACAATATGGAATATTATCTCGCCATAAGGAATGACAGATATGAGGGATTCAGAGAAACATGGAAAAACTGGCATATACTTGTGACAAGGGTTTTGTTTTTGTTTTTTCTATTTGGGAGAAGAGGGGAAAGAGAGAAAATGAATTCTTGTTAATGGGGAAAATAAGATAAGTTTAAAAAAGAAAAAACAGCATAAACTGATAACAAAAAGAAAAAAAAACAGAACCAAGAGAACAATATAAACAAATAATTGCAATGGAGTTAACCCTAAACAGCAAAAGGACTCAGATCAAATGCAATGATTAATATTGGTTCCAGGTGACTAATGATGGAACCCCTTACCCTTCCTCTCAGGAAAGAAGTGTGTGAAACGTTATATATTCTACCAGTGGTAACCACTAGGGGTCAGTTTTTCTTTGACTCTTTTGTTGTTTATTTTTAACAAAAGATCCTGTGTGGTAGGGAGCGAATACTGGCTTATAAAAATCAAAATGCCTTAAAATATTTAAAAATTTTTTTAATGTTTTTCCTTTTTTTAATTTTTAGCATACTTTTTAAAAATTTTGAGTTTCAAATTCTCTCCCTCCCTCCTGCCTCTCCCCACCCTTTGAGAAGGCAAACTATAAAACAACAACAACAACAATAAGAAAAAGCAAGAAAAAATAAAGTTTAAAAAGTATGCTTCAATCTATACTAAGAGTTCATCAGTTCTCTCTCTGGAGGTGGATAACATAAATATGCTACCCATGGTGGGTCCTTTGAAATTGTCTTAGGTCATTGTACTGATCACAGTAGCTAAGTATTTCACAATTAATCAATTTTACAATATTGTTACTGTGTACAATATTCTCATGGTTCTGCTCACTTCACTTTTTGTTCATGTTAAATTTTCCCAGATTTTTCTAAAATCATGCTGCTCATTATTTCTTATAGCACACTAATATTATATTACAATCATACACCACAGCTTGTTCAGCCATTCCCCAGTTGATGAGTATCCCCTCAATTTCCAGTTCTTTACCACCACAAAAAGAGCTACTATAAATATTTTTGTACTGATAAGTCCTATCCCCTTTTCTTTAATCTCTTTGGGATGCAGACCTAGTAGTGGTATTGATGAATCAAAAGGTATGTACAGTTTTATAACCTTTGGGTCATAGTTCCAAATTCTTTTTCAGAATAGTTGGACCAATTTACAACTCGACTAACAATAATAGTGTCCCTATTTTTCCACATCCCCACTAGCATTTATCATTTTCCTTTTCTGTCATGTTAGCCAATACGATAGGTGTGAATTGGTACCTCAGAGTTGTTTTAATTTGCATTTCTCTAATTAACAGTGATTTAGAGCATTTTTTTTATGTGACCATTGACAGCTTTGATTTCGTCTTCTAAAAACTGCTGGTTCATAACTTTTGACCATTTAGCATTTAGGAAATGGCTCTTATTTTTATAAATTCAGTTCATTTCCCTATATATTTGATAAATGATACCTTTCTCAGAAAAACTTGCTATAAAATTCCCATTTTCCTGCCTTTCTTCCCCCTAATTTTTGCTGCATTGGTTTTGTTTGTGCAAAAACTTTGAAATTTCATGTAATCAAAATTATCCATTTTACATCCTATGATCATCTCTTTCTCTTGTTTGGTCACAAGCTCTTCCCTTATCCATAAATCTGACAGGTAACTTTTTCTATACTCTCTTAATTCGCTTATGATATTACCCTTCATGTGTAAATCATTTACCTATTTTGATCTTATCTTGGAATATGGTGTGAGATATTGCTCTACTCTATACCCAGTTTCTGTCACACTGCTTTCTAGTTTTCCCAGCAATTTTTGTTGAATGGTGAGTCCTTTCTTACCCCAAAACTTAGGTGTTTGAGTTTATCAAACAATAGATTACTATGGTCATATGTTACTGTGTATTGCGTACCTAATCTGTTCCACTGATCCACCGCTCTATTCCTTAGCCAATACGAGGCTGTTTTTGATGAAAACCACTTTGTAATGTAGGTTGAAATCTGGTCTTGATAGGCTGCCTTCTTTCACATTTTTTAAATTGGTTTCTTTGATATTCTTAACCTTTTATTCTTCCAGATGAATTTTATTATTTTTCCTAGCTCTATAAAATAATTATTTGGTAGTTTGATTGGTGTGGCACTAAATAAGTAAATTAATTTAGGTAGATGTATGATTTTAATTATATTGGCTCAGCCTATCTGTGAACAATTAATATTTCTCCAGTTGAAAAGCATTTTGTAATTGTGTTCATATAGCCCCTAGGCTTATTTTGGCAGGTAGACTCCCAAGTATTTCATACTATCTGAAATTATTTTAAATAGAGTATCTCTTTCTGCTGAATTCTGTTGGCAATAAATAGAAATGCTAATAATTTATGTGAGTTTATTTTATATCCTGCAACTTTGCTAAACCTGTTAATTGTTAATTGTTTCAACTAGTTTTTTAGTTGATTCTCTGGGTTAATCTAAGTGTACCATCCTATCATCTAAAAGAGCGATAGTTTTGTTTCCTCACTGCTTATTTTTATTTCTTCAATTTCTTTTTCTTGTTTTTTTTGCTGTAGCTAGCATTTCTAGCACAATATTGAATAATAGTGGTGATAATGGACATCCTTGCTTCACCCCTGATCTTATGGGGAAGATTTCTAGCTTATCTCCATTACAGATGTTTGTTCTTGGTTTTAAATAGATACTACTTATCATTGTAAGAAAGGCTCCCTTTATTCTCATGACTCACAATATTTTTAAAAATATTTTTAAGAAGATAAACTTGTGTTCCTATGACTATAGCTCCCTGTAAGGTTCCAGCTATTATCTTTCTATCTCTTTCCTTCAGTTGTGGTCCTGCTAGATCTAGATTTGTCAAATAGACTCTCCAGTGAAGTATGTCCACCTTCCTTATTGGTCCCTCCACCCACTCAAACCCAGATCTTTCAATTTCTGACCTCTGAACCTTTGCTCACGTGAGTACATTGCCTTGGAAATGTCTCTGTCCCCCCTCTATTTTTTTCTTTTTAATTTTCTCACATTTTCTTTTTTTATTATGAACTTAATCCTTTACAAATATATTTCCTTATACAAAGAAGAATAAAAAAGAAGATTGGATATGTAGTGGAAACAGCTGCTTGGCACTTGGTGTAGTGCCAAGATGTCACACATTAGACCCACAATACTCCTGCACACAGCCCTACATGAAATAAAATATGATGGGGAAATACTTAACAAAATAAATAAAAATATAATAGAACATGGATAATATTAATACGCAGTTTTCTAAGTCAATGTGGCCCACAGGAATCTTTATGTGTAGTTTAGTGGTCCCTGTTTCTATCTGAGTTTGACATTACTGGTGTAGTGGGGACACCACTATACCCCAGTGTTGTTTTTAGATACAGGTATAGACTGGTTTGAATCCTACCCTATATACTTGTATAGTTGTAGGATTATGGTCAAGTCACTCACTCTTGTCCTGATTTCTGATCTGTGAAATGGGCATAATAAATAGTAGCACTTACCTCAGAGGATTGTTGTGAGGATCAAATCAAATGAAATAATATGTGTAAGGTATTTTATAAACCTTTAAGAGCTATATAAATGTGACCTAATGTTATTATTATAAACTTGTCATATACAACTTTTAAAAAATGAATATTAAATTTATCATGGTAGTAATGAAATGGTCACATTTATGTCCCCTTCTGAACTTCTTTTTGTTTTCTTCTCCTTTCTTTTCCTTTCTTTCTCCCTCTCTACCTTCCCTCCATTTCCCCCCTTTTTTCTTCTTTTCCTCCCTCATTACTTTGTTTCTTCCTTCTTTTTCTTTCTTTTTTCCTTCCTTTATGTCTTTCTTCTTCCTTTCTTCTTTCTTTTTTCTTCCTTCTTTCTTGCCTTTTCTTTCATTCATTCTTCCTTTCTTTCTTCCTTCCTTCTTTCTTTCCTTCCTTTCTTCTCTCTATCTTGCCTAGGCTGAAAATGTAGCAGCCATTCACAGGTCAGATCCCAGTACTTTGGGGCATGAGAGCTCCAGTCTGCTCTTGTTTTTCCAAAAGTTCACCCCTTCTTAGATAGTCCGCTGGCTGCCTGTTCTCATGAGCTTACCATATGGTGTTGGACTTAGTGCAGATTCCCAATTGCCACCAACCTCAGTTTTGCCAGTAGCAGGGATTAAAGGTAAGCACTACCACAGTGGGGCTCTTCTCTGTATTTAATTTATTGAAATATCTTCCTTCTCCTCCTCCTCTTCATCCTCCTTCTCTTCTTCTGCCTCCTCCTCCTACTTTTCCTCCTCCCCTTCTGCTTTCTCCTCCTCCCTTTTTTCCTCTTTCTTACCTCTTCTTTCTCTTACTCCTCCTCCTTTCCTTCTCCTTATCTTGATCCTTCATCTTCTTTTCCTCCTCTACCTTCTTCTCCTCCTTCTCTTCCAGGACCCAGCTCTCTCTTTTATAGACTTGCCTGATTATTTTAGCCCTCAATGATATTTCTCATTTCTGAACTCCCACAGCACCTACAGTCTGAAGGTTGTGATCCAGAGTTTGATTATATTTTATCTTGTCCTGTTTCCTAATGTTTTTAAGGGTGTTAGTTTACCCGGATAGACTGTAGGAGGGTAGAAACCATGTCTTCCACTTCTTTAATATTTCCAATAGTATTATGATGTAAAGGGTGAAGCTCAGTAGGCACTCAACACATGTTTTTGATTGATTACTAATAATAGCTCCTATTTCTATGGCATTTTCAGCTTTATTGCAAACTGATAAAGAGGATAATAATAATGACCTTTTTAAAGCATTTAAAGAATGGCCAAGTACTTTAGATAATAAGAATAACAACTAACATTTATACAGTGCTTACTATGTGCCATGCAGGCAATGTGCTAAGTGATTTATGTATATTATCTTATTTGATCATAACAACAGCCCTGTGAGGTAGGCACTGTTTTTATCCCCATTTTACAGGTGAGGAAACAGGCACACTGCAGTTAAGTGACTTGCTCAGGGTCACAGCTAGTAAGTATCGGAGGCCAAATCTGAACTCCAATCTTCCTGACTCCAGGCTCAGCACTCTATCCACTGTGTCACCTTCATCATCTGATTTGATCCTCCAAAGAACCCTGAGAGGTAGGTTGCTATTTTGATCTCTATTTTACTGATAAGGAAACTGAGGCTGAATGAGATTAAGTTACTTGCCTAGGTCCACACACCTGGTAAGTACCTGAGATGAGATAGGATTTGAACCCAGGTCTTACTGAGTAGACTACTATCCTAGCCACTGTGCTAGATTTGCCATGATAACATCAAGCTTCCCCTGCCCCATTCTATAAATTAAAAAACAAAAACAGAGGTTCAGAAAGATGAAATGACCTGCTTGGGGTCACACTGTCTGAACTCGAATTAAAAACCATCCTCTCTTGATTCTAAGGGTACTGCTCTGTCCACCACACGACTCACCAAATGGAACTTTCTACTCCTACAGCTTTAGAGGAAGACAATGCTAGACCATTTCAAGGGGTAGTACCGCTTTTACCATCCCAGAAACAATCTCTGACTCTCAGATGTGAGCTACTCCTTCTTCAACCCTTCTCTGGCCTCAGATGCCCCACTGTAAGGCCCATTTCCAATGCCTGGAGTCATACACAGACGCTGCTGAGAACAGGCTGTCCCCTCATCTGGAGTGTCATTTCCCACACTACATTCCTGCCCACCCTGGGCAGCTCAGCCCTTCCCCAGTTTGCTGCGATAAATTAATCCCACTGCCCTGTATGGGTTGCCAACTCTCCTTGGTTCACACGTTAGGGCAGTCACCAAATGGCAGGGTTCTGACCACAATTAGCAGCAGATGCATCCTGGACAGCAGAAGAGAGAAGCTTTTCAAGAATAGCTGATTTAGCAAACATTATAGCACCCTGCCCCTCCCAGCCCCACAGCTGCAGTCTAGGAAATCTCAAATCCACACCCAACCTCTAGCTTTTTCTCTACTTCACTGCATTCCAATATCCTCTTATGCTACTAATGGAATCACAGACCTCAAGCTGGAAGGGGCCTCAAGAAATCATCTGGCCCAGCCCCCTGTCTTCAGGCAGTAAAGTATTATTATCTCCACTTTATAAAGAAGACAATTAAGGCAAAGAGACTCGTCTAAGGTCACATAACTACCTCCCCCTTCCACCTACATACATCCTACCCATTCTTCATATTCTAGCTCAAGTCCCAGGTCCTCAGAGAGAACTTCCCCGTCTGTTCCAACCCACTGGAATGCTTCTCTCCTCTGAACTCACAGCATTAATTGTCTGTCTCATTTATCTGGCTATTAGTCATCTACCTTTTATTGTTGTTTTATGTTGTGATCTAGCTCATAGCCCCCCTGATGAAACGGATCACACCTTTGTCTCCTTCTCTACCTCCCACATCACCTCCCACAGTGTCCACCACATAGCAGGCATTCAAGAAATATTTGTAGATTGGTTCATTTCTGTCTCTCCTATAACCCTCCAGTCTGAAAAACAACAACAAACGAACAGAAAAGTTAACCTTTCTAATGCTGTGTGAGATAGCTGGTGGCTGAGTGGATAGAGTACTAGGGCTGGAGTTGGGAAGACCTGAGTTCAAATCTGGCCTCAGACATTTCCTAGCTGTGTGATCCTGGGCAAGTCACTTACATTCTGATTGCCTGACAAAAGGAGGCACTGGATACACTGGAGAAGGAAATGGCAAACCACTCCAGTATTTTTGCCAAGAAAACTCCATGGACGTTAGTCCACAGGGTCACAGAGAGTCAGACATGATTGATCAATTGAACGATGACAATATTGTAAACCCTAGAAATTCTTGGGAAAATGCATTTGTATGCCCTAAATGAGGTTTCAAAATTGCTTTTCTTTCTCCACTCCTGCCCCGGCATTTAAAAAATGTGCTGCCCCTTGAGTGATAATGTACACTGGAGGCTTTGACTTTAAACTGTAACATGAACAGCTCGACCTATCCCCAAAATAAATGTCTACATGCTGTGGAGAGCAGAATTTTCTGGCATTAAAATTTGTGTATTTAGAAAAACTCATCCAATGCAATGAAAAATCACTTCTAAGTGCCAAGCACTAAGCTAACAACAGGGGTCATAAAAATAAGACAATCTCTGCCCTCCAGGGGCTTGCATTCTAATAAAGGGAGACAACACATACATGGTAGTAGGAACCCAGGGAGTGTGCTTGGATCTGGAAAGCCACAGGGATGACAAATGCAACCAAAAGGCAATCCATGGCTCGATCTTTCTAGAAGCAATGGTAGTACCGATTGCTAAAGAGAAAAGTGGAAAGGGGGAGATACATGTGTGGTGGAAGGTTAGAAAATGGTCAGGATAACCATCAATTGGCCAAATGGACTGAGTTTGGAGTAGGCTACATATAGGGAGGTCCCAACAATTAGTCCATCATAGAGCCAGACTATGCCAGGTGAAATTAAAGTGTTCCTCATTTGCTTCTTCTGAGTATTGTGCCCTAGATAACGGCTTATATTGTCTAGCCCCGATCCCATTTCTGATACACATACATACAATGTATACATTCACCACTGTTGATTTCCTAATATACCTAATTTCCCAATATATCTTCCCTTATCTACCACTATACCATTTCAACTTCAATTTTTTTTTTTTGGTGAGGCAGTCAGGGTTAAGTGACTTGCCCAGGGTCACACAGCTAGTTAAGTATCAAGTGTCTGATGCCACATTTGAACTCAGGTCCTCCTGACTCTAAGGCTTAGAGCTCTATCCACTGCGCCACCTAGCTGCCCCCTCAACTTCAATTCTTAGCATCAAATAATGTAGGCATCATAGATGCACATGCTGCTGAACTAGCTAATTATTTACAATCACATTCTAGTTTTAGGAGACAGTGTGGCATCTCAGTGGCTAAGTAACAGATGGGAAATATAAGTCAGTGATGTGTGATGTATGAACTAGGGCCAGTTACTTAACTTCTCTACCTCATTTCTCCTAGAGGAAAGAACCTCTGGATTGACAATTAAAGGACCAGGGTTTAAAGCCCAATTCTATCCTCTGTGATCTTGGGAAAATGATTTTACTTTTCTGGGCCTCAGTTATCTCATCTGTAAAATGAAGAAATTGGACTCAACCAAAGGGATGCTAGAGCCTGAGAATTGATTCTTAAATTTTCAGTGTGAAAATTCAGCTTTTACATCTTGGAAATTAGCAAATGCTACAAATCAGGCCTTGATCTGTTGTTTTACTGATGTCTTTTCATTAAGGGGATTTGTTCTATGAAGTTTGGATTTAGTCAAGGGCTGCACTTGAGGACCTAGAGGGTCACATGTGGCCTCGAGGATGCAGGTTCCCCACCCCTCCAGATATAAGAAACTGATGGAGAAAATGTTAATAATGCAGATTAAGCTTAAAAGTGTATCATGTGCACATTTTCTACCTAGGAAGCCAGTTATTAAACATTTTCCAGCACACCTCTAAACAACCTTCCAACTCTAAATCTATTATTATAATGGAGGCATTATAGGAATTTTTACTTTTGTAAATCTATTTTTAAAATAATTTTTTTATTCTGAACTTAAACACCAAATAAAATGTTCTACATAGTAAGTAGATCAGAATAAAAAAAATAGTGTATGAAACTGTGAATCTTTATTATGTACGACTGCTTTTCTTTTTAGTAATATAATAAATGCAATGTGATTTTCAAAGCCGTCGTGCTTGTCTGTGATTCTTTCTGGCCTTCCTTCTGTTCACTTCTGGGCATTTCTAAAAGATGCTTCAATGACTCTCTTCTCTTTCTTTTCTTTTTCTTCCCTTTTTTTCTATCCCTATATCCTTCTCCCTCCCACTTCCTCTAATTGGAAAAAATTGGATTGTGAATCTCAATGAAATCTTGGTCCTGTACTTCTCCTAGTCACCTGGAAGAAAGATGACACACTTTATTCATCACCATGATGATTGTTACTGCATATCATGATTCATAATGACTATTAGTACTCATGAAATCTTGGCTAAGGCATGTTAACACATGTTACATTTGGCTAATGCTCATTCATATTTGCTTATCTTAATTTCATTTGATGACCACTTATTAAATTTCATCATTCTTGCTAAGAGGTATTGAGTTTCACTAAGCTCTAAGGCATTTGAAACCAAGATAATGAATACAGGAATGATGGTGGTAATAAAATGAGGAGCATTATTCTTTGGATTTTATGCCGTGCTTTTTGTCTGAGGTCTCAGAATTATTGAATATTATCTTTTCCTAACCTTATAGTTCAAAAGTATAGTCAGAGGTGTGTTGGAGCCAGCTCTGATTGGCTTGAGAGAGCTCACTGTTAAATTTTCAGTGTGAGCATTTATACCTTGGAATTCAGCAAAAACTGTAAATCAAGCCTTAATTTGTTGTTTTGTTGATTGTCTAGATTTTAAAATATATTAATAATACAGATTAAACTTCAAATTGTATGTGCCTGTAGGTTTTTTTCCCCCTAAGAGCCCAATAGTTAAACATTTACCAGCACATTCTTGTAGTATTCTATAAATACTGCTTGAGTGCAATAGGAATGTAGCAAAATAACTTTATCACCAGACTGGAGGCCTGGTGACTGGAGGCCAATAATAATAATGATAACTGGCATTTGTAGAGTACTCTGAAGTTTACAAATTGCTTTACACTCATTATCTCATTTGATTCTCACAATAGCCCTGCATACAAGGATCTGCTATTGCCTTCTTGCTGTGCACTCCAACCAACGCAGGTTACAACCCCACTAATACGGCCAAAAAATTCATATAGACTAGAAGGTAGAGTCTGAGCTCCTGTTGTTGATCCTTTACTCTGTAAGGGGACCATTAACATCCCAAGGGTGATGTCTTGACCTGCTGGTGAGCTGCATTGTGAGTGAGGCAAAGGTGTAGCAGAATCATCAACCTCACTCTCTCCTCCAGTCACTGAAGTCAAGTGGCGAGACAAAAGTCAAGAGGGCTGGAGATGGCCCAGGGTGCAGTGAAAGACCTTAGCCTTTCTAAGTTAGGTCTTTCCTAAGTCTCAGTTTGTTTGAGGCAACACCCATTCAGTGATTAAGAGGTAGGTAAGAATTGAGACAAAAGATGGAGGGGGCAGCTAGGTGGCGCAGTGGATAGAGCACCGGCCTTGGATTCAGGAGGCCCTGAGTTCAAATCCAGTCTCAGACATAACACTTACTAGCTGTGTGACCCAGGGCAAGTCACCTAACCCCATTGCCTAGCCAAAAAAAAGAGACAATAGATGGCCTAATTTGCCAACACAAAACTATCAATTATCAACTGTTCTGGCTAGAACAGAAAACTACTACTATTTACACTCATTGTAAGCCATCAAAACTTAAACAATGAGTTACAGGGGCTTGGGCTGAGGGCTATTATTGGCCACTCATTGAGAAGCCAGAATGATTTGGGTTTAAAGCTGTGCTTTGAAGGAAACTAAAGGATTCTGAGAGACAGAATCAGGCTATAGCTTATTGGTGACTGGCCATTCCAAACTGGCCCTCAGATGACAGGCATATAGTTCATCGCCAGGCCCTGGAATCAAAACTATAAATTTTTGTGCTTAGTACAAGGTTCATGAAAGATAAATTCAGTTGGGAACAAGAAAGTAGCTAGTGCAGAAGGCCCTGGGGAGGGAGAGAACCCAGGATATTACCCTGAGGGGGAGGAAACAGAAACACTGGGACAATCAAAAAATAGGCATTCATTAAGTCCCTACTATGTGCTAAGAGCTGGAATACTGCAAGGTTGCTACTGAGGGGGATAAGTTAGGAATACTTACTTAGGCAATGACTATAGAGAAGAAGAACATATTTTAACTAGTTATTTTTTGCTAGCCAGCTGCTAAACTTAATTGTTTCTATATAGAAGGAGTGTAAATGTCAGTAATTTCTAGATTTCACAGCCCTTGGGCAAATAACTTATTATCCCACCCTAGTTATTTACTTGGCTCTGCCAAGCTTGTCTTCTCGGCTTAATGGGACAATCAGAGTCTGTCCTTCACTGCTATAGCCTTCAAAAACTGAAGGTCAGATGCATGAAGTTATCAGGCATCACATTAGGACTGTAGTAAAGGGTTTATCATATTTTGGACAATATTTTGGGAGGATGTAGATCGTTATAGTAAAATCTCAATTAGGATCATATAGTTAGAGTTTTGATGTGCTATTAGAGGTTATGTAGTATAACCTTACATTCCACAAATTAGGAAACAGGTCTAGACTTGTCCAAGGTCACATAGGAAATAACTATTAGAGCCAGGATTTAAACTTAGGTCTTCTGAGACTCCAAATCTGGTACTCTTTCCACACTGTACCATGTGTCTCCCTTCACTAGAATACTTAGACATTTTAGTTTATGGAATTTTCCAAGAAACAACTTTTGCTTTCAAATACTGTCATTGAAATCGAATAATTAAAATAAAAAATCTGGCTAATGAATGATTTTGAAGACTCTAGGACCATGACTCTGAATACCGATGCTTATTATTTCGAATTATTGGGGCAGCTAGGTGGCACAGTAGATAGAGCACTGGCTTTGGAGTCAGGAAGACCTGAGTTCAAACCTGGCTTTGGACACTTGACACTTACTTAGCTGTGTGACCCTGGGAAAGTCACTTAGCCCCATTGCCTAGCCAAAAAAAAAAAATTATTGATGAAGATGACACAGGTGTCCATGAAAGACTTATAGGAATGAGGGGTGGGTGTCAACAACACCGAGAAGGAATTGATAAGTAGTCAAGGGATATGATGAGGCAGTTTTCTAAGGAAGAAATCCAAGTCATCAATAGCAACATGAAAAAATGTTCCAAATCATTAGTAATCAAAGAAATGCACATTAAAGCAACTTTGAGCTTCCAACTCATATCTATCAGATTGACAAAGTTGACAAAAAAGGAAAAAGATGAATGTTGAAGGAGCTCAGGAAAAAACAGGCACATTAATACACATGACAAAACTATGTGAACTGATTCAATCATTTCAGAAAGCAATTTGAAACCATGCTCCAGAAGTTATTAAACTGTATATACCCTTTGATCCAGTGATAGTCCTACTAGGCTTATACCCCAAGGAAATCAAAGAAACAGGCCAAGGTCTCATATGCAAAAAATATTTGTAGCAGTTCTTTTCTGTGGTGACAAAGAACTGGAAACTACAGGAGCACCTATCAATTGGGGAATGACTGAACGATTATGTATTGTTGTTTGTCCTTCATTCTTGAAGAGGACCATGACATCAGAAAGGTGATACCATGACTTGCAAGTGAATTGGATTAAATGAGGCAGGACTGTGCAAAGTCACCAGCCTCACTCTCTCCTCTGGAGTATCTGGGTCTAGTGGCAAAATATAGATTAGGACAACTAGAGATGGCCCCTGATGCAGTGGGAGACCTTGGCCTTTTTAAGCTAAGGTCTTTCCCAGGTCTCAGTTTGACTGATGCAACACCCATTCAGTGATTAAGGCTAGGTAAGAAATGAGGCAAAGAATGGCCTCTTTTGCCTACTCAAAAAAAAAATCAATCTGGGAGGGGAAGACCCTCAGGGTCCTTTCCTTTCCTTTCCTCCTTCCTCTCCCTCTGTCCACATAGGATATCATATCCTTACCTTCAGGTGCTGTGCCCAAAGGAATGTACATTTTGGTTGTTGAAATCTCACTAGATATCTTGGGGTTGGGGGGTTACCTTTCTTTCTTAAGGACCATGCCTTAAAACCAATCACTCTGGCTCTCATTGATTGGCCAACAATGGCTCAGAGTGAATCTAAATAGCATTTGTTTAGGTTTTGTCCAGAAACCCTGAGGGTTTTTCCCTACCAGACTGAACAATTATGGTATATGAATATAATGGAATACCACTATGCTACAAGAAATGACAAAAGAGAGAGTTTCAGAGACACCTGGAAAGATTTGTATGAACTGAGGCAGAGTGAAGAGAGCAGAACCAGAAAAACAATGAATACAATAACAGCAGCCCTGTAAAAACAAACAACTTTGAAAGACTTAAGAGCTCTGATCAGTGCAATGACCAGCTACAGTTGCAGAATGCCAGTAATGAAATTTGTTACTTACCTCCTGACAGAGGAGAGAGACTCAGAGTACAGAGTGAGACCTAGATTTCCTGGTCATGACCAAGGCAGGAGTTTGTTTTCATCCATATTTGTTTTTGAAAGGGGAGGAGGGATTCTTTTTCTTTCTCGTGGAGGTGGGGTGGGGGTGGGAAGTGAAAATAGATTTTTGTTCATTAAAAAAATTAAAGTAGATTTTAAACGTAACACAGGAAAGGACAAAAGGACTGGTAGGAGTAGGGTCTGGCAGATAGTAAGGGAAGCTAGGTAAGGGGTGACAGTAAGGAAAATGGAGAGATAAAGTTATATACACGCACTATAACCAGAGGGCAAAATTAAGATCAGATTTTCTAGATTATCGGGCCACAGTAGACGGGGCAGGAAAACTGTAGACTCAGAGTAGACGGGTTGGGGTTGGCCCTCACAGGTCCTAGATAAGAGGGAGGTCACAGGCAGGATGTGGGGTTTAGATGGAGAGATCTGGAATGAAACAATCAGGATGGTTTAGGACAGGTTTGGGGAACCTGCATCCTCAGGGCCACATGGGGCCTTCTAGGTCCTCAAATGAGGCCTTCTGACTGAGTCCCAAGTTCTACAGAACAGAGCCTTTTATTAAGGGGATTTGTTCTGTGAAGTTTAGATTCAAAGGGCTGCACTTGAGGACCTAGAGGGCCACATGTAGCCTCAAGGACGCAGACTCCCCACCCCTGGCTTAGAACTTCTCAGACCTGAAGGATCCCCAGAGAAAGAGCCTGAGGCTAGAGGGACAGGAACCCAGCCATTAAGAGAATGAGTAACAGTATTAAAAGCCCAGCCACCAAAAGACCAACCAATGGGAGGCACAGGAGCAGGCCTGGCCTTGTTACTGAGGCATAGACCTTAGAGGCCAGACTTGGTCAGCACTTAGCAGGGCTAAGCCCACAGGTGGGTGAAAGGAGGTGAATCTGGTCAGAGGCATGGGGAGGGAGCCACTCAGCTCCTAACAGTAGAATATTCAGCTAAGTGTATATCGCCTCCAGGACAATCAGAATCACAGAATCTTAGACTGAGCAGAGACCCCAGAAACATCTAGCCGATCCACACAAGAGCAAGAATCACCAATACAGTATTCCCAATGAGGCACTATCCAGCCTCTTCTTAAAGACCTGCAGTCAGTCAGTCGATCAACAAATATTAAGTGCTTACTATGTACCAGGCACTGTTAGGCGCTGGGGATACAAAGAAAGACAAAAAACAACAACTGTACAAATAAGATATGTGCAAGGTAAATTGGAGATAATCTCAGAGGAAAGGCACTAGCCTTCGGGGTACCTTTTTAATTAGAAGGTGAGATTTGAGCTGAGCCCTCAATACCTTGAAGGCCAAGAAATCCAAAAGCCAGTGTGGGAGGAGGAAGAGCATTCCAGGCATGGGGGAGTACCGATGGAAAGGATCTGCGTTCAGTGACAGGGAACTCCTTACCTCATGAGGCACCCTTTTTGACAGCTCTGACTGTTGGAAAAATTTTTTTCATATTGAGATTTAATCAGGCACTCATTCAACAAACATTTGCACATTTAAACTGCGCCAGATGTTGAGAGGTACATAGAGTGTGGTATGGTAGATGATCCTGACCCCTACAGTTTACAATGGGCCCCAATAACTGTACTTTTGTAAGTAGGAGCTAAATGCCAAATAAGTCCATTATGCCAAAGGAGGTGCTCAAAGGGCAAAGAGATCACTACTCTGGGGGGTGATCAGGTAAGGTTTCCAGAGGAGGCAATTTGTGACTAACGCTCTCATGGTAGGTACAGACAATAAGTGTAAGAGTCATCCAAATAAGGACAGGTCAGTGCGGGCTGGAATCTGCTGAAGGATTTTAGCTGGAGGTGACACTTGACCTGCACAATGAAGAAAGATTAGTTTGCTTCATTTGATCCCTGAACACGCCTGACATGTTTCTTCGTCTTCTATCCACAATACTTTGCCCACTTGGGATGTGTTCTCCTCTCCACTTCCTTTTTTTTTCTTTCTTTCTTTTTGTTACACTTTAAGTTCCAAAGTGTCTCCCTCCCTCCTTCCCCACCTCACACTAGAGAAAGCCATCATTTAACGCAGGTTTATAAATATATGTAAAACCATACTATGTGTACTTCTATTTATCAGTTCTTTCTCTGGATAACATCTTCCTTCACAGGTCCTTTATAGTTGATCTTAGTTTTTATAGTATTCAGAATAACTTGGTTCTTCACAATTATTCTTCAGACAATATTGCTGTTACTGTATACAACATTCTCTTGGTTCTGCTCACTTCATTTTTCATTATTTCACACAAGTCTTTCCATGTTTTTTTCTAAAATTAACCTATACATCATTTTAAAAAATTTATTTTTAGTTTTCAACATTCAGTTCCATAAGATTTTGAATTTTGAATTTTTTCTTCTACCCTTTCCTCCTCCCTCCCCAAGATGGCGTGCAATCTGACATAGGTTCTACTTATACATTCATATTAAACATAGTTTTATATTAGTCATGATGTAAAGAAGAATTGGAACTAATGGGAGGAACCACGAGAAAGAAGAAATAAAACAAAACAACAAAAGAAAAGGAAAGCAAATAGTATCCTTCAATCTGCATTCAGACTCCACAGTTCTTTCTCTGGATGTGGACAGCACTTTCCATCATAAGTTTTTTGGAGTTGTGTTAGATCTTCGCATTGCTAAAAAGAGCTAAGTCTATCAAAGTCAGTCATCACACAATGTGGCTATTACTGTGTACAATGTTCTCCTGGCTCTGCTCACTTCACTCCGCATTAGTCCACACAAGTCTTTCCAGGTTTTTCTGAAGTTCACCTGCTCATCATTTCTTATACCACAATAGTATTCTGTTACATTCATATACCACAACTTATTCCGCCATACCTCAATTGATGGGCATCTCCTCTCCACTTTCTTCCAAATCTTACCTATCACCACTCCTTCAAGGCCCAACCCATTTCTTCTGTAAAGTTTTCCTTGATCTAGTCACCTGGAAGTTATGTGTGTGTGTGTGTGAGTGTGTGTGTGTGTGTGTGTGTGAGTGTGTGTGTGTGTGTGTGTGTGTGCGCGTGTGCGCACACACGTCCCTGTGCACGCATTTTAATCAAACTCTCCTATAATAGCTAGATTTTTTTTAATCAATGGCCTCTTTCTCCAAAAAGTTGCATGTAGAAGAAATAATTCTGGTTAATAAAAGTTGCCAGCTAATCAAAATTGGGCTGTGTTAGAATCATAGGATGATCAGTATCAGACGGGGAAATGGTTACGAAACCAAAAAGAAAACCTGAGCCTTTGAGAACCTCTCCTTTCCAGCTCCATGCTGAATCCAATGCAGTTACGCCTTCTACGCTATACTGCACTGTCTTGACTTCTAGTCTTCATGGTTGTTGCTGTGGGCTGTGTGAACACTGGGAGTGTGAAGTGAATATGTTACCAGGGGTGGGGAACTCTGAAGACCTTTCCAGAGCTTAAATTCTAGGATTCTATCCACATTCCATGGTGCAGTAGTGGTGCATGTCTATCATTGCAGCTCCTGGGGAGGTTGAGGCTGGTGGATCTCAAGCTCAGGAGTTCTGACTACAGTAAAGGGTTCAGCCAGTGGGGTGTCCACACTAAATCGATATGGCTGAGGACAGGGCAAGAAGGTTGCCTAAGGAAGGGTAAACTGTCCTGGGTCAGAAAGAGAGCAGGTCAAACTTCTAGCTATGGATCAATAGTGGGACTGGGGCCCATTCCCCCTGAACATCCAATCTAAGCAAGACAGAAAAACTCAGTCCTAAAATAAAGAAAAAAAGAAGACAATAGAACACAACTGGGTGATTCTGTGAAGGTCACACAGACACAGCAGAGAAAATCTAAACCTTACTCATGCTCATTACTTATGCTGAGTCATCCTAACATGCTTGAATTTAAAGATGGTAAAATAATCTAAGCTAAGAAGTATTAATATAACAATCAGTGAAGCTCTCCAGATGTGATCTGCCTTAAGGAAGTTTATCTAGCTTCATCAGGCCACACAGGTGCCAAATGGTTTCATTTTTTCCTGATTTTAAGGGGAGGCAGAGGAGATGAGCTGGATGGACATCTAGTCTCAGAGTCTAAAAGACCTGGGTTTTAGTCCTTTTGCCTCTAACACACACTGGCTGTGTGACTCTGAGACAGTCACTTAATTTTGAGGGCAGTATCTAATATGTACATGTTTTCTTTGCCTACTAGACCCTAAGCTTCTAGAGGACAGCGGTTGTTTTTGCTTTTGTCTTTGAATTCATAGTGCCTAGCTCAGTACCTGGCACATTGTAGGTGCTTAATGAAAGGATTATTGATGATCAATTAATGGATTTTGTTTTGTTTTGTTTTGTTTGTTTTTTTTGTTTTTTGTTTTTTTGCTAGGCAATGGGGTTAAGTGACTTGCCCAAGGTCACACAGCTAGTAAGTGTTTTGTGTCTGAGGTCAGATTTGAACTCAGATCCTCCTGAATCCAGGGCCGGTACTCTATCCACTGCGCCACCTAGCTGCCCTGTATTTTTTTTTAAAGAGTAGTTTTCAAGGAAAAGGGAAGTTGTTTAGTGGAAAGTGATTATTTTTGTCAAATGTATCCAGTTTTTTATTAGAAAGTTTGAACAAATTTTAGCTGGTTATTAGTAACTCATGTTGCTTTTTTCTATTAGGGAATGAACCTTAAATTTATATATTTTTCAGTTCTTTATGGATTATGGTTGTCAGATTTTTATCAATATTTATGTCAAAGATTTTTTTTTCAAAACCCTCTTAATCTTCTCATATGAGGAGGCAGGGACAATTCTTTACAAAACTGAAAAATAAGTATTTTGTTTCCTATCAATCAGACACTTAGCATTCCTTTCATGCTCTATGCTATAGACTTTTCTTTTCCTCCTCTATCCACCAAAACTGCTTTTGCTTTTTGCTCAATTGCTTAAATACCCTGCTGCAAAATAAATTCCCTTCAGTGTAAATAGATTAACGCTACCCTTTGTCCAGTTATCCCATTTGCTTTTAATGGGGATCTTCTGCAATTCCTTCATCCCAAGAAATCCTTATAGAAGAGAGGGGAAACATTTTGGGCAGGAGGGCCTTTTGGTGTTACTCAAATCATATTTGTAGATAGCTGTCTCCTATTGGTAAGGGTGGACAGCAATATAGCGTAGCATTTAAAAAAAAAGAAAAGAAAAGAAAAACATTGTATTGGGAATCAGAAAATCCAGATCCTGGTCCCAGTTCTTCCACGGATGAACTGTGTGACCTTGGCCAAGTAACTTTATCCCTCTGGGTAAGTTTTTTCATTTATAAAACAAGGATACTGTATTTGATGCCCTCTAATGTCATTTCTAGCTCTAATATCCTATTAGTCTATGTGAATGAATAGACTTTCCGATGACATACTGAAATTGTAGGGTCTAGTATTTAGAGTTAGAAGGGGTCTTATAGGTCATTTAGTCCTACCCCCTCATTTTACAGACAAAGAAACTGAGGCCCAGAGAAGCCAGTGGCTTTTGCCCAAGGTCACACTGATAGTATGTACTGGAGTAGGCTAAACTGACATAAGTCACTAAAGCATTGATGTACCTGGCAAACACTTAGGATTTGTTGACTTACAGAGAAGTTAGGTTCCTAGAAGGTAATAACTACTTCTCCACTAAGGGTTCAATCCATGGGTAATCCTGAGGGGAATGGAGTTTTCTAACTCTGTCACTCATGAGCCCCCATCCAGTATGCTCCTATCACCATCAATCAGGCAGGTGATACCAATTAGCTTTTACAAAGGGATATTTACTGAGAAGGTATGGCAAAGACAGAAGTTATAAACAGAAATTATAAAAACTCCCCCAAACTGGGGTTACCCTCTCCCCTTGCATACATAAGGTCCCTGGGGAGAGTGAGGTAATATTTAAAGGACAAAAGTGGTGAGGCACACATGCAGGGGATGTGGGGACCCCAAGGGATACCTGATTCTGGGAGTCCCTTTCCCCCTTCAAAGCATCCTCACCAAGCTCCATTCTGCCCATGGCATCAGTCACTCCCTTGCTCAGCTACTGCTGGTAAGTAGCTCTAGTGGTCATCTCTGCTATTGATTCCAGCTTCTGAGGAAACTTCTGATGGTTCTTCCAAATCTTTTACAAAACTGTAGCGTGGTCAATTCTGTCTCCCAGTGGCCTAAGATGAAGAAAGAATGAACACAAAAGCAATAGAAACCATGTACTTGGGGACATATAGTAGCAAGGTGGTTGGGTGGAGGTAGGGGAAATAGCCAGCTGCCATTCTCCTCAACTGGAGACTCACAGAAATTCTTCCCTTGATGACAACCAAGAGAGAAAAGTTAAAAGGGGCTGAGGTGGGTATATGGATACTTCCGTAGCATTACATTTTGGAAACAGCAAGTGATACAGAGCTTTGGACCTGAAGTCAGGAAGAACTGAATTTAAATCTAGCCTCAGACATTTACTAGATATGGGACCATGGACAAGTCACTGTCTACCTCAGTTTCCTCATTGTAAAATGGAGATAATAATAGCACCTACCTCCCAGGGTCATTGTGAGGTTGAGATAATATTTGTCAAACACTTTAAACTTTAAAGCACTATATAAACGGTGGCTATTATTATTATTATTATTATTTTGTATTCAAACTCATTTCTAGCTCTGCTACATCTGGAGTCATTGGTCCTCCTAGTTTGGAAGCCATTTAAAAGGCTTTTTACCACCACATTGTACCAGTCATCACGGTCAAAGGTACCTTATAAAGTTCCATGTGCTGGATGCTCATCCAGTAGGCAGAGAATGTTTGTACAACCTTCAAGAACAAAGCTCCCCACCCCCACCCCATTATAGTCCTTTGGTAGAAAGATAACTAGGTTAGGAGTCAGGAGACTAGTTTTGCTACTAATTGCCTACATGATCTTGAGCTGTCTCATTTAACCCAACAAGCATCAAACATCCATTGTGTTCAAGGAACTACTGTAGGAACTGGCGCACAAAGACAAAACAAAAAATGATCTTTGTCCTCATGGAGCCAACTACTACCAGGGGGACAGCTCGGTATATAAATGATCACTGGAGGAGGAAGAGAGCACTACCAGGGGGACCAGGAAAGGCTTCTTGTTGGAGGTAGCGCAAGGGCTGTCCTTTGAAGAAAGCAAGGGATTCTGAGAGGCAGAGGTGAAGAGAGCGGATATTCTAAGAACGCGAGGTAGATTCAAAAAGGCATGGAAGTGGAAGATGGAATGCAAAATTTGGGGGTACATTAAATAAGCCAGTATAGCCTCAGAGACACAGTGAAGGCTCAGAGGCAGTTGGTGGAAAAGTGATTAAAGCTCTGGACCTGGAATTAGGAAGACCTGGGTTCAAATCCACATTCAGACGCTTACCGTGTAACCTCAGACAAGTCACTTACGCCCCTGTTCACTTGGATAGCGCTTAGGTGGTGGCTAGGTACGTGGAAAGGACGGGAAGCGAGATGCTGTGGGAGCAGGACGCGACTTAGCAAAGGACTGGACACGTGGAGTGAGGGCAGCGGCAAGAGTCGAGGAGGAGGACGAGGTGACAAAGCGGGGTGGCTGGAAGGATGGTGGTGCCCTTGACGTAAACGGAGTCATCTGGAGAAGAGGAGGCTTAGGGGGTGAGGTGAAGAGACTAAGTATTTCTGTTTTTGACATGAGTTTGGGATATCTGTAAGATGCCCAGATGTCCAGGAGCCAGTTAGGAGGAGGAAGGAGATGATGATATGGATTCGGGCTGGATATATAACTCTAACAGCCACCCGCATAGAGATGATGAGGAAATCCTTTCAACTTTCCGCACATCAGTTAATCTGAATTTATTATCTCCTTCTGTGTACCAGGCGTTTTCCTTTGATCCCTTCTCGATCTCAAATACAAAGATTTGCCTAGCTTCATTTAATGCCTTGTTGATGATGACGATCAAATATGTTGAGTCATTTGCATCACCATACTTAGGCTTTTGTCTTTTACTGCCCTCTAGTGCTGATCTAGTAACATAGACTTGCGAGGTTCCCCTTTAGGAAAGAAAAAAGCCGATTCCTTGCTAGAAACCCAAAAGACAAGCACCAAATAAAAAATAGTTTTATTTGGTCTACTGGGCACAAAGAACTCATCACCTGAAATCACACGACTTAGTACAGTAGGTTTTTCTACCATGACCTTGCTTACCTCTGCCATTAGTTTCCTGGTGGCTTTTGAGTGGGCCTAGTGTTCACATTTGTTTGTAAATATGGAATTGGAGGGGCTCTGGGAAAACATTGCACCTTGATGGACTTTTGAATGGGTATAACCACTTTGGAAAGCATTTTGGAATTGTACACAAAAAGCTACTGAACAGTGCATGCCCTTTGACTCAGTCAAATCACGCTGGGCCTACACCCAAAAAAAAAGATCAAATAAAGAGGAAAAGGTATGCTGATAAGTATAAAAATATTTGTAGCCCCTTTTCGTGGTGACCAAAAACTGAAAACTAAAGGGATACCCAACAACTGAAGAATGGATGAATAAGCTGTGGTATATGAATGTTATGGAATACCAATTATGCTCTTGTTGTTGTTAAGTCGTTTCGGTGTTTCTGATTCTTTGTGACCCCATTTTGGGTTTTCTTGATAGATACTGGAGTGCTTTTCCATTTCTTTCTCCAACTCATTTTACACATGAGGAAACTAAGGCAAATAGGGTTGTGACTTGCCCAGGGTCACACAGCTAGCAAGTATCTGAGATCAGATTTGAACTCAGGAGGATGAGTCTTCTAACTCTAGGCCTGGCACTGTATCCACTGCATCAACCTAGCTACCTCAGTTATGCTCTAAGAAATGAGAAAAAAGATGATTTTCAAAGACACATGGAAAAACTTCTATGGACTAATGCAGAGTGAAGTAAACAGAAATGGAAGAACACTTTATACTGTAACATCAATATTATATAAATGAACAATCTTAAAAGACTTTTAAAAAAACTGACGACGATGGAAATGAGTGGAACCAGAACAATTCATACAATAACAACACTGTTAAAAACATTGTTAAAAAAAAACACTTCAAAAGATGTAAGAATCATGACCAATATGAGTATTCACGGTTCCAGAGGACCAACAATGAAACATGCTATCCATGACAGAGAGGTGATGGATTTTGGAAGCTGAATAAGGCTTATATATTTTTGTATACAACCAATGGGTGAATTTGTTTTGCCCGATTATGCATATTGGTTACGAGGAATTTGTTTTTCTCTTCTTTTCTTACAATGAAGTGGGAAGTGAAGGAAGAAAACAGACTCCTGTTCTTCAAATATAGATGTTTTAAACAAAGAAGGGCAGAATGGTGGTATAGATGTGGAATGTTGCATGCACCTTCAGAGGAGGTCATTACTCATTTTACTTTACTTGTTAGTTCTGCTGATTTGTTTACTTACGATCCAAGAAGTTGGTGTTAACCCAGGAGCCAGTTCCTAAAAGTAGAAGCAGTGAATGTAGCTAAAAATAAGCAAGTTGGGGTGTGGCACAGGGCAAGAGGCCCTCGTGAAGTAGGGGATGCTGTAAATTCTTGTAATGTTAAAAAATGAAAGATGTGCTAAGGTTTTTACAAAAAGTTTTTTACATACCCCTGTAGTATGAATACCGGGCCCTGAGGAAGAATAGATTTCCTGACAGGTTATTATTATATCGTTATACACCAGTAGATACAAAAATGACAGATATGTATCTTAAGAACAATTCCCCTTTTGTGGTACAAGAAATAAATTTGATGTCACAATTGCTCGGAGCCCTCATAAAGGCACTTTATGGACGTCTGCTATCCTCTTCCAGGAGCAGCTCATCTACGGATCCCATTGTTTGCACTGGCACAACCCAGCATGGTTGATGGGATGGTTGAAGATTTCGGATTTATTCATGATAGGTTAACCTGGAGAGCTGACATTTTAAACTTAACTAGTGTTTTCTGTCTTTTCTGGAATCCAAACCCCTTAATTTCCAATGAAAGTTCTGAAGCTTTATCAGAAAGGCAAGGAGAAAGAGAACCCTGCTTCTCCAGCCCTTTTGGAGAGGCCTGCATGGCTTTTCAGGCTGCCCCAGCTGCAGGAGAAGCAGACATTTAGCAATGTGCTTAGAAGTCACCGGTAAAGTGAAGACTGCGGCAGAACTGGGATCAACACCGTCACTGTTCATGGGAATGAATATTCCTATATGTGTGGAGGGGGTAAACAGACCCAGAATGTTGAGCCTGTCTGAGCCTAAGGATTGGCACGGGTCTACAGATCCTTGAGAGAGAAACCACAGTGGTGACTAGTCCTCAA
The DNA here is from genome assembly GCF_003287225.1 of Phascolarctos cinereus. Lineage (NCBI taxonomy): Eukaryota > Metazoa > Chordata > Mammalia > Diprotodontia > Phascolarctidae > Phascolarctos > Phascolarctos cinereus. The sequence goes on from NW_027555736.1 coordinate 143,356,354, forward strand.
AATACTGGTCACTGAAAAGGGACTTATAATTTAGGGAGAAGTAATGGCAATGAGGGGACAAGATTACAAACACACAGGCATGGGAAGGTGAATAAAAGAAAAGTAAATAATTACTGAATAAACAGTATTTTACCAATAAACCCCGATTTAGTGTTTTCAGTACTGTACTTGAGTTATCCGGAAGGATTTGGGAATCATACTTTGTTGAGAGTAAGAAGGCAACTGTTCCAGAAATACAGGAAAACATGAAATAAGCTAAGGAGATAGGAGTGGGAAGAGAGAACGTGAATATAACAGTTCACATTTAAACAGTACTTTAAAGCCTGCATATATAGCCTCTCATTTTATCCTCACAACAGTCCTGTGAGGTAGGTGCTATTATCCCCATTTTACATATATGGAAAGTACAGCTGACAGAGGTTAAGTTACTTGCCCAGGGACACATAGCTAATGTCTGAGGCCAGATTTGAAGCTGGATTTTCCTGACTTTTTAGGGTCAGTACTCAACTCATGATGCTGCAAGTGACCCTTGAGACTAATGAAGGTATTTTTGTCTGGAGTAAAGAAGTAAATTGGAGGAAGAGCAAGTGACAATGGAAGGAATGGGAGGCATACTTTTTAGAAAGCCATAAAGGCCAGTATTTGATTAAAACTTGATCTGAAAGAAACTGGAAGACTCAATGGATAGTTTTGACTAGGAGGAATAGGAGATGTGGAGATGGATGGAGTAACAGAGGAAGACATTTGAAATCTATATTGAGAGAAAATGGTTACTTTGTTTTGTTCTTTTTTTTTTTTTAGGCAATTGGGGTTAAGTGACTTGCCCAGGGTCACACAGCTAGTAAGTGTCAAGTGTTTGGTCTGAGGCCGGATTTGAACTCAGGTCCTCCTGACTCCAGGGCCAGTGCTCTATCCACTGTGAAACCTAGCTGCCCCCACTTGCTTGTTTTTAGCTACATTCATTGCTTCTACTTTTAGGAATTGGCTCCTGGGTTAACACCAACTTCTTGGATCATAAGTAAACAAATCAGCAGAACTAACATTTTAGAAATAACTTCTGAGAGTTGACATTCAGATTATCATTCAGAAATTCAATAAACATTGAAATGACAGGGCAGTTTTATTATAAGAATCATCTGCGTTTTATTTCTATTTTTACAGAGTAATGATTGAAGCCTGATTTGTCTGTGTACAGTAGGGATAGTTGATCTGCCAAAGGACAGAATTCTGGTGTCAGAATGGGCATCTGAAAAGTAGTCACCGGTCTTATCCACGGTAACTAGAAAATATTCTTCTGTACGATCACCAACTGTGATAAAACCTGAGAATGTTACATACATTAACACAATAGGTACTACCTTATAATTAAGTCTTGCTTGGGAAATGGTCTTTTAAAAGGTGATTGGAGGTACAAATTGTCCAAGTAATAAACAAAAGGGCATTCTATTTAACAAAGAGTTAAACAAATGCATCAAATGATTACAATTTGGTGGCTAAAGCTGCTAATCAGGCTCAATGACGCACTGTTCGACAATTTCCCGTAAGTTGGGGTTCTCCATGGCAGCTGCTACTCTCTCCTTGTCATTGATTTGTTTATTTACTGCAAAATACAAAGAATAAAGTTAACAGATAATAACGCAACAAGTTGAGGCAATCAACATGGTTTACACCCAGGAAATCAGAGTACTTACCTATCTGGGCATTTATAACAAACCCTGACTTCAGTAACTTTACCACATCATGTAATTGCTACAGACAGCCTTCTTGGTGGGCTAGTTAAGGTTGAATTACTCCTTTTCTTTCTTTATTGTTTTGCTTTAGACAACCAATCAATCCGTAAGCATTTATAAAGCACCTACTATGTGCTGGGTACTAAACTAGGTCCTGTGGCTATTCCAAAACACCCATGATTTCACTGGTTCAGGAGTTTAATTAATCGTTTTCCTATCACTGATTGGATTTCATGGATTTGTGGTAAAAGTGAATCTTTTGGAAAATGAAGTGTAACCCCATCCAGCTAAATGTGCACACTACAGCCCCAAAAGCAGGACTAAGCGGAAAGAACGATGGACAGCAGACCTGGGTTCAAATACTGGCTTCAACACTCAGTGGCTGTGTGGACCATCAAAAAATTGCTTAACCTTTTGAAACCTAGCTTCCCCTCCTGCAAAATGGAGATACAACTTGCCTTATTTATTTAATAAGGCTATTGTAAAGAAATTCATTTGCAAACCTTAAAATTATATTAATGCAGATTATTATTCTTACTACCCCAAACATGTTGTTTAAAAAAGGCACATTCCATTGTATTCTAGGCCTGGGTCACATGGATGCACATCACTACAGTACTGTTATCAGACTGCTCAATTATTAAAAAAAAAAAATTTTTTTAAACCAGCCTGAATGGACTCAGGATCACCTGAGCTCTAACAAGGCCTCCTCATTTTTCTAATAAAAGGGAAGGAACCACCTCACGCCGGCATCAGCGCTTCACAGTTTACAAAGTCCTTTCACATATGTTATTACTGAATTTAAGTCTCACAACAACCCTGTGAGAAAACTGAGACTCAGAGATACTAAGTGATTTTCCCAGGGTCTCACAGTGCATGACAGACCCCACTTATTAATCCCAGGACCCTGGATCCCAAGTTCAGCTCTCTCTCCATTAATGTCACATGGCTCCTATCCACCACAGAATTACTCAAAATTCAATTCAATCTCGGACTAGGCTTGGTCACTCTCTAAATCACCGTGGATAAAATCCCAACTTCAAAATGCCTTGGGTTTCTCCACCAGTGAGAGAGTACCTAATGTATGCCTCATTATTTCATGCACATGACTATCTAGTAAATATATGCTGGCTAATTATATGATTCAATATTCAATACAAAAGACTAAAAATGTCCATTTTTATAATGTTTCAGAACCACTTACTATCTTCTTCCGTGGAATGGGTTCCTTCAGAAATGTAGATTTCCAACTAGAGATAAAAAAAAATTAAACACAAACATTAAAGCATTTAGAGACAACATGGTTAGGTAGAGCAAGTGACAGGCTAAGAATCTGGGGATCTGAGTTCTAGTTATACAAATAAAGAATTGTGCAGCTTTGGGTTAAACTTGAACCCTCAGTACCACAATTCTTTTCTGGACATTACTGATTTTAAAAAAAACAGCCAGCTTTTCAAACAGCCATCAAGAATGATTTATTAAATTAACACAAATTCTTTGGCAAATAACAAGGCAGACTGCACATGATAAACAAAAGGAATTTCTAACATGCAGAAAACCTGAGTATCTATTATTTACTTCTTGCTGAACACCGAGAATGACTATATGTATACATGCTTTTGGCCTGAGACAGAACCACAGCACCAAAGAATATTAGTGTTGGAAAGGGCCACAGGGAACAAATCTCTAGTTCAAGCTCTTCCTTCCATAGGGGTTACAAGCACCTAAATGCCTTTACTGATGCAACACTTGCCTTATCTCATCTGTGAGCATGGTGCAACAGATGTCATGCCTTCACTAAATGATTGATAAAAGTGCAAACTCCTCTGACTCACAGGTCACCCACATGACTGGGCAAACCAAGCTACCTATCATCAGTGGTGGAGAAGTAAACAAGGCCTGGCAACATGAATGCCATTTAGAATGGTTGGTCAAAAATGTTCTTCCTTACCTTATGTTTGAAAGGTAAACACCTCTGAAGTTTTACTCGTAAGCAAAGCCCTGCAAAAAATAGAGAAAGGAATGATATTGATAAGCTTTGAACAAAGCAGCCAGTGGTGACTCTGTGACAGCAGTTATTGTCATATGTCCCACCATTCTTATGTGACAGTGGCTGTCCCCTGGAGGAATGAAAGGAGGCATGCTGTGTGCAAACCACTGGTAGTGATTAATCCCAAACTGCTTAACAAATTAAGGACCACATAAGTTTGAGACAAACAAGTACAGTTTCCATGTGCTACAGAAAATCTCAAGAAATCTGTCAAATCTGGTGTTCTCTATCACTACAGAGGACAAATTCAGAATTAATGCCTTCTCTATTGGATGTCCTTAAGGCAAATGTTTAAAAGTAAAATAGTACTCAAGATTTATCTAATAAATCTGGCCTTACATTTTCTAACCATATAAGGTCACTCGATCAAACAACTTTTACTAAACTGCTCAAACCATGAACAGAGATTTTCAGGTTGCAGAAATTTAAAGTAGGTGACAGTGACATGTATGCAGACTGTGGGTAAAAAGGCTACACATTATAGGTATCTGAAAGACTCAGTAGACAGACTGCTGAACTTCTAGTCAGGAAACTAGCTGTGTGACCCTGGGCAAATCACTTAAACTCTGTCAACCTCAGTTTCCTCATCTGTAAAATAAGGTAATAATAGCCCCTATCTCATAGGGTTGCTGTAAACATCAAATGAGATAATACAATGAGATAAAGCACCTTAAGGAGTTGTATAAATGTGAACTTAATATACTAGCAAAGATGACTTGTAAATGAGAAGTGACGTCAAAGATATCAAGAGACCGGGACTAGAAAAGGAAGTGGGGAGGCACTTAGTGAAAATGAAAGTGTGGATTAGAGGTGGGCAGCCCACAGTATTCATAACATGCTAAAGGAGCCAGAAAACAAAAGCCTCCAGTGCATTGGGAAGGTCCTTTATGAAGGAATTCTTTTTTTAAATCCATAAATAAGAATCACACAGGATGAGAAGGTATAAAAGAGAGGTAAGCTACACCACTGAATAGAATCCCCACAAAATCTTCAATCCAACAAAGGATCAACAGTGATATAACACCAATTCTACTTTCCCAGCCTTGTTTCTCAGAGAAATTCATACACCCTTGTATTCAATAGGTGGTAGTGTCAGGGTATTGTTAACCTGATAGGAAAACTTTCAGGGTTCAAACAAGCAAGAAATTACCAGGACAACTCCACTTTGTCCTCATTCTAGGCGTATTCCCTTTATAGTATCGTGAAATCAATGTGTGTTTGGTCTAAGTATCATTAGCTACACTCCCAGAATCATTTAAAAAGAAATGGGAAAACGAGAAGTCAAGGAGCACAGACCAACTCAGCAGGAAAATATGACTTGAAAAGCGATGTACATGATTAGTCTTAAAGAAGATCTATAAAAGCTGTTCTTTCTCCTATGTGCCCTTTCCCAAATTAGTTATCCTCAGACGATATATTCTAATCACAAACAGCACCTGATTTCAACTGCAGTATTTCTTGTTCAGAATGTGATGAAGTTATCTTCCAACCCAAATGAATCTGTCCCTACCTTTGTTTGGTCATTTCAAATCAGTTCAACTATGGTGAATGCCTCCCTGGACAGCTCCCTCTCCAGAATTACTCACTCCAGTGACTACAAGTGGGCGATAACGTCTACTTCCAAGTACCAAGAGCCAATCTAGCACGCTAGCCATTTTAAGATAATATTCACAGCATCATATTTCAACAATAACCATATTACCCCACACTAAGACCCTTGAAGTAAAATTCAAGGACTTTACAAAAATAGTCAGTGATTAAAGGTGTGTTGAAAGTGCCAAGAAGTGTCAGAATCTGAAATATCACCTCCTTCCAGATGGCTGGTTTAGATGGGATTTTATCCAACCTGTGGTTTAGTGGCCTAGAGAAAGGTTTCTGATGGCTCTCACTACTCCCTTTCTCCCTTCCTCTTCCTCAGTCTCACTTCCCTTGTCTGCTGCATATTTTGGATATAAATGATGATGAGAAGGAAGAGTGAAATTACAACTGTAAGGGGAACAAGAATAAAATATTAACTTGGAAAGTGCTTCTACAGACTATGTGGTCTTACCAAAACTGGACCCAAAGGTACTTGTGACCCACTCAACTATCTCCAAACTGCAATGTGGCCTGCAGAACTACACCAGAGATCACTCATTTGGGTCAATGTATGTGATAATCTAGCCATCCATACAATTCAGACTTACCACTTTTCAACATCCTGATATGTACTCACACAACTGGGTAAATCAGGGAGTTACTGCTCACACCCCAACAGAGGAGAATATATCTCAGCCTACAGCTTTTCCAAACTGAAGACTGACAACAGAGGTTACTCAAAACATAACATTTAGTGCTGAAAGGGTCTTCTTAGATCACCTGGTTTAACTCCATTTTACAGAAGGGAAAACTGAGACCCAGAAAGGACAGATGATTTAGGAACAAAGGAACATTTGGAGCTGGAAGGGACATCTGGTTCACACTCCCTCTTCCCCTCTCAATTTTACAGAGAGAAAAGTGAAGCCCAGAAAAGGGAAGAAAGTTGCCTAAGGTCAAATGATTAGCAAGTAGCAGAACTGGTATTCCAACTGAGGTCTTCAGTGTCTAAACCCAGTACTGTTCTGATTATATCACTTCCCTGCCAGATCTAACCCATCTCTTAGCTAACACAGGGTTAAGAATTTATTTAATAGTCACTCTCTTGACACCCCTCCCTCCCAATACTAGAGATTTCCTCTGGCAGTCTTAGCTATTCCACCAGTATCTACTCACTTAAATGCTATATTTTTTTTTCCTCTCATTGCTTCCCTTCTTAAAAATTGAAGTGCTTACATAACACCAGAGATACTATTAGATAACAATGAAAACACTGGTAAGCAGCTAGATAACACATAGCTCAAAATTTCTCTTTCTTTCCTTTTTGCTTCTCATTCTACAAACCTTTCTAATGAAACTAGAGGTGATGGACTCAAGTTGCAGAAAGACAAACATTTTTGAATACAATCGATGTGAGAATTTGTTTTGCTTATCCATGCATATTTTTTACAAAGGTTTTATCTTTCTTTTTTCTCAAAGTCAGGGTAGGGGGTAGAGAAGGGCAACGAAAAAGAGAGAGGGGAGCTAGGGATGGAGTTGTCAAAAGCAGAAAGAAAAAGAAAAAAAGAGGATTATGGAAAGATGTTTTTTCCTTTTTTTTTTCCTTTTAGTGAGGCAACTGGGGTTAAGTGAATTGCCTAGAGTCACACAGCTAGTGAGTGTTACATGACTGTGGCTGGATTTGAACTGAGGTCCTCCTGACTCCAGGGCCAGTGCTCTATCCACTTTGCCACCTACCTGTCCCCACGGAAAGATATTTTTTAATGCTTAGAAGAGAACAGAAGGAAAGCCCAAAAGAACCACAGACAAACAGGATAGCATTTTAAATAACACATAGGATTTATTATATAATTTTTTAAAAAGCAAGTAGTACATAAGAGACAAGCAAATTCATGTATTACCCACACTCTCAGTTCCACTATGCATACGTAAATGCTCATTTTAGTTGCTATTTGTTAAGTTCAGAATAAAAAGAACTTTTTTTTTAAACTATAGAATAACATCCTATGGAATAATAAGCAAGGGTGCTTTAGAGGGCTCTTGATTTTGAACAGCTAAGAACAGCTAATTATAAAACCAGCGTAATTAAATCTATTTAATTTTCTGTTCAAGTTCTATTTAAAGTGTTTAATAGTAATTAAGCAATAGCTTTCTTTAAAGTTTCGGTGACAGTTTATAAACATGACAGGTGCTAAGGACTATCACTAAGGGATACCAGCAAGTCAGGGTTGATAAGTAAACACCCACATTGTATGTTGAGTTAAGATATAAACCAGAGGGAGGGACAAGGCAAGAAGCTGACCCTTGAGTCCAGGAGCACAAGCTCTGACAAGTTCCACCAAGCCTGAAAGGCCCTGGAGATGCCCTGTAAGGCTGCTGTCCAATGACTGGCCTTGCTAATGGAGGAAGAGGGTCATTACCAGAAAGGGAGGCCACTAGGTGATTTTTTTTTTTTTAGTCACAGAAACTTCCAAAAAATCTATTAAGGTGAGGAGAGACTGTAATTTGTGTAGATGGAGGAAACATTTACACCAATGGAAATTATAAATCCCTGAAGTCAGGAGATCATTTTAAAAAGCTGAGAAAGAAAAAAGCATAAGCCTAGAAGCATCTCCTAGCCTTGGTAAGAAAAAGGCTCCTAACATTTCTGGAAGAGAGAAAAAGAATGCAAGAGAGATGTAAGCAAAGACATAAGTAAAATAAAAAATGTTTTCATTATGGAGGAATTACCTTAGAAAGAAGCAAACCATTGAAGGGACTAGTTCCTCCTTACTCCTGCAACCCATGCCTCTCTTAATGCTGCCCAAGACCAAATTAGTTTTTGTTTTGTTTTGAAAGGGAGCAAGTTTATTCTTGCTATCTTTAGTTTGAACATCACCTCTATTTTCCAATATACTCTTCCCATCTCCTTCCTTATAATAAAGACAAAAAAAAGAGGAAAAAAATAGCTCAGTTGGTTCTGCTTACTTTACTCTGCCTCAGTCCACAGAAGTCTTCCCATGATTCTCCATTCTTCCTATTCATCATTTCTTAGGGACCGGTAACATCCCATTACATTCACATACTGAAATCAACGGTCATCATTACCCTTCCTAGCTGCCACATTACACACTGCTGGCTCAGGCTGAGCTTGTGATCCACTAACCTCCCCCAACTCAGATCCTTTGCAGAAGAGCTGCCATTAAAACATACTGTCCACATCCTCTACTTGTGAAGTTTAGCTAGGAACCCAAAAGTAAGGCTTAACATTTCTCTCTATTGAACTTCACAGGATTAGTTTCAGTCTGGATTTCAGACTAGATTTTCTAGTCCATCAGGATTTTTTAAGACACTGATTTTGTCATTCAGAGTGTTGGCCACCCCTCCTAGCTTTGTGTTATCTGCATAGCTAATGAGCATTATCCAAGACTGACAAAAAATGTTAAACAGCACAGGGCCAAGCACGAATATCTGGAAGAGTCTACTCAAAGACTCCTGCCTGGCTGACACTGAACTACCGAGAACTGCTCTGAATTCAGCCATTCAACCTGTTCTGAATCCGACTCACCGTATGATCACCTCCACATCTCTCCATCTTTTCCACTAGAATAGCATGAGATCTATTATGAGAAGCTTTGTAAACTATTTCTCCAGCAATACCCTCACCTATAAGCTCAGTAACCGTATCAAAAAAGGAAATAACATTAGTCTCTCATAACCTATTCTTGATGAAGTCGTTATAAACATAATTTCTTTTTCTTGATATTCATTAACCATCCCTTTAATGATTCATGCTAGAATTTTCCTAGGAATTGAAGTCCAGCTCACTGGCCTATATCTTGTGGATTCTGTTCTCTTTCCTTTTTTTTGAAAATCAGGACATTAAATGCTATCCACCTCTGGAGAGAGAACTAATGAACTCTGAGTACAGATTGAAGCATACTTTTTTTTTTAACTTTATTTTTCTTGGGATTTTTTTTGTGCGTTCCTTTGCAACAAGGCTAATATGGAAATATGTTATGCATGATTTCACATGTATAATCAATATCATACTGCTTGTCTTTTCAAGGGATGAGAAGGGAAACAATATGGAACTATTTTTTTTAAATGAAATGTCAAAATTTTTATATGTACTTGGAAAATATTTAATGAAATAAAAATATATTTTAAAAAAGAAACTTAAGCTATTTGCTCTTCTCCAATCTTGTGATATCTCTCCCATTTTCCATGACCTTCCAAAAATCACTATCAGTGATTTAGCTATTATACCCCACTGGTCCTTTCAGGGACAGGTAACTTGAATTTATCAAAGGCAATTACATGCTCTATTACTATTTCCTTAATTATTTTGGGTGTTAACTCCCTATTAACTATCTCTGTTCTATTATTTCAAGTCATGGACCATTCTCTTTAGCAGAAAAATCAGAACAGAAATAAGAAATGACCAGCTTAGTCAGCTCTCTGCTAAGGGTTTTCATTAGCCCATCTACTCTCTAAGCAGAAGTCCTTCCTCTGCTTTGATTCTCCTCTTTCTCTCCAAATAGCTTTTAAAAAAATACTTTTTTGTTGTCCTCATATTTTCTTGACATCCTCTCAACTCATTCTGTGCTTTAGTAGTCCCAAGTCTATTTTTGCAGGACTGTGCCATGTTTACTTATATTCATCCTGCATCTTCTGTACATCTTAAAAATATAATTTGGTCAGTGGGCTCCCTGTGCATATCTAAGAGCATCTTTAAACTTTTTTTTCCTTCTTTCACAATGAAATTGCCTCCCCTTGTGTCTTCAGAATTTCATCCTTAAGAGCTTTCTATCTCACCTGGGCTCACTTCCTCTGTAGAATTTATTTCATGGGAATCCTGCCTATATTTCCTATGCCCTTTCTGAAATCCACTCTTTCAAAATCTACGGTCATGGGATCACAGATTTAGAACCACAAAGGATGTCAGAAATCATCTAGCCCAAACAGTTAATAAGTAGTATAGAGATGATTTCAAACCCAGGTCTTGTGACTTCAAATTCAGTGCTTTTTAAATTTATTATTATTACTTTTTTTTTTATTTTTACGCAATTGGAGTTAAGTGACTTGCCCAGGGTCACACAGGTAGTAAATGTCAAGTGTTTGGTCTGAGTCCAGATTTGAACTCAGGTCCTCCTGATTTCAGGGCCGGTGCTCTATCCACTGCGCCACCTAGCTGCCCCAAATACAGTGCTCTTGACATTACACTAAGATCTTTCAATGCTGTGACAAAGATGATACCTTAAATCAAGTATCCTTAGCATAAGGCAAAGGACAAGGGCCAATCAACAGAGCCAAAATAGATTCAGAGTAAGTTTGGTGATTAAAAGGAGCCTAAAACTGCTTTTATTAATTTGGAACAGGTATAAAAGAAGAAAATAACTAAGAATAACCACTAAATAGACAGTGGAGAAAATTCCTAATTGGATCTTGGAGTGTGGTTGCTTTAAAAGTTTGTTTGAAAAATATGTACTATGATATTTATTTAAGTTTAGTTGTATTAATCAAGAGATTTATTTTTAATACAAAACATAGAAATCCATGATTATAAAATCTGTGGCAGCTCAAGCAGACAGCTACCACCTGAGTTTTGGGAAGAGTACATTCCTTATAGTTTAGATCATATCACTTGGCAACCAGTTAGCAGGATACCTAACTTATAGGGGCAGTTATTTTTGAAAAATAGATGAATTCCTTCTGGAAGCTAAATTTGCAAAATTACAATTATGAATGACAATTTTGTCGTAATGAACAAAAAGATGACCATTTGAACATTACTGAACATGCATTCTGCACAGAGTAAACAGCTCAGAAGAGACGGTATATTTTCATAAAACTTGCTACACAATCTCATTAATAGCTAATCTTAAACAATGAAATACAGTCTTGCAAGTGGAAAACATACCACAATAACACGATTCGCCCACTCATTTCTGTCCACAAATGCTCTGTGAAATGTAACTGTTTGCTGATAAGATGTAAACATATATAAGCCACAGTGAGAGAGGACAAGAGAGGGACAGTGGTAGCAACAGTAGTGGGCTCTATAAGAGAAAAAGACCCTTATGTCTCCACTCCAATATTCAGAAGGGTGGCAGGGTGGCAGAGCCATCTCCATTTATGTGTCACTGAGTTTCCTGAGCCCAGAGGCAGGGGGAGTATTGGCAAGGCTGTTCTGGTGCCTGTTTAACTCAGTTAAAGTTTAAAGGACTGTGAAGGACTGTAAGCTTACCAATAAGAGTGGCCAGAGAGCAATGAGGTACTGTGGGTGTGAACCTGATAATAACCAGATAATCTTCTTCATGTATCTCCTTAACTTCCACACAACTTTCTGTTACCACTTCCAGTTCTTCTAAAGTATTAGGCTTCTCTGGGTCCCGGATGGTTCGAATTAAATCTGAAAAATGTATCACAGAAAGTGTGTCACATACTGACAGAAATACTCTAAACAAGTAACAGTTTTTTAGTCCCTGTACTGTTTTCTTCCCTGCTCTCTTAAGCAACCAATGTAATAACTAACCAGGTTTCTGACACACACTTTCATTGCTAATTTCTTTTTAAAAGAATGTTTTTTGCTAGCTTTTTTTAAGTAACATTGTTTTCTTGGGCTATTAAATCACGGCCAGTTTTGGGGATCTTAAATTTCAGAAGGTCTTTCATCTTTAGGTTGAAAATGAAAAAGATACACTGGTAAGAGGAAGTATTGTTGCTGAGTTCCAGTCGTTTCAGACTCTTCATGACCCTATTTGGGGTTTTCTTGGCAAAGATACTGCAGTGCTTTGCCATTTATTTCTCCAGCTCATTTTACAGATGAAGAAACTGAGGCAAACAGGGTGAAGTGACTTGCCCAGGGTGACAATAAGGCCAGATTTGAACTCATGAAGATGAATCATCTTGACTTCAGGCCCACCGCTCTATCCACTGTGCAACCTTGCTGCCCAAAAGGAAATATGCAATGCTAAGAATGGCCAGATAGTTCAAATTTAAAGGAAAGATCACTTTTAGCTGATGAAAAATTAAGATTTGATATTCAGATTTGGAATCCATAGGATCACAGATTAGAGCTGGAGGGGACCTCTCAAAGGTCATCTAATTCAATATCTTCGTTTTACAAATGAAGAAATTAAAGCTCAGAGAAAAGCAGCTTCCCCTCGGTCACAAAAACAGTAAGTGGCCAAGCTAGAACTCAAATGCAGGACCTCTGTCTCCAAATCCAGTGTTTTGCTACTGAACCAGGGTTTTTACTACACAGAACACTGTTACTAGCTACATAATCAAGAAATGAAGCCCCCAGTGTAATAAACAAGTGTGTCAAGACACTTTGCCTTGAGAGCTACTAATGAGAAGTTCTCTTCTTTGTAAAGATGACTAAGGATTTTGGTTCCAGGAACCACAACAGGTAAAGGTAATTTTGCCTTGTCCTACAAAAAAAGTGTTACATGGTGCTTGTTTTTTCCTGCCAATGCCAACAAACCAACTAATCAAAAATATTTATTAAGTATCTACTATGTGCCAGCTATTACATTAAGTGCTAGGGATCCAAGTATCTAGAATGAAACAATCTGTACTTGCAAGAAGCTTAATAGAGGAGACAACAAATACGTACATAAATATAAAGTGAATAAATATAAATGTAAACAAAATAGTTAAGTACAAGGTAGTTTGAGTAGAAAGGCACCAGCAGCTGGAGTGAATCAAGAAAGGTTTTATACAGAAAATGATGCTTAAAAGAAGAGGCAGAACTCCATGAGAGAGAGGTAAGGAGGGAGTACATCATAGACATGGGGGATAGCCAGTGCAAAGGCATGTGAGAGAGTATTATATATGAAGGAGAGTGGGAAGGCCAGCACGGGCAGATTACAGAGAATGGGAGGGAGAGTAAGGTCTAATGAGGCTAGAAAGGTAGGTTTGGGCCAAGTTATGTAGAGTTTTAAAAAATAAACAGAGGAATTTATATTTTATCTTAGAGGCAATAGGTAGAAAGCATTAACAATTTTTTCATAGAATTTGACAGAGAAAGGGAAAAAGAGACTGGAAAACAGCTTGAGAGGATGGTAGAGTCTGGTAAAGATTTTTAAGGAGATGAGTGATTATTGCTATGTGTGAAAGCAGTAGGGAAAGAACCAGGAGATAGGAAGATGAAAGATTTGAAAGAGTGGGGACTGTTGAGGATGGCTTCATATGCCTCTATACAAATGCACCAAAGTTTATGGGCTACAAGGTGAAATAAGGTTCCTAATGCAAGAAGGCAAATTTTACCTTTTTGAGACTTGGCAGAATATGGCTATGGAACAGTCTATTTTATTCAAAAGAACAAAATGCAAAAAATGGTGGAGGGGAAGAACTGTACATAAAGAAGTATGCTCACGTGAAAAAATCCAGAAACATGGTGGAAAGGATTTGGGTTAAGAACAATGGAGGGAGAAGAAAAGCATCATCATCATGAAAACATACCACTTGGATTCAGAGAGAGAGGAGAGAAGGAATTCAGGAAACAGATCACAAATCAAACATGGATAGGTGATATAGGGGCTTCATTTATTCAGACATCTGTCGGAGCTCATTCGCTGTCAAAAGTAGGATAGGGATAGAGACAGGGACAGTGACTGGACCTCTGAGTTCACTGATTCAGGGAGTCCTGCTGAGGAAGCTTCTTTTATCAATGTGAGTCAGCCTCTGTGCTGCAACTTAAGAGTCTTAGAGCCCTTACTATACATTCTTTACTTGTCATAATGATAATTTCACTATTCAGAAAGAAGGGGAAGTGTTTCAAGGGAAATATTTTGGAATCCATTCTGAGAAATAAGGAGAAACTGGTCACCGAAGCATAAATAGTAGGAACCGTGGGGGGAAATTACCACCTATGATATCGTTGCTCAATTGTTTCAGTCATGTCTGCCTCTTCATGACCCCATTTGGAATTTTCTTGACACTGGAGTGGTTTGCCATTTCCTTCTCCAGCTCATCTTATAGATGAGGAACTGAGGCAAACAGGGTTAAATGATTTGCCCAGGGTCACACAGCAAGTAAGGCCAGATCTGAACTCATGAAGAGGAGTCTTTCTTACTCCAGGCCCAGCACTCTATCTACTACACCACCTAGCCTCCCAGATGAGAGGAAAGCTAGGTATATTGTATGACAACTACATTACATTTTGGCAAAGAAGATCTCAAAGGACTTAGAAGAAAAGACAGCTAAGACCACCAGCCTAAAATTCTACAGAAATCAATCTTTCAAGACTGGAAACCCTCAAGAATGAAATTCTGAAGATGCAGAGAGAAAGGGAGAAAAGTCTAAAGAGACTAATGTAAATGTATAAGGAACTCAGCAACTAACTTGGGTCTTTAAAAAATAAGCATAGAACAGGAAAAGCAAGGACAGGTAATGGAGGATAAGTACAACAGTGTGACACAAACAGTGCAAGTATAGTATCAGGAGGACTAAAGTTCAGAATGAGCTGAGGCAGCAGAAAAACAGAGAAAAGGTGGATACCTATCAACTGCAGAATGGCTGCACAAAGTGGTACATTAAAAGATCAAGGTATTATTGCACCAAAAGAAGCAATGAATATGGAGGATTCAGAGAAGCCTGGGAAGCCTTGAATGAAGAAAAAATTATTAAAGTAAGCAAAACTAAAAGAACAATTTACAAAATTACTGCAGTAGTACAGAAGAACATAGTACTGAAAGATAGAACTCTGATCAGTGCAATGACCCAGCTTAACTCTAAAGAACTGACTGTCCTATCACCTTTCTCCTCTCATTACAGACTGTAATCACGGAATGAAGCATAGCATGGTCATCCATGGTCAATGTGTTGGTTCATTTTCCTTAAATATAATTATCTGTAATGACAGAGAATGGTGGGGAGGAGTCATTTAGAAGTGACATTAAGAGAATCAATAAAATATTTCTTAAAAGCTAAGGATGACCCCCCCCAAAAAAAAAGCCTCTGGGACAATTTTAAGGAGGAGATTAACAAAAAAAGATATGGGAAAGTTCAGGGTACTGAGAGAAGGTGGAGCTCCATAACTGTCAAAGGACTGGAAAAGGGCAAATGTTGTTCTAATTTTTTAAAAAGGGAAGAGAATGAAATATGCAAAACCATAGGACAGTAAGCATGACTTTGTTTCCTGGCCAGATTCTAGAATGTATTATTAGAAGGATTATTTGTGAGATTTAGAAAAGGAAACTTCAACCAACCTCATTTCCTTTTCTGACAGTCACCAGATTGGTAATTCAGAGGAATGCCAGTTTTATGAGTATAGAGCATACTTAGATTTTAGCAAGCATCTAATGCTGTCTTTGTGAAAAAGATCTCTAGAGAGCTGTGAGTTAGAAGACAGTAGAATTAAGAGCATTTAAAATGAGTTGAAAAAGTAAATCTAAAGAATAGTCATTAATAGATTGCTGTTACCTTAGACGAAGAATTAGATGACATACTTATCCAATTTGAGTATGAGATAAAACTGGAAGGGCTAGCTAATACACTAGTTAGGATTCAAAAATATCATGACAGGTTAATATCAGCCAAAACTAGTAACATGAAATTTAACAGAGATAAATGTAAAATCCCATACTTGGCTAAAAGCCAGTACCTGGTTTACAGTCTTGCTCATCCATACTGATGCCTCACAATAGACACATGGATGTCTCCTCAAATACCTTGTCATCCCAGTTCATCACAAGACTTTGATTTTCTCTACACCTCAGCTACAGAGAGACAAGGTCATATTCAAGGTCATACCACTACTTATAACTAACTATTCTAGCTCTTTGATCCATAACTCTGAAAGACCTCTGTCCTGTTATAACTTCTCATCCTTCAGTCTATACTGGCTCCTTCCCTGTTCCCAGGTTTTGTCCTGGACCCTCCTTTTCTTTTCTCCTACATTATTTTACTTGGTGATCTCATTAGCTCACATGGATCCAATGATCATTATGCTAATGATTCTCAGATCTACTACTATCCAGCCCTACTTTCTCTCCTAGCCTATAAACTGGGATTTCCAAATGTCTGTTAGATTCTTAAACTCAGCACATCCAAAACTGGGCTCATTAACTTTCCCCTAAAACCCTCCCCTCTTTCTAACTTATCTATTACTGTCAAGGACACCACCATATCCTTAGTACTCAGGCTTACGACCTTGTAACCTTAATTCCTTATTCTCCACACCCCCCATATCCAAGTCCTGTCATTTCTACCCTTGTAGATCTTTTACATATGCCCCCCCTTTTCTCCTCTGACATGTCACCACACTGATGCAGACCCTCATCACCTCACTCCTGATCTACTGCCATTGACCCTACTGGTTGGTCTTCCTGCCCCAAATCTTTCAATGCGCCAAGCCATCTTCCACTCAGCTGTCAAACTGATCTTAAAACACAGGTCTGACCTCATTCAATAAGCTCGTTAGCACCTGATTACCTTCAGGGTCAAATATAAAAACCCTTGTTTGGCTTTTAAAGCCCATTGTAACCTGGCTTCTTCTTACCTTTCCAGTTGTCTTACCCCTTACTCCCCTCCACATACTCTGTGATCCGATGACAATGTCCTCCTGGCTATTCCTGGCATAGGACATTTCTTCTCCAGACTCCAGGCATTTCCTCTGGCTCTACCCCATGCCTGGAATGCTCTCCCTCCTCATTTTTCCCTCCCGGCTTCCCCAATTTCCTTCAAGTCTCAACTAATGTCCCACCTACTGTAAGACAGTGACTTCCCTGAGACTATCCCTAACTTATCCTGTCTATATCTTGTTCCTACATAGTTAATAATAGCTAACATTTATATAGTACTTACTATGTCCCAATACCGTGCTAAACACTTTACAGTTATTATCTCATTTGATCCTCTACACCAACCCTGGAAGGTAGGTGCAATTATTTTACAAACAGGGAAACTGAAGCAAATAGAAGTTAAGTGACTTGCCCAGGGTCACACAGCTAGTGAGTGTCTGAGGTCAGGCTTGAACTCAGGTCTTGCTGACTCTAGGGCATGCTCTATCCACTAAGCCACCTCACTACTCCCTGTAAACACAGCTGTTTGTATGCTCTCTCCTTCATTAGACTATGAGCTCCTTTACGGTAGGGAGTGTTTCGGGGGGTTTTTGCCTTTCTTTGTATGCCCAACACTTAGCACCGTACTTCTCCCACAGTAGACAATAAATGCTTGTGGACCTACTATCCTTCTGCCCAATTGCTCTTAAACCTAGTCTTCACCCTCACCATGACTTCCAGGCCCTCTCCACTCCTCACCATTGTTTCCCAACAACCCTGCATTAGCCTTGATTCCCTCCCAATCACTGATCCTTTGACTGACCAAACCAGCCACACGCTGTTAGTTATTCTTGATCTCCTTACTCAATCACAAATTTCACCTTGCCGATAACACTCACCCCTGGTTTACCACTGCCCATTCCATCCCCCTTTCACTATTCCTAATCACTTGTTGCTGAACGCTGCTGGAGAATGTTATACAACAACACATCTGGGTTCACTACAATTTTGTTTTGTCTGGACCTGGGATTTCATTACTGTAGGAAACTCCCCATGTATAAACCTCCTGTGCCAACAAAGATCACCAGTTCACCTTAAATAGTTGCCTGGGACACTGACAGGTTTCAAACTAATCTCAACTGGATGATTATTATTGCCTCATTCTTCAATGGTCCTCCATCGTATTCTGCACAATGGCTGTTCTGAATCCTCTTCATCACTACTCTCTCCTCCCTCTGAACTACTGACCACTGCCTCTTCTTGCATTCGCTCTCTTTTCCCTTGGCTTCTGTGATATTGCTATCTCTTGGTTCTCCTCTTACCTGCCTGAATGCTCCTTCTCAGGTTCTTTTGCCAAGTCTTCATCCATATTCCAATCCCTATGTGGGTGTTTCTCAACATTCTGCCTCGTGCCCTTTTCTTTTCTCTCTCTACAACCTTCCTTTTGGTGATTTCATCAGCTCACATGGGTTCAATTATCCTCTCCATGAAGGTGATTTCAAAATCCATAAATCTAGCCCAAACCTCTCTCCCAATTCTAGTTTTGCATCACTAACCCTCCTCACTATCTATCTATCTAGTTCACATCACTAATCCATCTCAAATTCAAAATGTCCAAAAGAAAATTCCATCTTTCCTCAAAACCCTCTACTCCTACAAATGTCCTTTCTCCTGTTGAAGGCAGTACCATCTTTCCCTTTATTCAGGTTTAGTACCTTGGAAACATTCTGACTCTTCCCTCTCTCTCAAATCTTAAATTCGATCAACTGCCAAGTTCAGCTGATTTTATCTCCACAACTTCACTAAAATTCACCTCCTCTTTACTCAAATAGTCACTCCTCTGCCTCAGGCCCTTATCATCTCTTCCTTAGACTATTACAAATGCCTCATAATTGGGTCACCATCCCCTCTCCAACTTATCTTCCACCTGGCTGCCAAACTGCTGTTAATAAAACAAAGATCTTACCATGTAATTCCCCTACTCAAATCTCTTCAGTGGCTCCCTATTGTCTCTAAGACAAAATCTTCAGCCTGGCATTTAAAGCACTCTACAACATGACTTCCATCTACCTTTCCAAACTTATTTCTTATTACTTCCCTTCATAAACTTTTTGTTCCAAACTGACCTCCTCCTTGTTCTCTGTATCTGACATTCCACCTTCTGTCCCAGTGCCAGTTTGTTCTGTGGCTACATTCTAGCTATGTTTGGAATGCTTTCCTTCCTCTCTTCCACACTGAAGAATCCCTACTTTCCTTCCAATGTGCCATCTCCTACAGAACGATTTCCTGATCCTACCAGGTACTAATTCTCTCTTCCTCTTGAAATTCCTTTTACTTACTTTCCTGTATATAAGTGGCATCCCCTCTAGTAGAACGCCCTCCCTGAGGGCAGGGATTTTCATTTTTGTCTTTGTATTCCCAATGCCTAGCAGTGCCTTGCTTACAGAAAGTGGTTAGCAAGTGTCTGCTGAATGGAAAATCGGTTTCACAAGTCAGGGGAAGTTATGGCTAGACAAAGGATTATATGAAAAACATCTAGGGATTTTAATGGACTGCAATTCCATCCAGTCTTATAGTAGCCTCCCAAAAAGCTAATGTAGTCTCAGGCTGCATTAAGAAAACAAAAACATAGTAGCACTCTTCAAGTATCCAAAGCTCTGTCACTTGGAAGAGGAAGAGATTTGTTTACTTGGGCCCAAGGACAGAAGCAGGGGCAATGTATAGAGGACTAGGCCAAAAAGAAGAGAACTTGGGAGCAAGGGGATATGAGGAACAGAGATAGGAAAATCTCCTTAACATTAAATTTTTATCTGATTGGTAATATATATTTTAGTCTCAGTTTCAATACTATCTAGCTGTATGAATTTGGGCAAACCACTTGAACGCAGTATTAGTTTTCCCAGCAAGAGTCTTTCTCATTTTATCAACCAATCAGTTAATGTGTATCAGGTATCTCCTATGTGCCCAGGAGTTTTGTGCTATGGGGAATACAATGAAGAATTAGACACGGTCCCTGCTCTCATGAAACTTACCATTTACTTTGGAAAACAGCACATAAATGCATAAATACAAGTCACTATGTGTCCCAATGCTTTAGATAAGCATTAGAGGAGTTTAAGGAAGAAAAGAGTACTTCATGTGACAAAGATGATTTACAAAAGCATTCTAGAATGAAAAGTACTATTACCTTCAAGGGATTCCCAAATCACAAAACAGAGGGGGTTGGATCAGATGACTCCCCCATAACCCAACCCTTTCTCGGGTCCCTTCTAGCTTAAAATTTATAATTCTATAGTCACCTTTCATTATATTTTTCCCAGATCTAAGAAAGCACCTGTCTTCCTACCCTGACTTCCTCAGCCTGGTGGTTGAGCAATAGGATAATTTGTTTAGACCACTCTGTTAAGATCATTTCTCAATGACAATCATCTATAGTAGGAGTTTAAATAAGTAAGTCCTACTCTCAAGGAAAGTCCTCTCCTGCCCTCAACCTCCAGCGGTGCTTTCCAGCCTTCAGCTCCTGTAAGTCCACAATTTTTACCTAAGATAGAACAATATTATTTTCACTGAAGATGAAAGGAACCTGTTGGACTCACTCATATATCCCGAAAGGCTCCAACATATCAACTCTCACCAACATATCAACTCTCACCTAGGTCACTGACTCAAAGCTAGAAAGGTCTTTCAAGCTCATCTAGTCCACTCCTCTCATTTCAAAGATGAAGATACTAAGGGATAGGGAACTTAAGTGACTTACTTGTCCAAGGTCATTCATAATAAAGAATAGACTAGCACTTGAACTCCAAATCCAAGACTCTTTCTACTTACTGTACCATACTGCTTCCTTGCTTCCAGTCTCTTCTTTCTCTTACTTGCTAAAATAAGCTTCCGAAAGCACTGGTGTTGGGCCAGATCACTGACTTAAGAGCTGGAAGGGACTGCAAAAGTTTTTTGGTTCAGCCCCTTCATTTTGTAGGTGAAGAAATAAAGGCCCAAAGAGGTAAAGAACAATTACTAAGTTTCAGAGCCAGGATTTAAACCCAGGTCATATGACTCCAATCCCAATGCTCTTTTCACTGTACCCCAAATTGACTGGGTCTCTCTCCTGCCCAAAAAACTTAAATGGC
This sequence comes from Phascolarctos cinereus, assembly GCF_003287225.1. Lineage (NCBI taxonomy): Eukaryota > Metazoa > Chordata > Mammalia > Diprotodontia > Phascolarctidae > Phascolarctos > Phascolarctos cinereus. The sequence goes on from NW_027555736.1 coordinate 143,377,328, forward strand.
TATTGTTTCCAGCATAAAGTACCAGCTCCTTGGACATTTAAGCCTAGCTACCTTTCTGGACCAATGCCTTTATTCTCTCCATGTTTCTCCATGTTTCTGCCAAAATGGCCTACTTTCTGCTCACAGGATTTGACAATCTATCTCATGCCACCCTTTAGAAACCTTAACTTCCTTCAAGATTCATCTCAGGTGCCACTTTCTAGCTTTTCCTATGGCTACTTCCCTCCAGCTGTTTGTTACCTGCTCAAATAATTATAAGTTATATGTTGTATTCACCTGCAGAATCCAGCTCATGGCAAAGACGGTTTATTATTTATGTTTTTGTATCCCTAATCCCTAAGCACATCCACCCTCCATTCAATAAATTCCGAGGGTTCCTTATCATCATTTGATCCCTAAGATAAAAAACAAATCTTCTATTTGGCATTCAAAGCCTCTCACAACATGTCCCCAAGTCCTACCTTTCCAGGCTTTGTACACTTTACAGTTCCTCACATAATCAGATCCAGAGACACTGGCCTCCTAGAGGTCTCTCAACATGCTCCACCCCCAGAGCCCTTGCATTTTCATTGGCTCTTCCTCATGCCTCCAGTTCTCTCTCTCCTTATCTTCACCTCCTGGCTTCCTTCAAGTTCCAGCTAAAACCTCCGGCCTTTCAAGAGAAGCTGTTCCTGAACCCCCTTAATGTCAGCGCCTTCCCTCTGCTGGTTATCTCCAGTTCATCCTGTTTGTGTATCTTGTTTTGCACATTTCCCCTATTCTGCACACTCTCCCCTATTACAAAGTGAGCACTTAGAGGGCAGAGAATAGTGTACTTTTTCTTCGTTTCCTTGTCGCTTAGCACAATACACGGCACACAGCATGCCCTTAATAAATGCTTATTGACTGACTGACAGTGCATTGCCCACAGCAGGAGCTTAAATGTTGTCTGAGTTAACTGAATGCAAGTAGTCAACTTCACCATAGATGAAGGAGACCCCCTCAGCTGTTGATTCTTCCAATAAAATGTCGCTGGGACCCTCAGTTCAATTTCAGTAGAGCGCATATCTGCAGACTGGAAAAGGGAATGGAGAATTAAATAGCATCTGGTTCTGAGGTTGGGTCTGGGCGGGGATGCGACTTGGGGACACATCCTTATCCCCTAAACATATACACTGCCACGGACAGGGCGAGTGGGAATGGATTTATCTGACCCTATCCCCCACCTCCGGACTGGAAGACCCGGACCCCAGCCTCCCCGCCCCGAGGTGCCAGATCCCGCAAAGAGCAGCCCCAGAGGAGGAGAGTTACCGTAAACCTCTAGCGCTTTCTCTTCCATGATCCGGGGCTGCCGGGCAGCTCCCCGCTCAGAGCGGCCCGAGAGCCACAGGACTCTGCTCAGCGCCCAGGAAAGCAGCCCGGACACTTGCTCCATCCTCCCGCTCCGCCATCCCTGGTGTCGGTCCCACCCGAGCCACCGTCTTCCCACCACCCCAGACGAGATATTTCAATTTCCTGGTCCCAAGGCGGTGAAGCGAGGAATCCTAAGGGTCGTGGGGAGGGGAGAATGGAGGTTCGGGCGCGCTAAGGACATAGGGAACAGTTCTATGGGGACTACAGATCCCAAAATGCTTTGCTTCATTTCAGCGGGGAACCGGGGAATGAGGGGGGGGTGTTCACATCCGGCGCTCGGCGTGTGGGGAAGCGCAAGGCCCTTCCGGAGAAGTAGGCTGAAGCGGTGTATTCTAGGATTTGTAGTTTCCACTCTGAAATGAACCTAGCTTTTCTCTACTCCGGTCACCAACTCTCAAATTCCACGATCTCGAGTGCCTACGCACCATTACCAGAGGTCGACTGTAGTGTAAAGGAGGACGTACGCTGTTTTCACTCTATTTCACGGATCCTGGGGACCTCACTCCCAAGGCAATAATGGGAGACAAGCATCCGTTGTGGAACTTTGAGAGAGCCCGCTGCCCTTTCTCTGAGAGCCATTTCCGGGAAACCCTTTTCTCACTTCCTGGCGGGGCCGGAAGTGGGTTTCCGTTGCTATGTTAACTAAATCTTTTGGGAGCCAGGCTAGCCAACTAGAGGGGGAAATTTACGAGCATCTCATTATCTTTGTCCTCCTCCCCAGGATCTTCTCTGCTACACTCTTCTGTATGGCCCTCACCGCTTCCTAAACGTTCTCAAGAATTGATTGCTTTTACCTGATAGGCAAAAATAAACAAAATGCCCCTTCCATCTCCCCCACTCTCAAACCCAGCATTTTAATTTATGCAGTCCTTGTAATCATCTTGACCATTGTTAGGGTGCTCTAGATAATTATGCAATTGGGAATATGTGAAACATTAAAAAAAAACAATTCAGCAAGTATTTACCAAGGGCCTACTATGTGGTAGGCAAAGACTAAAATGAAACAACCACTTGCCTTCAAGAAAGTGACATTCTACTGGATTTCCCCCCGATGATATTGCAACCTGCCTGTTATTTTTGCTTATTTGGATTGCAAGGCAAGTTGGAGCAATGTGTTAAATGCTACTGGATTTCCCATCTTGGTGCTTCAATCTGCTTCTTAATTTTGCTTATTTTGATCACAAGCAGATTATGCAAAGAGAATACTGGAGTATCTCTAATATGGGGAATTCAAAGAATAGATTAAGTGTAATAAAATTTGCTTTAGAACTATAATTTTCCTCCCATTCTTGGTACTCCAATTACACTTTAAAAAGAAAGATGTTTAAAGTAAATGTGATGTTTCATCCTGGAGCTATTCTAAGATGACCCTTTTAAGCAAAGATGAGATGATTATTAATTTTTATAGAGAACGATTAAGTACATATTAAAAGCCTACCATATGCTGAAAAGCATCATTTTTTAAAAAATCAGAATAATGGTAAAGAGCTGGCCTTGAAGCCAGGGGGGTGTGGGTTCAAGTCCTGCCTTTAACACATAATAGCTTTGTAACTCTGGCTCTAGATAAACTTTCTAAGACTAAGTTGTAGTTTTACACTGTTATGTTTTTCCTCATCTGGGAGTTCCCTTTCCCATTGAAATCACAGATTTCAATCTATTCTACAATCTATTCTAACTAGCATATGGGATAGGTGAAAATAAGTAACTAAGTAAGAAGCTGGGGCAGCTCTGTTATTAGAACAAAACAAACATCTACTGAATGCCTATTAAGTGCCAGGCATTGTGCCAAATGCACTACACATGTTATTTGATCCTCACACTAACACAGCAAGGTAGGTGCTATTATCACCCCCACTTTACAGATGAGGAAATTTAAGTGATTTCCCCAGAGTCAGAGAGCTGGTGAATGAAGTCTTATTTGAACTCAGGTCTATCCTGACTTCAAGCCCATCGAGCAATCCACTGTGCTACTGAGCTGCCTCCATTAACTAGTGTCAATTAATACCCTTAGGACTCAGTTTCCTGCCCTATAAATCAGGGCAGTTAGATTAGATGAGATGTTTTCCAGGATCCCATCCATTTCTGAAAATATAAGCCCTCATGGAGCTTAGAGCTTATCGACACGACTTCATAAAGGTCTTCAACAGTTTTGGTTCCCTTTTCCTCTTCCCCTACCTTTTTCTTGTGAACAACTTTCAGTGACATCATGCCCCCCCCAACTCCCCTGATACTTCTATTCCCAGCTATGGGGGTGTTTCTGCCTCTCTACAAAGCTCTGTCCTTCTCGGTAGTCTTAACAGTGTGAGCAACCCTACTGAGCCTCTGAGTCAAATCCCATCTTTTATGAGAAGCTTTCCCCATCTCCTCTTAATTCTAGTTCCTTCCGTCTGTTAATTATTTCCTATTTATCCTGTATATAGTTTGTTTGTACATTTCTGTTTGCATGTCACCTCCATTTTGCTGTGAACTTCTTGTGGGCAGGAATTATCTTTTGCCTGTGTATCCTCAACACAGGGCAGCTAGGTGGCAAAGTGGTTAGAGCCTTGGGCTTGGAATCAGGAAGACTCATCTACAGGAGCCCAGATCCTGCCTCAGACGGTAGCTAAGCATGTCACTTAACCCTGGTTTGCCTCAGTTCCTCATCTGTAAAATGAGCTGGAGAAGTAAACAGCAAAGCTTTCTAGTACCTTTGCCAAGAAGATTCCAAATGAGGTACTGAAGAGTGGGACAGGACTCAACCACCCACCACCAATTCTCAACACAGTTCCTGGCACTTAGTAGGTGCTTCCCTCTGTTAATCATTTCCCATTTATCCTGTATATAGCTTGTTTGTACATATTTGTTGTATGTTGTCTCCCCCGTTAGATTTTGAGCTCCTTGAGGGCAGGGACAGTTTTTTGCCTCTTTTTGGATCCCCAGCACAGTAACTGGCATACAGTAGGGGCTAAATACATGTTTATTGACTCGAAAGAGTCGTAGCCCCGGAGTCCCGCCACTTCCTTACTCGTGACTCTGACCTCCCCACCCGCGCTGAGGACATTCGTCTCCCGCCCAAGGTCCTGGGTCGGCGCCCCGAGCTCCCGAGGCTGCAGGCCCCGCCCCCGGTGGTTAAGCCCCGCCTCGGGCTGGCCCCGCCCCCGCCCCGGGCTCCTCCCTACCCGCCCGCCCGCCCCTCTGCCGAGGCTCGGCGGTTCATCCCGGGGTCTTCGCCTCGCTCTCGCTCTCCCTCCCCTTCGGAGCGAGGGATCGCAGCTGCTCCCGGGGCTTCCTTCATAAAGTTGTTGTTGCGGCTTCCGCCGCCGGTGCAGGAAGATGGCGTCGGGGCGGCGGCGGCGGCGGCGGCGGCGGCTGTAGTGCCTCGGAGCGGCTCCCTCCACCCTTCCCGATCCCGGAGCCCCCTGGGCCCGAGGGGGCGGCCGGCGGAGGCGGCTCGGAGCTCGAGGCCGGGGACAGCGACGCCGAGGGCGAGGACATCTTCACGGGAGCCGCCGTGAGTCCCGGGGCCCGCGGGGCCTGGCTCTCGTCTCCGGGGCTGAGGCGGGGGAGGGGTCGGGGTCGGGCGGAGGGAGCCCGGAGGCGAGATCCCCAGAAGTCCGGCCCCGCCGCTCCGGGAAACGGGGTCTGCGAACCCTGCGGACTTTGAGGGAAGGCGCTGGGTGCTTCCGGGGGGGCCGCAGCTTTGTAGGGGTTGTCCGAAGTTCCGTCTGTCTCGGGGGGCGGGAAAGGCCGGCCTGAGCCGTCGCAGGAGCCCCAGCCAGTTATCTCCCTCGGGCCGGGGCTTTTTAATTCTTTTTAAAAATAGTGTGGGGGAGGGGTACGGAGAAGCCGGGTTTTTACTTTGGACGGGACTGGATCTTTGTTTTACGAGGGATTCTCGGAGTGGAAACCCCCCTACCCATACTATGTGCCATTTAGAGAATTGCCCAGAGTCCTGAAAGGCGATGTCTGAGGGTCAGTCAACAAGCATTGATGAGCCGCTTGCTAGGTACCACTCGACAGTCTTAGAGATTGCCTAGAGTTCTGGGAGGTGAAGTCTGACAGTCAGTCAACAAGCATTTATTTTATTTTATGTTATGTTATGTTATGTTATTTTATTTTTTGGAACAACCATTTATTAATGGGAGAAGACAACACATAAAGGGATCTGAAAAGAGGAAGGGGAAGGTACCCCAGCAGGAACTGGAGAATGAGGGATGGTCTGGGGCCCTTCCCCAAATTGAAGGTTCTGGGAACGCCAGTGGGAAAAGGGGCCAGCAGGAGTTGAGTATCCGGACAGCTGAGGCACAGTAGCTAGGTCTGCAGAATGCCCAGAGAACTGACAGGTTCAGTGACTTACCCAGGGTCCTACGGCCAGTGTGTGTCAGATATGGGACTGGAACCCAAGCTCTTCTGGCTTTGAAGCTTGTCCTCTATCCATTAGGTCAGGCTGTCTCTGCAATATTACTTACTGATGTTTGTAGGTGAAGGAGCCCTGTTTTAAGCTGCCGTTTATGCATTACTCAAGTAGTGAGACTTGAAACGTGATGTGTGGCGATCAGTCGGAACACTTGGAACAGAAATGGGGTTGGTAGGTTGGAATGGTTTGATGTTCCATAGTAGACTGTCAACTCCCTGAAACCAGCCTCTGTGTCTTGGTATTTTATTCCTCATAGTACCTAACACAATGCTTTATACACATAAGGTGCTTAATAAGTAAGTTCTTGTTGGATGAATGGATATAAATTATTGAAATATGTGTTAGAAAAAGTCTCAGCCTTATCTTTTGTTCATTTCTGGTCAGGCTTGTAATCAGTATAAATGCACCTAATAACAATATTTGGAGCCTTCCCAGTATTTAATAACCTGGAAGTTAGATTTCCTGAAACAGATGCACCCATCAATAATATTTTTCTTTCTGATTTTTAAACTTGCCCTGCATGCAAGTTTTAAAGACTCAGTTATTATCTTTATTTTTATTCTCCCAGAGACATGTGGGAAAGGAGAACTTTCCAAAAGCAGTGTATTAATGGTTTGAAGTATTGTATGCTTGAAAAATTGAGGCAGTCTGGCACTAAGCAGATGGAAATTAACTAGTTATCATTTTCCATATTCTTCTCCAAAAGTACCCTGTATCTGGAGGAAACCTCTAGATTGATCCTGTAATCTACTGAACAGTCTCCAGGGACCAAACTAGACCACTTGACAGAGGCACCAAAGCGACATGTTAGCGATGTTTCTTGACAGATGGTAACAATCCTTGGGCTAATCTCAGACTAAAACTGGGGGCGTTGTGATGACCTTATTTTACCACAGAAAGCTTAACTAAATTTATTTAGAACTTTGATTCAGGGGAAATGAGTTGCTAAGGTAACTAAAACGCCACCTACCAGTCATTTTCAGAGCTTTCTACTTCAGTCTTAATTTGTATGAAGCCACTATTTATTTCTCTGTCTTCTGGTTTCCTTCAAGTGCCAACTACAATTTCACTTTCTACAGGAAATCTCTGCCAACCCCTTTTAATTCCAGTGCCTCCCCTTCCCTCTGCTAATTATTTCCTATTTAACCTGTCTATAGCTTGTTTGTATAAGCAGGTTGCCTCCAGCACTCCCCCTCTCCCCCCATTAGAATATGAACTCTTTTGGGGAAGGAAACTGTCTTTTGCTCTTTTTGAATCCTCAGGACTTAGCACAATGCCTGATAGGCACACAGTAGCCACTTAATGTTTACTGACTGAATGACACTACCCTATCCTAACTATTTGATCTATGGAAAGCCAGTTGGTACAAATAGCACCCATGTGAATACAAGAGATCCTGGTACCTCAGTGTTCTTTTTTTAGTCCCTGAACTTTTCAGCATAGTGGTGAATTTTTTAGAAATATGCACCTACATATGTTGGTAGATGTTCTATAATGCTGGCATCACAGAATAAGCTAATAAATCACATTTCCGATTCAAGCGTCTTACAGCTTCCCCATATTCATCATGTCTTGACTGAACTGATTAGCTTTCACTCTCCCTAATTTTGATAAAGTACACAGAAACTAAAGAATTAAAAGATAGGCTGATTAACTAAGGGTTGGTTTTTTGGTTTTTGCCTCCAAATTAACTTTTGATATTTCTAGAAAAAATAATACTCCATGTGTTTAGTATTTTTTATACAAATTTAGAAAGATTTAACTATGTACTCTTTACTTTAAAAAAATCTACTCTTTTGACTCTACTATCCCCTTAAGACAGTTGTTTCAAAGTCAAGTGGAAATGGATTCCTGCAGCCTTCACATTGACTTAGAAAACCACAAATTAACAATACTTTTTATTTATTTTTGTAAAATATTTCCGTTTACATTTTAATCTGGTTCAAGCAGCATTCTGGAGTGGCAGTGTGTGACACCTCTGCCTTAAGATATTTTTTTCCAAGGGGGCAGCTAGGTGGCGCAGTGGATAGAGCACCGGCCCTGAAGTCAAGGAGGACCTGAGTTCAAATTTGGCCTCAGACCAAACACTTGACACTTACTAGCTGTGTGACCCTAGACAAGTCACTTAACCCCCAATTGCCTAAAAAAAAAGGAAAAAAAGATATTTTTTTTCTGTTTCATGGGATCATAGATCTGGAAGGGACCTCAGAAGCCTTCTAGATCAGAGGCGCTTTCTTAACTTTGGGGTCCACAGATTCCTTAAGGGGTCCATGAATAGATTTCAGGGGAGTCATGAATTTGGGTGTATATATAACTTTTTGATAACTGTATTTCAATATAATTGGCTTCCTTTGAAATCCTATTTAGTTGTGTGCATTTATCTGTAAAGTAGTTTAGGCTTCACTGTACTGCTAAAGGGGTCCTTGACACCAGAAAGGTTAAGAATGAGGAAGCTGAGGCCCAAACAGGTTAAGTGACTTCCCCAAAGTCTACAATTAGTAAACACCGGAGGTAGGATTTGAACCTAGATCTGATTCCAGAGCATTCTGTGCACTATTACCACCCACAGTTTCCCCCATTCCTCCTTTTTACTTCCAAACTTAGATAAAGAAGACTCTCCATTGACAATGTCAGTTTCAGGTTAGTTTCTGTCCTTACCACCCTTCTGGAACTGATCTCTTCAGAGTCACTTATATCCCCTTTAGCCAAATCTAATCCAGTGGCCTTTTATTGGTTCTCAACTTTGACCTCTTTCTAGCATTCAGCATTCTCTTCTTGATTCTGTTCTCTCTTGAATTCCCATGACATTGTTTTACTTTTGCAGTTCTCTTACCCCTCTCTCTTTTCCACCTCCTTTACTAGGTTCTTATCCTTCTATTCCTAAATGCAGATGTCCTCGAGATCTGCCCTTCAGTTAATACCTCTAGGCAACTCACTCTTTTCTTTCTGCTTCAGTTTTTATTGTCCCCTGGAGGCATTTGGAAAATCTCCACTTTGCTGTCCCAAAGTCTTCTCGAACTGTGTGTCCCAAACTGAGCTATTTTATCTTCCACTACTGCTTCTGCCAATATTTCTGTTTGGGATCATAGATCAAGAGTTGGAAAGGACGTTAAAGTCATTTAGTCCAGGCACTCTACTGTTTCGGACTGAGACCTAGAAAAGCTGTGGTGACCTCCCCAAGATCACACGGGGAGTATGTAGCAGAGCTGGTATTCAACCCCAGGTTTGACTCCAAATCCAATATTCTTTCTAATGTATCACACTGTCTTCTTTAGACTCATCCTTGACTCTTCTTTCTCCTTTACACCCTACTTTCAATCAGTGGCCATATCTATTGTGGCAAGACCTAGCAAATATGTCCCCTTCTTTCCATTCTCACTGCAACCTCCTTAGGTTTTTGTTACCTTCTCAGTTGGATTGTTGTAATCTCCTCATAAATTATCCTGCTTCTCTCCAATCTATCCTACATGCTGCTCTTTCAGTAATATTCATAATTAAGCTGTCTGATAACCTACTCAAAAGCATAATATTCTGTCATTCAAGGCTTTTCATACTCTGGCTCCAGTCTGTCGTTCTAGCCTTAGTTAGAACCTTGAACTACCTACTGTCGTTTATTCTCTCATTCTTTGTTGTTTTGACCCTCTCTTATATCCATGTTTTTACTTATGCTGTCCCTCTGGCTTGGAATTAATCTTTTATCCCTAATCTATTAAAATTCCTTCCTTCAGGGCCTAACTGGAGTGCTGTCTACTCCCGTGTTTCCTGGATTAAACTCCTACTCATGCCCTCCCCATCTGAAAGTGGCCTCTTCTCAGAGTTCTCAGACCGTCTTGTTCCTGCCTCTCCTTTGCTTTTATTCCGTTTTGCCTGATATTTATGTACATTTCTTTTCTCCTTCTGCCTTATTTCATAGTGCTTTGCACATAGTAGGTACTTACTAAGCATTGGTTGAATTGGAGTCACTTTACAACACAGTTTGTTTGGTTAGTTTTTTAGTTAATAGTGATATCCCAGTCGGCCAGAGTATTATTGGAAAGGTGAGTTGGCAAAAGACTGTGCATCTTAGGCTTATGTGGTGTTCCTATCTGTCATACGTACAGTGTATGTCATTTCCATCACAGTGATGTGACAGCTGTTGCTATTAATCAGCACATCTAGGAAATAGGGCTATAGGAATTGTGGAAGTGTGGTCACACTGATTCACTGCTAGTGGAGCTGTCAGTCCATCCATTCGGGAAAGAAATTTGTAGTTATTAAAGGAAGTCAAAGTATGTCACAAAGATGCAATGCCTCTTGACCCATAGATTCTCACCATTGGCATATACCCTGAGGTTACCAGAGAGCTTTTAATCACTCTAATAGCCTTTTCTCAGTCCTTATCCTTTGTAACCACTCTGTAGCCTTTGACACTGTTAATCATCCTCTTTTTCTTAATATTCTCTCCTTCTAAGTTTTTATGATACTACTCTAAGCCTATGTCTTATTTGCTAGATCTCCAACCTCCCAGTCAAGCCCTTTAATGGTGGATGCTTCATTCTCCCCCAACCATTGTCCTGGAGCCTTTCCTTTTCTCCCATTTTCACTTGATTTTATCAGCTCCCATAGATTCAGTTATCATTTTTATGCTTATTATTCTAAGAGCTACTTATCTAACCTTACTCTCTCTCCTAACTGCCAAAGCAGAATCTCCACCTGGGCTATTAGACATCTCAAACAGGGGTGTCTCATAGACATTTTAAATTCAGCATGTCCGAAACTGAACTCATCATCTTTCCTTCTAAATCCTCCCCTCCTCCAAACTTCCCTATTACTGTGGAGGGAACCACCATCCTCCCAGTGCCCTTGGCTTGCAACCTCCTTGATACGTTTTTATCTGTCACCCTGACATCTAGTCTGTTACCAAGCCTGGTCATTTCCACCCTTGTATATGCTCCACCATTTCTGACATTCCTGGCTTCCTTCTACATGAAGAATCCCACCTTCTACATGAAGCCTTTCCTGGTCCTTCTTAATCTTAGTGCTTTCCTCTGAGATTATCTCCAGTTTACTCTGTGTGTGTGTGTGTATTTGTATATATGTAGAATATACATATATATGATATGTGTGTGTGTGTAGATACATATATATGATATGTGTGTGTGTGTAGATACATATATATTTATTTATTTATTTATTGAGAGAGAGAGAGACAGAGAGAGAGAGAGAGAGAGAGAGAGAGAGAGAATGTCCATACAGTCAGTCCTCAGCTTTCCCAGGGATAACATTCCTAGAAAATGGTCAGAAAGTAAAAAATGCAAATCTTGATACATTGAACCTATGGGAAATAGGGAGTTAGGTTCCAGTGACCACAAAAAACTATAATCTTTCGCTAGAGGTTGCTGAAAATACATTTTCTACACACATTTGGTTTCAGACAAAACTATACTACTATAAACCTCTCAACCTTGGCCACCCTCTTAAAACCAAAGGAGAGGTTTCTGGGACTTTATTTGTTCAAGGATATTATCATCTTTAAAAATATTTTTATTTTTTTCCCAGCTACATGTGAAAACAGTTTTTAGCATTTGTTGTTTTTTAAGTTTTGAGTTCCAAATTCTCTCCCTCTTCTTCCCTCTCTGGTTCCCTGAGAAAGTAATCAATCTCATATAGGTTATACACAGGCAGTCATATAAAATATTTCCATATTAGCCATGTTATGCAAGAAAACACAAACAAAAAAGAAAGAAAATAGTGTGCTTTGGTCTATGTTTAGATGGCATCAGTTCTTTCTCTGGAGACAGCATTTTTCATCATGAGTCCTTTGGGATTGTCTTGCATCATTGTATTGCTGAGAATAGCTGTCATTCACAGTTGTTCATCATATAGTATTGCTGTCACTGTGTAAAATGTTCTTCTGGTTCTGCTCACTTCACTTTGTATCAGTTCATGTAAGTCCAGTTTTTTTTCTGAAATCATCCTGCTTGTCATTTCTCACAGTAATGTTCCATTGCAATCATGTACCACAATTTGTTCAGCCATTCTTCAATTGATGGGTATCCCTTCAATTTCAGAAAGAGCTGCTAGAAATATTTTTGTACAAATAAGTTTTTCTTCCCACCCCCTTTTTTTAACTCTGGGATACAGACCTAGTGGTGGTATTGCTGGATCAAAGGGTATGCACAGCTTTATAGCCCTTTGGGCATAGTTGCTAATTGCTCTCCAGATTAGTGATCAGTTCATAATTCCACCAGTAGTGCATTAATGTCCCAGTTTTCCCACATCCCCTCCAGCATTCATCATTTTTATTTTTTGTCATATTAGCCAATCTGATGGGTGTAAAGTGATATCTCAGAGTTGTTTTAATTTGCATTTCTCTAATCAATAGCGATTTAGAGCATTTTGTAAAATGACTATTAGATAGCTTTGATTTCTTTATCTGAAAACTGCTTGTTCGTGTCCTTTGATCATTTGTCAATTGGGGAATGACTTTTATTCTTAGAAATTTGACTCAGTTCTCTATATATATTTGAAAAATGAGGGCTTTATCGGAGATACTTGCTGTAAAAATGTTCCCCCAGTTTTCTGCTTTCTTTCTAATTTTATTTGCATTGGTTTTGTTTGTGCAAAACTTTTTTCATTTTATATAATCAAAATTATCCATTTTACATTTCACAATGCTCTTTAGATTTTGTTTAGTTCTAAATTCTTCCCTTATCCAAAAATCTGACAGGTAAACTATTCCATGCTCTCCTAATTTGCTTATGATGTCACCCTTTATGCCTAAACATTGTAGCCATTTTGACCTTATCTTGGTATGTGGCGTGGGTCTCTACTTAGTTTTTGCCATACAGTTGTTACAGTAGTTTTGTCAAATAATGAGTGTTTGTCCTGAAAGCTTAGATCTTTAGGTTTATCAAATACTAGATCACCATGGTCATTTACTACAATGTAATGTACCTAATCTGTTTTACTGATCTACAACTCTATTTCTTAGCCAATACCAGGTAGTTTTAATGATTACCACTTTATGATATAGTTTGAGATTTGGTGTATGGCTAGGCTACTTCCTTTACTTTTTTTTACATTGATTCTCTTGATATTCTTGACCTTTTGTTCTTCCAGGTGAATTTTGTTATTATTTTTTCTAGCTCTATGAAGTGATTTTTGGTAGTTTGATTGGTATGGCACTAAATAAATAGATTAATTTAGGTATAATTGTCATTTTTCTTATATTGGCTCAGGCTACCCGTGGATTGATGGGACTTGAGTTGCTGCTATTGGAAGACAGTGAGACTGGGGGGGTCTTGACATCACCTCTGACACTCCCAAATTCACAGGGAGCTCTTTACAACAGTGGGGTGAACAAGACCAATGAGGCGCCTAATAGGATACCAGCTAATCCACAAATCTGCATGCATCCAGCCTCTCATTTTTTTCTGTACTGTACATAGTTGCAAATGTGCACAGTTGCCAGTGCAAAAATGAAAATGAAATTATTAATGAAATCGTGTGAGTGCTTGAAGTTGCAAAAGTTAAATGTGTGAATGTTGAGCATTGACTGTCAGTGACTATCTTTCTTTGTATCTCCAGTGCTTAGCAGTTTCTGGCGTGTAATAGGACCTTAATAAATACTTGCTGACTGAAGAAGAGACAACTCAGTGGAACGTAATAGCTATCTTTGGAGGGATATAATGTATAGCCCCAGAGGACAAAACCAAGTGGTTGTTATTTGTCCTTTGTTCTCAAAGAGGACCATGACATCAGGAAGGTGATGCCATGCCTTGCAGGTGAATTGGATTTAAGTGAGGCAGGGCTGTGCAAAGTCACCAGCCTCACTTTCTCCTCTGGAGCCATCTGGGTTTAATGGCAAGACATAGATCGGGATGACCAGAGATGGCCCCCAGACAGAGCCAGGAATAATGGGTAGAGGGTGTGAAGAGGTAAACTTAGGCTTGATGTTAAGAAAAATTTCCTAACTATGAGAGTTATCCAAAAATTAAATGAGCTGCCCTGGCAAACAGTGGGCTTTTCTTACTGATAGGCTTCAGAGAGAGGCTGAATGACCATTTGTCAGATATGTTGTAGTTGGGATCAGTTTCAGGTGTGGGTTGAATGGATGACAGCTGAGATTCCTTCCAGCTGTAAAATTCTGTGATTCTGTGAAATGAAATTTTTTAAATGCCCTTTTAAAGTATCCTGGATGCAGTAAAAATGTCGGACACCAAACCAGCAAATGACATTTGAGTCATATCCGAGGCCTGGTAAGTGCCAGAAGAGCCAGAATTGTTGAGTTTGAGAGGTTTGCAGAAGAATGTTGCTGTGAAATCTTTCAGGACAGAGTGACTCAGAGTATTCTAGTGGGCAGCAATTTGCCATCCATGCTTCCTTAGGCAAAGAAAACTCCCCCAGGTATCCAGTTTCAGTCTATTGAGTAATAAATTAGTATAATGTAATGGAAAGAATATTTTTGTAACACTTGTAATCTTATTTAAGAAAATGACTAGGCTTTGTAAGTTTAGGTGAATAATAGTAACAATGATGATAACAATTAACAGGCATTGTACTAAAATGCTTTACAAATATTAACTCGCTGGAGCCTCACAACAGCCCTGGGAAGTAGGTGTTACCTCATTTTATAGATGAGAAAGCTGAGGCAAACAGGTTGTTACTGGCCTAGGTTCAGGCAGCTACTAAGAATCTCAGGCCTGATTTGACCTCAGGTCTTTCTGCCTCCAGGCCCAGTGGTCTATCCAGTGTGTCACCAAGCTGCCCCAGAATAAAGTACGTAAGAGGCAGCTAGGTGACAGAGTGGATAGAGCACCGGCCCTGGAGTCAGGGGGACCTGAGTTCAAATCTGGTCTCAGACACTTGACACTAGCTGTGTGACTCTGGGCAAGTCACTTAACCCCATTGCAAGAATAAAGTACTTAACCTCTAGGCTTTAATTTCCTTATTTATGAAGTTAAGGGGTTGAATTACAGTATCTGCCAGGCTTCTTCCCAATCTAAAATAATTCTGATTACCTATTATAATTAATCTGAATGCTTATCTTTGTAGCCTGACATGACTGTCTCTGCTTTCTAATGATTTATACATAGGTGCTTGAACTCCCCAATGGAATTATCAGACAACCACTTTTTAAAGTATTCATTCCCTGGCTTTATTTACTGTAGTTTAAATTGGTGTTTTTTCATTCTGCTTAAGTTGTTTTGTTTAAGGATAAAGAACTTAAGCCCAGGGGAACCTGTGGCTTTGGGGCCACATGTGGCCTTCTAGATCCTGGGCAGTGGCCTTTGGATTGAGGCCAAGTTTTACAGAACAAATCCTTTTATTAAGGGAATTTGTTCTGTGAAATTTGGATTCAATTGAAGGACTGCATTTGAGGACCTAGAGGCCACATGAGGTCTCAAGGCTGCAGATTCCCTGCCCCTGACTTAAGCCAATTGACTTAAAATGTATCTGAAGCTCACATTCTAATAAATTTTAAGCATACCAAACCTCAAAGCAAAACTTACTTTTAGAAATACTTCTGCCCATTTTGTCATGTTCAGCATATATTTTCTTATTTCATGTATTACAAATAGCAATTTCACATTCCTTTTGTGGATGGGAATGTGTGAATGTGCCCACACATAGGACCACTTTTTGAAAATTTAACTGCTTTTTTTTGTATTGATAATTATAAATTTGATTTAGCAAGCTACTCTGAACAAATTATTCATTGTATAAGAGCTCTAAACAATCTAATATTATATGAATTTATAATTAATGTACTGTTACCATGAGGTAAATTATTTTTTATATTAAACTGTAATTATGTAAATATTAAATTAGTATAACATTGATACTATCTATTGCTCAAATTTTATATCATTTTTTTAAAATTCTCTTTATCCATCCTAGGTTGTTTTCATTACTTACTGTTTTCACTTAGATACTGTATGTTAACTGTGATCTTAATTATATAAAATAAATACTCTGTACATTAATATGGTAATTCAGTCTTGTTTCTAGCTAGACAGGCCCTGAGGCTTGAGTTCTTCAATTAACAAGCTGGAATTATCATTAATAAAAACATTGTATCCTCCCACCCTGTTTGGTTTTTTTTTTAAACAAAGAATGGTAGGAAGTAGATTATGCTAGGTACTACTGGAGATAGGAAGTTTATCAGAGTAGAGTCCCTGTTTGCCTTTATGGTTTATGTAATCTGATATATAAACTAAAATCCCACCTTCTACAGGAAGCCTTTCCTTCTTAATTCTAGTGTCTTCCCTCTGTTAATTATTTCCTGTTTATCTTGTATATAGCTTGTTTGTACATATTTGCTTGTATGTTATCTCCTTCATTATACTGTGAGCTCCTCAAGCATAGAACTCTCTTTTGTCTCTCTTTGTAGCCCGAGAACTTAGCACAGTACCTCGCATATAGCAGGTGTTTAATAAATGCTTATTGACCTAGTGACTAAAAGAGAATATACATACAGATGCTATTGTGTGCTGAAGTTAGTGGAGAGTTAAAAAACAAAATGCTATATGAGACTAGAGAATAGAAAGTAATAACAGTGGTACAGGGAAGGCTTTAATAAATGGATAGAAATTTAATAGTTGCAGGGATGGGTTGTAGATCCTGCAGCCTTGAGAGGCCACACACATGTGGCCTTCTAGGTCCTTGGGTGTGGCCTTTTGACTGAGTCCAAGTTTTACACAACTGATCCTTTTATTAAGGGGATTTGTTCTGTGAAGTTTGGATTCCATCAAAGGACTGTACTTGGGGGGACCTAGAGGGCCACATCTGGTCTTGAGGCTGCAGATTCCCCACCTCTGAAAGGTGAGAAGGGCGTAAATTCCAGGCATAGGGAACATTGTAAACATTTGGGCAGGAAAGCACAAGCCATGTTCCAGGAATGGAGCAATCCAGTTTAACTGGAAAGTAGGATGTGATAGAGAGCAATATAAGATAAGGCTGGATGCAGTATGATACCAAGTCATAGGAGATCTCAAATGCTAGGTAAGGAAATTTGAATTTTGCTCAGAAAGTATTGGGGAGCCACTGAAGTTTTTTTTTTATTTTTTATTTTGTTTTTAGACAATTGGGGTTAAGTGACTTGCCCAGGGTCACACAGCTAGTAAGTGTCAAGTGTCTGGTCTGAGGCCAGATTTGAACTCAGGTCCTCCTGACTTCAGGGCCAGTGTTCCATCCACTGCACCACCTAGCTGCCCCCACTGAAGATTTTTGAGGGTAGAAGTGATGTGATCAGAGATATGCATAAAGAGAATTGAGCTGAAAGTAGATGGATTGGAGAAGAGAGGAATAACCAACTACCCGGTAGAAGGCTATTGCAGTTGTCTAGGTTGGTGATTACCTAGACTCGTGCTAAGGTTGTAGTAATGGAAAAAGAAAGGAGGATGTGGATATGAGAGATGTTGTAGGGGTAGAATTGACAAGATATAATCATATTAACAATAACAATTAACTTTATATAGTATTTTAATATTTGAAAAGTGCTTTACAAATCCTCTTCATTTTACCCTGACCATAACCCTGTGAGGTAGATGCTGTTATGATTCTCATTTTACCTTTAAGGAAACTGAGGCAAACAGAGGTTAAGTGACTTGCCCAAGGTCATACAGCTAGTAAGTGGCTGAGGCCAGATTTGGACTGTTTTCTTAACTCTAGGTACAGACTTCTATCTACTATAAAGGGAGGGAAAAGGAAGAGTCAGTACAGGCATATTTAATTTTATTGCGCTTCACAGATATTGCTTAAATTGAAGGTTTGTGGCAACCCTGTATCAAGCAAATCTGTAGGTACCATTTTTCCAGTAGCATGTGCTCACAGCATGTCTGTGTCACATTTTGTTAATTCTTGCAATATTTCATCACACTTTTTCATTATTATCATATCTGTTATGGTAATCTGCGATCAATCATCTTCAATGTTACTGTTTTAATTTTTTGGGGGCACCACAAACTGTGCCCATATAAGACAGAGAACTTGAACTTAATCAATAAATGCTGATTTGCTGACCAGCCATTCTCCGCCTCTCTCCCTTTCCTTAGGCCTCCCTATTCCCTGAGACACAATATTGAAACTAGGCCAGTTAATAACCCTACAATGGCCTAAGTGTTCAAATGAAAGGAAGAGTCAAGCAATGTGGCCATTATTCTTTTATTTTAGGAAATTCCACAGCCACCCCAGCCTTCAGCACCCACCATCCTGCTCAGTCAGCAGCCATCCACATAGGGGCAAGACCCTCCATCTGCAAAAAGATTATGACTCGCTGAAGGCTTAGGTGATGGTTAGCAATTTTAGCAATTAGGTCTTTTTAAATTAAAGTATATACATTTTTATTTTAGATATAATGCTATTACACACTTAATAGACTATAGCATAGTGTAAATATAAATTTTGTATGCACTGGGAAACCAGAAAATTTCATGTGACTCACTTGATTGCGATATTTGCTTTATCATGATGGTCTAGAACCCAACCTGCTATATCTCTGAGGTATGCCTGTTCCTGCTTGTAACAAGGAATTTTATTTCTTTCTTTTTCAGTAGGGGTTGGATGAGGTGTGAGGGAGAGTAAGTGGATTTTCAGTGATAAAAACATATAAAAATTTGGTTTAAAAAAAGGAAGAATCAAGCATACGCCATGGGTTTGAACATTGGAGAGTGGGTGAATGGCGGGACTGCTGATAGAAATGATGAAGTTTGAACAATTTAGAGAGAAGGATGAGAAATTCAATTTTAGGTATGTTGAGTTTGAGGTGTTAGAGGGAGATTTGTCTCAGGGAGAGTTGTCTCACAGGCATTTGGAGATAAAAGTTGGAGATCAAGAAAAAAGATCAGGGCTGATTTTTAAAATGAATTTATTTTTATAAACAATTATTACCTACCTCCACTGCCCATTGAAGAGTTTTTAAAAATGAAAAATTAAGCCTTCATAAAAATACACATTTTCCTGTAAAACATTCTCACATTAGTCATGTCCAGAAAATGTACGATTTGTTGTGCACTTAAGTGAGTGAAGTATCATATGTTCAGTCCTCAGGACTCATGATTTACCAGAATTCTAATCTTTCAGAGTTTTTCTTCATAATATTGTTGTCATTGTGTAAAGTTTTGGGGATATGTATTTTGAAAGTCAGCAACAGAGATGATAGTTGAAGTCAGAGGAATTAGATTACCAATGAAGAGTTTAGGGAGGAATGAAGGTCAGAAAAAGAATCTTGAGAAGCTTCACTTGCAGTTAGAACCAAAGAATGATTGTCCCTTGAGCCAAGAGAATATCCTTTACCTGGAGGAATTCAAATGTGTTAACTCGTTCAAAGGAATTAAAAGTTGAGAATAGATAAAGCCTTTGGATTTGGTGATTAGGGGAGGCTTCAGTGACCTTCAGAGAGCAAAGTAGAGAGTAGAATGGTCTTAAGTAAAAGTCAAATTACACGGGGTTAATTAAAGAGGACAGTTGGTGAAGAAGTGAAGTCATGGAGTGTGAACCACTTTTTCCAGGAAGTTTAAGAAGTCTGATAGTAAAATAAAAAAGGTTTTGGATGATTTTTGTTTGTTTCTTTTAGACCAGAGCCTCTCTGCGGTTATATAGGAAGTAGTCAATGGAGAAGGAAGATAAGAGAGAAGAGTTAACTTGAAATTCTTATATTATAAAGTGGCTCAGTAAAATAGGTCTTTTTCTTTGGGGTCCTTATCATTTGGGACACACTAGTATTCATTTTGTAGCCAAAATGTAATGCTGTAAGCTCAAGTGAATACTTGGACAGTGAGTGATTCATTACAGGTTCCATTCTTAGTGTAATAGGAGAATGTTGTTCTTTCTTCCTCATTGAGTTCAGGGTCTGGCTCAGAGTCTTTCTCTTCATCCCAACTCCTGCCTTCATATTGGGGTACATCAGCATACATCAATATGATGCCCCCTCAACTAGACTAACTTTCTACTTCCTCATCTACTTAATTCCCGTTACCTTTGCTTTACTTAATGATGGGCTTGTCATTGATCTTACCATCATCCAGAAGTATTACACTTACATGTTCTTAAATTCTAAAATTCTTTTATCTAATAATCTTTAACCATTTCTATCTTTCTTTAT
Source organism: Phascolarctos cinereus (assembly GCF_003287225.1). Lineage (NCBI taxonomy): Eukaryota > Metazoa > Chordata > Mammalia > Diprotodontia > Phascolarctidae > Phascolarctos > Phascolarctos cinereus. Next base: position 143,397,202 of record NW_027555736.1, read on the forward strand.
TCGTTGTGACCCTTGAACCAGTTCTTCATTCTTAGATTACTTCCGGTCCCTCCACCTTTGATTTTTTTTTACAGACCATTGCCCCTGCACTAGCTATACTCTCTCTTGCCTTCCCTGTCTCAACCTCCTAGTGAAACACTTCATCTCTACACTATCTTCTTTACTATAATCCAAGAATTCTTTGCTGGTGTCATGGATGTCTCATATAGACCCCTTCTCAGAGTAATGTTTTTAAGTGCATAAAGTACAATGAAAACCATTTTTATGGAATTGTAATTTTTTTCCTATCCAAATTCTTAGACCCTCTGAAATCTATCCAAAAATTTCCTTGAAGGTCTGTGGACCCCACTTAAGAGTTCCTGCTTTGGTGGATAGAGCACTGACCCTGGAGTCAGGAGGAACTGAGTTCAAATCCGGCCTCAAACACATAACACTTACTAGCTGTGTGACTGTGAGCAAGTCAAAGTCACTTAACCCCAATTACCTCACCCACAAAAAAAAAAAAGAGAGAGCCCCTGCTTTAATCCCTTGCCCTTCTGTGACTTACTGCCAGTCATACCTTGACAAACTGCAACCCTTGATTATTCCCACTAACTTCTTTATTCTTCCTTTTATCTTATTCATGTGCTACTAAAAAGAACTGGAGAAAATCGTGAAACGCTGACTGGGTCCACTAAAATTTTGTTACATAATCTCAACTGAGTCCTTTGCTATCTACTATCTCCAGACTGGTCGCTCCCCCAGTGTTAAAAAGTTTTCACTTGATCCTATCATCCTGTATCTTTCCTCCTCTTCTTGGCTAAACTTCTTGAGAGAGCTGTCTACATTGAGTGCTTCCGTTTCTGCTTTTATTTGCTTCTAAATCCTCTATGGTCTTGCTTCAGATCCCATCTTTCAACTGAAACTACTCTCTCCAAAATTACCTGTGGTCTCTTCATTGCCAAATCTAATAGCCTTCTCTCAGTCCTTATCCTTCTTACAGCTTTTGATCACCATTTTCTCCTGGAAATTCTCTCTTCTCTAGGTTTGTGTGAATTGCTTTCTCCTGGTTCTTCTACTAATATGACCCCTTTTTTCAGTCTGCGTTGCTGAATCTTCATCCATGTCATGTGAGAATGTCCCTTATGGATCTGTCCTGGGCCTTCTCCTGATATACAGTCTTGCTTGGTGACTCATCAGCTTCATTATCTCTATATAGATGATTCTTAGACCTGTGTGCCTTATCTTTTTCCTGAGCTCTGTTTTCCCATTACCAGCCACCCTTTGAACATCTTGAACTGGTTATCCTGTAGGTACCTCAAATGCAACATGTCTAAAGCAGACAGGTTTTCCCCACAAGCTCTCCCTTACCAGTTTTCCCTGTTCCTCTTCAGAATACCTTCACCCTGGTCACCCAGGCTTATAGTCTCAATGCCATTGATTCCTTACTCACACTCACCCTACATATCTATTCTGTTGCCGTGTCTTGTTGTTTCAACTTTTGGAACATACTTATGTTATTCTTTCCACTCACACAGCTGCTGCCTTGGTAGAGGTCTTCAGTCCTTCCTGCCTGAGCTATTTCAGAAGCCTTCTGGTTGACTTCTCGGCCTTAAGTTCTCCCACCTTCAGGCTACCTCAGCTATCACAAACCTCACTTCCCATTGACTCTTCCTTATCTCCAGGACCAAATACGAAGTGTTCTGGTTGGTATTTAAAACTCTTCACTACCCTGCCACTCCTTATTCTACTCTTTTTTTCCATTCTTCTTATACCACATTCTCTACATTCAAGCAACATTGACCTTTTTGCTGTACGTTGCATAGAGCACTCCATCTCCAGAATCCCTGCCTTTTTACTTGATATCCTCCTCTCCTGGAATGCTCTCTTCTCAATTCCGCCTCCTGGCTTCCCTGGCCTTTTTCAAGGCTCAGCCTAAATTCACCTTATGCAGGAGGCTTTTCCCTATCCCCCCACTACGAGTGCCTTCCCTGAGTTTCCCTTTGATTTATTCTCTCTATATATATTTTGTGTGTGTATAATTGTTTGCTTGTTGTCTTCTCCCCTTAGAATGTGAGCTCCCTGAAGGCAAGGACCCTATTTTTGCCTTTCTTTGAATCCTCAGCACTTAGTACAGTGCTTCGAACATAGTAAGTGCTTAATGATTGCTTGGTGACTGAGAGTTTTACTGTCTCCTGATCCCTGGCAGTAGTTTTATACTAATTACCAGCATGGTATGGTTTCATTAAAATCTGATTTAGCGAACAGCCTAAAAACAGTAAGATTAAAGGGCCATACTAGAAGACTTCTCAGGTCTCTCATATCCCTAAAAGTCCATGTTATTTTGATTCTTTCCATTGCATAGTGTTCTACCAGATGATTCAGTCAGCCCTGGCTTGTTGCTCCTCAGTTAAGAGTAATCTCTACGCAAAGGAATAGTAACATTTTTGTAATAAATGTTCATCTGAACAAGCTGAAAAAGCAAATCTTCCCACGGGAGGAAACTCTGCTGACTTATCATTGTCTTTAAACATTCAAGTGCTCTGTATTTAGCAGTTCTCAGTGAAATGAGAATTAACTGTTGTATTTGATGTTTTAATGCATAATGCACAGATTGAAAGTTAAACTGGTGTGATGGATTACCTGAGTTGAAGTCCTCCTACTGATGTATAGGTTGTGTGTTTCACTGGACTATCATTACTTGTCAGTGTCCCAGGCAGGACTGTAAGTTACGGTGGATAGAGCTCCATCCTTGGAGTCAAGAGGACCTGAGTTCAAATCTGGCCTCAGACACTTGACACTTACTGTGTGACCCTGGGCAAGTCACTTAACACCAATTGCCTCACATTAAAAAAAAAAAAGACTAAGTTACAGGATATTTGTCATTATGTCCTTCTAGAAGGGATTTCTTCAGCTGGAGGTTATGCTATTGAAATTGCGAGCCAGAGTCAACCTTCCCTCCCAGTCCTACCCCAAATTGTACGTGTTATGTGCGTTAACTTTTGTCCATTTGATTTCTTAAATGGGTTGTTGGGGGAGGGGGAAGAGCAGCATAGTGTAGTAGAGCACTAGATTTAGCATCAACGTCTGGCTTCAAATTTTGGCTTTGATATTTATTAACTTTGTAAATGTGTGAGTCACTTTTTCTTCTTTAATCCTCAATTTCCTGATCTGTAAAATGATTGAGTTGGGCCAGATGATCTATGGTACCTTCCAGTTCTAAATTCTAAAATGGCATTATATAGCATAAAAGAAATAACCCTAGTCTTATGCAATAAGTTTATAATTATAGAATAGACAGACAAGGCAGAAGAATGTTGGAAATCTAAATATATCTATTAGTCTGGCTCTATTATAACCCCATAAAGGAAGAATTGCTTTTCTTAAACTCTTGTGCTCCAGAGGATCACCTGCAGCCATACCCTCTCCTGCCATGCCCCCATCCCACTAATCATTTTGTCTTACTTTTTCTGATGCATTTAGGTATTGGTCAGTTATGTATCCATTTACCAGACTGTAAGCTCCATTAAGGCAGGGACCTTGTCCATCTCTTCTAGTGTTCTGCAGACATACACTTGTGAATGGTCATTGAAGGATTCAACTTCAGTGGACCAGTTTTAATTCTAGAGATAATTTGTCAATCTGGTTTTACATTTTAAGGTCCCCGTCCTACAAAGAGACCCAAAAAGGTTTAAAGAACAGTTTGTAACATGTCTAATATGGCCTGCTTCAGTCACTGATGCCTTTTTTCCCCTCTGTAGTACGAAGAAAGGCTTAAACATTCTAAAGCTCTTCTTTGGAAATTTACCTTGGTCCTTAGACAGTATATCTGGGAAAACTGGTTTTACTAATATAACAAGTAGTAATTTGAGGTCATAGGAATAAGTATTAGATTGGTCAAAAAATTCTTCCATTATTGTTACTCAAAATCTCTCTCTGCTGTTGTAAAGGGTTTTTGTTGTGCTCTGTTATTCATTAATAATACATGCATCTTGTGTTAGCCTTTTGTTATATAGCTGGAAGCTACTAACAATGGGCTACATAACAAGATCTCATGAAATTGTGACTTATAAGATACTTCTTTTACAAAGCTGCCCCTTGTACAGTATGTACAGGGAAATTGGTGTCAGTGAATGAGACCAAAAGAATGTTCTCATTGGAACTTTCCTATATCTTCCCTTCCTCAATCGCTACTTTAAAATACATACTTAACCCTCAGTTTGTTCCAGATGTCATTACATTGTTTACCCCATATGCTTTTATATTCTGCTGTCTGACTTTTTTTTATCTTCTTCTAAAATAATGACCCATTTTTATTAGAAGTTTTACAAAGTACTTTCCTCACAGCCGCCTCATGAGATAAGTAGTTCAAGTATTATCAGTATTTGACGGGTGAGAAAACTAAAGGTCAAAGAATGTGACTTTTCCCAGGGTCTGTGAGCTAGCATGTGACAAAAGGAATGATATTCAGGTCTCCTGAGCTCAGGTCCAGTGTTCTTTCTGTGATACTACACTGCCCTCTTAGCATCATTGTATTCCTGGACAATGTCTCCTCTTAGAGGGGACGGGCTGTTTAATTTTTCAGTTTCTTTGTGTGTGTAGTGGTTAGTCACATTCAGCGAGGTAACTGGAATCCTTTTTGATTATCGTAGGAGGAAAAGTGCATGTAAAACTAGTATAAGGTTGAATAACTGCAGCAGTCTGCCCCCAGTGGGTGATATTAAGGATGTGGTTGTTTGTAAATCAAATATAGAAAATCCAGTGGACATGCTAGTTGGCTTTTATCTGAAAAGTGGACCATCCTAATTTGTCAGAACAAACTCCCTCAGTTTTTTTAAAGGGATGTTATACAACAGATGACCCAATAAGCATTTTTAGTGATTCAGACTGTTTAACTTCAAAGCCTTGTAACATAGTATTCCCAGCTTTTAAAGCAAAATTCCTAGCTCTCGGCTCATAGTCTAAACAGTACAGCTTTGTTCACTTTGAAAGTATTTTAGGGACACACCACAGCTGTGGTGTACCCAGTCACTTTGTTTTTTGAATAAAGACCGTGGACAAAAATGTGCCCCTTAGGAAGAGAAGCCAGGATATAGAAATTGTGCTGAATATAAAACTTTACAACATTCCTACCTAGTCAGGTGAACCAGTGTTATCTCACAGACTGTGAGTAATTTTCCCAAGGCCATATAGTAATCTGGGATTACAGTCTGAATTCTAGGCTTTAATGTTGTGTTCTTTACATCATCAGTATTTTGAAAGTCTAAAGGTCATATTCGAGAAATATATTCGGGTGTTCTTGTGCAAAGTATCTCTAGACAGAACTGTCATATGGGTATACACAATTGCACTGTGTAATTAGGAAACTGTTGAGTGTGTTAGGCAGTTAAGAGGCACAAGTATACAGCAGCAGTGGTGGTTGTTTTATAAGAATTGCTCATTTTGTTGGAGATAAAAAGTTTGGCTGTCTTCATGGTAATGCAGCTGGTCTCCTAAAAAGCCTGTGAGAAATTAAAGAGAGTTATTATAAGCATTTGGGTATCATACCTTCTAGGTAGATCACTACTGTTCCTAATGGAAATATTTACTCAAACTATTTCTTTGCTTTCAGAGTAAGTCCCTGTCACTGAAGAGAGCATCCCCTCCACCGGTCACTAGCAACTCCAAAGAAAACGGAGTCCGTGAAGAGCTGGACCAAGATCAGCAAGACCTCTTTGCAGGTAAGTGTGAACTCTTTAAGGCTGCTACACTGGAAGTTGTTTTGGCCTGGTCTTCCTTACCAGAATTCTGACTTGAATTATAATAAAACAATTCAAAGTGTCTCAGAAGTCTTATCAGCTCAGTTAGAACCAAACCAAGTTACTTTGGGACACCTGGTATTTATTGAGCATCTGCTAAGTGCATAGCACTGTAAGATATAGTCTGTACCTTCAGAGTGCTTACAGTATTGTAAAGACAATATATAAGAATATGAAATGCTAAATGAAAGGAGTACAGGATAAGTAGGATAGGGAAAGGCTAGAGGCAGGAAGACTGATTAGGAGTCTTTTGCATCTGTCTAGATATAAACAAAGAGAAGACTGAGTTAGAGTGATGATATTAGAAAAGAAAGGGACAAATGAGAAACGATGCCGAGGAAGAACTAACAAAATTTGGTGCCTGGTGTCTTGGGGAGTAGAAGGAAGTAAGTTGGAAAAATAACAAGATTTTCATCCTGACTGGGAAATTGAAACCTGTAACAGAAATTGCATGTGAAGGGAAAACTGGCTTAGGGAGAAAGTAGGTGATAGGTTTTAGAGAAATTGAAATTGAAGTGATAGGTTATCAAAGTAGAAAATGTTTAGCAAATAGAAGTGTGAGAGTAAAGCTTGAAAAAGTTCAGGAATGATGATATAAATGTGGGCATTATCACTTCCAGGCAGAGGTGAAGTTATGGAATCTTCAGGAAAGAACGTTATGGAGAAAAGAACTGTGTCCCAGGAGCTAACCCATAGGGAATACCCACATTTAATGGGTATGAAGAAGGAAAGACAAGTTGAGAATCATCAGAGATTTAAAGGAGTTATATTAGAATCTATACCAAGATTTTTAAGAGTTCTCTAACCAGTTTCATCTGTGGAACTTAAAATGCTTTTTGGGGAGAAGTGAGAAAAGTCAATGCCTTTTGCCTTTGTTTCCAGTTTCCTGTGAAACTCAGTAGGGAAAAATGCGTACCATTCTTGGCTTTTGGTCCTTGCCATTTACGTGATGTTACTATATAAGAAAATCTGAAATCCTAGAATTTTTGTATTTGGAAAAAATTTCTGTCTGAATTTTATCCATTATCTTCTACCTACATGGAGGGGTAGACAGGCTTTTTATTAGGTATATACTTTTAATTGACTGTGATATAATGACCACAATTAGAATATATGGACAATAATTCTTAAAATCAAAAAAGGGGATACCTATATTAAAAATCCTACAGTGAAGTATAAGTACAGAAACCTAGTAATTTCTTCAATGTCTATAATGGTGAATTGAATTCAATTAAATTTCAATTTAATTGAATTCTTTGATCTTGTTGTTTCCACTTAGTGTTGGTTGCCAGAGCCTCTGGGAGAGAGCCCCGAAGACTTTTATAAAATTCTTTGCAAATTAATGAAAAGGAAAACTATTATTAATTCTTGGTTTCTGAGTCTTTTCAAATAGATTGTAGCTAGAAATTAATAGCAAATTAAAAGGCTTCTGAGCAGTGCTTTAAAAATTAAAGGTGTTGAACTGACAGTCTTTCCAAATTCATATCTATACTCTGACCTAGGTAATAGCATGTGGGTTTAAACAGTTAGGCTGAGACGGAGTACACTAAGACCTAAATGGTTTATCTGCCCTCAGCTTATTGCAGGTAGAAGGTTACTTGTTCTAGGTAAAGAACACCCAAATTCTTCTGTCTTTATGTAATTTTTTTCTTTCCGTGCTATTTGAATCTTTTTGGACCTGTAATGTATACTCTCTCCTTCATCTTCTCCCTTACAGACTAGATTTAGTTTCTCATGAGGCTGAAGGATGTTTTTCACAACTTTCACCAGGGGTTACAACCTTATTTCTAGACATGATCCACATTAAATGGCCTGAACACTATGTTAGGATCTTATTATCTGAGCTACTGGCTGAAACTGCAGGATCCTAGTGCTGGGTTTCTTTTTAGCACTAACTGAAAGGCATTTAGTCCTAGCCCATAAGAGAACTTTTTCTTTGATCTACAAAGACTGAAAGAGAATATCTTGTTCAGCTAAGTGTCTGGACCTTAATGGAGATACCTAAATATCTGAATTCCTTGATCTACAGAGTATTTACTTTGTTTGGATTCTGGACTTAGAATCCCTTTATTCTAGTTTCTAAGTCACTTAAGTTACCTAAAAATTCTCAGTCCTTTAAGTTTGACTATACAATGTGTATGTGAATGTGTACATGTACACTCTTATATGAGAGAGAGAGAGAATGTGTGCTTTGCCCTCAATCTTTGAGTTTAATAGTACTCCCAGTGAGATATCTCCTACCAGTGCAGATTGTTGATTGCTCTGTAATTTGTCTTAAAGAGATGTCTGGGGCATTGAGAAGTGAAGTGGCACACAACCATTACTTACCAAAGGCAGGGTTAAAAAACAGAAAACAATTTATTAGATGCCATTTGTGTTCAAGGAACTGTGCTAAGCGCTGGGGATACAAAAAGAGGCAAAAGACAGTCCCTGCTCTCAAGACGTTTACAGTTTAGTGGAGGAGACAATAAGAAATAAATATGCTGTTGTTGTGTTTAGTTGTGTCTGACTCTTTGTGAGCCCATTTGGATGTTCTTGGTTTTTTTGTTTGGGGGGTTTTTCAGCAGATACTGGAGTGGTTTGCCATTTCCTTCTCCAGTTCATTTTACTGATGAAGAACTGAGGCAAGCAATGACTTGCCCAGGGTCACACAGCTGATAAAGGTCTGAGGTCAGATTTAAATTCAGGAAGATGAGTCTTTATAATTCCAGGCCTGGCACTCTATCCACAGTGCCACCTAGCTGTGGGCGGCCCTCCCCCATATAAATATATACAAACATATACATATATACGTAAAATATATATTATATATGTGTGTGTGTGTGTGTGTGTGTGTGTGTATATATATATAAACAGCTATATACAGGATAAATAGGAATTAATTAAAGAGAGAAAGCACTAGAATTAAGAAGGGTTAGGGAAAAGCTCAGGGAATGAATACTTAATGGGTAAATGAATTTTAATAGTTCAGGTTTTTTTCCATTCAAACACAAAGGGAAGCCCAAAGTTCTTTAACTTGAACTCTTTGGGGTGGAAATATTTCTAAAGTGTATCTCATTTTTACCCTCTTAAAATAGATCATACTGAGCAGATAACTTTGAGTTATGAAGTACAATGGTATCCTCAAGACCAGGTAAAGTATGTGAAGCTGTTTGACACTATGTACAGTGGCTCCAGGCAGTTGTGTTTTTTGAGTTCTTATCTCATTTTTATAGGCTTTTCTATTATATTACCAATATCTGCCTGCCTGTAAGGAGTCCCTCATTCCTCTTTTGATTTGCTATTTGTAATCAGTATGGGTTTAGAAACCATGTAACCAAGCTTCTAGTAATTAACTTGATGTGTAAAATCTATATATGCACGCCCTGACTGTGGATAGAGGGACTGCCCATGAGTAAAGTACATGAGCGTGGTCTTGCACATCCTTCTTTGGCTGCCAAGACCAGCTTTTGCTTTGCTCCAGATGGCTGTGTTACAGATAGATAATAGTGTCAGCTTAAGATAGTTTGTGATATTATTTCAGGAAGCATTACTAAAGTGACAGTTACACCTTCTTTCTCCTTTCTACTACAGCCCTTTGACCACATAGAATCTCAAGTTTCTGTACTCTTAGTCTAAGAATCCCTAAGCATTAGAGTAGAGAGCTGGTGATGTGATCTTTCTTGTAGTGTTCTTGGATTTAGATCTGTGACTTTAGCAGTGAGGGGCATTGGATATATTAATCTCATTTGGGAAATCCTGTCTATTTGTAGATGCCACAGTAGAGCTATCCTTGGATAACACACACAACCACCAGAAGGATGAGGTGGCCAAAGCACTTCCTTCATTTGCTCCCCAAGAAGTCACAAATTCTTCATGCAAGTCACAGCCAAAGAACTATGAGGAGGTAAGAGTTTGGTTTTGTTGCTGTTAAATTATAGAATGGACTGCTGTTAGTGTAAACGTAGATCAGGAGGACTCTGACAGATTTTCTGTTACCCTAAAGAAGGCTCTTATAGTTAATGGGCAGCAAGAGTGTTCAGTACAAGTTCTGGTTTCAGCAAGAAAGCGTATTTGCCAAGTGTCAGTGTAAAGGCTTTCTTTTTGCACAGTAATAATTAGCATCTGGGATTGCTGGATGTCAATTATGCAATTCCACTGATTTTGGATATCCCTTAGTATGTGTAAGAGAAGCTATTTAAGTGTAGCACTCTAAGGTAAACACAAGGCTAACATTCTTTTGTATTTTAATTCTCATGATTTCTTTTCAAAAAGCTGGAGGAAGAAGAACAGGAGGACCAGTTTGATCTGACAATTTCCATAACAGATCCAGAAAAAATAGGTGCGTACCCCCAAGTAACCCCCTCACAAATAGTATTGTAGACCAGAAGTGTGAAACATGAAGCCATAATACTCTCCAAAGCACTGCAACCTGATTAAAATATAATTGGGAAATATTTAACAAAATAAATAAAAATACAATAAAACATAGATAACATGACATTTTAAAACTAAGTTAGGAGCATCCCAAAGGGATCCTTTCACATGGTTTAGTGTGTATCTTCTCCTCTTCCGCCCCCCCAACCCCGTCCCTTTCTATTTGAGTTTCATACTACCGTTGTACACTATTCACTCCCATTACTGTGGCATGGAAATGTTTTCATCTTATGAATAAGGAGCAGAGGCACCGAGGTGGAGATTTGGTCTGATTAGGTTTTTCTGAGCCCCCTGAGGAAAAAAATAAAGTATTTTAATTTGTTCAGCACTAAGTTCCTCCTAGCTATGTGTTGTGTTTGAGGGCTCATTCACAACTGTAGAAAAGTAGATACTTCTCCTTTTTTCCCCCATTGCTTTAAGTTTAAGTGACCGGTAGAGAAGTGCAAAACCATGCCATCTGAAAAGCACAACTGGTACAAAAGCAAAGTGGCAAATACCCTAAGGCAGTGGTTTCCAAACCTGACTTTTTCTTCCTATACCTAAGCGCTAAACTAGAAAGCAGGATTTATCAATTCTAATCTAACTTTTCTTTTGATGAGCTTGTGACATTGAGCAGGTTACTTTTATCTTCTCTGTTTCTTTGCTCTGGTACCGTGGTGTGTTCAGACTAGGGATCACCTAGTCCAGCCCTCTTTTTATAGATTGGGAAATTGAAGCAAAAAGATGAAGTCATTTGTCCAAAGTTACACAGATAGTTATTGATGTAGCTGAAACTAGACCCTAGGCTTCCTCACCAATAGTCTAGTGTTCTTTCTACTATACATCTTATAAATTCTATTGTCTGCTCCCCTTTTTTAATAGCTTGTTTTCAGTGATTATATACCTTTTCTGTTCTTAGCACTTTTGTGAGCTAAAAAGGCTAGTTCTAGTGCCTTTTAAGACAGAGGGAAAATAAAATGGCACCCAGAGGATTGAGTATTCAATTGGTGAGATTTTTGAAATTTTTCACTTAACCCTTCTGAACATCTATCGTCATCTGTAGAGATGAGAAATATAGGCTAATGGGGGGCAGGGGAGCAGAACAGGGCACATAGATAGCATTTTAACTGTAAATATCACTGGGTTTTCCCTTCTGTCTCCAAAATGCTAAACTGACAATTGAAGAGCAAGAGATGTTGAGTATTAGTCAACCTGAAAATCATATATTTTTTTCCCTAAGTTTCAGATCCTTTCCTTGGATCAGGTTTTATTTTATTTTATTTTATTTTGACTAGGCAATGGGGTTAAGTGACTTGCCCAAGGTCTCACAGCTAGTGAGTGTTAAGAGTCTGAGGCTGGATTTGAACTCAGGTCCTCCTGACTTCAGGGCTGATGCTCTATCCACTGCACCACCTATTTCTATTGGGAAAATAAGTATGTAAGCATCTCTAATCAACACTTGGTCAGATAGCCCAACGTCCCACTTTGTCCTCAAATGAAATTACCCCAACTACATAAAACACCTAATATGCTGCTGAAAATTAGATAAATTTGTTGGCACTGGACTCAAGTTTTGCAGGGGTTAGTAAAAGGGGGCTAGTAAGCTGCAAAGGAGAAGGGGGACACATACACACATACTCACACACCTATATTTCCAATCTCTACAGGGCACTGAGAATTAACTGTTATGAAAAGGTCAGGGGTAATAGAATTTTTTAAATGTTTAGTGCAAAGCCCTAGATTAGTAGGGAGGAAGTTTGAGGTCTGCTGTGTGTTATATTCTGTAGGACCCTGTAGCTCTTAATCTTTTATACTCACCCTATTCCTAGTAACCAATTAAGCTCATATCTAGTGGGTCCTTGGTTTCTAGCACTATTAATTGCCCAGAAAGCAGCTGCCCAAGACTGTTTTAGAATCTGAGGTCTCTTCATTGGCTCACCTTCTGTTTACTCTGTTTGTTTATTCAACTTGTGCTTCGCATTCCTCATACTTGATAACTAAGTCAATTAGAATCCTTCTGCTACCCAGAATTCCCTCTCGAATCCTCTGCAGCCTTGTAGACAGCTTGTCTCAAGTATTGTGAAATATTTGGGGAACCAACAGAGGTGAATGATGTTCATGATGGGCCACTTCCCAAACTCCTTCTCCTCCTTCCTTTTTGAGAGAGATTCTTTTTATTTTCTCTAGTGTGTTATGTATGCACTAATAAAGGAAACTAAATCCAAAGAAAGATGTTATTAACATCGTCTCTTCAGTTCTTTACAATCTACAGCATTTTGCTTTCATGAAGTTTGTATAGATACACTAAGTATTTTTGGTCATTTTGGAAAGTACCTGAAGGGATTGGAGTTTGGGGTATATCTTGCTGTGATTGTGAAAGGCCTGTAGGAATTTTTACAAAAGTGTGGATTTAGACAGATTCAGGATCTAGATCAAGAGATCTTAAACTTTTTTGTGTCATGGACCCTTTTTGTAGTTTAGTGAAACCTATGGACCCCTCCTCAAAAAAAACGATTTGAAATATGTAGGATTTCAGTAGTGACCTGCGAAAGGTCACAGAACTTTAGTTGGTAGCAGATGTAACATTAGAATCCTTTCTCCTAACTCTCTGTCCAGTTAGCCTAAAGAAAAAATTTTAGTGAGGAACCAAAGATACTAAATGGTATAAAATGACCTCTAAGGAATTATAAAGGTTAGAAAAGAAAAGAAAGCCACTTTGTTATTTTTCTTCACTAGTTTTTGAGTATTTTTGATAAAAATTGTCACATCTGATCATCTGCTTTGAGATCCAGCTATGACAATTGCTCTTTCTGATCTAGGACAACTCTTTCACTCTCCACTCCTTTCAGCATTAATTTAGGAGCTCAGATCACTGTAACTCTTTGTTAACTAGATTTTCCTGTTTGGTATGAAGAGAGGGAGCAAATAAAACCACTGGTAGGGAAAAAAACCCCCAAAAAACCTTAACTCAGGACTGGAACTGCGTCTGCCTCCATCCTGACACATGTTTTTTCTGTGTTCAGATTGTCAGTGGTTCCTTTATATGCCCAACTGGACCAGGACAGATCTCTGTTGCAGAGAATACCATTCTCTTGAATCTCAAATCATTCAGGAGTCAAAGGCTTTTTCAGAAAAATGACACCCTCCCCCCTCTTCTTGTCCCCCCTATGAAAGGGATGTTTGTATGACATCAGTCTGTCAGAAAATCTTCTCTTGCTCTGGGCAAACATCGTAGATCTGAGAGGTCAGTATAGTGCAGCACCAGTACAGAGAACTGTGACGAATATCTGAAAAAGCAAACTATCCATAAAGTTGGACTAAGGGTAGAACCACTTGTTTCCTTTTACATCCGTTGCTTCCTTCTCCTTGTTTTTGATACAGCCAGCAAATTGTTTCATTTTGGGCAGATGTGTGTAACCAGCCCAAATATTGGCAGGGCAACAACCAATTGATTGTTAAGGTCCAGTGCAGATCTTGGAGTATAAATAAGGCCTGGATTTAGAACAAAAAAGCTGAATCTATTGTCTTCCGTCAAACTGGAACAAGCCCAGCATCCGCTATGACATGTGTGTACAAGTCCTAAGGCAAAATGGAATCCAGTTTCTAGGGGGCTTTGTTAAACTTTGTAGTGCAAGAAGTATCTTTTTTTTTGTTTAATTCTGTTTTATTTTCAGATCTGCATTATTTCCCTCCCTTTTCCCTCTTCCCTCTTCCCCCAAGGTTCTTTCTTATAAAGCTTATGTGGCTTCCTGTTTCAAGTAGGAGTAGCATAGATCTAGAACGGTGTTTAAATGTCAGACTGGTCAGAGAACTGACTTTTGTTTCCTCCTGGTTCTTCTGTAGGAGATGGTATGAATGCATATGTGGCCTACAAAGTTACAACACAGGTGAGTCTGAGAGAGAGCCCTAATTCTTTAGACTTTAGTAGATAATAAAGGTGGCTGTGAAATTTCTACTTTATATTAGAAGCCCCTTAATTTCCTTGCTGTAGTTTTTCTTGCCTCTGACGAAAGATGGAGCCAGCCTTTATACTCCAATAGCTCCCCTAGATATTCCTTACCCAATTTTCTCTGAAGTCTGGGAACTCACTGCAAAGTTTGAAATGAAGTTTATGTGAGTGTTGAAATTGAATTGTTCAGTTATTTCAGTTGTGTCCAACTCTTCATGACTCTATTTCAGGTTTTCTTGGCAAAGATATTCGAGCAGTTTGTCATTTACTTCTCCAGCTCATTTTACAAATAAGGACACTGAGGCAAACTGGGTTAAGTGACTTGCTCAGGGTCACACAGCTAGTAAGTGTCTGAGGCTGGATTTGATTTCAGGAAGATGAGTCTTCCTGACTCCATCCAGTCCTGACACTTTATCCACTGCGCCACCTAGCCGCCTCCTTGAGTGTGGCAGTATTTCTGAGACTAGATGGACCATACCAGCTAATGCAACAACCCATTTTAAAACTCTTCATTCTTTTCAGATGTCATGTAGGAAGTTTAAATCTTCTTTCCTTCTTCTGTGTCCCAATGTACTCTAGTCTTATGTGAATAAATCTGACTGTCTGACTGATACTCGTGTTAGGGAGAGAATGTTTTATATGTGTTGGGTGTGTGTGTTTGTGTTTCGAGATACTTTTGACTTCTTACTCTCTTTCCTCTGGTATTGCTTCTTTAGCTCCAGGAACTGTATCTTTTTAATCAAGAGGCGATGGATGACTGTCATTACATGGCCATGGAACTTGAGCTCTAAGGCATTTATTTCCTTAGAGAAACTATTTCTAAAGAATTGAAAAGAAGAGATCTCCATGATTAATTCCTTATCTTCAGCTAATCTTCTGCTTGTTTTTGTCCCCAAGACCAGCTTGCCAATGTTTAGAAGTAAACAATTTTCGGTGAAAAGAAGATTTAGTGATTTTTTGGGACTCTATGAGAAACTTTCAGAGAAACACTCACAGAATGGATTTATTGTCCCTCCTCCTCCAGAGAAGAGCTTAATAGGTGAGGTTGTAGCCTGTGGCCTTCTAATTTTGCAGGTTTGTTTTCTGCGCATATAACAACTTTGTATAGTTTATATAGTGCCTACTGTGTGCCAGGCACTGTGCTAGGCACTTTACAAATATTATCTCATTTGTTCTTCGCAACAACCCTGGGAAATAGATGCTATTATTATTCCCTTTTACAGATGAGGAAACTGATTTTTTAGAAATAATTACCTCAAGTATACAGACACACCTTTTAGCAATACCACAGCCTCCTGCTAGGTGAAAGGGGGTCTCTACTGATTTCTTAGAAATCATTCAGACAATTTAGTTAACATGTTTTTATTCTTTTTATTTGGGAGTACTTGAGGATTTGGGCCTCAAACTCCAGGATTTGTCTATGACATTATCAAAGGCTAGGGGACCAAGAAATTTGCTTCTAGATACAATTTGAGAACAAGAATTTCATAATTTATCATACTCCTAGTCTGAAGTACAGGGACTGAAGATGTCTCTCCTTCCATCACTTAACACCTGCCTTGTGGGGTAAGCTGGTACTTGAAGTTACTTATAAAGGTTCAGGTTATAGAATATAGAGTTAGTCCTTTTTCTTCGTATATTCAGCCTAGTTAAGGGGTCACTTTATCACTTAACCTTTTTTTTTAAATTTTTTGGTGCTCGCTTGATTACATAATTATGCTTTTTGGTTGTATTTTGCAGTGTTACGTTTTTATTGTTGTTGTCCTTCCTCCCATTGGCTTTGTCACAAACTTGTCCTGTTGCATATTTGTTTATTGTTTTCTTCAAATTCTACTCCAGGAATGACTAAAGTGAAAGTTGGGAAAGAAGATTCTTCTTCTGCAGAATTTCTAGAAAAAAGAAGAGCTGCTTTAGAAAGGTAAGTGTGCTATTAAGAGCAGATATCTTCCTGGTTAGTATAAGAACAGGATAAGGACTGCTGTTTCCAAAAGGAATGATTTATAAATTTTAATCAGAGTTGAGCCTTCTATTCCCCTCTATTTTAGTTTCTTTCTCCTATGTATGTTTTGCTCTTCCTGTCCGGAGTTCAGAAAGCTTAATCACATCCTGCTTCTTGAATGATGTTTCACCTGGTTAGTTGTTTAAAAATGTAATCTAGAATATATTCACCAGCCCAGGCATATCTAAGTACCTAATCAGGATGGGAATGTTTTAAGTGAGGGAAAAGGTTGTATCAAGGAACAGAGTTGTATAAAGTACATAACTGGTCTAAGACTTGTGAGTCAAGGTAAATTAGTGGAATGCATTGCTTTTCCTAGGTATCTTCAGAGGATTGTGAACCATCCCACCATGTTACAGGATCCTGATGTCAGAGAGTTCTTAGAAAAGGAAGAGGTAGGTATTGGGTAGATAAGACTCTTCTTCAAAGGGATATCTGCCTCTGAAGTTTACTTCTACCTTTGTCGGGTAGTGAGTGTATTCATTAACTTACTCAACAGATTTATAGAGCACCTACTGTGTACATGTATGGTACTATAGTAGGCTGTATCTTGGTTCCCTTCTTTGACTCCAGTGTATCTTCTAATCCCAATGTATGGCAAGGACTTTACTTCTAAATAAAGAAACAAATGCCTGTTTTGATTTAGGAGGTCAGACTAGACTCTTACAACTCCAGTCTCAAAACAGTAATCCATTAAGGCATTGTCATTATAGGTAATATTTGTCTTTGTATACTTTACAGTGTGCTAAGAGATAGGGGAGTTTATTAAAGACTAAATAATAACTTTAGAACTGTACTAAATTGTAAATGAGATGACAAGTTGTGCTTTGAATCTAAGTAATTTTGGTCTCCTGACTAGTTTGTTTTCTTCTTCTCAAAGCCCAGAACCTTAAAATCATTGGAAGATGGTTGCTTTCCTTTTCTTGGCTTCGTCAAGTGATGTGGTTGGAGAGCAAATTAATGATGAAATTCCTAGGACAGTTAAAATGTCTTAGTCTTCTAAACTGAGCTGTCATTAAAGACCAGTCTTATGACATTTTCCCATTGAATGAAAGCAGAATGAAGACAATGGGGTACTTGTGTTTGTATCTTTTCTTCCCTGTTCCCTTTGCCCCTGTTGAGCACACAGTATACCTTTTAAAGAACTCTCTGAGACATGTTAAGTCCGGTTTTTTATGATGCCAGTCCAAGAAAACTTTTGACTTCAAACAAAATATTTAGGAGTTCAGCTAGGTAGGTTTGGAGATTTCACCATAAGGTTACTTGACCACTTAATACACGTGATTGACTTTCCTTCTGCACATAATAAGAGCTAAAGAATTTGTTCTATTTGTTTCATATGGTCCTAAATTTTTAATCCTGACTCTGTATTGACAGTAGGTTCCTCTGTCTCCCTTTTAAAAACAAAAAAAAATCCATCTGGAGTGATTTTTGTTTAAATTTAATGACTTTCATACAGTAGAATCTACTTGCAGGGGTCTCCAGAACTAAAGATCTGTTTTAGGGGGATGAGAGGTGGGGGAGAGTTGTCATCAGCTTCTTATTCACCCAGGTTATGTCGCATTGTTTTCTCTTAAGTACTTTTATTTTGAAAACACTTCACTTTTTTATGAAATGGAATATTTCTAATTCTAAGATCCGTATTCATTGGTCTTTTTAAAATCCCCAAGCTCAAATATCCACCAGATGTGGTTAGTTTACCCTTACCTCACAGGTTCATTGGAGATTGAAGTATGTTACAGGTTATTAACACTTTTTTTGGGGGGGGAAGGCAGTTGCGGTTAAGTGACTTTTCCAGGGTCACACAGCTAGTGAGTGTTATGTGTCTGAGGCCGGATGGGAACTCACGTCCTCCTGACTCCAGGGCCAGTGCTCTATCCACTGCGCCATCTCGCTGCCCCCGTTAACACTTATAAAAGAAAATCTTTGCTGATGTGAGAGAGAGTTAGCAACTTGTGAGAGAGAGCTAGGGGTTTTTGGCAGGTGTCTTCATCTGAGAGCTGGAGTGACTGCCATCTGTTTGACACTTAAATTTGGAAGAATCAAGGGTTGATGTTTTTCGGGTGTGACTTATCACCTCTGTCTACTTGGTCTTACAGCTGCCACGAGCAGTGGGTACACAGACATTGAGTGGAGCCGGTCTCCTCAAGATGTTTAACAAAGCTACTGATGCAGTAAGCAAAATGACCATCAAGATGAACGAGTCTGACATTGTGAGTAGACTTGTGCCCCGTTGGGTCTTGGAATCTTAGTAATAGCCATTCGTGTAATGCTTTCAGTTCTGTACAGCAGATTCTGTCAGGAACTATAGATTTTATCCCCATTTTACAGATGAGGAAGCTAAGGCGCATGGAGGCAAAGTGATTTGCCAGTGGTTACACAACCAGTAAGTGTCAGAGGCAGGAGGGAGGCAGACAGCAGGCCTACCCCCACCTCTTCTGTAGGCTCTCAGCTCTTGGTTCTTCAGTGGTCCTTAGACTTCCTGAACATCTGAGGCTACCAAGTTTGAGAGTGTTTGGTTATTTATCTTGTAAACTTCTAGGAAAGGTAAAAAACCAAATTCTTCTCTTCTCCAAAAAAAAAAAACCCAACAATCTATTATAGTTTCTGGCTTGTCTCTCTTTCAGTGGTTTGAAGAGAAACTCCAGGAGGTGGAGTGTGAGGAGCAGCGTTTACGAAAACTGCATACTGTTGTAGAAACTCTAGTCAACCATAGGAAAGGTAATGATTTCTGGAATGTACTTGGAATTGGAGGAGATGGACGTGTGGCACCTGGGAGCTAGAGACAAGGGCATGCTGTGCTTAAGGTCACCTCTATTCCGGTGAGCTTAGAACTGAAAGATGTAGCGAGTTGCCTATTTCTAATTGAGAAGGCTTTAAGGAAAGGAACCCAAATATAGCATTTTGCTAGGACATAACATTTTCTTTATAAATTACTTGTTTTGTTGGTTTTCATCTTAAATAACATTACTTCTTGCTCTGCCATTTTAATGACGTTACAGTGTGGATGGAGTGGGGAGGGGGAGAAGCCATGGATATCCTAGTGTTACTTTAGCTACTGATACTGTTGCCTTTATATTGGTAAGACCTGCTAAGAACCAGCTAAATTGGCCTAATTTGATTTCTTCCTTTCCTCTTTGCTCTCTGAAAATATTGATGAACAGGGGCAGCTAGGTGGTGCAGTAGATAGAGCACCGGCCCTGGATTCAGGAGGACCTGAGTTCAAATGTGAGCTCAGACACATACTTCCTCGCTGTGTGACTCTGGGAAAATCACTTAACCCCATTGCCTAGCCAAAAAAAAAAAAGAAAATATTGATGAACAGTGTGTGACAAGAAGTGAGGAATATAATATCTAAACTTGATAATAACGGTCCCTTACATGAATATGGTACTTTATAGTTTAGAAAGTGCTTTCTAACATTTTCTCCTTTTTATCACAACCACCTGGTAAAGCAGCTAAGGCAGATATCATTATTCCTTTTCAAAGATGAAAAAACTGAGGAGCAGAGTAGAAGGACTCACAGGTAGTAAGTAGCAGAGCCAGAAGTCAGTCCCAGGCCTTCTCGTGTGTGTGTGTGTGTGTGTCTCTGTGTGTGTGTGTGTGTGTGTGTGTGTGTGTGTGTCTGTGTCTGTGTCTCCGTGTTTGTATGTGTGTGTGCACATTGGTTTTTAGGGTGATCAGTAGCCCTGCTTGCTTATTAGCCTGGCTCCTATTGCTGCACAGCATGACCTAGAGTCTTTGTTAAGTAGCTGCATTTGATCTGCTTTTACTGGTTTTCTCATTTAACCTGTTTAAACCCTAGGCTGGCATTCTCTATGTGTCTCTCACAAAGTAATTCTCCCTTATATTTCAGCATATATGTTAGTTTTAGTTACCAGTTGGGTTGTATAGCCCTTAAGTGCTATATGTTCTGGAAGGAGTTTTGGGTTCCCCCCCCCTTAATCTCCAGGAACTATATCATATATTTTTCAGCCTTTGGCCTGAAGAGACCATTACTAGAAGGCTGGCCACAAAGTAGGTGAGGCTGAGGGCTTTTCCGGTCTCATTTTTGGCGATGATAATACGTGAACATCTTTAAAATCTAGTGAGTTGTGTGGCGAAGTAGAAAAAAACACTTGCTGTGGAGTCAGAGGCCATGGGTTCAAATCCCAGCTTAGTCACTTATTATCTGTGGAACCCTGGGCAGATCATTCCATCTCCCTGGACCTCAGTTTATTCATCAATAAAATGAGAGAGTTGAATTTAGATGATCTCTGTAGTCCCTTCCATCTTAGGATCTGTGTTTTTTATTATCCAAGGAAATGCTGAAATCCTGAGTCTTTTAGAACACTGAAGAGTGTAAATTAGGCAAGGGGTTTTTTACTCTTACTTCTTAAAGTGTTTTCCTTTTGTTCCTTTTCTCAGAGTTAGCATTAAACACAGCACAGTTTGCAAAGAGTCTGGCCATGCTCGGGAGCTCGGAGGACAACACGGCCCTCTCCCGGGCTCTGTCCCAGCTGGCAGAGGTGGAGGAGAAGATTGAACAGCTGCACCAGGAGCAGGCCAGCAATGACTTCTTCCTCTTAGCTGAGCTCCTCAGTGACTACATTCGCCTCCTGGCCACAGTCAGGGTAAGAGGCCCTTGAGGTCACCCTGTCTTTCTGCCTGTGGTTTACCAAGGAAAGTTGCTTTTCTTTCCTCTAGCATCCAGTGATTATAGTGGTAGACTTGAAGTCAAGAAGACCTGAATTCACATCCTGCCTCAGATGCTTATTCACAGCTGGACCAGTCACTTAACCTCACTCAGCTTCAGTTTTCTCATCTGTAGGATGGGGATAAATAACAGCACCTACTTCACAGGATTTTTGAGAGGATCAGATAAGATCATGTATGTAAAACTCTTGGTAAACCTTGAAGTATTATGTAAATGTGTGGGCTATTATCATTTCCTGAATCTTAAGATATATTTAACTATTAAAATGTTTAACACAACACTTATGGACAATATACTAAAACTGTAGATAGTAAGTTCACAGTTACTTACTGTAACTTGTAAGAAGTGGATGATGGGGTCATCTGCTTCTCTGTTTCAGTTAGCTGGCTGGCTCCTTGAAGCCAGGAGCTGTTCAGCCCTTTCTGTTTTACCTTCCTAACAGCTAACTGATCCCTGATAAGACATTTGTGCCATGGGTAGTTCTTTTTTTGGGGTGGGAGATGTCAATTAAGCATTTATTTTCTCTATGTTCTACGTTCTTTCTTCATCCCTTTCCCCCCCACACACATCCATTAAAAAAAGAAAGAAAAACTGACAAATAATCATAGTCAAGCAAAACAAATTCCAGTATTGCCCACTGGCAAAAGAGTATGTCTCATTTTCAACTTGAATCCATCACTGCTCTCTCAGGAGGTGGGTAGCATAATTCATTATTTGTCCTCTGGAGCTGTGACTGTTATTGCACTGACAAGAGATGGTAACAACAATAACAAGAATGGTAATGATAATGCTCTTATATAACACTTTAAGGTTTGCAAAGCCCTTTACAAATGTCTCATTTTATCCTCACAACAGCCCTGGGAGGTAGGTGCTATTATTATCTCCATTTTTGGATGAAGAAACAGAGGCAGGGTGAGGTGAGGTGACTTGCCCAGAATCAGGCAGCTGTTCAGTTTTTAAAGTAGTATTTGAACTCTGAATTTTGTCTTTGATGGTATTCTTACTGTATCAGTCATTCTCCCAGGTCTGCTCACTTCATTCAGCATCAGTTCATACATGTCTTCCTATCTCTGTGGTCATTTCTTATGGCACAATAGGATTCCATCAGTCAGAATTCATTAAGCGCCTCCTACGTACCAGGCGCCGTGCTAAGTAGTTTACTTTCTGTACCATTGGATTCACATAGCATACTTTGCTCAGCCCTTCCCCAGCTGATGGGAACCCCCTTAGTTTTCAGTTCTTTGTAACTACAAAAAGAGCTGTTATAAATATTTTTGTACATATGGGTCCTTTTCTTTTTTTCTTTCACTTCTTTGGGACATAGGCTATTGTGGTATTGCTAGGTCAAAGGGTATTCACAGTTTAGTGACTTTTGGGGTATTGTTCCAAATTATATTCCAGAATGGCCAGAGCAGTTCATAGTTCCACCAGCAGTGCGTTAATGTGGTTATTTCCCTGAAGCTTCCAGTATTTGTCATCTTCCTTTTTTTTTTGTCAACTTTGCCAGTCTGAGGACTATGAGGTAGAACCTCCCTGAGAATTACTTTAATTTTCATTTTTCTAATTGTTAATGACTTGGGACTTTTTTTTTCCACATGGCTTTTAATAATTTAGGTTTCTTCCCTTGAGAACATCCTGTCCCTATCGTTTAACTATTTATCAGTTAGGGATTAGCTCTTATTATAAATTTGGATCAGTTCTTTGTAAATATACGTACATACAAATATACATATAAAATGAGACCTTAAATATGAACAGGCAGTTTTCAGATGAAGAAATTAAAGCTGTCTATAGTCATATGAAAAAATGCTCTAAATCACTATTGATTAGAGAAATGCAAATCAAAACAACTCTGAGGTACCACATCACACCTATCAAATTGGCCAGCATGACAAAGCAGGAAAATGATAAATGTTGGAGAAAATGTGGGAAAATTGGAACACTAATGAGTTGTTGGTAGAGTTGTGAAATGATCCAACTGTTTTGGAGAACAATTTGGAACTATGCCCAAAGGACTATAAAAATGTGCATACCTCTTTGATCCAGCAATAGCACTTCTGTATCCTGAAGAGATCATAATGGGAAAATGACCCACAAGTACAAAAATACTTATAGTAGCTCTTTCTGTGGTGGTAAAGAATTGGAAATTGAGGGGATGCCCATCAAATGGGGAATGGCTGAAATAGTTGTGGTATATGAATGTAATGGAATACTATTGTGCTGTAAAAAATTAGGAGCAAGCAGATTTCAGAAAAACCTGGAAAGCCTTGTATGGACTAATGCTGAGTGAAGAAGTGAGCAGAACCAGGAGAACGTTGTACACAGTAACAGCCGCACTGTGCAGTGACTAACTTTGATGGACTTAGGTCTTCTTGGCAATGCAAGGATCTAAGACATCTCCAAAGGCCCCATGATGGAGAATGCTATCCACATCCAGAGAAAGAACTCTGGAGTCTGAATGCAGAGGGAAGCATACTATTTGCTCTTTTTTTTTCCCTGTTTTATTTTGTTTCCTCTTTCTTATGGTTCCTCCTGTTGGTTCTAATTCTTCTTTACAACATGATTAATAAGAAAATATATTTAATAGGAATGTATATGTAGAGCCTGTATCAGATTGCATGCTGTCTTAGGGAGGGAGGGTGGGGGAGAGAAATTTAAAACTCAGAAGCTTATGGAAGTGATAGTTGAAAACTAAAATTAAATTATTTAATAAAATAAATAAAAATTTTAAAAATGAAACCTTTATCAGAGAAACTTGCTCCATAGATTTTTTTCCTGTTATGAGATGGAAAAAATCTTCTTCTTGTCTTCTTCTCACCCACTTGTCGCTTCAGTGTGGGCACCCACAGAAAAAGGCTTAGCATCATAGGGAAGAATGTAAGCTATGAGCCAAGAGCCTCATATAGGGCACTGCTGTGCCCCTCCCACCACATGCTGTCACTGCAGTAGCAGAGGCTGGCCTGGCCTGGCACTGCTGACCTCCAGGCACATGCCGCTGTCCTGGCTCATATCACCAGGCAACAAAGAAATGGTTGAGAGAGTGTCTCCAAACTGAAAAGCAAGTACTTGTTTAGAGTTAAGTTCCCTTTGCTGTCTATCTTGTACAAGCAGCCTTAGAGCTGTTTGCTGCCCAGGCCTAGTATCAGAGGAGGTGAGTCTCTGACTTGGAACAGGCCTCCATCTCCCACTTCCTGGCCGTGGGGCACATGTGTGCATATAAGCATCTCCACATACAGCTACTAAGGAGGCCAGGACTGGGCAGGGTCACTGTTACCAGTTTACATTTTATCCAGAACAGTGAAGCTGTTTATTGGAGTTGTGCTCATTCTCTTCTCCCATGAATTTTTATTTTATTTATTTATTTAATTTTTTTGTTGCCATTAACTGTGGTATGATAAAGACTAGGAAGCTTAAAAAAATAACCTCCAATGGAATTCCTAGAACTAGCTGTGTCCCAATACTGGAGCTATCTGAAAATGGAGCTGTTTCTGGGCAAAGCTGTGCCGAGGACACTCTGGGTAGTCCAGGGCTCTCCAGCACCTGGGAAGTCTGTGTATCGGTGCTTCAGCTGAGGAGGCTCATCTGGAGTTCCCAGAGTAGGGTGTAGCACAACATGGCATCTGGGGCTGTGGCACAAGCTGTCCTGTGAACACGCTGCTGCTCCTCCTAGACAGATGTTCTTCCGGAGAACTGTAGTGGCTCCAGCTGTTGATGAGTGTTGGGAAACTGAAGGTGGTGTCTTCATCCTCTATTTTGAACCTAGAATAATAGCAACTAAAATACATTGGATTAGGCCCGAGTTATGATTGGAAGAATAACTCTGCTGAAATGGTTTATTATTTTTCAGCCTGCCTATCCAGATTTGTCATGCACTACTCCCCTTGACATATTCTATAGTCCCCCTAAAGTGGCTTTCTTGCTGTTTCTCACATGTGATCATCTGTCTTGTGTTTCTGTGCCTTTGCAAGAGTTGCCTCCTATGCCTAGATCCTCACCTGTATCTCTGGAAGCCCAGTTCAGAGTCTGCCTCTTATGGGAAGTTTTTCTTTATTCTCCTCCCTCAAGCTCCTAGTACCCCCCCCCCAGTACCTTGTCATTTATTTTGTGCGGATAGTTTGTCATTGTATGAGCATGTTCCTCCTCTGATAGAATATAATCCCTTTAATGCAAGGACTGTTTCTTTTTCTGTCTTCATATCTCTGTCACTAAGGACACTGCTTAGTATATAACTATTTAATAAATACTTGTAACCTAATTATAATGAGGTGAGATATAAGGTCATCCCATAAAATTTACCTATTCCTGTCTTACTTAGTAATGTCAGCTAAGCTGTAGATGGGTTAAAGAAATATTATTTGGCAAGTTTTAACTATGGCAGGCGCTGTTCTCTCACCCCCACCTCAGGAGCCAGGTGCAGGCAAAGACCCATACTAAGAGGCCAGGAAGGTATCCTCCAAACCTCTTCTGAATTGGGAAATTAAGGAAGGATCTGAAAAGATACAAAAAAGGGCAGCCTCTGCTTCTTGAGATCTCTTGCAGCTACTTGAAGCCTATAAAGAAAAGGGGCTGATGCCTCTTGTATATATTCTTTAGAGCCCTAGGACTGTTGATATCAGGAAAAAACACTGGGCAGATATACTGTAGAACACATGTATTGAACTCACTGCCAGAAACTCCCCAATGCAGCACCAAACCAGATTAAAATGTAATTGGGAAATTTTAAACCAAATAAAAATACAACACAACACAGATGTTAACTTGTGGTTTTCTTCGTCAAGATGTGGCTATAGGAATTTTCTGTGTGAGCCTGACATCCCTGCTGTAGAACCAGATGGCTTCTCAGTCAATTTTGCAGCCTCTTTGTCTTGAACTAGTAAGTCTCTGTAGTTCCCAAGGTTACAGCCTTAACCTTTCTCCTTTCTCTGGACTTTCCACCCCTCATGATATCATCCTTGCCTGGGCTTCAGGTATCACCTTCAGGTCATGTCACATCCTTTGAGTTGAAAGGAACCTCAGCAGGCATCTGTTCTGTCCCCCTGAGCCAGCCTCTGCATGAAGAACCTCCTGAAGGGAAACCCCACAAGTCAAATAAGCAAGCATTTATTAAGTGCCTACTCTGTGCCAGGCAAGGCAGCCCTTTTTGGTGTGTGTTTGTTTGCTTTGTTTTCACATTAGTCATTTCCGTAAAGAAGAATTAGAACCAATGGGAGGAACCACAACAAAAAAGAGAAAGCAAATCGTATACTTTGATCTGTATTCAGACTCCATAGTTCTTTCCCTGGATGTGGACAGTATTTTCCATCATGAGTCTTTGAAGATGTCTCAGATCTTTGCATTGCTGAGAAGAGCCAAGTCTGTGAAAGTTAGTCATTGCACAGTGTGGCTATTATCGTATACAATATTCTCCTGGTTCTGCTCACTTCACTCTGCATCAGTTCATATACATCTTCCCAGGTTTTTCTGAAGTCCACCTGCTCATCATTTCTTATAGCACCATAGTGTCCCATTACATCCATATACCACAACTTCTTCAGCCATTCCCCAAATGATGGGCGTCCCCCAATTTCCAGTTTGGCCCCCACAAAAAGAGCTGCTATAAGCATGTTTGTGAATGGGGGGCCTTTTCCCATTTTGACGCTCTCTGGGATATAGACAAGGCATCCCTTTAGTATAGTTCCGATCACTAGGAAGTTTTCCTGACGTCAAGCCTAAACAGGAGTGTTTGCGCCTCCGCCCAATGCTTCTGGTTCCATCAAACAGAAAAAGTCCAATCTCTCTTCACACTAGAGCTCTCAGACTATTTAAAGACGAGCCCCTTCCTCCACTAGGCTTTTCTTATTCAGGCCAAATAGCCTTCCATTGATCCTCATGACATGGATTTAAGTTCCTTCACTGTTTTGGTTGCCCTTCTCTGGATACTCTCTAGCTTAGCAGTGTGCTTCTTAAATGGTAGGACCCACAACTAATTATAATATTCCAGATTGGTCTGAGAAGGGAGGGATACAGGGACAATTTGCCTTCTTATTCCTCTTTTAATACAGCCCAAGATTTTACATTCACTTTTTTTGGCTGCCACGTCACATAGCTGTTTCATGTTGTGTTTGGGGTCCTCCAAAACCTTTAGAGCCTTTTTTTTCCTTTGGCTAGGCAATGGGGTTAAGTGACTTGCCCAGGGTCACACAGCTAGTAAGCATCTGGTCTGAGACCAAATTTGAACTCAGGTCCTCCAACTCCAGGGCCAGTGCTCTATCTACTGCATCACCTAGCTACCCCATGTCTAGAGCTTAATCATGCCTGATCATGGTTCTCTCCATCTTTTATATGTAAAATCAATTTTTTTTAACGTGGGTGTAAGACTTTACATTCAGCACTATTGAATTTTGTCAAAACTTACATATAGTTCTAACTTGTCAAGATTTCTTGAGATCTCAAATCAGTCATTCATTATATTAGCTATCCCTCCTAGTTGTGTCATCTGCACATCTGGATGAATATGCCTTTATCCAGTCATTGATAAATAGCTCAGTTAGCACTGTATCATAAAGACTGCTTTTTGAATCTGGCCTTTCATTCAGTTTCAAATGCATCTAATTGTATTAATGTGTAGTCCTTATCTCTCCATCAGGAACAGTAAAAGCTTTTTGCCAAATGCTTTGCTGAAATCCAGTTAAGCTATGTCTTTGTCATTCCCCTTATCTTCCAGTTTAGCAATCCTGTTATAAAAAGAGGTAGGTTATTCTGGCCTGACCTGTTCTTGATTAAATCATACTGGTTCTTTGTGATCACTGCTTTACTTTTTAGATATTCATCATCCATCGCTTTCATGATCCATTCTAGAATTTTCCTGGAAATCAGAATCAAGCTTAGTGATATACATATAGCTTACAGAATTTGTTCTCTTCCCATTACAAAAAAAATACTAGAGTATTTGTCCTTCTCTAATGCTGTGACACCCCTCCTGTTTTCCACAATCTTGCAATAGTAGTAATAGTAGTAATTACTAACTTAGCGATCCTCTTTCATTTCTTTCCATACCAAAGGATGTAATTCATCTGAGCCTGATGAATTCATCAAGGGTCACTAGGTGTGCTCTTACCATCTTCTTACTTGCCTTAGGTATGAATCCTTCTAATGCAAAAGTCATTCTTGGCAGAAAAAATTGTGTGTGTGTGTGTGTGTGCACTGCCTTTTTTATCTCTTCTTTGATCATTCTTTTTCTCTCAGTACAGCTTATAAAAACCCCAGGTCCTTTTTATTGTTTTTTGCTTCCTTATCAGCCTCTACTCAATTTTGAGCTTAACAACATCTTTAAATTTTTTTATTGATACCTTTTCCTTTTACATCACCTTTTTTTTTAAATGCATAGTTTCTTTTCTTTATTAAATGGCAAAGTCTCAAATTTCATTTAGCTGAGATCAGGATTCTAGATCTCCAAACTGTAAAGTAGCTCGAGTTTTTCTTTTTTTTTATATAAATGTATTTATTTTTAGTTTTCAACATTCACTTCCACAAGTTTTTGAGTTCCAAATTTTCACCCCATCTCCCCCTTCCCCCTACCCCAAGATGGCATGCATTTTGAATATCCCTTCCCCTAGTCTGTCCTCTTTTCTATCTCTCTCCCCTTCCCCTTCTATTTTCCTGTAGGGCAGGATAGACTTCTGTACCCCATTTCCTGTATTTCTTATTTCCCAGCAGCATGTGAGTAGACATGTTGTGAAAAACTAACTCTGTTTCCCTTAATCCTATCCTGTCCACCCATTTATTCTCTATTCTTTCTTTTGACCCTGTCCCTCCTCAGAAGTATTTACTTCTGATTACCCCCTTTCCCAATCTGCCCTCGTCTCTATCATCCCCCTGCTCTCTTGTCCCTTTCTCCCCCTATTTTCCTATAGAGTAAGACAGATTTCCATACGAATGTGTATGTTAAGCCAAATCCTATGAGAATAAGATTCACTCATTCCCTCTCACCTTCCTCTGTTTCCCTCCACTGTAAGAGACTTTTCTTTTTTGTTTTTTTTTATTTGTGAGATAATTTACCCCATTCTGCCTCTCCCTTTCTTCTTCTCTGAGTATCATCCTCTCTTATCCCTTAATTTTATTCTCCAGATATGACCCCTTAATCTTCTATCTACATACATATAATTTCTTTTCCTCCAGCTACCCTAATACTGACAAAGGTCTCATGAGTTATAAATATCATCTTTCCATGCAGGACTGTAAACAGTTCAGTCTTAATAAGTCTCTTATGATTTCTCTTTCCTGTTTACCTCTTCATGTTCCACTGGAGTCCTGTATTTGAAAGTCAAATTTTCTATTCAGCTCTGGTCTTTTCCTCAGGAATGCTTGAAAGTCCTCTATTTCACTGAATAACCACTTTTTCCCCTGAAGGATTATACTCAGTTTTCCTGGGTAGGTGATTCTTGGTTGTAATCCTGTCTCCTTTGCCCTCCGGAATATTATATTCCATGCCCTGTGATCCTTTAATGTAGAAGCTGCTAAATCTTGTGTTATCCTGATTGTGTTTCCACAGTACTTGAATTGTTTCCTTCTGGCAGCTTGTAATAGTTTCTCTTGACCTGGGAACTCTGGAATTTGGCTATAATATTCCTAGGAGTTTTCCTTTGGGGATTTCTTTCAGGGGGAGATCTGTGGATTCTTTCAATTTCTGTTTTGCCCTCTGATTCTAATATATCAGGGCAGTTTTCCTTGATAATTTCTTGAAAGGTGATGTCTAGGTTCTTTTTTTTGATCATGGCTTTCAGATAGTCCAATAATTTTTAAATTCTCTCTCCTGGATCTATTTTCCAGGTCAGTTGTTTTTCCAATAAGATATTTCACATTGTTTTCTCATTTTTCATTCTTTTGGATTTGTTCTACTGTGTCGTGATTTCTCATAAAGTCACTATCTTCTAATTGCTCTATTCTGATTTTTAAGGAAGTATTTTCTTTAGTAAGCTTTTGGACTTCCTTTTCCATTTGGCCAATTTTGCTTTTTAGGGCATTCTTCTCATCATTCGCTTTTTGGACCTCTTTTGCCATTTGGGTTAGGCTATTTTTTAAGGTGTTATTTTCTTCAGTATTTTTTTGAGTCTCCTTTAGCAAGCGGTTGACTTGTTTTTCGTAATTTTCTTGCATCACTCATTTCTCTTCCCAGTTTTTCCTCTACTTCCCTTATTTGCTTCTCAAGATCCCTTCTGAGCTCTTCCAAGGCCTGAGACTGATTCATATTTTTCTTGGAGGCTTTGGTAGGAGCTTTGACTTTGTTGTGTTCTTCTGGTTGTATATTTTGATCTTCTTTTTCACCAAAGTAAGATTCTATGGTCTGACTCTTTTTGCGCTGCTTGCTCGTGATCCCAGCCAATTACTTGAGTTTTAAACTCTTTGTTAAGGTACGAATCTGCTTCCAATATGGAGAATGTACTGTCCCAAGCTTTGGGGGGTTTGTACAGCTGTTTTCAGAGATACTTGTGTAGGGACCTGTACATTTTCAGTTCTTGCAAGGTGGTATGATAAGGGGTGAGGTGTTTACTCCTTTCCTGGCCTGTGACTACAAGTACTCCTTTCTGTCCTGTAACTGTGAGGAGGGGTCCCTATCTACAGCCACTACAAGCTCCACCAAGCCAGTGCTCCTCCTTACCCCAGCACCGCTGCCCAGAACTGTGGCCCACATCCAAACACAGGCAAAGCAAGAGATTCCTGCCTCAGCACTGGCAAAGAGATCCCTGCAATCCCTCTCTGATCAGCCAGTGGATTTCCCCTCAGTCTGTGGGCCGGAAGCTTGGGAAGCAGCTGCCCCTCCCAGGGCCAAGCTTTTGGGGAATGGAGCTGAAACCCCGCCTTCCTTTCTCAGCACCGACAGAAACAGACTTTTCCCACTGACCTTCTAAGTTGTCTCTGGCATTGGTGGATTGAGGAGTCTGGAAACCTCCACAGCTGCCTGAGATTCAGTCCTCTGAGGCCTGCTCCAGGTTCACTGGCCTGCGCGCCCACTCTGCGCTGCACTGCGCTCCCAGCCTGGTGTGATACACCTTTCTGATCAATCATCCAGGTTGTCTTGGGCTGGAAATTTGTTTCACTCTGTCTTTTTGTGGGTTCTGCCGCTTCAGAATTTGTTTAGAGCCATTTTTTATGAGTATTTGGAGGGGTTTGGGGGAGAGCTCAGGCAAGTCACTGCTTTCACTCTGCCATCTTGGCTCCACCCCTCCTACATCACCTTCTTTCCCAATATGTCTGTCCTCCTTTCCCACCTAATGAACAAAAAAGAAAGGGAGTCAGGGAAAACGGTTTGGCAAAACTAACCAACACATCCACGAAGTTTAGCTATGTATATACAGTATTCCACAACCATGGTTTCCCCAACTCTACAAAGAAGAGGGGGGAGGTATATTCTCATATTTCTTCTTCAAGACCAAACTTGGTCATTTTAATTACACAGCATTCCATTTAGATTTTTTTGGAGATGTTATTCTTTTCACAGTTTTGTAGTCATTGAATATGGGTAATTTTCCTGGTTTTGCTTGCATCAGCTTACATCAGATCATATAAGTCTTTCCTGCTTCTCTGTATTATTTACATTCATTGTTATGGCACGGTAATATTACATTACATTATTAAACCACTATTTGTTAAGCCATTTCCCAACCAGTGGTCATGTTTGTTTTTTGCTACCATAAATGTTTTGGGGTATAGATTAGAAATACTGGATGCAGGTATTTTTTCTCAGTTGACTTCTTACCTTTTTAATCCTAGTTGTTTGATTTTTATCCTTACAAAACCTTTTCAGTTTAATACTCTTGAAATTACGTAGTTTATCTTTGTGATTATCTTGTTGGTTAAGAACTCGTCTATTTAGCCACAGCTGTGGAAAACACTTAATATTTTTCTAATTACTTTTTGGTGTGGCCTTTAATATTCAGCTCACATATCCATTTGGAATTTATTGTAGTAAATAGTATAAGATATGGGTCTGACCCTAATTTTTTGCTGAACTATTTTTCCAGTAATTTTTCTAATCTGTTTTATCAAACACTAAGTTATTGACTTCAATTTATTTCTAATATTCCCTTATCTTACATATCTTGTTATATAACAAATCGCTGATTTGTTATATTTCTTAAACACTCCTAAATAGTTTTAATATTACCGTTTATAATGTAATTTGAGATGTAGCAATATGATTCCTACCTTTTTCATTATTCCCCTTGAGATTCTAAACCTTAGGTTCTTACCAATGAATTTTTTTGTCTGTGTGTTCCATACAGTATCCCTTTGTAGTCTGGTATAGCACTAAACCTAAAACTTAATTTAGGGGGTATCATTTTATTATGTTGTAGTAACTCAGTCATGAACAATGGATATCTGTTCAATTATTTCTTTTAATTTTTTTTCAGTTAACAAACAACTATTTTCTCTTTTCCACCTTTTTTTTCTGGTGGTTGGGAAAAACTCTTGTAACGAATATGCATAGCCAACCAAACCAAATTCCCATGTTTTAAAAATGTTTCATTTTACACCTCAAGTCTCACACCTCTTTTTTAGGAGGTAGGTATCAATCTTCTGGAATCACGGTTGATTATTGCATTGATCAGGGTTCAGTGGTGAAGGTGGGGCAAGATCCCACAAAATAACCTCCTACAGGGGAAATCAATATAGGAGATATAGGAAACCCTCAAGAATGAATGAAATGAAAAGCAAGCTGTTTGTCTTTACATGTTGTTGTAATTGTTTTCCTGGTTTACATCACTCTGCATCACTTCATACAAGCCTCCCAGGTTTCTCTGAACTCATCCCTTTGGTCATTTCTTATGGAACAATAGGATTCAGTTACATTTTTATACTGTAATTTGTTCAGCCAATTGATGATTACCTCCTTGGTCTCCAGTTCTTTGTCATTACAAAAAGAGCTGCTATAAATGTTTTTGTATATATGAACCCTTTTCCTCTTTCTCTTTGGGGTATTGCTGTGTCAGAGGGTAAGCATAGTTTAGTAACTTTTAGGGCATAGTTCCAAATTGCTTTCCAGAATGATTGGACCCATTCGCAACTCCACCAACATGTTATTTTTAAAGTGTTTTGTAGGGGCAGCTAGGTGGCGCAGTGCATAGAGCACCGGCCCTGGATTCAGGAGAACCTGAGTTCGAATGTGGCCTTGGACACTTAATAGCTGTATGACCCTGGGCAGGTCACTTAACCCCATTGCCTAGCCAAAGTAAATAAACAAAATGATTTAATTGTATTTTCATAAGTCTTGAATGTATCTTGGTAAATTGACATAGGTATTTTATGCGTTTTGTGGTTAATTTTGAGTGTGACTTCTGCTTTTATTATATTCTCTTATATTTGTTACTACAATATAGAAATGTTGATTTTGTGTGTATGTGTGTATAATTTTTGTCCCATGCTTTTTTGATGAAGATATCAGTCACTCAAAGAGCATTTATTAATTGCTTACTGTGTGCCAGGCATTATCCTAAGTGCTAAGGATACAAAGATAGGTTAAAAAAAAACAACACAAAATTAAAAACCTGCCCTCAAAGAGCTCACATTCTAATAGAGGACACAACATGTAAAAAACTAGGTATATACAAGATGGATATAGAGTAGATGGGAGGTAATCTCAGAGAAGAAAGCAGTAGCAACTTGGAAGACCTGGAAAGGCCTCCTGCAGAAGGTTTGATTTGATCTGAGACTTGAAGAAACACCAGGAAACTTAAACAGAGGTGAGGTGTCAGAGCATTAATGGGGGAAAGCAAGTGAAAAGGGCATAAAAATGGGAGATGTCAGTTTCTTAGTTGCTTTGATGTTTTGTAAGTGAACTGTGAAGTCATCATCAAATAAGAATTATGTCCTTAATTTCTTTCTCTTATTTTTAATATTAGTAGAATTTTTACAACTATGTCGCGTAGCGGTGGGGAAAGGGAGCATCCTGGCTTTGCTCTTGTTTTTATTGGGAATGCTTCTAGAAATTCCTAGCTGCAGATAATGCCAACTATAGGGTTTAGATACATAGTTTTTATTATCTTATGGGTTTTAGCTAATTTTTTTCTTAGAGGTGAAAATTTCTAATTCTTGTACTTTGTCAAAGTCTTTTTATCTATCTATTGAGATAATCATGTGGTTTGGGGTAGTTTTATTTTTAATATGATTATGTTTCTTCTTTTCTCAATCTGGAATCATCCTTTCTGCTATGCATGATTTTTTGGATATGTTGCTATAATCTTTTTGGTGGGATTTTATTTAAAATTCTTACATCCATATTCATTACAATGATTGACATATAATTCTTCATTTGCTTTTTTCTTTCTCAGGTTTAGGTACTGGGGAGTTGTAGTTCTTTCATTTTGAAAATAATTTATGTATAAGTGTTATTATTCTTTAAATATTTGCTAGAATTTACTTGTAAATCCATTTTCAACAAGATTTTGTTATTTTCCTTTGGTAGTTCCTTTATAACTAGTTTAATTTTACTTTCCAAGATTAAGATCTTTATTTTATAAATAGTTGATAAAGGTATGTAGATAGAACATTTCTTTTAAAAATCTAAGTTGGTTGGTGAGTTCTGTATGTGTCCATACTGGTGTCTTTAGAAAATCTCCTGTTTTTTCTTCTCTGAAATGGTTTCCCATTGTATTTCAAGATTTTCATTTCATTCATTCTTGAGGGTTTCCCATATCTCCTGTACTGATTTCCCCTGTAGGATGTTATTTTGTGGGATCCTGCCCCACCTTCACCTAAGCCCTTTGAAATATGTTTTCTCAAGATCTGGAGTATGCACCATACATGCTGTGACCAGACTTCCTCTCTTCCTCAATCATAAACTCCAGGACAGACTGGTCATTTTCTCCCAGTCTTCCTCATTCCTACCCCAGCAGCTGGTTCTTCCCTATTATTAGTGACAGTACAATACAATGTAGAATCTCCCGGGTTTGTTTTTCTACCTTCCAGGCCCAATTTAGACTTTTGTGACTTCTAGTCTTGCATCTCCAGCTGCCTGCCAGGCATGACAGAAAAAATACTGAATTTGGAGTCAGAGGACCTGCGTTTGAGCCCTGCCACTTATCATCTTGGGACAACAGAAAATTCTTTTAACCTCTCTAGACCTCCATTTTCTCATTTTAGCCTTTCTAGCTTTGAATTCTAAAATCTGCATTGGATGACCGACGTATAGCTCAGATCAGCATCTAAAAGTGAATTCATTATTCTGAAACCTGCCCTTTTAATTTTCCTACTTCTGTTAAAACAATTCTAGCCTATTACCTAGGCTCAAAACATCAGTGATTTCTTTGTAGAGACAAGAGAAGAGTCGGTTGCCAAATCCTATTAAATTTGGATTTAATTTTAGTTTGGGCTTTTTCATCACACTTCCTCCAGACTACTGGAATAGTCTCCTAACTATTCTCCTAGTATCTAGTCTTCCCCCTAAATACATTCTAAACACTGCTTTACAAGTAATATTCCTGCAACACCGATTTGATCTTTTAAACACTCCCACCCTCATTCAGAAACTTTTATCAAAGGTGGGGTACCTGTGGCCTCGAGGCCAGATATGGCCCTCTAGGTCCTCAACTGTGGCCCTTTGACTGAATCCAAACTTTTCCAGCCTTAACTACTTCTCTTCATATAGTTTACATCTTCTCCTTTGTCCCCCATCCTCATCATGAACTTACCTTACCTTTGTGTCAAAAATCTTTCCTTTCCCAGGCAAATCATTTAATCTCATATTTCAGTTTCCTCATTTATAAAATGAAAGGGTTGGTCTTGATGGCTTCTAAGGCCCCTCCCAACTCTGAATCTATGATCTCTCTGTCTGTCGGTCTCTGTCTCAGCACAACACTGTCTTAAAGGCTCTTCAAACAATATAGCACTTAACGCCTCTATCAGCTTGTGAGTTTTTTGCCATGGTAGTGTTGGAACTATGATGCTCAATTTGAAATGTACTTCCCAAGAAAACCAACAAGTTGTATGTAGGGAGATTCAGTTTTCTAGTCAGTCCTCTTTCTCTGTTCTTTTGAATAGGGAAATGTTCAGACAATAATGGGGAAAAAACTTTGTTCAGTGACCCTCTCTCTGATCATTAATACTGTGAGTCTTTAACCAGGGAGAAGTACACTCACCAGGAGTTACTGTCAGTGCTGAGGAGGAGTTGTAGCATAGCATCTGAGATGTAAAGGGATCACCCATGACTGATGAGGTCCAGCAGGTGCTCCTTTTAACTGATTACATTGTGCTGGTTGCATCAAGCCCTGGAACACTCTCAAATAGGGTCTGTTTTCACTCAAGAGTTTGATCTAACTATCTACATAGGAAAAAACAAGTGGCTGAAGAGTGCCAAGTTGTCCAGACGATGATATGTAGTTCTTTCAAAATGAAAGAACTACAACTCCCCAGTACCTAAACCTGGACAACCTATAGAACTTATCCAGCGGTATGTATGTCTTGGACAGAAGCTGCTAACAGTGAATTAAACTTGGAATTTTATGCAAAAGAAGAAGGTAGGCTGGGTTGCTTTTTGGAAATAGTAAGTTCTTTTAGTGACTCCAAACTTCTCCAGAAAAAAGGGTCTGTCTTTTTTTTTTTAACTAGTATTCTTCCAATTATATTGTATAGTTCTGAGTCTACAATGCTATAGTTTCAAAATTAAAATAAAGGATTAACCAAAGGATAAAGCCCATGGTGGATATGAATGGGCCTTTACTAACAACGAATTATGAAAGTGAAACCATATAAAGGATGTTACCAAACAAATGTATGAGTAAAAACAAAAATGATGTTAGTTCCACATGGCTAGAAGGAAGGATGACCTCTGGACAGCCTCTGCTGTTCTCAGTGTCAAGACGACTTGTACAGGACCCCAGAATTTTAGGTAGTGCCCCTTACACGAACTATAGGGAGACATGAACAAAAGTCATGCAAGAAGGTGATGTCCATAATTGAAGGAAATACTGAGGTGGAGACCCCATTTCCATTGAAGGAGTTTCACATGTCTTATCTCTTACTAACCACACACATACACGGCCAGAGTAAGGTCATTCAGTTCAACAAACATTTATAAAGCACCTACTATGTACCAGACAGGAGGCCTCAGAGTCAAGATGACCTGAGTCTGAGTCCTGCTTTGGACACCCACTAACTCTATGATCCTGGGCAAATCATTTCCCTTCTCAATACCTGGGAGCTTTGTAAGCTGCAGAACAGTTGTCAGTCGCATTGATGGAGGAGCTTTCCTGCCCTCAGAAACATTCTAGGCCCTGGGGGTACCAAGAGAAGAGTGAAGCCACCACCCCTATTCTGGGGAGTTGGCATTCTGTTGGAAGGAAACATGTACCCAGAAGTCAATGGAAAATACCTGTATACTAAACGATTCAGGGGGATGGGAGGAAAAGCCTCACTCCTTTAAGAATGGACACTTGAACTGAACCTGGAGGGCTTTGTAGATTCTGAAAAGCAGAGGGGGGAGGAAAGGCTTGGGCCATGGTGAGGTGGCTGAGGAAATGTCCTCTAGAGGGAGTACATGAAAGAAAGGAATTGTGAAGTCCATTTGTAAAGGTAAATTAAAGCCAGATGATGAAGGCAGGAAGTCAGCACTGTGTCCCAGAGGTAAGAGAGAGCTGCTGGGACTCCTTGAGCAAGCAGGACATGGTCCTACTCGTACTTGTAGAATTTCACTTTGGCAGCTGTGTAAAGGATGCATCAGAGAAGGCAGAGACTGGAGAGGAGACCAGTAAGCAAGCTGGGGGCGGAGGAGGTGCTTAAAATTATATTGATATATTTTTGCATTACAAACATTTACAGGTTACCCCCACTCTTCTAACAAAGTAAAACTAATAGTACAGTGACCTTGTCTGAAGGTGCACACAGCATTTCATGTTTGTAGCACCACCCCTCTCAATTTAAAAAATTAACATAAATCTGTGTATGTGTCTCCTTCTGCACCTCAATTCCATTACCTCCCTGTCATGGAGATCATGAGTCAAAATCTTTCCTTTGGAACCACAAAGGGTCATACTGTATCAATCATAATTCCTTCAGTTTTCAAAATCACTTGTTTTTACAGGATTATTATTGTTCTCATGGTTCCCCTCAGTTCTTCAACGATCTATGAAAATCTTCAAAACTTTGTATTTATAATCTTGGTGTTATAATATAAATCGTTCTGGTTCTGCTTACTTTTCTGTAATCAGTTCATGTGTCATTCCATGTCTCTTTTTTTCCTGATAAAATCTTTTTTTTTTTGCATTTTATTTAAAGTTTTGAGTTCCAAATTCTGTTCCTCCTTCCTTCCTTTCTCTCCCTGACTGACACAGTAAGCAACCAGATATAGGTTATACGTGTGCAATTATGTAAAATATTCCCATATTAGTCATTTTGTATAAGACCGGAACAAAAGAAAAGAAAAGAAAAGAAAGTGAGAAATAGCACACTTTAGTCTGTACTTAAACAATATCAGTTCTTTCTGTGGAGGCAGATAGTAGGATAGTATGCTTCATCATGAGTCTTTCAGGATTGTCTTAGATCATTGTATTGTTGAGAATAGCTAAGTCATTCACAATTCTTTATCAAACAATATTGCTATTACTGTGTACAGTGTTTTCCTGGTTCTGTTCACTTCACTATGCATCAGTTCATGTAAGTCTTTACAGGTTTTTCTGACATCATTCTGCTTGTCATTTCTTATAGCACAATAATATTCCGTTACAATCATATACCACAGCTTGTTTAGCCATACCCCAGTTGATGGGCATCCCTTTAATTTCCAATTCTTAGTCACCACAGAAAGAGCTGCTATAAATATTTCTTTACATATAGGTCCTTTTCCCTTTTTTTGGATGGCTCTGGGATATAGACCTAGCATACATCAAAGAGTATGCACCTTTGTTTGGGCATAGTTCCAAATGGCTCTCCTGGATGACTGGATCAGTTCACAACTCCACCAACAGTGCATTAGTGTCCCAGTTTTCCCACATCTTCTCTAACATCCAACATTTTCCTTTTTTGTCACATTAGCCAATCTGATAGGTATAAAGGGTACCTCAAAGTTGTTTTAATTTGCATTTCTCTAATCACTAGTGATTTAGAGTATTTTTTCATATAACTATAGAATTCCACACCCTAGGGATGTCCTAGCCCCCCAAGATTATGGATAACTACCAAAATGTTTGATCTTCACTGTTCTTGGTAGGGTGCATTTGACCATCGAATGAAGACTTGGCAACGTTGGCAGGATGCCCAGACCATGTTGCAGAAGAAACGGGAAACTGAGGCCAGGCTGTTGTGGGCCAATAAACCTGACAAGCTTCAGCAAGCCAAAGACGAGATTGCAGAAGTAAGTTCATCCAGGTGGAAGGGTCCTCCATTCCTGCCCCACAGCAGCATAGGTTCTTGTGCCAAAGAGGTCTCATTTTACTGATTTACACAAGTGCAACTGAGGGCTAGTATGAAATACTAGTTCTCTGAACTAGTATTTCAAATCAAATGCTCTCTGAGCTCCTAATATAAAATGGTCTTGCCTAGCTCTGCTAACTTTGCTTCTTTGATCTGGCCTCCTCCTTGTCTGTTCTTGAGTTCAAATGCGGCCTCAGACACTTACTAGCTCTGTGACCCTGGGCAAGTCACTTAACCCTGTTTGCCTCAGTTTGCTCATCTGTAAAATGAGCTAGAGAAGGAAATGGGAAACCACTCCAGTATCTCTACCGAGAAAACCTCCATTGGGCCCAAGAAGAGTCAGACAGGACTGCAAGGCCTGAACAGCAACAACAGTTCAGTCTGTAGAAAACCTCTTCCTTGTTTCTCCTGAATCAGGCTCAGAGTAGATAAGTAGAAAGCTTTCACCGTCCAAGGTGGGACAAGCTGGAGAAATCAAGATGAATCCTGTGAGTTATGTTCTGTATGAAACCATGCACTGGATCGTCTCTCAGCCAGTATCTGGCCCCATAATGATAGCACCACCTCGATTAGAGGGCTAAGAAGTCCTTTCCCTATACCCTGGTATATTTTCCTCTTCACAGTCTATTCTCTGGGCCCCCCAAAACATCAAGACACTGGTTTTACCAGTGAATGTGAATGGTCTGTGCCTGTTTGGTTAGTTCACTACTAAAGTCGGTGAGTAGCCTGTGACCATCTGGTAGCATCTGTGATTGACCATTGGCAAAGGGAACAGACCCAGCAGCCCCCTTCCTTGTGAGCTCCACTACAGAATACTCCACTGCTTTCTTACTTATGCATAGTGATGAGAGAGAGGGAGAGGGGGAGGAGGAGGAGGAGGCAGAAGTGCTAGCCAGTGAAGAGCGCTGGATAGTGAAAATCCTGTGATTGCATCAGCACACACTGAGAGAAATTTTTTTTTCTCTTTTCTGCCCAGTGGGAGTCTCGTGTGACTCAGTATGAAAGGGACTTTGAGAGAATTTCGACAGTGGTCCGCAAAGAAGTGATACGGTTTGAGGTATGATGGGACTCCCTTTCTTCTCTCTTGTCACTACTCTCTAGCTTTGGTTTGCTACCCTTTCATTTGTGCCACGAGTTGTTTCTCTCTCAAACATTCCTCTTTCATCTCATTAGGGACATAGCGCAAGAAGCGCTGGCTCATGACCTCGAGGGCTGTGAGTGGGGTCCCTTTGGCAGCCTCCTCTCTCAGGGGCTCCCATGAGTATCACTCTCCTTCTGTTTTGGGATGCTAGGAGCTTGAACTGCTCCCCCTCCCTCCCTCTCCTGTGTTGACAGAGTATGACCTATCCACATTCTGGTTCTGCCTTTGGAAACTGGGCTCTGCCTCAGCCAGCAGTTAATCCTGCCTCTCTCCCCATGTGGAGAGGAGGAATGTCTAAGGCTTCAGTGCAGTATCTTGTTTCCTATAGAAAGAGAAATCCAAGGACTTCAGAAACCACGTGATCAAGTACCTTGAAACCCTTCTGTATTCACAGCAGCAGGTGAGTGAATGTTTCTGCTTTGTGCCTTGTATTATTTTGCTGCGTTTCTTTCAAAAGTTAGTTTTGACTCCTCTTTGCAGAGGACCTTCCCAATGAGCTGTGCTGGTTTTCTCTTGGTCCCCAGAGAGGGGTGCTAAAATAGCCCCGGCGTGCTGTTAGGCCGGTACCTTCACTAGGCAGCAGGTTATAGTTTTGACCCTAGTTATCAAGATTTTTCCTGTACCACCTTTAGCACCTTGTCAGTTGTAGGTGCTCAATCCGTGATGTTTCCTCACGAGAACAGGTTCCTAGTCAAGATTTACACTAAGTGGTTCCTTAATTCCTGACAACTGTCCGATATGTATCACCCAGCGTCCCATGAAGGCTCCCAGATGGCCCCTGCCTTAGGCATTGAGAAGAGTCCTGATATCAGATTAGGTGCAGGAGCCCGACATCAGACTGGCATCAGTGCTGACTCCCCTGGACAAGCAGGCTCCTTCCCAGGCATGAGGGCTGCTGGGGCGTGGTGCTTCATGGTCTGGTGGGCAGTGCAGTGGTCAAGCCAGCTCTGTGCTCTGCACCCTTTCTCTTGCTGTGCTTCATTTCTCAGTGAGGCAAACACTAAGAGACCAAAGGTAGCTCTCTGGTTACAGTGGCCATCCCTCCTTCCTGCTGGGGGTGTGCTGAGGAGGTAGCTCTGCTAGGCTGCTTCTTCACTTGCCTCTACCCTGGCTTCTTTGCAGCTGGTGAAGTACTGGGAAGCCTTTCTCCCTGAGGCAAAGGCCATCTCCTAATGGACCAAGAAAGCCAGAGCCCACCTGAATTACGCTGCCTTTTTCTACATTATACCTCTCCACCTTTAATGGATCCCAGTTGCACATCCTGCCAAGCCTAGAGACTTAAGCCCTTTATCCCTTCCCAGGACCAAGCTGCTCCAGTAATTCTTCTAACTGTATTTTTCATTTAGCTTCCATATATATTTTCTTACTGAAGAGAATAGTTTCCTGCTTTAAGCAAAAGATCTACAGTTAGGTGGTGGGATTACGGGGTGGGGTGTTATTAATATAAATATATAAATAAAATGTATATTTTTCAGGATGTGGTTTAGAAACTGGGAATAACGTTTTCTGTTACTCCTGATGGTGCCATGAAAAGATTATGTAATAAAATATTTAAAAATCTGGTCCCATTGATTTCTCTTTGTGGTGTGCTTCTTGCTTTGAGCTGGGGAAACCATGAAGGCTGTTTCATGAAGCACGGCACCATAATGTGTGGTGGATATTAGGCTGCTTTGGGACCGGAGGGTTTTAATAATCCTTCCTCACAAAAGAGTGGATGGAGTCAACTCAGAGGACTTCAGCACAAGTCCTGACTCAGATGCCTACTCCCCAACAGCGCTCTGAGACCAAGTTAGAGATGAGTTGTTTGCACTGTTTTTCTCACTGAGTTAGTTCCCTGTACTTAAGAAATCAGAGTCAAAAGCAAAACTCAAGAAACTTCATTAACTGTGGCATTTCTGTCAGCAGGAAGAGTTTGGTCTAGGCACTTGCTCCCTCCATGACCCTTTCCTTGGGAGCCTTTATGTGAGGTTTATTCCCCTACTCTGTGCCTCCATAAGACTGGCTGATGTGAAGTTCTTACTTAACTGTCTTATAAGGAAGGGGTCATGGGAATTCTACCATTTTATCAAAGTGCCTTATGCCTTTTTTTCTCTGAAATAGGCACAGTTTATCTGGCCCACACATCTATGCCTACTGCTTCCCACCCATATTGCTCTCCTTGAGCAGTGTCCTAGGCTCTGCCCCTCCTCTCCAGCCCTCCTATCAAAACTTACTCTTGGCTAGCTGGCTTTGAGAAAGCTCTGATAAATATGTTTACGCTAAGTGTTAGTGACCGATAAACTATGAGTGGATAAAATATCCAGCCTAATGCTTTAGCTCTCTGGGCACACGAGACAAGAATGGGATGGAAATAACACTGACCTGGTCATTGAATCTATTTTCTAGTCCCAGCTCTGTGATGAACTAGTTGAATAATCGGGGAAAGTTATAAATTGGGTTTTTTTTTTCTTTCTTCCAGTGGGAATTAGACTAGATGATTCTAAGGTTCCTTTGGGCTCTAGCCTTGGCCCAAAGATATGATGCCCTAATAGTATCCACAATACCAGGCAGGCCTCAGGTCAGCTACAAAGTGGCCCTTCCTATGTTCTGAAGCCCTGCAACACTCTCTCCCTCATTCCCCCCTCCCTTTCTCGAACTCCCTCTCTCTCTTCCTCTCTCCCTCCCCTACCCACCCACCTTCTACTTTCTGTTGCTCTCTTAGCTCTTTCCCAGGAAACAAATGCACATTTAGAAAACAGAGAGGAAACAAATAGCATCACGTTGTTTATTTTCATTGCTGTATAGCTCAAAGCAGGGAATAGGTGTTACACATTTTTATATCCTCTCAATTGCTAGGCATATGAGTGCTCTGTAAATATTCCTTGATTTCATTATGCTTTTCACCTAGCCAACAGTTCAATTCCCTCCCAGGATTTGAATGAACCAGATTACAGAGTAAGGTCTCTGCCCTCCCCACCCTACATATGAGACCTATTAACAGGTATATTGTGTGTGTGTGTTAGCATGTTTGTTCAGTGTTTTATTGCCTGTTCCCTCTGTTCCTTCTTATCTGAACTTAGATTGTTGACCCTTAAAGGGAGTAGGCTTCAAATCTGACTTTCTGTGTACGTTACCACAGGAAAATAGGTTCATAATACTTGTATCAAGTGAAAGTGTTCCCCTGAAGGGCAGATCTGCTGGCCTGTTGCTAATCACAGTGACAGTTGAAGCCCATGGGAGCCAAGCTGGAAGAGGAGTAATTTGGACAGTTTCTGCCTCAGTCATAAATTTTACATATTTGTTCTAGGGGGACAGAGTATGGGCCTTTTTTTTTTTCCCAAACAGTGGTCATCTTCAGGGAGCAGGCAGTCACTCTCAGAATTGTGTTGAGGAGTGCCTTCCTGCCCATAGGAATTTGGCAATTGCATCCATATGGTATTCCTTTCTGTATTTAATCAGTTTAGTGGGATAGCAGGTAAGGAAACTGCCCATTCTGTTCCAGACTCAGTGCTTTGTCCTAGTGCTTGGTTTCAAGGCTTCTGAAGGACTTTTCCTATTCTGACCTAGCTGGCACTAGAGTCTCAACTTTGCTGACCTCTGAATCATTTCTGGGGAATTGAGCCCCTGCCCCTAATGCCAGATCTTGAAACTACTGTCTTGGGGTAGAATGGAACCTAGCTAAGCTAGGCTGCTGGCTTTCTTATACTGTATTTTGGGCAGTCATCTTCAAGAATCTATTTTCCCTAGAAAGAGTGTCAGAGAAATAACTGAATTCCTTTAACTGAATTCACTCACTGCTTAGCCAGTGAGTCCTAGATCTGGTTTTATGACATTCCAGGGTATCGCTAGTTAGCTCATGGGATGCTGTAAAATTCTCACAGCAAAATTAATTTTAATTCTTTTTCTATAATTCATAGATCCATTATTCCAATGGCGTGCATTAATGTAGTCACCTCTTTGTAGACAGTCTTTAAAAGTTGACTAAGGAGGTCACTAAAAAAAAGAAAAACCCTGTTAAGTTAGAATTTTGGAGCAGCACTTTGTGTAGTAGCAAAGAACTAGAATAGATGCCGGAATCTTAAGCAGCTGTGGCGGCTTCCAGACCTCTCAACCAACAAACACCAAAGACAACTTAGAAGGTCAGTGGGAAAAGTCTGTTTCTGCGGTGAGAGAGAAGCTAGGTCAGAGCCAGAGCCAGCTCCAAAGCACAGAGTGCGGAGCTCAGGCCCCAGGGCAGTGGCTATACCCTGAGCTTCCAGCCCACAGACTGAGGGGGAATCCAGTGGCTGATCAGAGGGGAATTGCAGGAATCTCTTTGCCAGTGCCAAGGCAGGAATCTCTTGCTTTGCCCATGCTTGGATCTGGGGCGAGGAGGAATGCTGGCATGGTAGAGCTTGTAGTGGCAGTGGAGAGCAAACCTTCTTCATAGTTCCAGTATAGAAACGAGTGCTTGTGGTCACTAATAGAACAGAGCACAGGCCAGGAAAGGAGGAAACACCTCACCCCTTATCATACCACCTTGCAAGAACTGAAAATTTACAGGTCCCTACAAGTATCTCTGAAAACAGCTGTATAAACCCCTGAAGCTTGGGACAATACAT
This sequence comes from Phascolarctos cinereus, assembly GCF_003287225.1. Lineage (NCBI taxonomy): Eukaryota > Metazoa > Chordata > Mammalia > Diprotodontia > Phascolarctidae > Phascolarctos > Phascolarctos cinereus. The sequence continues at coordinate 143,442,120 of NW_027555736.1, forward strand.
TCTCCACATTGGAAGCAGACTCTTACCTTAACAAAGAGTTTAAAACTCAAGTAATTGGCTGGGATCATGAGCAAGCAGCGCAAAAGGAGTCAGACCATAGAATCTTACTTTGGTGAAAAAGAAGATCAAAATATACAACCAGAAGAAGACAACAAAGTCAAAGCTCCTACATCCAAAGCCTCCAAGAAAAATATGAATCAGTCCCAGGCCTTGGAAGAGCTCAAAAGGGATTTTGAGAAGCAAGTAAAGAAGTAGAGGAAAAACTGGGAAGAGAAATGAGAGTGATGCAAGAAAATCATGAAAAACAAGTCAACAGCTTGCTAAAGGAGACCCAAAAAAATACTGAAGAAAATAACACCTTAAAAAATAGCCTAACCCAAATGGCAAAAGAGGTCCAAAAAGCCAATGAGGAGAAGAATGCCCTAAAAAGCAAAATTGGCCAAATGGAAAAGGAAGTCCAAAAGATTACTGAAGAAAATACTTCCTTAAAAATTAGAATAGAGCAATTGGAAGCTAGTGACTTTATGAGAAATCAAGACACTGTAAAACAAATCCAAAAGAATGAAAAATTAGAAAACAATGTGAAATATCTCATTGGAAAAACAACTGACCTGGAAAATAGATCCAGGAGAGAGAATTTAAAAATTATTGGACTATCTGAAAGCCATGATCAAAAAAGAGCTAGACATCATCTTTCAAGAAATTATCAAGGAAAACTGCCCTGATATTTTAGAACCAGAGGGCAAAATAGAAATTGAAAGAATCCACATCTCCTCCTGAAAGAGATCCCCAAAGGAAAACTCCTAGGAATATTGTAGCCAAATTCCAGAGTTCCCAGGTCAAGGAGAAAATATTAGAAGCTGCCAGAAAGAAACAATTCTAGTATGGTGGAAACACAATCAGGATAACACAAGATTTAGCAGCTTCTACATTAAGGGACCGCAGGGCATGGAATATGATATTCCAGAGGGCAAAGGAGATAGGATTACAACCAAGAATCACCTATCCAGCAAAACTGAGTATAATCCTTCAGGGGAAAAAATGGTCATTCAGTGAAATAGAGGACTTTCAAGCATTCTTGATGAAAAGACCAGAGCTGAATAGAAAATTTGACTTTCAAATACAAGACTCAAGTGGAACATGAAGAGGTAAACAGGAAAGAGAAATCATAAGAGACTTATTAAGTTGAACTGTTTACATTCCTGCACGGAAAGATGATATTTATAACTGATGAGACATTTGTCCATATTAGGGTAGTTGGAGTGGGAAAAATTATATGTATGTAGATAGATAGATAGCTAGATAGAAGGCACAGGGTGAGTTGAAGATTAAGGGGTCATATCTGGAGAATAAAATTAAGGGATGAGAGAGGATGATACTGGGAGAAGAAAGGGAGAGGTAGAATGGGTAAATTATCTCACAAAAAAAGAAAAGAAAAGGCTCTTACAGTGGAGGGGAAACAGGGGAAGGTGAGAGGGAATGAGTGAATCTTATTCTCATAGGATTTGGCTTAAGGAGGGAATAACATACACATTCAATTGGGTATGGAAATCTGTCTTACCCTACAGGAAAATAGGGGGAGAAGGGGACAAGAGAGCAGGGGGTGATAGAGAGGAGGGCAGATTGGGAAAGGGGTAATCAGAAGCAAATACTTCTGAGGAGGGACAGGGTCAAAAGAAAGAAGGGAATAAATGGGGGGGCAGGACAGGATTAAGGAAAATAGAGTTAGTTTTTCACAACATGTCTACTATGGAAGTGTTTTACGTAACTGCACATGTATAACCTATATTGAGTTGCTTGCCTTTTCAATGAGGGTGAGTGGGGAGGGAGGAAGGGAGAAAATTTGGAACCCAAAGTTTTAAAAACACATGTTTAAAAAAAAGTTTTCACATGCAACTGGGAAATAAGAAATACAGGAAAGGGGGTACAGAAGTCTATCCTGCCCTACAGGAAAATAGAAGGGGAAGGGGATAAGAGAAGGGGGGGGAGATAGAAGAGAGGGCAGATTAGGGGAAGGGGTATTCAGAATGCATGCCATCTTGGGGTGGGGGAGGGACAAGATGGGATGAAAATTTAGAACTCAAAATCTTGTGGAAGTAAATGTTGAAAACTAAAAATAAATTTATATCAGAATAAGAAAGTAGATGCCCACTGATTGGGGAACATTATTGTGCTGTGAAAAGCACTGATTATGACGGAATATTGAAAAGACTTACGAGAAATGATGCAGAGTGAGCTAAGCAGCACCAAAAACTCTACACAAGGACTAAAGCATATTAATGGAAAGAACAAATTGAAACAATGCTTGGGGGAGTAGAATGACCAAAATTGTCTCCAAAGAAGAGGGAAGAGAAAGTACTCTCCTTCCTCCTCCTCTGAGATGGGAGACTGGATATTGAACACTGAATAGAATGTTAGACTTTTTTGATGCATCTATTAGTTTTTCCTGAGTTGTGTTTTTTCTTTTTCTTTCTTATGAGGGATAGCTCCTGAGGGGAAAAGAATACATTAGAAAATATAAGTGATGTAAAAACAAATACTTCAATAAAATGCATTTTTTTAAAAAGCACATGGCAGAGATACTAGCTGCTGATGAATTCCCAGTATGGTGCTACGTGTTTACCAATAAACACCAGTGCCAAGCAGTTTCTAAACATATCAGAAAAATAAAATGTCATCTGTTTAAAAAAAAAGTTGACCAAAAAACTTGTTCTCCTGTTGCCACCCTGATAAAAGGGCCTCTGAAACTTAGCTAGGCTGGTCCTTGTGGTCCTCGAGCAGCTTTCACAAAATCTCTCACAAGGGCCAAGTTCAAAGCCTTGCCAGCATCATAGGACTTGCCAAGACAGGCACTCTGTTGGCATGGCTTTTGGGAATTCCCCAGTTACTTCCATGGCAAAAGGAGACACGGAAGACAAAGAGACTTGAGCAGAGGAATTTTAACTCACTTCCATATAAAAATAAAATTGACTAGGCCTTACTGCCAGACTGAATGGAAAACATTTTTCTGCTCAAGGATCACTACTGGCCAACACAAAAAATGCACATGTGTCTTTGTTGAGCTTACTAACATGTATCAGTTCACAAAATGTTAGATCGGTGGGGGATAGGGAGAAGACCTTAAAAATCATCTAATCCAAACCCCTCACTTGTTTATTTTTTGCGGCTCCTTCATTTTATGGACGAGTTAACTAGGGGCCAGCAAATTTATGTAGTTTGTATAGTAGGTAATCTAATATAGCGGAAAGGTCATGGTTGTTGGAGTTAGAAGACCTAAATTCAACTTTGTAAACACAAAGGCACATAGAACAGTTTGTGAGAAAAACACTGGAATACAGCTCACTATGAACCATGTACTGCATTGGCAGCTAAAAAATAAAGTTAGTAGATGCTTAGACTAACCTGAGAGTCAGCGTCCAGAATGAGGGAGGCCAGGATGCTCCCTGTCTTCCCTCATCAGCCCACATCTGGAGGATCGCTTTTAGGCACTAGTTTATGAAGGGTATTGACCAGCTGACACATTTCCAAGTGATTTAGTGGCTGAAGTGAGACGAGGATCCATACTGAGAAGACCTCGTTCAGAGTTCCTTTCACATCTATGACACTTCACTTGTGCTGAGGTGATTGATCTCGTGACACAGTGGAAAGCTCTCTGGCTCCAAGGTTGGAGTACATGGGATCCAATCCCACCTCCTGCTCACTTCTTGTGTGACTTCTAGCCACGTAACCTCACTGGGTACGACCAGTTTCCTCATTTATAATGAGGAGGGGGGACTAGATAACATATGAAGTCCTCAGCCGCCAAGATGATCTTACAACCATCTCATAAAAGTATGGTATCAACAAAAACTGCAGAGGTCTCATGGTGCCAAATAGATGGCACATCTCCGGCTCTCCCCCTGTATTGCCTTGGTATCTGAAAATAAGATGTATCCATCAGCTTGCCCTTGAGTAAGTGTTGTATCCAAGGACTGGTCTTGAGAGAGGGGCTACCCTTCTTCCCTTAGTCTGGGTAGGGCTGCCTGGAGCATCACGTAGAATGATCAGCTTCTTTGGGAACTGGTGGTACAGGCCCTGGAAGCTGAGTCAACACTGCTCCAACCAGCACTAAGGCCAGAATTGGGCTCCCCAACCCATTAGCTTTCCAGAAGACATGTCATGAGCTTGCAAATGGGTAGATTTGCAATTCCTAGGGCTGGTATTACATATCAATGCCTGATTCAGTTTCCTAAAGCACCCTTTTCAGTCAGTCAACTAGCATTTAATAATCACCTAACTACCAGGTCATGCACTGTGCTAAGTGATGCAAAAAAGTCCCCACTTTTAAGGAAATCAGAGTCTAATGGGGGAGGCAACATGAAAACAACTTTGTACAAATGATGTATTCAGGATAAATTGGAGATAGTGGAAGTAAGGCACTAGGATTAAGGAAAATAGGGAAGACTTCTCAGAAAAGGTGGGATATAGTTGGAAGGGATGCGCCAGGAAGTGGAGATGTAGAGAATTCCAGGCATGAGGGGCCAGCGAAAATCCATGCAGTCTGTAGATAGAGTGTCTTGTGAGAGGAACAGCAAGGAGGCCAGTGTCCCTGTATCACAGAGTATTTGGTGAGGGGTGGGGATGGAGTAAGGGGTAAAAAACACTGGAAAGGCAAGGGGTCAGATCAGGAAGGACTTTGAATGTCAAATAGAATTTTATATTTGATCCTGGGGGCAATAGGGAGCCACTGGAGTTGGCTGAATAGGGGGTGACATGGGCAGACCTATGCTAGTTTAGGGAAATCAACTTGAACCTGGCTGAACGATGGAGTAGAGGGTGTAAAACTTGAGGTGGGGAGACCAGCCGGCAAGCTAGTTCAGTCAGTGTTGGCAGTGGCAGAGGAGAAAAGGGGGTGTATATGTGAGACATTATGTGTGGAGAAATGGGTTAGATGGGGATGTGAATGAGTGAAGAGCCAAGGATGACACCTTGATTGTAAGCCTGGGTGACTGGGAAGATGATGGCACCTTTGACATTAAAGGGAAGTTAGGAAGAAGGGAGAACTTGGAATGAAAGAGAATGAGTCCAGTTTGGGACGTGTTGAGTTTTAAATGACTATAGTACATCTAATACTAAAACCCCTCCAGAGCTGGCTTCAGCCTACCTTTCCAGACATTTTCCTTTGTTCTCCTTCATGCACTCTCTAGTCCAGCAAAACTGGCCCATTGGCTGTTCCTCACAACCAACATCCCATCTCAAGAAAAGCCTAAGCAGAATTTTATTTAGTCCCCGTGCATTTGCTTAGACTATCCCTGTGCCAGTAATGGATTATTTCCTCACCTCTATCTCTTAGGACCCCATCTTATTTTTTTTTTAATTTTTAGGCAATTGGGGTTAAGTGACTTGCCCAGGGTCACACAGCTAATAAGTGTCAAGTGTTTGGTCTGAGGCTGGATTTGAATTCAGGTCCTCCTGACTTCAGGGCCGATGCTCTATCCACTGCACCATCTATCTGCCCCTCTATCTTACTTTTAAAGTCCAATTCCAGTACAGGATCCTTCGTGATGCCTTCCATGAGGCTTCCAGCTGCATTCCCCTTCACCAAATTTCCTTGTATATATTTCATATTTACTTTTTGTGAATTTCAAATTTACATACGTTTCACATATATGTACATCTTGTTTCCTCTGACAGCATATAACCTCTTCAAGGGCGAAGCCCATTTAATTTCTGTCTTTGTATCCCTTCCATCTAACAGAGCGCAAGGTGCATGGTTGGTGCCTAACAGTAATAATAATAATAACAATAGCTTGTTGCGTGATTAAATTGGTAGATGCGTCAGGAATGAAACAGACAAGACTTGTTTACTAAGTAGATTGAGAAGTGAGGTTGGTTGAAGAGTCAGGGATAACCCAAGGTTTCAAACATTACAGGGGGAGGTGGAAAGCAGGTTAATGGCAGTACCAAAGGCAGAAATAATGAAGTAAGAAGGAGAAGTAGTTTTAGGGGAAAGACATGTCAATTTTGGACATGCTGAGTTCACTGTGCCTGAGACATCCATGGAGAGATGTCCTATAGGTGCTCAAAAGAATTTTTCAGACCAGAGATAGAGATTTGAGAGTCCTCCACACAGAGGTGGTCATTGAAACCACTAGACTAAATGAGATGGCCAAGGGAGAGAATGTAGAGAGAGAAGGCTGTCAAGGACAGAACTCTATGGGGAAGACAGGGTGCAAAAGGTAAAATCGGGAGAGCCCCAGAAAGATGGGGCTCTCATGGCTGAAATTCCAAAAACAACAATTTGATTACAGAGAAAAAGGCACAGAGAGTTCACTAACCAACTTGTATTATTTTCAAGGACATATACAGACAGTATTAGCAAGGACAGTTAATGGAAGAGGAATATAAAACATGGTGTGATACCACACAAAGAGTGTTAGGAGTGCCATACTTCAGAATGTGCCTAGGCTGGCAAGGAAAGCCAAGGACAACAAAGACGGTTTTATTAGCTATATTGGGGAAAAGAAGATCAAAGAAGGAATAGAACTGGTGCTTAGGGCAGATGAGAAGATGACAACATTACAGAAAAGACAAGATTACTCAATTCTTATTTTCTTTGCCAAGGAGGATGACCTTTAAAATAGAAAAAGACAGAACAAGAGTGGCTAACGGAGTTAGTTCCTAAGATTAGTAAGGCTGTGGGAAGAGGGCACCTAGCTACACTTGATTAGTTGAGGTTACCTGGCCAGTAAGAGTGACATCCTTCAATATTGAATGAAGAAGTAATGTGATTACTGAGCCACTGTCAATGATATTTAAAAGACTACAGAGAAGAGGAAAGGTTTCATAGGACTGAGGAAGGACAAATATTATCTAGGTTTTCAAGTTTTTAAAAAAAAAGGTAAAAGAATGGAATCTGCAAACTATAGCCCAAATAGCCTGACTTCAATTCCTGGCAAAAGGCTCATTAAAGAGATAGTTAATGGACATCTAGAAAAGAAAATGGTGATCACAAAGGTCAGTATGACTTCATCAAGAATCGGTCATGCAAGACTTTTTGACAGGGTTACTAGACCAGTAGCTCAAGGGAATACTCTAGCTACTTTCTGTTACTTTGATTTTAGCAAAGTATTTCATATTAGTCCTATAGAGAAGATGGAGAGATGAGGATTACACAGTAATACCATTAAATGGTTTTGGAGCTGCTTGAATAATCAAATCTCTTGGTTTGATGTCAATCTGGAAGGTCGTTGCTAATGCGCTCCAGGGACTGGTACTTAGCCCCTTGCTGCTTAACATTTTTATTAATCACTTTCATAAAGGTCTAAGTGGCATGCATATCAAATTTGCAGATGACACAAAATGAGAGAGTTGATGGTTAACATAGTGGATGACAAAGCTAAGAGTCAAAAAGGTCTTAGCCAGCTAGAAAACTGCTGAACCTAATAAGATGAAATTTAATAGGGAAAAATGTCTGATCACCATTTCCTTTTCTAGATGTTCATTAACTATATCTTTAATAATTTCCTAGGTTTTTCATCTTGGAATTGAAGTTAATCTCATTTGTCTACAGTTTGCAAATTCCATTCTCTTCCTTTTTCTGTGATTTGAGACATTTGGGTCAAAAATTGACTTCAGAAGTACGAGATGTGGGAAGCATGCTTAGAGAGCATTTTGTCAGAAAAAGTTCAGGGCATTTTAGTGGACTTCAATCTAATGAGTGTCAACAGTTGATATGACAGACTTAAAAAATAATGTAATCTTGGACTCCGTTAAGAGAATTTCCATGAACAAGGATGGATGGTTTCACTGTCAGAACACTTCTTTGTTCAGTTTGGGGTCCCATGTGTAGGAATGGGCAATGATAAAGTAGAGAACATCCAGAGAAGCGTCACCCAAAGAGGTGAAGACCCTTGAGCTCACGTCGTGCCATATCAGAATCTGTAGAAGGAATAGGGCATTTTCAGCCTGTAAAAGAAGATTCAGGGGGGGGGGGGGGAGAATGATAGCTGTGTTCAAGTATTTGAAGTGCTTTCATGTAGAAGAGAGGTTACACTTGTTCTGTTTGACCCTAGAGGGCAGGATTAGGAACAAGTGGAAGACCCAGAGACAAAGTGAGGGGTGATGGCAGGAAAAATGTCTTCCCGAAGTCCTTGCAGAAGTGGAACAGGTTGCCGAAGAGGGCCCTGTGTTCCTCATTGATGAAGGTCTTCAAGCAAAGGATGGAGGACCCCCTTTGTGGTTTGTTGTAGGAAGGATTTTATTTCACATATAATTGAACTGGAGTCTAGTCACTAGACAGCTGCTAAGGTCCCATCCAGTCCTAAAGCTGTGTGGTTCCTTGTGAACCACCCACATTTAGAAGTTGGAAACTGACAAAGAACCAGCAAACACGGAAGGAGCCATTAGGGAGGCAGGAAAGAATCTCGGAGTTGGAAACCTCGGGCTTGTTCTGGGGGGGAAAATCTCTTTTGGCAGGGTAGGAAGACAGGAAGTGTAAGGCTTGATTTGTGTAGCCCTGAATTGGTCCAGCCATTCTGCAAAACAATCTAGAATTCTGCTTAAAAGTACCCAAACTCAGATGCAGGATAAGAGGTCCTTTTTTTTTTGGAGACAGCCAGCGTGGAAATCTGTTTTGCCTGATTATGCATGTCTATTACAACAGCTGTTTTCATTTTTCTTTTTGTAAAAGGGGATGCGTAGGTGAGGGAGGAGGATAGGGATAGGGTAGGAAAAAAAAGAAAAGGGTCACTGAGGTTTTTTTTAAATGCAGAGAAGAAAAAAGAAAAAAGGCCAGAAAGGAGCAATGATAAGGGCAGCTTTGAAAATTTGAACTATTTGCTTAAGTTGAATTTATTATATATTTAAAAAGAAATGTAAGCTATACATAATATATATAGTTCCATGTACAATACTAATTTTCTGTTCTACTGTTTTATGGAAATGTCAGTTTTATCTGGTATCTCTTAAAAGTTCAGAATGAAAATATAAAATAAAAAGTGCCTAAAATGTCCAAACACTTTGTCCTTGAGATCCCGTTACTAGGCAAAGAATGCCAAGAGGTCAGAGACAGGAAAAAATGGTCCTATATACAACAAAATATTCATCGCAGCATTTTTTTTTTTGTGGTAGCAAATAACTGAAGACAAACCTGTGGATTGGGAAATGGCTAAATGAATTATGGTACATGAATACAATAGAATGTGACTTCGCTATAAGAATGAATATGAAGAATTCAGAGAAGCAATGGGAAGATTTATATGAACCAGTACAGAGTAAAGTTAGCAGAACCAAGAGAACTCTACTCTATCTACATACATATGTACAGACATAGACATATACACACATACATGTGTGTATCAGTGTAATCAGAAAAGGCAAAAAAAAAATTAAACTGACCACTGTGTCATTATAATAATGAAGGTTGGCCTTAGAGAAAAGTTTGGAAAATATATCTTCATTGCAAAAGTGGGAGATGATGGGTATGGAGTGTCGTGTATACGATCAGACCTGCTAAGTGGGTTGATTGAGTTGGCTAAATTTTGGTTTCTCTTTTATAATCACTTCTAAGATAAGGCTTGCTGGGCAGCAGGCATTGGAATGGGAGAGGATATATTCAAAAATGAATGTGACATAAAAACTAAAGACATCAATTTTTGAGAAAAAGAGAATCCCCTTTACAATATACCTGGATCCAGCCATTGCTAGAAAATCTCTTGTGGAAGAAAATATTCCCTTCCAAAGCAGGCCATTTCACTTTGTAATAGCGCTCACTGTCAACAGTTTTTTCCAGAAGCCAACCTTAAATTTGTCAGTAAAGTGTGATGTGTCTAAGCAGAGCTATAGGAGACATCTCCTCCCATTCTTTGCAGGGATGGGGTGTTATGGGTGTGGACTACTGTACAAAATGTTGGGCTTTTTTAATGGTGTTTGTTTTGCTGAAATGTTTTTCCCTCTGTTTTTTTTTCTTTGTTATAAGGAATGGCTCTCTGGAAGGGAGAGAGGGGAGGCTAAAAACAAGTCATATCAATAAAAATTTTTAAATATTTGACACTTAAAATATGTTTTTAAGAGAAGCTTAACAGTGAGGAGGATAGGAAGCAATCTGGCAGAAATGGGGTTTAGACCAAGACTTTACAACATATTCCACAATACATTCTAAATGGATGGATATACAATCTTAATATAAAAAAATCATAAAAAAAATTAAAAGATCTTTTATCTCTCACAGCTATCTGTAGGATAAATAGTCTTAACCAAGCAAAAGATGGAGACAGTTATAAAGATAAAATAGATAACTTTGGTTACATAAACTGAAAAGCTTCTGCACAGACAAAATCAACGTACCTATGATAAGAAGGGAAGTGGTCAAATGGGAGAAAAATCATTGTGTCAAATTTCTTTGGTAAAGGTTTGGTATCCATGATATTATACATTTTATATACACACATATATATGCTATCAAATATGTGTGCTTGTGTATAACTAATAACAGTTCCCTAGTACATAAGTGGTCAAGAGATAGGAACAAATTGTTCTCATAAGAAGTGCAAAGCATTCACAACTGCATTAAAGAATGCTTCAAATCACTAATAATAAGAGAAATGCAAACCAAAACAACCCTGGAGTTTCACCTCACACTAGGCAAATTGGCAAAAATGTAAAAAAAATCATAACAGGAGCAGCCAGGTGGTGCAGTGGATAGAGCTCTGTCCTTGGAGTCGAAGAAACTGAGTTCAAATCCGGCCTCACACACTTGACACTTACTAGCAGTGTGACCCTGGGCAAGTCACTTAAACCCACTTCCCTCACCAAAAAGGAAAAAAAATCATAACAGTCAATGTTGGAGGGGTTGTGGAGTGATAGACAAACTAATACATTGTTGGTGGAGCTATGAAATGGTACAACCATTTTGGAAAACAGTTTGGAATTATGCAAATAAAGTGACAAAGATGTCCTTACTCTTTGAACTGGAGACTCCATTTCTGGGCTTCTACCCTAAGGAAACAATGGGCAAGAAAAAAGTCTCCATATACTCCAAAATATTTATAGCAGCACTTTTTATGACAGCAAAGAATTAGAAACCATGTAGCTACCCATTGATTGTAGAATGGCTAAGCAAATTTTGGTACATGAATGTAACAGAATATTACTGTGCTGTAAGAAATGATATGTGTTATGAATACAGAGAAACATGGAAAGATCTACATGAACTGATGTAGAGTGAAAAAAACAAAACCAAGAAAACAATATACACAAAAACTACAATGTAAATGGAAAGAACTATACACACAAAAAATCAAAAGTGAGTGTAACAAAATTATAAAGATCAAGCATGACTCAAATGAAGAGATACGAGAGGATACCCATCCCCCTCCCCCCACCCAACCTACCAACTTTGTGGAGGTAGGAGGTCCACATTAGTCATATGGTGCACATGTTTTCAGACTTTCAATGTATTGTTCATTTTGTGCTGATTTTTTTCCCTTTAAAACTGCTATTTTTATATGGGAAGTGGAAAGATATGGGAGATAACTATGATCATGTAAGAAATAAGACATCAATAAAAACTTACTTTAAAGAACAGCGAAGCAGAGAGAGAGTTGGAATAGAAGGACAGAGGAAAGGCCTTTTCAAATTTAAGAGATCTGAGCATGCCTCTGGACAGATGAGAAAAGGAAAATGGAAATGGAAGCTCCTAGAACTGGCATGTGACCTTGCTTACAACCTTGTGGGGACTCAGTTTCTTCATATGTAAAATGAAGGAATTAGACTCTTTCAGCTTTAACATTCTATGATCCATGTCGTCTCCTGATCACAAATTTTTTATGACTCCCCACTTGCTCATTCAAATCTTCTCCCCACCTATCCAAGTCAAACAATCTTTAAGGCTCAGGTTAAATCCCAGCGGGTACATGAAGCCTTCCCTGGACACTGTGATCCCTCCCATGTGTGAGTCCTATGTGTCACTGTGTTTATCACTCAATGGACAACCGTCATACCTCCCTGTGTTGTTACTTAGCTTTGCAAGGGCAGCTGGGTACTTCTATGCCATGAGAAATGATAAAAAGGATGGATTTAGAGAAACCTGGGAAGACTTCTATGAAATGACTTCAAAGAGAAATGAGCAGAACCAGGAGAAGAGTTTATACAAAAACATTGTAAAACAACAGCAACTATGGAAAGGTTTAAAAATCTCTGATCAGTGCTTGCAGAGGACTGATGATGACCATACTCCCCACTGCCTGCCAGAGCAGTGACGGATTTAAGATGCAGATGTGACATTTTGGGGCATGGAAAGAGCCATTAGGAGGCAGGGAGAAGTTTAAGGGGGGGGCAGATAGAATGGTGAGGGAATTTGTTGTACTTGATTATTCATATTTGTTGCCAAAGATTTTTGGGGTTTTTTTAACGGTAGCCTGGGGTGGAAAGGAAAGAAAATGTTAATTGAAAAATAAAATATATAAATGACCTCTGAGTAAAAAAAGGGGGAGGCTCTAAAAGAAAAAAGGGAAAGAACACTGAATCCCTGGGTTTGAATCCGGGATTCAAGCTGGCAATTCTTGACTTTGCCACCTTGGTAGCTAATAACTCTGAACATGTCATTTTACTTCTTAGGCCTTAGTCTTCAGCTGTAAAGAAGATAAAATGTAAAATGAAGATTAAAAAAAAAACCCTGACATACATTGAAGAGTTGGTGCAAAAAGCAAATATGAAAAGGAATGTGAAAGCACTTTAGAATACTTCAGTGTTCTACAAATGTGTAGTAGTATTATAATTAAAAATGAGATTATCAGCTCCTTGAAGTAATAGATGCGGTTATATCCTGCCCCTCCCACCCGATGCTGGGCTCAATATAGATCCATTATGAATGAATGATGCTTTTCACCCAGTCCAAGAGGCTTTCCAAAGGCTTCCTACTCAGAGGCTCCATTCCCATACCCAGCGTCACAACCCTCCACCACTTTTCTGTGCAGCCAATTCAAAACTGATGAGCCATCTCCAGATCTACTCAGTGGAGAGCTGACTTAGGAGCTGGCTTTTGGGGGCATCTTTATGGTACGTCATCCAGGGATTTTTCCTGGAATCTGGAAACCCCAGGTGGGAATGGACACAGGGTTCCATGGAGTCATCTCACCCCAAGCCCCAGCAGGTACGGACCCCTTCTCAGGCTCCGATGATTAGCCAAGGTACAGATAATCTAGCTGGAGCATTGAACCCATGAAGAATACAGCCTTTGTGTCCAGCAGTCCTGGGGCTCTGAGCCCAGGGTTGTGTTTGTTTTCTTAAGGGGGTTAACCCACCCTCCTCAGCAGTCTCAACCACACAAGGGTGGTGCTTAAAAAAACTTTTTTTTTAATAAACCTCGCAGTGAAAAGGGGTTTTGTATGCAGAGGGGATGAAGAGGAGGAGGAAGAAGAGGTGCTTTCATCCTGGGACAGCCAAGCCAGACCTGCTGGGTCAGCCCTTGAGAAACAGCTGTCCCAGAAACCCCAGCTGCCAAAATCAAGAAGGGCCTTCTCATCACCAGCTCTTCTGAGCAAAGGAGATGGGAGGAGGAGGAAATAGCCTAAAACTCAATTTTCCTCTTGTTTTCTTTGCAATCCTTGAGCTCTGCCCCACCCAGGCGCCAGCTCAGTATACTTGACCTTTGCTCCTCACTCCCCCATTTCCCAAGCACTCCACCCCTATTCTTAGCAATGCTTAGGGCTAGCAGGGGCTGCCAAGGAGCTGCATGGCATGGGCAGCTGTGGGTTCACTCTGGGAGAGGGATAGACCAAGTCTAGGCCAACTGCCTGCCTCTGCCTTCTCGATATGTCCGGTACAGAGAGCTAGGTTAGGAAGGCAGAAGCATCAGCCTGGAACATTGTCTCGCATGAACCTGGAGTGAGGCTGGACAGAACACAATAAGCTAACTTCTAATCTAGCTTCCTTATTTTATGGAGAAGGGAACTGAGCCCCAGACATCTGAGGGTTATAGAGACCTAAAGTCGAAGGGATCCTTCATTTTACATATGGAGAAACTGGTGGTAACCCAGGTCACAAGCCAATTCTATCCAAACCCCTTATTTCACAGTAGAAAAAACTGAAGCCCTGGGAAGTTAAAGGATTTCCCCAAATTTTATTTTATTTTTTTCAATTCTGAACTTACACGCACAAAATGAAGAGAGAACATTTCCCTATACGCAATGAAAAGCCGACTCTGGATGCAATCTTGACCCTCCATTTCACACAACTTGCTTTTTAAAAAGTATAAAACAAATTACACATGTTACTTTCAAAACTGTCCTGCTAGTCTCTGCTTCCTTCTGAACTGCCTTTCACTAACTTCTTTGCATTTTTTAAAATGGTATAATATTCTTTTTTCTTGATATCACTTTTGCTATTCTCCTCTCCCATGAGCTGAAAAAAGACAGGAACCCCCCCCCCAACAAATAAGCTAATGAATTAAGCAAAACTAATCCATGCAGTGGCCATATATGTGTTTTTTCTCTACCTTGACTGAGTCCCTCACCTCTTTGTTAAGAGGTGGGTTACATACCTGTCATAGGTCCTCCAAAGGTATTATTGGTCATGGCTTTGATCAGAGGTTTTAACCCTTTCAAAGTGGTTTTTCGTTACAATGTTGTCCTTCTACAGTATAAATATACTGTTCTCCTGGTTCTCATAGATTCACTCTGCATCAATTCATACTCCTCAGGATTCTCCGAAATCATTTCTTTCATCATTTCTTGCAGCAAAAGAACATTTCTTTATGTTCATTGCCACGATCTGTTTAGCTATTCCTCGGTTGTCTAAAAAGCAATCTAAAATACCCCCCTGAGATTCTAGTTCTTTTCTCTCCCCCATCCCCTCTTTTTCACCCCTGTAGGGTCAGGAAGTTTGTTTTGCTGGTGACTCTTCCCTCCCCACTATTGTCCTTCCCCTTAACCCTCTACCCACGCCCTTGCTTTTTTCTCTCTCGAATTTGATGTGTTTCTCCACCAGATTGATCGTTTTGATGATCATGCCCCCCTCCCCTTCTTCCATGTTTGAATACTCTTCTGCTCGTGTAAAAAGAAATAGCAGGTTCTACACCCTTCTTGCTACACTAGCATCTTCTTCCTTTTGCCCTTAATACAACATCCAACTCTTTTGAAAATTTAACTCCTTCCATATCCTTTTGTAGAGAAGGCCCACCTTCACTAGTACTAGCAGCAACTTAGGACCAATGCCACCTAAAAGCAGATGAGCTCAAGAGGCCTGAGGGTGGCCCCACCCCCGACCACTGATCCGGCTTCCAGTCAGGCCCTAACAATCAGCAGCAGCAGAGGCAGCTCCTACAGAAAAGGGGCCAGCCAGCCCCACCAAGGAGCAACCCCGTGCCGCTCACTGCGTAGGAAAACCAGCCTGGTTGAAGGAGCAAGGAGGCAGCGAAAGCTAAGCAGGTCAGGGTACCACCACCATCCCCTTGACTACCGTGGAGCCAGCCCAGGACCCTGGACCCAAAAGCCCTGGGAAAGGCAAGGCTTCCAGCCCAGAGCCCTCAGCCATCATGCTGGGAATAACCCCTATGGAGATGCAGCCTGGCAGCCACTCCTGCGGAAGCTACACAGCCTCAGCCACGGAAGACCCAGGAAAGAAAATTCTTGTCACCAAAGCACTGACAAAGGGCTCAACAGCAGAACCTGATGAGGAGGCATGTCACTGCACCCCAAGGACCATGGGACTTTTCCAATTGACTTGCAGCTCAAATATGCCCCATGTTGTCTCCCCCACTGGAATGTGAGTTCCTTGGGAGTGGGGCTGTTTTACTTTTCTATTTATATCTCCAGCACATAATACAGTATTGGTACATAGTAAGTAACTCAATAAATACTTTATTCACTCATTCAATAACCTTGAAGCCATTAACATTTTTTTTAAAAAATCCACATTTCTTCTCCCCCATTAGAAAGTCTAGGGTCAAGCATATAATTTGCTCTTTTTTTTCTTCTGTTTTGTTTTGTTTCCTCTTTCTGGTGGTTCCTCCTATTGGTTCTAATTCTTCCTTACAACATGACTAATGTGAAAATATGTTTAATAGGAATATATATGCATAGCCTATATCAGATTGCATGCTGTCTTGGGGAGGGAGGTGGGAAGGGAAGGGGAAAAATTTAAAACTCAAAAGCTTATGGAAGTGATTGCTGAAAACTAAAAATAAATAAATTAATTTTAAAAAAAGTCTACGGTCAAGAAGCCATTTGCAGCAATTAATAATGGACTCCTTGCCAAAATGGCTGCCCAAACAGGAGGCAGACCGCTCAGCTCCTGCATGCCAATGCCAACAAAATTCTAAAGTATGCATGAGTGATGAACAAGAATTACAATGAAAAGCTACAGCAAGTGATTTCTTCTGACCCAGAACTTCACAAAAAGACAACTAGAAGCCTGAAGCAACAGGAAAGGAGGCTTCTACCAAAGCCAGTGTATCATTACAGAGTAGCCTCCCAATTGTGATCAGTGACTGGTCCAAGACATCCATTGCCTGCAAGGCTCTATTCAGAGGTAGCAAGAGCAGAGGGCTGTGCAGGGAAATCGAAGACAGACAGAAAGCCGTAGGGTGGGAATGATGTGCCAAGGAACAGTGGTGGACAGTGGAACAGACTGAAAAATCCCTGCCCCAGGGTTCTGAGGTCCTAGGACCTGTCTTGAGATGCTAGAGAGGGCCCAGAAGATCCCGTACTCTTAACCTCAAAAACCCAGGGCAGGGCTAACTCCCAGAAGCGGAGGTCACCTAAGGAACCTTGGGAGAGAACAAGCAGGTCTGACCACTCTACTGAAAAGCACAATATGGTGTATAACCTAGCCCTAGCACAAAGCCCCAGTTTCGTGACTACAACTGAAGTGATGAATGAATCAAAGAAAACATAAGAATAAAAAATTATTGCAAGTCTAGAGATCTTCCCAAAAGAAGCAAAGAGTAGCTCCATCCATCATGCCAGCTGACTTACCTCCCCAATGTCCCACCCCAAAGCTACCCACCTCTTCCACTGCCCCCTCTAGAATGCCTGCTCTAGAGGATGGAGGAACAAGATGAAAGCAAGTTTGTTGCCTGTATAGGAGAAGAGTGGTCAGCATCCTGTTTGGCAGCCATCTTGGCAGGAGTCCATTATTCATTTCTGCAAACAGCTTCCTGGCCACAGACTTTCTAATAGAAATGTGTCTTTTTAAAACCTTAATGTCTTCAAAAGTTATTGAAACCTTAAATCTTTACCTTTCCTACCTCTTCCATCTTCTAACAGATTTATGTAACATAACCTCAACTGCCCTCATTGCTACTAGACAATCCTTTTATATCATCCAAATTGATTCACCATCCCACTCACCACAGTGGCTCTTCCAAACCTTTTCAAACCTCCCATGTCTCCCTTTCCCAGCCTTCTCAATGGAGAAACCTCTGCCTCATATTTACAGAAGAAGTTGAGGCCGTTTGCCAAGAGCTCCTCTCCTTCTCCTTATCTCATATCCCCTGGATGCCTTCTGCCACTATCTCCTTCTTCACCTGTCTCACATGAGAAAGTGGCCCTTCTTGCAAGGCCAACCCATCTACGTGAACAAGTGATTCCATTTTGTCCCATCACCTCTAGCATATGCCCCTTCTATCATCCCCACTGATAACCACAGGCATCCCATCGGGCCCAGTCCAGGGTCCTCTTCTCTTTTCCCTCTATAGTACTTCCCTTGGTGATCTCATCAGTTCCCATGGATTCAATTATCCTCTCTATGCTAACGATTCTCAAATCTACTTATCCAGCCCTAACCCTCTCTGCTTGATCTCCCATCTCCAAATGCCTATTAGACATCTCAAACTGGATGTCTGGTAGACATCATAAATTCAATATGTCCAAAAATGAACTCATTATCTTCTCACCTTCCACCCTGTCCGAACCCCTTGTGGCTCCCACACTTCCCTATCACTGCCGACAACACCACCATTTTCCAAGTCCCCAGGCTTAAAACCTATATGTCATCTTTAACTCCTCACCATCTCTTACCCTCTTTATCTAATTAGCTTAAGTCTTGTCATTTCTACCTTTGTAGCATCTCTCAAATACTCCCCTTCTCTTTTCTGACATTGCCACCAACCTGGTACAAGTCCTCATTATCTCAAACCTGGACTGTTGCAACGGCCCCTTGGTGGGTCTGGGCCACAGATCTCTTCACTCCAGTCCATTCTACACTCAGCCATCAAAATGATTTTCCTAAAGCTCAGGTGTGACCATGCCACCTCTCTATTCCAACTTCAGTGGCTCTCTAACACCTCCAGGATCAAACATAAAATCCGGGTCTGTATTCAAAGCCCTTTCCAACCTACCCTCCTCCCCCTTTCCATATTTCTTACATATCACTCCCCTACAAGTACTCTGCAGTGCAGTGCCACTGGTGTCCTGGATGTTCCTTGAACTAGACGCTCATCTCCTGACTCCAGGCATTTCCAAAGGCTGTCCACCATCCTGGAAGGCTCTCACTCCCCATATCTGCCTCCTGGCTTCCTTTGAGTCCCAGATAAAAGCCTGCCTTCTTCAAGTTCCTCTCAATCCCTCTGAACTCTTATTCCTTCCCTCTGTGATTATTTCCCATTTATCTTGTATATAGCGCAACTTGTATATATATCTTGTACATAATGTCTCTCCCATTAGATTTTAAGCTCCTCAGGGGGAGACACTGTCTTTTGCCTTTTTTTTGTATCTCCAGTGTTAAGCACTTTATCTGGTACATAACAGGCACTTAATAAATGTTTGGTTGGCTGACAAATACCATCAGACTCAAAGGAAAAAAATGGACTTCCCACAAGGACTACATGAATACCTAGGAGAAATGAAAGAAAAGATTTTTTAAATGATATGAAAGCTCTCATGAAAAAAAAACCAGAAAGAAGATAATGGCTTGGAAGAGAAAGTGACCAAACTTACCCAAGTAACAGCTTCTCTGAAAGCTGGAACAAAGAAAAATCAGTGATTCCATTAGACAACAAGAGATATTAGAATCAAATCAAAAGAATGAAAAAATAGGAGAAAACTGGGGCAGCTAGGTGGCACAGTGGATAGAGCACCGGCCCTGGATTCAGGAGGACCTGAGTTCAAATCTGGCCTCGGACACATAACACTTACTAGCTGTGTGACCCTGGGCAAGTCACTTAACCCCACTGCCTTAAAAAAAATAGGAGAAAATGTAAGATATTTGATATAAAAAACAACTGACTTAGAAAATAGCTCAAGGAGAGATAATTTAAGAACCAGAGAAAAAAGTAAAGATAAAAAGAATCCACTGATTACTCCTGAAAATCCATGGATTACCTCCTGAAAATAATCCCCAAAAGAAAAGTCTCAGGAATATTAGCCAAGATCCAGAAGCTTCCATTTCAAAGAAAAAATTCTTCAAGCATCCAGAAAGAGACAGTTCAAGTACCAAGGAATCACAATCAGGATCATACAAAACCTGTAAGTCTCTACTAAAAACCAGAGATCTTGGAATATGATATTCCAAAAAGCAAAAGACCTAGGCTTACAACCAATAATAATTTAGCTCAACATCATTAAAAAGAGGGGAAATGGATTTTTAATATAATAGAGGACTTTCAAACATTTCTGATGAAAAGAACAGAGCTAAATAGGAACTCTAGAATATAAACACAAGAGTGCAGAGAAACCTAGAAAGGTAAAATTATTTAAGCAATCGGAAGGAGCTATGTGACGATGCAGTGCTAACATTCTAGGAGGGGAAGAAGAAACAAATGTCTCTTCAGAACCTTAATGTCTTCAAAAGGTACTGAGGGAATTAAGAAAAGAAAAACTGAGGTCCTGGAAGGTAGACTGGTTTTGTTCAGAGGATATGAGGAAAAGAAAGAGAAAGGAGGATTAAAAAGGAAGAAGACACTTGTGTAGTAAGGAGAAAGAAGCCAGAATAACTTGCTTTTTCTTTTAATTGGTACACAAGAGAAGAATATACAAACATGGGGGGGGAAGCATAAGATATGAATCTGATTCTTATCTGAAATGAACAAAGTTGGATTAAACACACACAGAATTTGGTGTAGAAATGAATCATTCAACAGGGAAAAATTGGGGTAGATGGAGAGGAGGTGGATAAGAGGGAGAATAATGCGGGAGAGTGAACAGTCACAAGCAAAACAAACTTCCTGATCCTGAAAGAAGGGATGGGGGGGAGGGAAGTGTGGAGAAAAAGGAAAAGAGAGAGAAGAGGGAAGATAAGGGGAGGAGAGGAAAAGAGAAGGGGAAGAGGGAGGGAGAGGAGGTATAGGGAGAAAGGGAAGACAGGGAAGGAGAGGGGAAGAAAGGAGGGAGAGGAAAAAAAGAGGAAGAGGGAGAGAAAGAGAAAGGTAGAGAGAGAGGAGGGCAGGAGAGAAGAATTAGAATCTAAGGGTGGGTTTAGATTGTCTCCTAGACAACTGGGGAATAGCTGAACAAATTGGGGTATATAAATATTATTTTGCCATTCAAAATGATAACACACAATTTCAGAGAATCCTAGGCAGTGTGAACTGTTGCAAAGCAAAGTGAGCAAAACCAGGAAAACAATTTATATAAGGGCAATACCACTGTTTAAAAAAACAACTTTGAAAGACTTTAGAACTCTGACCAAGTCATGTCTCTGCCTCAGCTTCCTCATATGTAAAATGAGGATAATAATAGTATCTACTTCACAAGGTTATTGTGAGGATCAAATGAGATAATATGTGCATCGCTTTGCAAAAATTAAAGCATTATGTGTCATTATTGTTCAGTCATTTCAGTCATATCTGACTCTTCATGACCCCCATTTAGGGATTTCTTGGCAAAGTTACTGGAGTGGTTTACCATTTCTCTCTCCAGATCATTCTACAGATGAGGAAACTGAGGCAAATAGGGTTAAGTGACTTGCCCAGGGCCACATAACTCAGAAGTGTCTGAGGCCAGATTTGAACTCAGAAAGATGAGTCTTTTTGAATCCAGAACCAGAGCTCTATCCACTGCACCACCTGGATAAATTCTAGCTTTATAATCAATGCAATGACCAACATGGCAGAGGACCCCTAGTTAACCCATCTGACTTACAGGTGATGGCCTCAAGGTACTGAAAGAAATTTGTTTTGCCTAACGATGTTTATTTGCTTCAAAGGTTTCTTCTTTCTCTCACTTTTTAATTGAGGAGAGAAGATGATGGAGGAAGGGAGGGAGGTTAGCAATAGTGATGCCCCAAAATGGACACTGAGATTTTTTTTTTTATGCACAGAACATAAAGGAAGTTCAGAATGTAGCAAGCCAAGCAGCACAGTTTAAAAAAGTGACATGTAAAATTTGTCACATACTTTTAAAGTGGTGAGAAAGGGAGATTCAGTTTCACAAAAGATCCTCTTTTTGTGTTCTCCTATACGTATGGAAATGCTTGTAGGTGTGCATGTGCATGTGTGAATCCTTTAAAAAATGCTCCCCCCCCCTCCAACGTGGCCAGGTGGAAGCCCGCCCTGGGCAGTGAGGGCAGCCGGCCTCGATCAGGCCAGCAGCAGCAGGGCTTGGGAAGGAGCCAACCTAGCTGCCATCAGAACTACTAGACCTAAGCCAGCCTTGGGCTATCCCATCCACCACACCCTAGGAGGGGCAGGCTCTATGGAACAGAGGAGCTACTCTTTCTTCTTGGACACCACACCCATCTACAAACTCCCGATCCTCTGAAGGAAAGAAATGGCCCTTGCAGTTGTAGGTTTTTGAGTTGCCTCAACCAACCGTTCCCTACAAGTGAGTCTCACTATCACTGTACGCTGCTCACGCCCATTTTTATTACCGTTTGTTCCCCACTCTAGGTGTATGCTTAGGAAAGTGCACACACACCTCTGGTTGGAGGACATGCTTTGTAACTAATGATCTTGCCGCGCCATTTGAGTACAAGTCACTTTAACAAAGGGGGGAGGTGGGTGGGGAAGGGGGAGGCTGTTTGCAAAGTACTGAGCACAAAAAGGCGACCAGAGTGATTGCCTTCCATGATGCTGACCCACCGGCTGCTGGCAAAGGGCAAGAGGTTAGGGAGGAAGAGGGAGAGTAATAGACATAGGGTTACAGAATTAGGGAATGGGGAAAAGGTGGGAAAGGGACCAGACCTCATGGCCACAAGGATTACACAGACCCAAGTTTTTAAATTTCCTGCAAATTAAGATTCTCACACCTTACCTGCCGGACAGGGCCTGGCTAACCTGTGCCTGGGCTGTGGTATATGGCAGGGCACAATCACCACCAGCATCAACATAATGATAATAATAAAAAGCTGGCATTTCTATAATAAGTTTTATGTATATGATCTTACTTGGGCCTCATAACAACCTTGTAAGCTGGCTATTATAGGTCAAGTACTGTCATTTGAAAGACAGGAAACTGAAGATCAGCAAGGTTGACTGACTCATAATCACACCAAAAATGTGTGGGGTAGGATTTGAACCTAGGACTTTGTTAACTCCAAGTCCTGCTCATTTCTCTCTATTTCTTTCTCTCACCTCTCCCCCGCTTCTCACTGTTCTTGAGGAAATCAGGGTTAAATGACTTGCCCAGGGTCACACAGCTAGAAAGTATCTGAGGCTGGATTTGAATTCAGGTCCTCTTGACTCCAGGGCCAGTGCTCTATCTACTGCAGCACCTAGCTGCCCCTGTTTCTGTCCCTTTCGGGACTTGGTCTCTGTACCTTACCCAGAATGGAAGCAAAGGTCTGTTCATGAGATCAGTGCCATAGCCGATCAGCATGACTTGCTCTCCAGCCCCTCCTCAAGCAGCCTGCTCCCAGGGGCTCACCATAGTGCTGCCAGATTCTCCCCCATGAGACTGTGAGGGCAGGAACTGTCTTTTCCCTCCTATTACATCCTCAGTGTTCAGCAGTTCCTGGCACCTCATAGATGCTCAATAAAGACTGATTGATTGAGGTTTGGTACAGACACTGATCAATCTGGGCCCTCTCCAGGTCAGAACTCCTGAGTTCAAACAGTCCACCAGTCTCAGTCTCCCCAAGGAACCTCAGTCTCGCTAGGAGGAGGGACTACAGGTATGTACCACTACATCAAGCCAACTTCTCTTTCAGGGAAGAAATCAGACAGAGCCCCCACAAGATGAAACTACAGGATTTAAAAGAAGGAAATGAAACCCCAATAGTTCTCTTTGACATTGGTCATTTCCCTTTAAAATGAAATGGGTTCAATTCTGATGTTGGGGCTGATGCAGAATGTGTCTCTTGGTGGTATGGGAGCCATTTATGGTGAAAGGAGCAAAAGCAAAGTATTACCCCACCCCCTGCTTGCCCAGGTCCCGACACATAGTAGGGAATTAATAAATGCTTATTGAATTGAATTAAAAGGGCAAGAGACCAAGGCAAGAGCAGGTCAGGCCTCAGGACTGGATATACAGACCTCAAGCTCATTCTTGCTTCAGTGTAACTAGAGAAGGCAAAGGGTGTGAAGGACTGCCCCATTACAAACTCAGGAAAATCAGTAGAGCAGTTGACCTAGAGATTCGATGGAAAGATCTACAGCCCTGGGCTCAGGTTCTGACTTCCGGATCCTACTACATCAGGCAAACTTACTTCCCTTTCCTGGGCCTCAGTTTCCCAGGCTATAATGAGGTGGAGTTAGACTGAGGTGATAACAAGGACTCTAAATACTGTGAGGGCCCTTTGAAAGGCATCATATGGAGAATTAGCCAAAGGTTCCAGCAGAGCCCCCCAAATCCAGGTCTGCAAATCCTTCCCCCCTTGTGGGGAAAGTCTCACCAGAGCTCTGACCCTTCCCTGTACACAACTTGACTGATCACAAAATAAATGCCTAGCTACATTGGAGAGAGGAATCTTCTGGCATTAAAAATGTGTTCTTATTTTAAAATAGATATAAGTACATATGTGTGTGTGTGTGTGTATATATATATATATATATATATTTATATACATATCTTTGTATCTATCTCTTGAAAGTCCCACCAAGAAATGAGAAGCTGAGCCCACAGCGTTCTTCTGCCTGCTCTTCTGGGGACTTTCTTTGGTCACTCAAGCAATAAAAACAGATTCTCTAGGCAATGAGTTAGCAACTAGATGGCTCAGGAGACAGAGCTCCAGTCCTGGAGTTAGGAAGAATCACTGTTCTGAGTTCAAATCCAGCCTCAAACACTTAACTAGCTGTGTGACCCTAAGCAAGTCACTTATCCCTGTTTGCCTCAGTTTCTTCATCTGTAAAATGTGCTGGAGAAGGAAACTGCAAACCACTTCAGTATCTTTGCCAAGAAAACTCTAAATAGGGCCAAGAAAAGTAAGAATGACCTGAGTTCAAATGTGACCTCAGACACATAACACTTACTAGCTGTGTGACCCTGGGCAACACTTAACCCCATTGCCTAGCCAAAAAAAAAAAAAAGTAAGAAGGAAGATTGAAATGACTGAACAATAACAATAGATCTCAAATAGATCTCAAAAGGCTGAAAAAATCTCAATCAACCAATTAACAAGCATTCTTCAGTGTCAAGCCTGTGCTAGGCACTGGGGATTCAAAGAGCAAAATAAAAAAGTCTCTGCTTTCAAGGAGCTTACATTTAATTGGAAAGGACAACATATATACATATATATGTGTGTGTATGTAAGTATAATATGCATATTATATACATACACACACTACATACAAAATAAATGAAAGGCAATTTGGAGATTGAGGAGCTGGGGGACTCAGGAGGAACTGGGGATTGGTAGCACTCAAGCTGAGTTTTGAAGGGATTAAGGGAGTCCAAGAAGTAGGGAGTGGATTCTAGGCCTTGGGAAAAGTTGATTGGAAAAGGCTTGGAGATGGGAGATGGGGTGCCATGTATGAGAAAGAGCAAGAAGGCCAGTTTTGTTGGACCACAGAATGTAGAAAAGGCAGTACTACGCTGAAAAGGTAGCATGCAGATAGGTTGTGAAGGCTTTAAATGCCAAATAAAGGAGTTTATATTTGTTCCTAGAGGTAACAGAGAGCCACAGCAGTTTGATTAGGGTAGTGACATGGTCAGATGTTTTATTTAGGAAAATCACCTTGGCAGCTGTGTGGAGGATGGATGGAGATAGGAGAGACCTGGGGCTGAGAGGCTAATTAGGAAGCTGTTGCAATAGTACAGGTGAGAGGGGACAGGGTCAGAACCAGCATGGTAGCTCTCTAAGTAGAGAGAAGGGGAAACATTTGAGAAATACTGTGGAGGTAAAAAGGACACTCTTTGGCAAGTTACTGGGGAATGCAACCTTCCAGACATAATCCTAGCCCCTTCCCTACCTTTTACTCCTCATCCCAGAACAAGTCAGCTTCTGTGAGCCATCCCTTCCTCTCACAACCTGCACACAGCAAAGTTGGAATGTTGAACACTCTTCTTCAGGGGCAGATTTTAGGAAACAGAGGCAGAGGTCATGGAGGTGATGGGGTGTAGGGTTTGAAAAACATTCTCCAAGAAGGTCGATGACAAAATATTTGTGGCAGCATCTTCTGTGGTAACATAGAGCTGGGGAACAAAAATAGCTGCCCGTGAATTGGGGAAGGGCTGAACAAGTTGTGGCCCATGAATGGAATGGAATATCACATATGGGTCAAAAAGCAATGAAGAGCACGATGAACACAGAGAAACACTGAAAGACTTACACCAACTGAAACAATGAAATAAGCAGATCCAGGAAAACACTATATCAAACAACTACCACAATATCAATGGAACAAAAGCAAAACAACATAACCTCAATGTTACAGAATTATAATGCCCAATCTTGGCCCCAAAGGAGGAAGATAAGAAGACATCCCCCCCAGGGGTTAGGGATTCTGCAAATAAAGCCATTTTTTAAAACACATTAAGTTTTGTGGACATTTTCCCTTTTCCTCCTTTCTTTAAACTTTATTCTAAAGGATGTCTTTCTGGGGGTGGAGGGAGGAATACTATGGGAAAGAAAAGGTTATGTAAAAACAAAGGATATCTATATCTACATCTATTTTAAGAGCAAGGGGAAAAAGAGGAAAGCAAAAGATTCTCCAGGAACGGAGATAGAACCACAACTAGTATTTTTCCTGCCTGGAATAAGCATCACTAAAAAATATCTTCAAATAAACTTTTAAGACAAATTGGGGCGGGGCAGCTAATGACCCTAGGGCACTAATCCTCAAAAGGCACTGGGGGTACAAGTCGTGTCGGGAACCACTTGACACGCCGGAGCTTCCTATTTCCACTAATAATTCTTGTTACCTAGGTGTTGATCTCAATTCATGGAATCTTGAGATCTGCACAAAGATTTTGGTTGGGTAGGAAGGTCCTCATTTTGAGGCGCAAGTAGTTAAGTGATTAATTAAATGTGGCCAAAGGTCACAATGAATAACTTACCGAGGATTTGAATGTAGATCCTCTGATTTTGGAGCCTCTGGCCCTTCCTTGTATCATACTGCATTATTTCTTTCAGTACGGGGGGAGTGTTAAGTGTGGTCAGCCTCCTCTAAACTTCGGCATACTCGGATTGCCCGACCCTAGTCATTCCTTCTAGTTTGGGCGCTTCGTTAGAACGTAAGCTCGGAGAGGGCAGGCATGCCTATCTGCGCTCCCGGCGTCCTCTTAGGCAGCTGGGCTAGTATCCAACCGAAAAGACTGGAACCCATGAGTACGATTCTCTATGCCCCTAAGCTTCTCTGGAGCTGAGGGTTGGGCACCCCCAAGGCAGACTCCAGCCCTAGGTAGCTTTCCGCTGGCTGGCCCCACTTTCTTCTAGCCAAGAGAAGGGAACCTCTGGGCCGGGGAGAGGGGAGGGGGAGGGGCCCAGGTGGGGGCGGAACCTGGCGGGGCGGGGCCATCTCTGAGTCTAGCCCTGGAGCGAGCGTTGGTCGGTCCTGAGCCGGAGTCTGAGCTCCTGCAGTCTCCGAGCACCGGGGCTAAAGGCGGGTTTGGGTTAGGGATGCTACAAGTACACATTCCTTCCGTGGGGCCGGAGGCAGCGGAGCCCGAGAGGAGCCTGGAGAAAGGACACATGGTGAGTGTTCGGATGGGTGCTCCCCCTGGAAAACGGGTCCTAGAGTTCCTCGATGGGGGATTTCAAAGCGTCAGGCATAAGACCGACAGCGTTCGTTATACTGGGACGGAAGGAAACCCTGGGCGGGGGCATTGGCTGTAACGGGAAAGGGAGACTTGGGCGGGAGCTGTGGGGAGGCTCTCGAGCTCGTTTCATGTCGAGTTTCTCTCCCTCTGCCAGGCAAGTCTGGGGACTTTATCCCCCTCCCATCTTTCTTCTGGATGTTAATTAAGAGGCAGGGGTTGGGGGTCAAAAGGTAGAGATTTTCCCCGCCCACCTCCCCTAGCGAGGTTAGCAGCATTTAGCTACATCTCAGCGAACTAGGGAAATGGCGGGGGGTGGGTGGGGGGGATGGGGGTTGGGGTTGTGTTAGTCTTCTAACCTTGTAATTGGTGAACTTTGCCCTGGAGGTCAGAGGGGATTGCATCTGACTCCTTCACCACTACCCCCCCCAGCCCCCTCGACCTAGATTACTAGGAGGGGGAGAGGAAGAAGAGGTGAGCAGTCCTGTATTAGTATCCTCGGAGATCCCCTAGAGCCGGGGCAGTTCTGAAAGGGCCTTTGTGCGGGGCGATGCTCAGCTGCTCAAATTGGCTTCTAGGAGAGGGTTGGAATCGGTTCTTCTTTTGGCTGCTCAGGGGTAGGAAGAGAAGAGAGAAGCAGTGGAGACCCTCTAGTTCTACCTGGCCATTCCTTTACAGGCTTACTTTTGCCCTGAATTGGCCAGGACTTGGGTGGCTCACTTGTTCTCATTCCCTACCGTTTACCCCTCCCTTTAGGTGTTCAGGGTGGAGGTCCTCTACAACGGGAGAAGGCACACAATTCATCGGCGCTATAGCGAATTCCATGCCCTGCACAAACAGGTGAGAAGTAGGTAGTGCCTGTTCCCTGGGATATGGAGAGAGCTGAGTAACATGGGATACCTATTTCTATTCTACCTAGGGCAAAAGCCAGCCCTCCCCAGGGCTGGTAGCCCAAGTTACACATCTGAGTTCCATCTTTCCTTCAAATCACTGGTCCCTCACAGGGTGGAAAGGGGAAGGGGGATGGGGGAGAACAATGGGAGAATACCTGTGTGATGGCAAATCAAGGTGTACTGGAATCTATGAAAAAATCTGGTTTTTTAGATTATTCTGTACCTGACTTTCCGTGTACTCGGCTAAGGTTTAGTCTGAATTTACCACTCCCCTTTGGAACCTATCCAGAAGAGGCAAAGTATTGGAGAGGTTGCGGTTAAAGTAAGGGAACAGGAGTTGGAACTAGGGGCCCCAGTTCTTGGCAGAATTGGGAGCTCTAAGCAGGTTTCTTATGGCTTTGGACAGATTAAGAAGTCTTGCAAAGTGCCGGACTTTCCCCCCAAACGCGTGCCTAACTGGAGGCCTAAGGTTCTGGAGCAGCGAAGACAGGGATTAGAGGCATATATCCAGGTGAGAAAGGCTTCTTTTTTCTAGAGACTAACTTCAGGTCTCAATAGGAAATCTTTTGTGAGGTATCTTTCACTACAGGGATGTATATCTGTTGTACTCATAGTTGTGACGATGTGTAGCCTGTCAGTAACACAGCATTGCATGTGTGCCTGTGTATACTTGGCTGTCCTTCCTGTCTGAGCCTTACCTGGAATCCACTCCTTCCTCACCTCTCTTGGGATTCCAGATTTCCTTCATGACTCACTTCTTCTAAAGAAGTACCTCCTTCTTCTAAAGGTTTTTCTGACACCATCACCTCAGTTACAGATGCCCTCACATAACTTTGTGTTTTTTTCTTTTTAAAAACATATTATGTATATAGTTAGGTCTTTCTCATTAGAATGTAAGTTCCTTGAGGGCAGGGATTGTCTTCTTAGCTCCAATGCATTAGCACAGTATCCTGTACACAGTAAGTATTTAACAAGTGTCTGTTGACTGTGCTTCCCAGGGTGTCCTGTATCTCAATCAAGAAGTCCCAAAGGAGGTGCTGGAATTCCTGAAACTTCGACATTTCCCTTCAGACCCTAAGGCCAGCAGTATGGAGTGAGTGGATACTGGAAGCTTAAGGGTGGGAATTGAGAAGGGTCCTCTGGTATGTCTTCAGCTAGTACCTTAACGACATCAGTGGAGATCTGGGGCCTAAGAAGGCAGGTAAAAGCTGGCCTTCGGGGACCTGCCCAAATCTGTGCCTGGCTTTTTCTGTGGTTTTTGTTGCCCTCCCTCCTCTTAACATTGATCAAATAATATTCCTTCTGTCACATAACTGATTCTTACTCCTGGCACTGGTATTCTTCCAGGTGGACTCTTAGCCTTAAAATTTCCTCCCATTCACTTTTTTTTTTAAGGCAGTGGGGTTAAATGACTTGCCCCAGGGTCACACAGCTAGTGTTATGTATCTGAGACTGGATTTGAACTCAGGTCCTCCTGAATCCAGGGCCACTGTTCTATCCACTGCACCACCTAGCTGCCTCCCTCCCATTCACTCTTAAGCTCGCCAGCAGCTGAACTAGTAAATAAGTTGGTTTTAATTAGAAGCAGGGGTCCCTAGAGGCCATAGGCTGTCCTGGTTGTCTCTATCCCCATCCTCAGACTCCTCTCCCCGGAGAGCTGCTGGGGCTTTTCCTGGTTCAGGTGCTACTCAGAGGGGCTGGCAGCACTCATTCATGGGCCTCTTCTTCCTTTCAGTTTACTGGGTGAGTTCATACCCAGCAACAGCATTCAAGTTAGAAAGCTCAGCTGAGTCCTCTTAGCCCTTGATCTGCTTCTCTGCCCAGGGACTCCGGTCTCACTGAGGGACCTGCTGCCCCCTTGTGGTTACATGCTTCAATCAGTGTGGGTATTCCCTCTGATGGTACCTTGCCTGTCGTAAGCATCAGACTTAAAGCTTGAAGGAATCTTCCTTAGGTCATCAAGACCCAAAAAGAAGTGATTTGCTCAGTCACAAAGGTGACAGAGCTGAGGCCTCTACAGCCAACAATTTCCCCCCATACCATACTTGGTATTATGCAATTTTTTATACTCTCCCATAAATTCTCTGGAGCAACTGTATAAGAATGCAAAGTCCCTAGCATCTTGTTTGGTGTCCTTGATTCCTAGGGTCCTATTCCAACTGCACATATGTTCTTGGTGGCCAGCTCTCCTGTTCAAGGCATCCTAAATCCCAAGCACAAATGGGGCTTTGTGGAGTAGTTAGATCTGACCAACCTCTTTTCTCTGTAGTGCTCAGCTATCCCACAGACCAGTCCTGAACTTCCACAGGGATCCATACGTTCAAAGCCCTCCTCTAGGTAAGTAAAACGTCAAGAGCTGTGAAGATGTAGTCATTCTGAAGCCTGTACGATCAGTACTGGTACCGAGCAGGAACAGAGGACATCCCTGCATCTCATTTGGCCTGACAGCTGACCTAAACCAGAGAAAGCTGTGGCAGCAGTGAGCACAGTCCCTAGAACCAGGCTCATTTTAAATGAATGCATCACACAGGTGGCATGGTTCCACTCCCCAAGGCTCCTGGGGGTACCACACATGCCTGACTCCTCTTCTGAGGCTGTCAGCAGTTCCAACTTGAGAGCCAGTGAGTGAAGAGCATCATCATTAAGGATAGATTAAGAAGATTGACTTGGTGTTCCTTTGTAGCTCCCCACATCTGGCCTGGCTGATGCTCAAAGCAGAGTAAGACTGCTGTAGGCTCCTGCTTGGGAGCTGATTCTCACCCTTTCAGTTGGGGCTAACAAAAACGCTTTCCTCAGGAAGGATAGTGAGAGGACAAGAGGACAACATGGGATTGCAGTGTAAGCACATTTACACTACAGAATTAGTAGCCAACATCTTTGCTCCCTCCTACTCAGCCTGGATTTTTTTCCCCCTCTTTTAGAGCCAATCCCCAACATGGTGGTGAACGGTGTGCTGCAGGGCTTCTATGGCTGCAGTGGTTGCCCCACCATGGCCCAGCTGAAGGACCCCTATCTCACACCACCTTTACTACAGCCCGGGCCCTGAAGGGAACAGATCATCCCCACCAGCTGTGCTGTCAACCAGACCACTCTTTCTTGCAGCACCCTGACCCTTGGCCAAGGAGACCACAAGCTCAAAGCTGAACTCTTCTGACAGGACACAACTCGCACTAACATTAAGTTTGGCAGGCCCCTGTTCCACCTTCAATTCTCCAACTGTAACCCTAATTGATGTGCAAATGCTGAGGGACACGAACACCTGTCCCCCTCGAGACTGGAAGAACACAGAATAAAAGGAGAGTCTCTTTTAGGGATGAGCCCAAAGAAAACAAAGAATGGGCTGTTTATATTGGAGCTTTGAAAGGAACCACAGTGAGAAAAAAGCAAGGGCTTAGGCATTATACAGGGTGAGAGGATGGAGGTGAGAATGAGGTTGGATGCTGAGCAGTGAAGCAGAAGCTCCACTCTTTGGAAGTGAAGTTGCTAGACAGTGTAAGGGAAAGAGCGAGGACTAGAAGGTATCCTCTTGCCCAGCAGCCACTGGTCCAGGTCTAGTTTAGCCCAGGGCAGGAATAGCTCTCTGCTCTGCTTGCACAGGCATCCAACGAAGGGCAGAAGAGAAGGGGAGAAAGGGCAAAGGAAGGTACCTAGTTCTATAGGAAAGAAGCCCTGCTCTTCCCTCAGGGGGGAGAGAAGGCGATCTAGGTTGGGCTAAGATTAGATGCTTATTAAGGGCAAGGGATGAACCCAGCCCACTCGCTTTCTATAAAAAAAAAAGTTTTCTTCTTTATTGGCATGTGTTTCTTTACAAAACTGGGGCTGAGGGGCTGTGGAATGTGAGGATGGATTCTGGGTCAGCTCAGTCAGATGTCAGCACCACAGGCTGTACTAGGAGCCCAGGGCTGGAACAGGGACCAGACTAGGCTTCAGTCCCCAGAGAGGGGAGAGCTTCCTGCACAGCCTATATAGCAGGTCTCCAAGGGACCCTACTCCTTGGCAATGGCAAAAGGCTTGTCCACTTCAATTGTGCCACAGTCAGCTATTGTCACATCCTTCAGGGGCTTGTCCCGCCCATCTGTCTTGGTGTTTTCCACCTTTCGTACCACGTCCTGATAAATGAAAAAAGAAAAAAATGAGAAGGGGAAAGAAGGGGAAGTCAGGGTTAGTGTCATCAAATACAGTATGATCTAGTCCAGACAACTGATCTCTAGACAGAATGAAATAATGCCGCTGCTGAGCTTCTATCCAAAGGGTCAAGTAAGAACATGGATGTTGTGGCTTTAAACCAAAACTTTCCATTATCCTGCTACCAAGCTTTGGTGACTTGTGCAGCACATTCCTACTATGTACCACTTTATTATCCCATATTTCTAGGCAGAGGAGGAAGCAGGCACTTTGGTAAGAAGAGGAAGAATCTGTTCTTTCTTCACCATACTATACCCTAGGTTGGCTTAGAGCCTGGCAAAGGTTGCAGGGTTTGAGGTTAAGGAGAAGGGTTCAAGGCATATGCTAACATAAGCAATCTGAGTCACGACCAAGAGTGACAGCTCACACAGTAATTCAGGGGCTATAAGGCTACATGTCTCCAGCAGTGCAGGAGGATGGCCTAAGTTCCACCTAGGCAGTCTTACTCTGCTTTCTCCCACTTGTAGTCTCTTTATGGTAATAGAAGCATAGCATCCAGCCAGGCAGGGCCAAGGATGGCCATGTTTGGGTTTGTCCACAAAGATAACGAATGAGGAGATGGAGCCCCTTGTGCCCAGCTCCCGCCACCTACCATTCCTTCTAGAACTTTGCCAAACACCACATGTTTGCCATCCAGCCATGGCGTTTTGACAGTGGTGATGAAGAACTGGGAGCCATTGGTGTCCTTGCCAGCATTGGCCATGCTCACCCAGCCCGGACCATAGTGCTTCAGCTTAAAGTTCTCATCAGGGAAGCGATCGCCATAGATGCTCTTTCCTACAAATTAAAGCACAGCCTGGGTTAGAGTGGAAAAGCAAATGTGAAACTTGGGTACAAGAGGCAGAGACACTTTTGTATATGTAGAACACCTAAAGCAAGCTTGATATGAAAGAACTGGGACAGAAAGTAGTTACTTTCCCTGGAACTATTATCAAATCTCACTGAATACTGAAAAACATAAATGACAAAATGTTTATGGAAATATAATAAGAGGTACAGTAAATATATGGGTTAAGCTGTTAATTAAGCTTAAGAGAGAATGAAAGGAAGAAAGGACATATATATGGGAGAAAAGATTTGGAATGAAATTAGGAGCAAGGAAATCTTTAAGAGATGAACTTCTGCAAACCATGCCCTCCCTGACACTCCAGTATAGAGCAACAGCAGTGCAAAGAGCAGGCAGGTGGAGAAAGGCTTTGGTGGGAAGCAAAGATGACCAAGACTGCTGGGAAGCAAAGATGACCAAGACTGCTAAGTTTTTGTTAAGTTCAGCTGCTAGAAGGTTAGGGAGAGGGAAAACAAACAAAACATCTCACACTAAGATTTAAAACAGGGGAAGGGGGGAAATGAGAAGAGATGTGTTTTCTTACCTACACCATTACCCTGGCATTGAACAGCCAGGAGGACTGAACGAGGAGTTCTGCTGTATAAATGGGCCTAACGTTTCTTCGTGACCCTGGCCTATTGCTCCATTTTCCCTAGTGGGTTTTAACTCTGGCACTGTCCCTTTTCCCTTTAATTCCTATCTACTCCTTACATCGATTTCCCCTTATCATTATTATTATTATTATTATTATTTTGGCAATCGGGGTTAAGTGACTTGCCCAGGGTCACCCAGCTAGTAAGTGTCAAGTGTTTGGTCTGAGGCTGGATTTGAACTCAGGTCCTCCTGACTTCAGGGCCAGTGTTCTATCCACTGCACCACCTAGCTGCCCCAATTTTCCCTTATTGAAGGCTTTAAGAAGGTTCCTGCTGAATGAAAAATGGCTAAACACATGATAGCACAAAATGTAATGAAAAAAATCACTGCACTATAAAACAATGAGAAATTCAAAGAAAAATGGGAAGACTTGTATGAACTGATATAACTGATACAGATCAAAGAAAGCTGAACTATTAGGGTACTACTTTGACTACAATAATACACATGGAAACTGAACAGCAGTACCCAGTACTCATTCTAATAGGCAGATCAAGAAACATCTCTTTGCTCTGCGGAAAGGCAGAAGGGGTGGTGGTAACAGATTGCTATGGATACTGTCACCTACACTAAGAGATACAGTTACTTTGTTGGTTGATTATGGTTGATTTTTCTTTGTTATAACGGAACATACTGGTGCAGGAAAGGGAGAATATTGGAAAATGACTGATATTTAAAAAAAGTCTAATAACTTTTAAAAATCCATAACTTCTTGAAAGAAAGCAGTCTATATCTAATGCTTCTATTTGTTTAATCATACATCCATACACTCCTCAATCCCTGGTTGTGAAGAGGATTTGGAACCAGAGGATGTGGGTTCAAAGTCTAGAATTGGAAGTGATGCAAAGTGAAGTGAACAGAACCAGGAGAACATTGTACAGTACACAGTAACAGCAATATTGTTTGATGAAGAACCATGAATGACTTAGCTATTCTCAGCAATACAATGATCCAAGAAAATCTCAAAGGACTAATGCTGAAGCATACCATCTGCCTCCAGAGAAAGAGCTGATATTGACTGAATACAGACTGAAGGATGCTATTTTTCACTTTCATTTTTAAAAATTCAAGTCTTCCTGAACAAAATAACTAATATGGAAATGTTTTATATAACTGCACATGTATAAACTATATCTGATTGTTTACTGTCTTGGAGGGGGGAAGGGAGGGATAGAATTTACAACTCAGAACTTTAAATAAAAATGTTAAAAAAATTTTGGAAAAAAATGTTCGGAATCACCATTCATTGTTTGTGTGATCCTTGATTAAGTCACTTAACTGATCAAAGCCTCAAGTTTCCTTACCTAAAAAATGAAGGGGCTGGTCTAAGATGTTTTCTCTAGTCCCTTATACCTCTCTCACTTTAAAAATTATTAATCTCACCCTGTCTCCCACTTTTATAATCTTCTAGGCTTGGATGACCAAATACCACCCTTGGTCTTTCTCACTGGCCCTCCTCTTTTGTGAAGATATTATTTATTCGCACAGCTTCAACTATCATCCATTCTTGGCAGATGATTCCCCCAGTTATTACTTATCTTCAAATCTGATCTTCCTTCTTAGTGTCATATAGACATAACAAATTCAATATGTCACAAAATAAATAGATCCATCTTCTGTCACCTGCTTCTTCTCACTTCCTTATTTTCTGCCACTTCATGCAACACCCTATGTTGAAAACCTTGGTCTTATCGTTGGATTTGGGTGGTCGAAATAAATTGTCAGGTTCAGTGTTTTCTCTGTAATTTTTATGGAATCCATCCCCTAAAGCCCACATCACCACTTATTTGAACAAAGGAAATGGGCAGTCTCTCCTCTAATCGAGCCGTCACACAAAGCTATCATGTTATCTTGCTGCACATACCTGCTCTCTCTTCAGCTCCAGAAGCTCCTTCTTCCCCAGTATAAGTTCAGACTTCTTGTTCTGCCATACAAGGTGCTACACAAACTTTTTTATCCATACTGTCTCAGGCTCTACTCCATGTGTACTTTGCTGCAGTCAAACTAGCTGAATTGACTGGAGAAGGCCTTTCCTCTCTCTGCCTTTGTTCCCTACCCTAGAATGTTTCTTCCTCCCTCATGCCAATCCCAGCCCCTCACCTGCCAGTTAAAATTTTACCCTGCCACTGAGCTCCAATTCAAAACGCTCCCTTCTCCTAGGTTTCCCTTCCCCACAGTAGCTGGTCTGTACTTCTCATACCCTTGCCATGTGCCATTGTGTACTGGAGTTGGTGTATTCCTATGCCATGTTATGTGCTTCATGAAGACAGAAATATTGTCCATCTTCATCTCACATGTTAGCAAAATGCCAGGCAGGAAGCACTGTGGTGCTAAATAACTGTTTTAAAGGCTTTTGATATCCTCTTCCCAAGACAGTATCTTCATTCTTGACCTTTCAAGCTCCCATTTTGCATTTTAAACTGCCTGGTGAACATCTGGAGGTTCTACACTCAGTATGTTCCAAACTTTACAAACTGTAGCCACTTGTAACTTTCCAATTTCTCTTCCTGGTTATCACCATTTACCCGGTCTCAAAACTTATCTTTGTTTCTATCTTCTCTCTTGACCTTATAAAATACCATATTTTACCACATAATTGTTGCAGATTTTATGCCAATTATTTTTTTTGCAAAAAGTAGGGTGCGACCATTATGTGAAGTTTTTTTTTTTAATTGTTCTGGTATTACTTAAAAAGCATTTGTTACTAAATTGTCTTTGATGCAAGATTAGGATGCATGGAATATTCATGAATACACACTAAAATTGAACACTGACAATGCTCATGCACTGAGAATTCTAGGCTCGAAGTTTGCAATGTGTGAGAAATAAATGCCTATCCATATGCCACTGGTGAATACATTGGTACTCTGTTTACCTTTTAAGTGACATGATGAACAGAATTGTACCACACAGTGATTATGTGATGAAAGGTTATAAAACAATTTTTGGACTGAAAAAACAGGGTGCAATGATTATATGGTAGCAACAATTATGTGGTAAAATACAGTAATAATAATCCAGATCCTTTCAACATTTTCATTCAAGCTTCAAAATAATATTGTGAGGAGGATAATATATCTTTATTTCACAGATGAGGAAGCTGAGTAAGAGATTAGGTGACTTAACTATGACTTAACATCTGTTAGGTGTCAAAAGTGACATTTAATCTAGATGTTCACAAATATTTGTCAATTATTCTTCTGCAATGCTTTTGAAATCTATTTTTCCCTTTTTCATTCCCAATGCTACCATGCAATTTCAAACCAATCATTACTTTTATACCTGGAGTAGTACAGATGCTTCCTTAATTAGTTTCCAAAACTCTAGTCTCTTATTACTTCCAGTTTTATCCATACACCACCAATCATCCTAAGACACAACTTTGATTATGATCATTATACGATTAAAACACTGACGATTCTTCAACTGTTCATTGAAAAACAATCCAATCTAATAAGCTCTGCAATCAGATCAAGGGTACCTCTTCTGGCTACCTCTCAAGGGCACCACCCCTGTTCTAACACCTAAATTACAACCTCCATGCCATCTTTTCACCCACACCACCTATCAATCAGTTGCAAATTTTGTCTTTTGTATCTCGACATCATCTCCTGGATCCATGCCTTTCTACTTGAAGTCAGTCACTACCCAAGTCCAAGCTCTCATCACTTTTTGCCTTGATTACTGCAACAGCCTCTCACCCAGTCTCTCTCCACTCCATCATCTACACAGAAATCACATGAAAGTGATTTTCCAAAAGTACAAATCTTACCATGTTATCCCCTTGCTCAAACTCCAGAGGCTATTTTCAGAATCAAACACTGACTTTTCTGACACTCAAGATTCTTCATAAACCAGCCCCTTCCTACCCTTC
The DNA here is from genome assembly GCF_003287225.1 of Phascolarctos cinereus. Taxonomy (NCBI): domain Eukaryota; kingdom Metazoa; phylum Chordata; class Mammalia; order Diprotodontia; family Phascolarctidae; genus Phascolarctos; species Phascolarctos cinereus. The sequence continues at coordinate 143,479,602 of NW_027555736.1, forward strand.
CAATCACATATGCTACTCCCCTCCACAAGCATTATGACTCAACTATGTTCCTAGTTGCTACTCACCATCCCTTGCCCAGAGGTGTTGTTTGTTATGTATATGTACGTGTTTGTCACCCCACCCCCACAGAATGAAAGCTGCTTGCAATTTGATTTTTGTCTTTGTATCCCCAATGCCAAATACAGTACCTGGCACATAGTAGACTCTTAATACCTGCTGATGCTTATCTCCAATTACATGAATCCTTCCATCTAGCCAAATTGGTCTCACCTCCCAATCACTGTTTTTACTGCTTCTGTATTTTTGGTTTACACCATGAAGGGCCCCTCCTCATCTTCCCTCCCCTCAACTAGACTCAAGGCCCATTTCTTCTCTAAGCACCACTGTCTTTCCCCATACCTACTGTGAATAAAAATAATTTGTCAATCTCATACTCACAGCTCATCTAATAATTTCTGCAACTACTAAAATAGCTAAATTAATTTTTCATGTGGTATGTCGTTTCCCAATTAGATTGTAAGCTCCTTCAGATAAGTACTATTTTAAAGGTCTAAGAGAGCCTAGCACATGCACTGTCCGTAGGAGATGCTCAATAAATTTGATTATTTTTTCTGGGGTGAGAGGTGGTTGAGAGGGAAGAGAGAGAGATCTTAAATTGCATGCAAAATATCTTTTTGGAGACACAGAATTTTTTCAAATGCATCAGGGATTAAAAAAGCTTGGGAAACAGTTAAGTTTTAAAGATTAGGCTACGAGATTATAATATACATAAATGTCCCCCAGTCATAACAAGATGAGGTATAATTCTAATGTGTCAATTCTGGGGCGCCCTATGTGAATGTCTTAAACGCTATTCTTTGTCACATACTCTTCTCAGTTAGCTCTACAGGAATTCTGATGCTATTCCCCAATAATAACCCCCACCCCTTTTAAACAAGCCTGCTTATGATTTACTACATTCATCTAGGATTCTCCATGAAATACTCAGACATCGAACTCATCTGCTATGCTGGAAGCAGCTAATTAGCAAGCTGCTATAAGGCCTAGATTAGCATTTCTGCTGACTGTGAGAGATAGTCTTATGCCATTTTCCCCTATCCCTGCTGGATTCCTGTAGGATAAAAAAAGCATGGCTGGCCCCAGTGGAGGCAAGTGTATATCTATCGGGAACTGGGGAAAAAAGATATATAACCTCTTTTACAAAATCTTGCCCAATACTCCCACAGTGAGCAGCAGCAACAATCTCTTTTCTCAGAGAAGCCAAACCCAAAGTTCAGGTTCGATATTACCTCCTGTGCCATCACCCCGGGTGAAGTCTCCACCTTGAATCATGAAGTCCTTGATCACACGATGAAATTTGCTGCCCTTGAAGCCAAATCCTTTCTGGAAAAAAAGGATGTAAAGTAAGGGATCTGCAAGAGACAATAAGTCCACAAGCATAGCAGATGTAGAGAAGCCCCTTGCAGGCAATCCCAGCCCCATGTTGCTAGATGCTGTGCTGAGGAGCAAGCAGGCTTAGTGCTGCCAGGCCAATCTATGAAGGGTCCAGGGTAGACTCTTCTCTACTGGCACTGCTCAGAAAGACCAATTTTATTTCTGGGCATTGCTGAGGAACTTAAGAGTCCCTCATTTTACATCATATTCTCTTGTTATGATGAGAGCCAGGGAGGCAAATAAACAATAAACAAATATGGCAAATAAGTTAGAATGTCCCCCCCTTCAAAGAGGTGGCACTAGCTTCCTTGCAGCTTAAAAACCTTGGGCCCATCACTCTCCTGGGATCAAGTCCCAGCCACTTACCTCTCCTGTGGCCAAAGCCACAAAATTGTCCACTGTCTTTGGAGTTGTCTTCCCAAAGAGACCGATGACAACTCGGCCTACATCTTCATCACCAATTCGTAGATCAAAATATACCTGAAACAGACAGATTATTATAAGCATTATTAGCCTTTTCGCCCCTTTTATTCTTTCCTTGAGCTTTGAGGCAAAGTTCTTGGTAGGGAACTGAAGGTGTGCCCACTGGTTACAAATATAAGTGAATGAGAGTAATGTCTTGACTCTTATTTGCCTCACTAGGTCAGGGCCAAGTTACTCTTCAGCAGTGGTTCTCAAATTATGATTGAAGGACCAAAGGGAATTTCTGAGACCCTTTTAGGGGTTCTTCAAGCTTAAAACTATTTTCAAAACAATACTAAGGCCTTATTTCCTATTAAAATACTCCTTTTTCCAACTCTGTATCTATGTGAGGCCAGATTTTCTTCATATATTTCAACCCAAACAACATATTACAATAAACAATGCAGATGCAAATAAAACATTATTTATGTTAACATGTGATAGATGGATTGTCATTTTAAATATCTTAAAATTTTACCAATCTTAATTTTGAATATAGTAAACACCGATATATATAACTCACATTTTAAAAAAACCAGCTTTTTGGGGGTCTTCAATGATTTCTGAGGGTATAAAATGAGTCCTGAGACCGAAAAAGTTTGGGAACCATTGCTCTACAGTAAGGAAGGGAAAGGCAACCACAAGCCCCCTAAGAGCTCAAAAGCACTTTCAAACCGTGCTTATATATAACTTCTGAATTTAAGATGTCTACTATCATCTGCTAGCTTGGGAGTTACGAATAAAAAGGCAAGTTAGTAATTGTGGGACAGGGAAGGGGGAAAAATCATCCCAAATTAATTAAGTCATTTTCTCGAAGCACTGAGAACGAGCAAGGTCAATGTCATAAACTGGTCCTATTTCAGTCTGAGACTGGGGCCTGGTTCGGCCATTTGCACGGGTACAGAGGGTTGCTGCTCGTCCCTGGTGGCAGGGACCCCACGATTAGTGGGCTGGGTGCAAACACGCCGGGGGCCTCTGGGGAGGCGGATCTACTCTCAAACTGGCCTCCGAAAACCCGAGCTCGGGGTCCGTGTTTCCCTGGGATGCTTCAGCCCGCACATGACCTGGGGGCTCCTCCCTCCCTAGGCCTCCCCCAAGGAGCCTCCCACCCCCCCCGCCGCCGCCGCCGCCCACCGCCCGCCGCCCGCCGCCCATCCCCGCTCCGAAGGAGGGAATCCACCACAAGGGCCCCGGCCTCCGTCCGCCCGCTCTCGGGCAGGAGGGACTCCAGAGGCCGGATGAGGGAGCGCGGCCTCCCCGCCTGGCTCAGACCTTGGCGGTGACTTTGGGTCCCTTCTTTTTCTCGTCGGCCGCGGAGAATCCCGGCAAGAGCAAAAAAAGCACCGAGCCCAAGACGAAGGCGGCCACGACGAGCAGCTTCATGTTCCGCTCCGTCAGACGCAGCATCAAACCTGCGGGCGCGGCCGCGGCCTGGGGAACGCGGAGGCAGGAAGCGGGCGGGGCGGGGTGCCCACCCCTCCTCCGGCCGCCACCACAATACAGGGGAAATGGGGGAGCAGAGGTTTTCACTCCCGGGCTTCGAGGACCACAGACACAGGATCCCCCCCCGTCTGCCGGCGTCAGATAGAGAATCCCTCCGAGAGGCGGAGCCAAAGCTCTCGGAGCCCGCACCGGAGCGGACGCGGTCTCTTAGGTGGCTGCCACGTTCTCACTAGTTCATTGGGCTCCCCGGCTGGCCAACCCTGACAGCTCTCTACTGATACTCACCAATCGGAAAAATAACTGGGCAGGGAGGGACGAGAGGAGATAAAGAGACACTGTGATTGGACGACGCCTCAGCACAAAGGGAGACTCCTAGGCGGGCATGGAACCCTCCCTCCTTGCATAGGCGACCAGAGTCACCCTAGGCTGCTGGCTTGGGCGTGCACACTACCGGGGGATCGGATGGAAGCATTTATCACGTTGCATATGCAAAGCAGCAACCCCCTCTGTCACCAACCTCGGATTGCTACCAAACTACCAATAAGCCCTATGCAATTAGGCTTGCTGGCTTTTCCCTCAAACACAGATGACGTCCTTAGAAGGCTTATGTTGGACGATTGGTCGTTTGGGTTCATTTGTCTAATTTAAAGACAGGCAGTGGTCTTCATCCCCATTCCCCAGGCTCAATCACCCGTCACTGCACCTTTGTTCACACGTCTCTGGTCTTACAGTGCCCTACCCCGTCTCCTTGACTTTCTACTAACCATCCAAGGCACAGCTTGAATGTGCGTCTCAGAAGGATTTCAAATCCAGACGGCAAATTAAACATTCGTTCCACTGTATCCTAAATCCTTCAGGGAAGTTTTGCTTAAGAATGCTATTCTGGCGAGTAAAATGACTAGCAAAGTCCTCGTCTCTAATCTCCACGACCGGCTCCCTAATGATCAATTCAACAGGGCAGCAGGTTGGCAGGTACTCTCCTGCCTAGAAATGGTCAGAGGAAACTGAAGAACTGGAAATCTATGACAACTGAATGAAATCAAAATCTCCCTTAAGTGATCCTGGGTATGGCTTCGAGATGACTGTTCTGACCTTCATTAAGCATTCCTAGAAGAATGTTCTTTCCTTTTTATAGGGCAAAGAATTTCCACCATATTTCCACTTTTTCACATATTTTTGTTCTCTAATTTTGTGGGGGTTTTGTGTATGTTTTTTTCCTTCTCAACTGGCTCAATTTTGGACAGTTGCCCTCTTTTCTGGTACTCCAACCTCCGGTCCAACAGCACAGTACAGTCCTCCTTGAAGGCAGGAACTCTTCTTTTTATGAGTTTGTATCTATCTCCATTAACTAGCCCACAGTTCTTTGCACTTAAATAGGTGCTCAACAAGTGTCTGCTGAATTGAATTGCTGCTGACTGAATTATACATACAATGTCAAAAACTGCAGGGGATTTAGCAGGGGGATGGGTGAGAGATATACACACTTGCCACACTGAGAATGAGATTAATTCAGTCTTCAATAGTTGGAAGATATATGCACTGTCAAGATCTGGACTCATTCCTAAATTGTAGCTGAGCTAATGTAGCTACATTTTCACGGTCCTGAAAAGTGAAACTTAGTGTTTCCTACACTATTAACCTGGAGTTACAATGTATTAGCTACACCAGAGTTCAAAGGTCCTCTCTTCCACTTGATTCATACTAGATTCAATTTGTGCTGAGCCTCTTGGAACAGAGGACAATTCTTTTCTTATTCTCAAACCACAAGATGGACTTCATCTCCACTTTAGAAAAAAATGGCTCAGTGCAGCGGCCACTTCCCCACTCCAGCTTCTGGCTTCTCCTATCCTCCTCCCCCAAACCCAGCATTTTTATACTAATAGATGTTACCAACAAAAGGGATCTGAAACTCATGTAATATCCCAATCCGGAGAAAGCGTAAGATAGGACCTCAGGAAGAGAATAAGGCTTCACTCATAAGGAATGAAAAGACTAATGCCAGAGTCTCAGCAGCACCAGGGTTGGGGAGGAGTGGAAAACCTAAATCACACCAAGGCTGGTCCTGGCTTCAGTGTTAGTCCCTAGAAAGGTAAAAGGAGTGGGGGGGGGGGAGAGAAAGAAAAGAAAAACTAAATAGGACCAGCCTGAAAGGTAAGACATTTTATTTTACATACAAAAGGGTGCAAACTGAGTCCCTTCCCCTCCCAAAAGTGGGGAAGAGGTGTACTTTAAGATCACATTTGTATTTCTCCTGCTGCCCTAGGAAATGGGCAATTCAGAGACAAAGATATCAGGACCCATGTTCTCCAAAGAAAGCCACTCCCCCCTCGGAGGAGCTTTTCCCAGTGGTATATAAGCCCTTATCCCGGTAGAACCATTTCAAATACACTTTAAATTGACATTCATGTTAAAAAATACTACAAGTTTCATTTTCACAGCTGAGCTTCGAGACCAGTGCCAGGGTTTTATGAATAAAATATTGCATTACATATTTAAAATAAAAGATAAAAAACTCAAAAAGGCATTTAACAAGAATCAGACACATCCACGCAATATCAATTTAAAAAATGATTTCCACAGCTGATTTATACATTTTACAGTAAAAAAAAAGTTGCAATCGATATCCCCACATCCCCTCTTGAAAGTACAAGGGCAAAGGTTAAAGAAATAGACAAAATAATAATATAATAAATTATAGCTTGCAATATATCCAGTGGGAATTTGTGACTTAATATTATTTTCCATTGGGAGTTAGAATATTTTTTGGTATCATCTACATATTTTCTACTGTTACTCGTCTTTCTGTTCGACAAATGAGAATCTTTACCAGGATTAGCATGCTGCACTCATCTATCATTTGTTTTCTTCAGAGAATACTCAGAAACACAGTTTAGAGCAGCTTGAGCTGTAAGTAGGCAGGGTTAGGAAATACATACATACATACATACATACATACATACATACATACATACATACATACATACATACATACATACGCACACACACACATACACACACATGTCAGTATATAATTCCACCCCCTACCCCCAAGGAAATGGCTCATTTTCCTGAGACATTCCTAACAGACTGACAAACCTTTTAAAGGCTTTCTGTGCAAGAGATGACCTGGAATTTGGTCTAGAGCTCCAGAAGAGGAACACTGAAAAAGAAAAAGGTCACATGCACAATGGTGGGGTGGGGTAGAAGAATGCTGACTGTCAAGATCACCACATTCCTGGTATTTATTAGCAGTACCAGGGACACTTCTCTAATGTGACACCTTGCAGACAACGATGGCATCAGAAATTTTACTGGAGTGAAAAAAAAAATCTTGTTTAGATAACTGAGGTTTCTTTATAACAATGAGTTTGGTAAATCAAACTAGAAATACATGAAATACACATTCACTTTTTCCTCCATAGGCTGATCTATACACAAATACTGGAGCGGATTTCCTGGTTGATTTGGGAAAATATGCTTTCCACTGTCTATACTCAGTGGAATTTAAATCTACCTACTGTTTTGAGTACAATGGAGAAACCAGTTCTTTTGCACTCAGTTACCTGGAAATGGAGTTAAGGAAAACATACCAAGGTTTTAAGACTGCTTAATTAGTCAAATACATCAAAATTCCTACTTTGTGGTTAAAACACTGCTCAAAACTTCAAGTACCCTCAAAAGGGCCACATTTTCCTTTCCTTTAAAAAACAAAAGCAAAAACAAAATAAAAACAAAGTAATCACACTTTAGATTTCTAACTGATCCTTCGTGGTTAAGACCCTAGGAGTTGGGGGCCTAGGAGCCATCCATAAGGCTTCTATGCAGGTGACCAGGCCCTGGTTTGTCTGTGGATAAGCAGCTTCCTTCAAGGCAGTGCCTTTGTTTTTAAAGCACACACTGATGGCAGAAAGGGAGACCAAGGCAATCATTCCAACTCTGGACTCCTAGGCTTGGTCATATTCACCTTAGGTATGAAATGATCCCCTTAGGGTCAAATATCATGACTGACAGGAGTAGCAGCAGCAGCAGCAGCAGCAGCAGCAGCCCAGGAGCGAGACAATATTGGCCTTGGTGGATTCTAAAAGCTTCCCATGCTCCAAACCCAGGGAACCCTGGCCCAACTCCTGCTCTGACAATGGATACTACTCAGGCTGGCTAACCTGTATGGAAAATTGGCTTAAATGCAGGAAAAGGAGAGGCCTAGAAAAAGTGGTTAGGGGTAGTAGAAGAGGAACAAAGGAGGTCTAGAGTATGTGCATGCCTGGGCATAGAGGTACATCAGGGGGAAAAACAGACAAGTTCCTCTTGGGAGATACTCTGTTGGAAGCAATGCTTTTAAGAAATGCATGCCATGCTCACTGGGCAAAGAGAAGGGGTTATGTCTTACATTAAAAAAAAAATTAAGGCTGTGATCCTTAGTAACCACTTTGAAGTAATGTTCCAAGTGCTGCATATTCTTGGTGTTAAAAAGCAGTTACTAACACTGAGAATCAACACTGAATGAGCATTATATGTACTTTTCCATTTAGCTATATTGGAAGCTGCTTTAAAAGGAGATACCTTTTCTGGCTAATGGGCAGCAGATGCTTTAATGTATTTTCAAGTATACTGAGAATAAATAAGCAATCACTACTCACATGCTGGAATCCTCCATGGCTGTCTACTGAAGCTGTTGTTTTACTTGCCCCTGCATTAGTCAGCTCTCATGTGAGCCTAAAGCAGGCAGAAGAAATTCTTCTCTGTGAGCCCACCCAGCATACACACTCTCCCTTTCCCTGGCTCCCTTTGTCAGAGAGCAGTCAGATAATATTCCCTGAACCCACTACAAAAGCAAGCTGACTGCTAAGGGAGAAGCTGCTCAGTCTCCTGGGCTCTAGTGCAGGGATCTTGCCTCTTCCAGCACTTTAAAATTAAGAGTCTGCCTGGTCTGTGGGAAGCTCCAGAGTAGATCTGAAGACAGGGCTAGTGGTGATGGAATGGCTCTTTCATGCTTAGGATGCAACACAGTTCCTAACTCTGCCCTGCTAATGGGGAAAATTCTCTTAAAACTTGGCCACAACAATGATAGGGCCATTTACCTGGTTCAGAGAGAACAGGTATAGCTGGGGAGTTTAGGACTAGGAAAGATGGTGGAATCCCAGTATGACCTCCATCTGTTTAGGATATAACTAACACCAATCTGCATATACTTAGGTGAGTTTCAACAGTATAGTATTATAGGATTAGCAGGAATAAACAAAGGGAGTTTCCTTAAGTTATAGAAAGATAAATGGTTTGGGGGGGGGGGGTTTGGTCAATCTCTGATGGCCAGAGAATAATCAAAACGACTTAAGAGTCTGAATTACTGCAGTATAGAATTAGATTAAAATCGACACTGCAAACAGTTTTGGAATTTCACACATTAAGAATTTCTTTCTAGAGGCCACAATATTAGAATATCACAGAGTTGGAGGGGAAGGAAGCCCTGTTTCATGAGTGGAGCTGTAGCTAGCTGTCTGCTAACTTGTCTGAGAACTCTTTCTCCAGCTATGCAGGGAAGGTTGTTCCTAATATTCATTGGAGGCAGGTCTCCCACAGTCAGTTTTTCATCAGAAGACCCTGTAACTCCTGAGTCTAGCTGCTTCTTCCAAGTGATAGCAGTGTGATACCACTGTAGCAGAGGCCCTGGGCAGACATGAAACATTACCAGGATGTTGGGGATCTGGCTCCTCATTTCTACAGCTCTTTCATGAAAGAAATCTCCAGAGGGCATCAGAGGAATAGGTCATTGGGAAGGAGCCCCTCCAGCTACTTAAATCCCACCCTTCAAGAGCTATTCCTTCAAAGAAAAACTATAAGACCCAAGAAAAGCCATAGACACATCTGCAGGTGGGTTTACCTGGTGGCCAGGCAAGGCTAGGACACTGCCTTTACTTTTTTTTTGGTGAGAGGCACTTGGTTAGGGTTGAGATTGCTAGGCCACACCAGGCTCTTCTAGGATGTGCCCCTTTTTCTAGAATTCTCCTGGGTGCCTTTTGGCAGACCCTTCTTTGGGAAGGGATAAGGAAGGAATAGTTAAAAGAATTGCATATGCACCAATTAAAAACCAGCACAAAGCCATATATAAGTCTTACAAACTGGGGTATAACCACCAGGTAACAGGGCAAGGAAGTGAAGTCCCAAACATTCAAAGTCTTCTGGGGGATATGGAGGAAACAGGGAGACTCCCTACTGCTCTGCATTTCACATATAGAAAGATTTCTTGCTAAAATTAACAAAAAGAAAAATCACAATTATTATTTGAGCTACACAAATAAAAAAGTCAGTGAAGCTAAACTCCCAGCCCAGGTCTTCCTGGAGCAGCTGGAGCCCCACTATGGCTCTAGCCAGCACTGCTTCTGCTCCATTCAAGTAAGGCAACAAGAGACTTGGTAGCAGAAAATGGCTAACTACTAGAAACTATCTCCACATCTGTAAGTTTAAGTTCAAAGGTACATCCAAAATCTGGAGACCAGGATTTTCATGTGATAAAAATCATAAGACCAAGGGATGCCACCTTCCTTCATAGAGAGCTCTCTCTTGCTCTTCTGCAGTAAGAGACTAAGACGGGAGAAGGGGAATATTTCCCTCCCCTTCATCCTTCCCAAAATAAGACCCTTCCCTGATAAAGAGAATTCCTCTGCCCCCTGCCAATCAGTCTAGGATGCTAGGCCAGAATCTTACCACTTTCTTATCACTGTCTGGACAAGCCACTGAACTCCAATGAAAATCTAGAATGAAAATACTAAATCTAGATTATGCCCTGTTCAAGCAGGAAGTGGAAGAGTTGAGCCCCTTCCCAGTGGTGTGTCAGCATGAAATGATGGTGTGCAGAGTATTTTGAGTGGAAGGAGACCTCGTTTCTTCATCATTCTACTTGGAAGGAATCTCTGTCCCCCCTCTAGCCTCACTGTCCCCACCCGTCCTACAGTTATCCCTGCTATAGAAATTGACAAAGTGATTTAAAATCTTTCTCTACAGTTCCCTTTTCCCAAGGTTTCCCAGAACCAAGCGATCTTGCCTTCCCCACTTATTCCAGGGTTTAATTTCTCGACACTGTTTCTCGCTGCTAGCTAGGTTTATTGACCTGCCTAGAGAGGTGTACATAGGCTCAGCTTACAGCAATGTGAGGCAGATCACATAGTCTACAGTCTGGCTGCGAGGGCAGCCTGGGAAGCAGACATGGTCTACGCCAGGCCTCATTTCAGCTGCTGACAAACATCCCCAGTTTCATTCCACGCTCAGAAGGCAAAGAACAAGTCCACTCCTTTCCTTGCCTTACTGGCTTTCCTCCTCTTTTTTTTTTCCTCCCACAGAAATGTGTGGTAGTGCTTATTTCAATTTTACCCCAAAGTCATCTGGAAGTCACAGTTATCTAGCCAGACAGGACCCATGCTGTGTGAGAAGCACAATTTCTTTTATTTATTTCCTGGTTGGTCATCTGCTTCTCTAGGATAATTCATTTACCCGAAGTCAGTCTTCAGTCCAACCTAGCTTGTCTTATGTGCATACAAGCGAGGGCCACTGAACTGTCAGGTCACGAGGCTCTGGGAGGGACATTCGACAGCTGAGAAGTAGGACTGGAAATTCAAGTATGGCTCCTTACAGACCTTGCCAATCTGAGTGAGATGATTCAGATGGCTTGAGGTTTGGCTTCTTTTCTTCTGAGTACTGAAGACCAAGATCCTTATGTTGAGAATGTTCTCTGGACCCACGTTTCTCCCTCAGTGGCTGCACTAGCCCCACTCCCTCCACAAAGAAAAAGTAAAACCCCAAAATAATCAGACACAATATGCATCTGCCATGTTATTAAAAAATTAAAAGTGCAATAAGGTCAATTTTTCTTTTTCCAAAACAATTTGCACTGTCCTATTACTGTTTAGAGAATAGCGCTTGTTCACCAAGAAAGCCAAGAACACCAACTCTACAGGGACAGCAGATTGCAAATTTCTCATAACTTGTGTGCCAGAGCGTAGCATCACAAGTAGGGAGGGAAAGAGGGAAGGAACCAGCATCCTATGCCCAGATCAGGGATCAGTGGCAGCACAGATGAACAAAAAGAGGAATTCTATTATGGGAGCCTGGAAGGTGGAGGAAATCTTTCTCCAACTCCAGGCTTGCCTTTCTCCCACTTGTTAGCTGCCTAACTCTGTCTGGGAAGGTCCTCTCATCCTACCTTTAGAATATAAAGCCTTTACTTATTAGTCTTTTCACTGGAGGAAGGAAAGGCAGAGCACAGGAGTAAACTGAGGAAGAGAATAGTAGTCAAGTTTTTGTGAATGACACCTTCACTGTAAACAATGGGAAGGAGAGTCAACTAGGCAGCCCCAAGTGCAAGCAGTGGTGGAGCCGCCGGGAGTCTGGATCCCACCAAGAGCCTCCGGCTTGGAATTAAGCGGTGAACCGATTCAGCACTGGCCAACCCCATGCTGGCTTCCTCTGGGGCATCTGTTTTCTTCTCTTTTTGGTTTTTGATCTCCACCCTCTCCTCTTCCGCTCTCCTCCCAGAGAGGAGTCCTTTCTAATGAGCAATGGCAGGAGCTGCAGGTGCAACTGAAGAGTCCCCAGGGCTTGGGGGAGGGGAGGGGACTCCTGGGAGGCACTGGTCACTTGTGGCGCTGGGCAGTCTTCTTCCTTTTCCTCTTAAAAAAACAGCAGCACCTGGAGCACAAAGGACAACACAAATCAGCTGACGGCCTGGAGCCACAACAAACACCTGCTACCCCTCTGACTTGTGAGTGATGGGCTTCTCTCCCCTCAACAATGGAGCCTGCCACATAGAGCATGCACGATGTGTGTCTGCTAGGAAATCTGAAGACATGGCTGCTCTGTCTCCATCTGAAATGACCCAATCTATTTACCCCCAACACTAATGAAAAGCAGGCCACCAAGTGCCAGAAACTTGGCGGGACGGGAGGCAAAGGCTTGTGCCCCATTCTAGCTCTCCTATAAAAACCTCTTTGCCTTTCTTTGCAACAGAATTAGGCCTGGGAATTTGCTGGGCTGCATCACAACACCCTGCTTGCATCTTTTCTCTGAACAGCAAAACTCTTCAGACTGGTTGCAAGGACCATCTATAGGCACTATTAGCAAGGAATGACGAGGCACACAAATCTCACTGAAAGCAGATGCTTGAAGCTCTTGCAGAATATAATGGACAACCGAGGACCTCTGGGTAGAGAGATCAGGAAAAGCTCCAGCTCAGAATGGGGGCCTTTGAGCATGCTACTAATAGTGAACAAAGAAAAAAAGGAAATAAGAACGCCTTAGTAACACTTTTTAAAATCTTTCAGGGATCACTGGTCTGACAACTAATTACTAAGTGACACTGAATAAGGCAAAATATAGCCTTCCCTAGACTTCAGCTGATGTTCCACATTGTGTTTAACAACTGGTCATGTTTAGGATTAAGGGTGAAACACCATACTGAGTTTAGGGCCAGCTTCCTTTGCCAAACCCTTGAGTGCCAACTGATGGTGTTGATCTTATGAGATACCCTTTGCCTGAGGCTCACTCCCAGCCCCTACTTCCTCTTTATTTCCTTGTTGCAGGTACAAAGAGGAAAGTCATTCTTGCAGTGAATGAAAAGTCCAGAAGTGGGATGGTGAGGGCAGTGGTGGGGCTGGTGAGGAGGCTCGTTCCAGGGTGGTGAAACACAGAAAATGAACATGTCAGGTGGGGAAAATAAAGGAAAGGAAAAATTACATTACAGATATAACTCAGACCTACTAGTAACTTAAAGAAAATCTTCAAGGGTAATTAAGGTTGGCTCTCTTAGGCTTTTAATTTTAGGTTTATTGCTCAGAACGTCTATGTTAATGGAATCAGATATCTGCTACTTCTTTCCCACCATTGTTAACTTCTTCTTAGCAGTTTAAGACCCCATTTTTCATTCAGACACCTTGGAAATAAAGGTCAAATGCAAATTTTCCTATAAAAGAGGACCTCATAATGCTCTGAACTGAGGCTGAACTCCCTAAAATTAGATCTCTTTGAAAGTTAAAAAGTACATATAAGTACATATTGAAAAATAATATTAAGGCTGCACTTTTATACAGGGGATTTTTGGAGGAAAAATGCATTTATATGTATTTATACATGTATGTATATATGTATCTATGTATACCAATTGGGGTTTCCACATAGGGACCCCAATTTAAAAACAAAACAAAACAAAAAAAAACACTTCAAGATTCCCTCCCCCAAAGGAACAGATACTCAAAACTTCAACAGAGAAAAATTCTTAGAATTGGAAATTAATAATTAATCAGAGTTAGTAACCATCTGAAGGTAAAAAAACTGGTAAGAACTCAACAGGATTTTAGAGTCCTTCCAAAAGGTTTTCTCCAAGTAGCATCAATGATGTTGTTTACTATTAATCAGTGATAGACAGTACAGCCTTCAGAAAATCGTGGATGCATACGCATTTAATAAGTGTTTTAAAATAATGACCAAACAACCTTTGATTACTTAATGCTTGGTCAATGTTGACTGTAATGTAAACTAAGTGTCAAAGGTGGAATGTGAGCAAATACTAGCATTTATTTTCTGGACTTAAAGTAACCATCCAATAGTTAGTTAAATAAAACAATTTAAGTTGCAAGGGGTTGATATTTTAACAGCTTTGTTAATTATGACTTTCAAGGAGATTAATTACATTTGGGTTAGTTTTCATCCTTTATGAAAAAAATAGTTCATAAATTATTTATCAGATCTCATCTAATTGGCACATCATGACCTAATGTTAGATGCTAAATCCAACTACCTGTAGAGGACAGTGGCATTGCTGACTCATTGAATTTTAATATATGGCTCTAAGGAGCTGGGATATGTTCAATCTAATTGATTTTGTCTATTTAATGAAGATGCAACATGCACCTTGTTTTTTTTATCTTTACTGGTTAGAATGCTGGACCTGGAGACAGGAGCCCTGAGTTCAAATCCAGCCTTGAATTCTTACTAGCTATGTGACCTTAAAGTGCAAGTCACTTAAAAAAAAACTGTCTGCCTCAGTTTCCTCATCTGTAAAATAAGGATAATAACAGCACCTACCTCCCAGGATTGTTGTGATCAAATGAGATACTTTAAAAAGCATTTGCAAATCTCAAAGTTCTACATAAGCATTATAATTATCGTCATCATCATCAACATCATCATCACCACCATCACCCATGGAAGACCACTCCCCACAGTCTGTTTTTCTCTTCCTTTCTTATTTTCTGTAGACATACCTACCAAAGGAGTTAATGAGGACAGTGGAAAAGTTCTACTTACTAGATATTATAATGACCAGATATCACTAAATCCATTTATGTAGGCATTACCACATCTCAGAAAAGAATGAGGAAGCTAGGTTTGATTCTCTCCACATCAATTCTCTGGGCCTCAAAGATCATACAAACAGCTTTTAGTTCCAAATAAGCCAAGCAGACTCCAAGCATCATCATCAATTGCAAGCTGAAATAAGCTTTTCCCCTAGTTTCCAAGCTTTGATTTAATGGAAAGAGGGATGGATCTGGAGTCATAGAAGTCCAAGAATCAAATCCTGACTCTTGTACTTATTGTCTGTGTCACTTAGGGTGAGTCACAGTTTATCTGGGCCTCAGTTTCTTCATTTGTCAAATAAGGGAAACGAGGTGGGTTCTAAGTTCCTCTCCAAAGCTCTCAATCTATAATTCTTTTTACTCACTCTATCAACTTCTACTCTCTCATGGGGACTGGGAATACTCCCCACAGCTTGTCTCCTCCTTACCTATCCAAATCCTTCAACATCTAGCTCCAGTGTCAGTTCTTCTGTGACATCCCACTCAAACCAGTAGTCTCTCCCTTCCTCTGACATCCCATTGCACTTACTGTCTGGACCTTTCCTTTGGCACTTTTTCACTGCCTCATAGCATTGGTTGGCTTTTTATGTATACACATCTTTTCAACTGACTATAAGCTCCTCAAGGGGCAAGAAATATAAAATACCTTGCTTCTTTGTATATTCCTCAGCATCTAGCACAATGTTGTGCAAACAATAGGTACTCAAAAATATTTGCTTATTTACTGATTCACGGAAATATGACTGACATCTCAAGGGAGAGACGGAACATGACAACGTCAGACTTACAAACATTTATCTACTCAAAAAAGAATAAGGGGCCAAATTCACTCATGGATGTCCCAGAATTAAAATTTCTACCTTCAAAACACCCCATTTTTATATTTCATTATTATCCCCTCCCTTTCCCTTCAAGGGATTTTTTTCTTTCTATTTCCTGGCCAACATGGTGCTTCAGTTGGCTTGGTCAGTAAGGTTCAGGAGAGTATGCCCAGACTGGTCATTGAACACAGGCAGAAACAAAGCAGTCAAGAAGGTGTGACCATTGTACAGAATGTGACCCCCTGTGCATGCAGACAATGTGGAAGAGATACAACCCCAGACTACAACAGACAGACAAGCTCAGGAGAGGCTGGGAGGACCTCAGGCAATGTCCAGGGAGAAGGCTGGTAGGGAGAAACACCACCCAACCACTCAGTAGGAACATTCCTCACCACACATGGATTCTTTAGCACTTCCATATTGTTCAGATACCCCCTTTCATGTATTCTATGTTACTTTCCAGGACAAATTCTAGGATTTTTTTTTTTTTTGCCCAGCACAAAAAGGCTAGGTAGGGCTCAGTATTTTAGCAGCTCACTCCACCTGAACTAGTTCTTGACTAAATGTTCTGTGATCTTATAAAGATGGAGTCATTAAACAAATTGTCCTTTCCTCTCTTGGTAGGTATCCCTCAGAGAGTCAATACTTGGGTCATACTCTTCTCAATGGACCCAGAAAACCCATAAAATCCTAGGTAGTGGAACCTGCTGACAAACAACAGGAGCCACTGATTTTTTCAAAGAAGCTGATTTCCATGCTGGAGAACATGACATCATTTAAGCAAGGCATCATCCTTCCAATTTTTAATTCCTTTGTTGTGAGGAATAATCCCTTGGGGGGAGACTTAGCAGTTATGACTCCCCAGCTCTGTCCATCTCCTTCTGACATTATCTGGTCATGTTAATTTTGGGGTGGGGGGAATATACTAAGCCAAAAAGAAAGGGAATGAGAATTTTTAGGGGGGCGGATTTTGAATGCAGACACAGGACAGCCTAATTTCTGGGTATAGGCCTTCTTTGTCTAACCCCATCCCCACCTTGTGGATATAATTCCCCAGATTAGATAATTATGGCACAGGGTGGCATTTTGAAGCAATTCAGTGTCCTAAGTCACTTTTGTTTGGTTTTGCCAATCCCAGTCTAGTCTGGTCCGCTCCCCTTGCATGTGGACTGGAGAGAGGGACTCACCACAAGTTGAGCATTTTCAGGCAGCTACAGAGATTGTGTAAAGAGAAAAACACAGAAAGGAAAAGAGAGAGAGAGAGAGAGAGAGAGAGAGAGAGAGAGAGAGAGAGAGAGAGAGAGAGAGAGAGAGAGAGAGAGAGAGAGAGAGAAAGAGAGAAAGAAAGATTAGTTCACAGAGGTGAGATGGAAGTGAGTTACTGTGAGCCATGCAAACATGCAGTGCACATCTGACTTTAGCTTAACTCCTCCTCAAGGAGAAGGAAAAGGGAGCAGGTATGAGGGAGACATAGGCTACTTAGTCAGTACTTTTAAAGAGAACGGACAGTTAGTACCTCGAACAAGCATTGAAACGGTAGAATCTCAGTGAAGGATGGGGCAAAAGTGGAGGAACTGAAGAGAAAGGCCAGGATGGGCCATTAAGGAAAGATTGCTGTTAGGAGATAGAAGGGAATCTGGACTATTGAGGAGAGAGCAAATGGTATTGCCTGGAGAAAACCAAAGCAGTCCAAAGTTTGTTCCTGGCTCCCAACAAGAAAACAAGTACTCTTGGACCTTACAAAATGCTACCAGGTTAGCTTTATGCTAACTCTGAGATGGTGCATAGGAATGTCTCACCTTTCTATGTTTTCTATCAATAGGTGCTTATGTGGGAGAAGCTGTGAGTTAGTGCTTCTCCCGCTAAGCGTGTGAAAAAGATTTCAGATGAACTGGCTTCAAGTCAGTTACAGCCAACTAACTCAAAAAGGGATGGTAATGGGTCTTAATTTTGATTAAGTCCATTATAAACATAATTGTAACGATCTTCACTAGTCTCACTTATTTTCTGTAAATAAGGGACCATGTCTACTCCATACAAGTCAATGGACCATCAAGATCACTTATTTTACCCCAACCTAAAGTTGCTCCCCTATAAGAATACTCAAATCATTATCTATGTCATGTGTCTTGTGGAAAAGAAGATATCAGAGCCTTATTTTTTTTTAAGGAAAATCGAGGTAATTTTATGTTTCTTTCAATTCCATACCGTAACATGGAGGAGTAGTCCAAAATCAAATATGTGGGGGTAAAGTTCTGTAGTCTAAAAATTGGCAATGTCCCAAAGCATTAGACTCAACACAAAGCAAAATCTACACTTTGCCCAAGAATGGCCAGTGATATCACAACCGTTTTCACTAAGGGAATATGCAGGGTGATCCAAACAATTCTGGCTGCTGCAATATAGAAGAATGATCTTGTGGCTATGGTTACTCTAAAAATTTTCCTATAGAAAGCCAAAAAAAGAATTAAGACAAAGTGGCATCCTATAGTTCTGTTAAACAAGATGGATTGGTCACTATTATAAGGGTGGTAGTGATTAGCATATGAAATTTTTAAAAATCTGGATAAATGCTAGAAAATAAAATTTAAACCTGAGGATCTACAGACAATCCCAAATGGCCACGCTAATTCTATGGATCATCTATTCCTGACAGTGTTTGTAGGAACAGCAGTCCTTTCACAGTAAATCGGCTCAATGGAACCTTCAGAAAAGTTTTTACAAACTATCTCTGTAACCCGAGGTTTTAATTATCCCAATAACATCTAGTATGGGAAGTTCTATATCACATATGCAAAACATACACGCACACACATACACACAATTAATGTACGAGTTAGCCAAAATGTAATGAAATGAGTCTGTTCCTTTGTGAGAGATGAATCATCCCATGGCCTATATATTTATTATATTTATGGGAAGCATAAAAAATTCATATCATACTTTACATGTAGCATATATGATGTGGGTTCACATCTAAACACAACAGCTAAGTGATGCAATGGGTAAAATGCTGGGCCTGGATTCAAGAAGACCTGAGTTTAAATCTGGTCTCAGACATTTACTAGCTATGTGACCCTGGACAAATCATTTAACCTCTGCCTGCCTCAGTTTCCCCTACTGTAAAATGGGATAATAAGAGCACCTACCTCCCAGGGTTACAAGGATCAAATGAGATAAAATTTGTAAAGTACTTAGCATAGTGCCTAGCATAGTAGGCACTTAATAAATGCTTGCTTCTTTCCCTCCTTTGTTCCTTGCTTCCAAGCAGTTCCTACACAAAGGTGCTCTAAGTGGTGGAGGATCAGGATGGCAGGAGTGAGAAACACTGTTGGCAATCCTAATGGTACAGTGTCTGGGCCAAATTGCAACACACTGCCTCACACTGGCTTACTATAGCTTTGCAGGGGAAATGAAAAAATGGTGAAAAGAATAAGGAGATTGTCCCTTTACAATGACAATGGTTTCCCACGAAAAACTGTCTTTGGTTTGTCTCTTTGGTTTCCTTTATGTCAATTACAGAGGCAGTGTGACGAAATGGACAGAGAGCTTGCTTCGAAGCTAGCCAGATTTGGTTCTAGTCCTGCCTCCAATACATATGGGATGTATGATGCTAGCTAAGTCACTCAATCTCTTAGTGCTCTAGGAAGTTCTGGACAATACGACCTGTACTTCTGTCATTTGGGACAGGACTTTTACCAGTGAAATCACAGGTCTTGTCCCTCTCCCTCATCTGTGTCAACTGTACCTTTTATAAACTGAAAAGGCAGTGGGTGCCCTTGGGCAGCAGAATGAACTGAATGTAAAGATCAGTGACAGTAAAGGGGCACTAAAATGGAAAACTGAAGCCCAATTCATTTTCAGTGGCATTCTGCATACTGAGAATAAAGTCAGTTTCTCGAATTCAGAGGAAGGCAACTTCCAAAGCAAACTCTGTTTAGCAAACAATGTCAAGAACAGAATAGGGAAATAAGTTAAACCGTGTTAAGATGAGAGAAGAAAGCAGATACAGGTTAATGCTTTTATTTTTTTAAATGCACTCAGATTGGGTTGTTTCTTTACTTTCATTTAAGCTGCTGAAGGCCCAAGAGACTACCCAGGACAAAAAGATCCTATTAATATGTTGTGTTTTCAGAGGAGCAACCCAACTCGATCATTCATTTGGATACCAATCACTGAAAGGACTTAAAGGTTTCCATCCAAAGTTGGCCAGCACCGGCAAAAAATAAATAAATAACCGAAGGGCAAACCTCCCCAAAAGACACTTGTTGGAATCCAAACTTGGCTTTGCCTTTTCATGGGGAAGAGGAAGCAAGGTGATGTTTCCCTACCCCCTCTCCGTGTCATTCTACACCCCCGTTCCAAAGAATATAAACATGGACCATGCAGAAGGGGTAACGCTAGAAGGGAAATAAATATACATGCAGAAGAAGCAGGAAGGGCAAATCAGTAACTCTCTCAACCATTCATGTTAACAAGACATACTATAAATTCCTTGCCTTCCAAAGATTCATCTCCATCTAGAGACTTGGGATTATTTACATAATCTACCTTGTTGTAGTCATACTGCACTCAATCAGGGGATACAGAAAGATTTACAAAGGAGGATGTGGCAGTAGATTGAAGACCTAATTTAAGACCACTATGGCCAACAATCTGAATTTGGGCAACATTTTTTTAACATATTCCACATGAAGCATCCTTGTTTTGTGAAGCCTGAGACTACTGGTTGCACTTCTTTATAATATGATCATTTTGATTCAGTAATTTTCTCTCATATGTTATCTTGGCAAAAATGACATTCTGCAGGCATCACAGCTAAGAAAGATCAGCAACAGCAATACGTAACATGCAAAAGTACCCACCCCCAGTCCCAAAGTGCAAGATTGAAGAAGAAAGGCTATGGAAACAGGCATCAAAATACTCAAAATGGAGGGCTAAAGGGAAAAAAAAATTCTGAATCCATGGTCAAAAAGCCCCCCTGAAAGATGAACGTACTTAGCTTCCTCCACTACCTCCACCTCGGCATGCGCTGTGATGGGTGCATTGGAGTGTGCTCCCGTTGGGTCATCAACGTTCAGCTCTCCATTTGTTGAGCTTACCACCTGAAACAAAAAGGCAGAGTGTAACAGAGGCTACTCTCTACAGAGTTGCCTGCCAGGACCAGAGAGCAGGCAGCCCCGCAGAGGGGCTGGACACAGAAGGTGAGGCTTTCAGTTGGACAGTCCCTGGAACACCTAGTTTTCTGTGTTGATAGTAATGATACTTTAGGGACTGTATGTTTAAGTCTCTGAATGTGTAATACATGAGAAGACAAAACCTAAACAATATTTCTGCTGGTGATGTAACAAATTACTACAGTTTCCTCCTCCAGCAAAGGTTTGTTCTAATTAACCATGAAATTAAAAATGTCACAGTTTTTCTCTAAAGGTTAAATCAACTTAATAGATGATTTCTCTCTTTCAGTTTATAAAGCTATAATTACATGAACTCAGCAAACTGAAAATCAGGCCTCAAGAAACATTATAACAAAGAAAGAAATAATATGCTTAAGAAACAATATATTCACAAACAATTTTTTTCAAAAACTTCTCCAGAGCTTTGGCTAGCTCCTTTTGAAGATGTTCAGGTGACAGGATTTCTTTGTCTTCTCTGGGGCATGACAGACTATAATAAAACTCTCCCCATCCTCCCAATAACCAATCTTAATTTTCAACTCTCTCAGTGTTGTGCCATTTTTCACAGACTACTCTTTTTCAACCATAACCTAGGAAGGTTCATTTAGATAACTATCAGATTACTCACACCTCTTCCTGCTTGCAGCAAACAGGTTTCATTCATTTTATCTTAAAGCCTGTTTACACAGGTGCCTAACAGTGCCAGAAGGGATCCTCTGGGTGACTTAACCATATGGAAAAACTGCAAAGTGGAGCTGAATGGCTCTATAACTCATCATCCACCTCCAGTCCCACCCTAGGACTATAAAGCTCCAATGGCAAGTCAATACCAGCTAAAAGGCTCCTTGAACACCTCTCAATAGAGACATGGGTAAAGATGTTTTGAAAAACAAATATTCCAGAAATAAAAGTGAAGATTGAGGGGTGGAAGGAGTGGGTTTGCTATCATGGTGTATCACCCCAATGCTAGCAAAGTATGTGACATCAACACAAGAAAGTTAACTATAGCTGTGACCAAGTAACTTACTGGCTAGTACTTGGCCTTACTAGCCAAGCTACTACATACAATTTTGTGAAAATTTTCAAGAACAAAAAGAGTGGCTGTTAGTTTGTAGCAGTCCATAGTCACCACGGACAAAAGTCATCTGTAGCATTACAACAGACCTCACAAGAAACACCCAAATTGCTGCTTGGGAAAAGCACTTAATAGATCCTGGGACTAAGATCACAGCCTCCTAAGACTATAACAGTTGGAAGGAGATTCAGAAGGTATCTAGTCCAACCTGTACTTAAACAAGAGTGCCCCCTAGAGCAGTCCTGAAATGCTTAAAAACAGAGGTCAAAATCTGAAGAATCCTGCTTGCTTGCCTCCATCCTGATGTAGAATCGGTTCATTTTACCATTTCTCATACCTTCCACATGCTTCTCATACTAAAATTCTAACTGCATACCTGTGAGAAGGCTAATAAATTCCTTCTGTGAGCATCAGAGCTTTAGGAAAAAAAGCAGTGGATAGAGCACTGGCCCTGGAGTCAGGAGGACCTGAGTTCAAATCCAGCCTCAGACACACAACACTCACTAGCTGTGTGACCCTGGGCAAGTCACTTAACCTCAACTGCCCCCCCCACACACACACACAAGGGGAAAAAAAGCCTTTCTAGATCGGCTCTGTAGAAATACCAAGTGTTACAAATCTATGTATTGGCCTAGAAGCTGTCAAAGCCAAAAAGGAATGGCCGTATCAATGTTCACTTTTTTGCCTCTCCACAGCCTTCACTTATGCTGAGGCAGCTGGAGGGCAGGGACTCTCTTTTAGATAGCTATGTGCTTACAATGCCTAATAAAGACAAGTATTTATTTAACCTATGTTTAAATGGAGTTGAAGTAGAGTTGATCCCATCCATATTAAAGAGAACAGAAAAGGAGGTTCAAATGAGTCAGTGGAAAACATGGAACAAAAACTAAGGTTTCCATTCTTGGATATAATAAAAAATAAAACACAGCCCTCCCTCCAAATGTCAATAAACACTAAACGCTGCCTCATGAGCCTATTCTAAGCTGGCAGAGGGTATGCCTACCCACAAAACTCTTGTTTGAATGGTTCAGTAGACAAGACACTGGGTTAAATGTCACATAGTCTAGTTCTAGGACACAGCTCTGCCATTTACTACAACTGAGAGCACGAGCAAGGTGTAACCTCTCAACTTCAGTTTTCTACTCTGTAAAATGGAAATAATAACACTTGCCTTGACTACCTAATAGGGTTGATGTGAGGATTAAATGGAATTATGTGCATATATGTGCTTTGACAAACTATAGGGCATTGTATAAATGGAAGGTATGATGATGAAGGTAATGAATCATCTTACTAGTATGGTTTCTAAGTCATAACATCTAGGACATTTCATATAGGACCAAGAGAGAATTTTATATTCCATCAAATTATCCACACATAAAGGATATGAATAACATAAAATAATATCTGACCTTTCATCTTAAAATACAAATTTTATTCTCTTTGGGCTCTCAAAACTCTTAGAAGCTAGCATTATTTAACAATATCCAAGAAGCACCTATAAAGGTAGGGCCGGAGTTAGGGATAAAGGTCTGCACTACTCCATTGACAATCCTTAACACTAACTTGTTCCATTATTCACAGACTTAAAGATTTTGGGAGCTGGAAGACCAACACCCTCATTTGACAAAAGAGGCTGCTGAGGCTCAGAAACTGCAATTAGGTGATTGCAATGACTAGTGGATATAAAAGATAACATTGTTAAGTGCAATCTAAATATTAAATATAATTTTTTAATTCTACAATCTTACTTTATTCAGTAAGATTCATAAGAAATCAAGTAGGTAATTTAATTAAAATGGCTTCAAAGTAAGACAATTTTATAAAATATCAAAATATATTTAATCTGAGAATTTGGACCAAACAACATAGTTTTTCACAACAGCACTACCGGAACAATTTTCAAAATCCAGGAACTTTGAAGACCAGACTATTAAAATGGAGAAGCAGTTGAGAGCTCTGGCCCTAGTATATATTATCTTCTTCAGGTATGGCATACTATGACTATATCTAGGGAATATGTTAATTACAAATAACTCTAATCAGGCCAACCACTTTATTATTACTGTGCCAGTAGACACTGCTTTTGAGCAATGCAGTACTTGCCAAGAAAATGGCATAATGGTTTTGGCTCAGGATGGACAGATTAAGACTAGAATCTTTTTGTCCACAATTTTAGAAATATAGGAAGTATAACATGAAATTATTGAGGAAGTGCTGCCAGAATTGGGCCTAGGAAAAACTCTAAATACAGAATCATAGTATCTCAAATTTGGAAGGAACCTTTCAGGTTCTTGAATTGGCAGAGTTCATTCAATCTCCACTTGAATATCTTCAGTAAGGCAATCTTTCCTCCCTAAAGGCAGCCCAATGCACTTCTGAACAGTTGTAATTTTCATGTAGGCTTTTTCTTAAATTAAGTCAAATTCTGCCTCTCTACATCTTTCACACACTACTCCTAGCTTTTGTCATCTGGGTCCAAGCAAGACAAATTTTATGTGTGGCAGGCCTTCAAATGCTTGAAGACAGCTATCATGTTCCTATTAGGTCTCTTCTTCTCCAGGCTAAACAACCCCCTTTCCTACCACTGATCCTCATATGGCATGGTGTTGAGTTCTTTTACTATCCTGGTCACTGACCTTTGGATAAGCTCCAGGTTACTATTCTTCATACAACATGACACAAAACTGAATAGAATACTCCAGATGTCTGGCTAGTGCAGACTACACAAAGTAGGACTATGAATTCCTCTTATTATGAATACTATGTTTCTATTCATATACCTAAGATAAATCAGTTTTGGTTTCCATGTTACATTACTGAATCACACTGAACTTAAAGTCTACTAAAACTGCAAAGTTTTTCAAAAACTGAACTATTTACTGTTCAGACGTTCTTGCATTTTTTTGATGTTTTTAATCAAGTGTTTGTCTTTTTTTTAAAGGCAATTGGGGTTAAGTGACTTGCCCAGGGTCACACAGCTAGTAAGTGTCAAGTGTTTGGTCTGAGGCTGGATTTGAATTCAAGTCCTCCTGACTTCAGGGCCGCTGCTCTATCCACTTAGCTGCCCCTGTGTTTTTTTAATCTAAATAAAAAACTTTACCTTTTTTTTTTAATGAGTTTAAAATAACTAGTACCAGACACAAACACAAACACAAATGCACCAGATGAAACTTATGGCACTTTTTTCTTATGGACGAAAGGAGGGATTTTGTTCTGGGATGGGGGAGAGAGGAAAAATGATATATGAAACAACGAATCTTAAATCGAACTCAATGTAAAAATCAAAACATCAAATTGCGTGTTCCCCATACCACCAAAGTTTGTGTTCCTCATAGTTCTTTCATTCTATCAAATCATTACAGAGAATGTGCTACAATATTCCAAACCTCATGTTAAGGACAACAACCTAATTCCAAATTGAATTACTACTTCTCTGAGATATCTCAAACAGAAAATATATTAAGACAGGGTTCTTACACGTGGGTCCTCCTTGATGCAAGTACATAGCAACCAATGTGGTCAATCACCAATATGAGAAAAAGATATGGAACAAAGTTAATATAATCAGTGATGAAGAAAACTTAAGGTGGTGGTCTTCTTAGCGCTGAAGAGCGAAAAAAGGGAATCCAGGTAACCCAGATGACATCAGAAATATATCAAGGTATCTCTTCCGGATAACTTTTTTTTTTAATTACTGTAAAGGAAAAGAAATAACCCATTTTCTTGAATACCTAATCAAAAATATACACCAATGGCATATTCTCAAACAAAGTACAAGTCAGCATGATCATTACTGGGCAAGCCTCATGTAACCTCCTCTGCCCAAAGCTAACCAGTTAACACTACTTATAAGTACCAGTGTACCCTAAGGTTGCCTTGGGGCTACGTCTCACACCATCATGATGTATTCAGAGTTCTCTATTCCTAGGCCAGTTTCTCACTGGCTAACCCTAATTCAACTCTTTAACCTTCAAACATCTTTTTAAGCTTAGACTTATGTTTAAAATGGCCAGGCAACCCTGAAGGCAGATTATATAGTTTAATATGGAGAGTTTATATCATGTAGTTCACCTTTCTGTGTTATAAAACTAAGTAAATCGGAAAACAATATTTGAAATCATAAGGACGTTACTTGCTTAGTGACACTCCTACACTTTCCTGACAATAACTAGGAGTGAGATCAACACCTCAGTAAGCTCACTTAAGCCAAAACTTAGCATATGGATAGGTCTGCCAAAAATATGAAGAACAGCTTACCCTTGGGTAGTAGTTTCCATTCCAAAGACAGAAGCATGCCAACATTCCAAAAGCCAAGCTAGGAAGGTCAGAAAAAGGCAATAAAGGCAGTACCTGCACTGATCCCCCATGCCGGTCTGCAGCCAAGTGAGATGTCAGGTACGAGGTATTTGTCTGCCGGCTGGGCTGGATTTCCCATTCTCCTCGACGATCTGTCGATGCATTCTGCTAGGGCATTAGGAAGCATGAGAGCAATATATAGAAGGAAAGGTGAAGCCATGGCAAGCAATGACAAAAATTAAGTTAATCAGTCGTATTCTTCCTGTAACTGTGGGTTTTGTTTTTATTTTTCTTTTAATTAAGAACCCCTGCAAAGCACTGAGGAAAAGTTAGTTTGGCTATATTTATTTCAGCAAAACCAGCCAATACATGACTGTCTACCCTCAAAGGAAAAAAAAGGCTTCCTTAAGTTTCTATATTAGTAGCATTTGAATAGCAATTGCAATACAGTTACAAATGATTTCACTGATTAAAAATCTATCCAGACAGGCACTAAGTAATTCCAGTAATTTCTGACACTGAGGATACCAACACAATGCCTTCTCCTCACAGTATAGCACAACATTCAAAAGCGACCTCTATGTGATGTTTTATTAAGGCAATATGGATATAATTCATGAATGTATAGTCTCTTCCTAAAGAAAGAGCAGGTTTCCTAATCAAATGCAGGCATACTTCCCAAGAATATGGAAGGATGAGATAAAGACTCCAATGATTTTATAATTCCTTTAGCTAATAGCCTCTGGTATGGATTTGGAAAAAGTTTAACTACTCACTTTAATGTGGATTACTTTCTTCTAGAAAGCAAAAGGAGGATCTTTTCCTAGCAAAGAGAGAGCCTTCAACTCAAACATCCCTGGACTCTGCTTTCATCTTTGAAACGAAAAGGCTGGCAATCCTGCCTCTCTTCTCTCCGCCTTTTCCTGTTTTTCACATCTCATACTATTCTGATCTTGTTCATTCATGTTCTTTGTTTTTGATGATTTTGTTTAGGTGCCTCTTCTCCTGGGCCAGATGGCTGAGGAGGTGTTGCTCTGCTATAACAGCACTAGAGCTCCATGAAGATGAAAAATGAGAAGTTGGAAAGGCAGCAAGGAGGGATTAGCAAATCAAATTTTAATTGCTGCTGATACAAACAGTAGCAGGGGGTCAGGAAGTGATAACTGCTGCTCTGCATGGAAGCCATTTTTAAATCTTATAAATCCTAGAAATGTACAGAGTTGTAAATGTTGAGTTCTATAAAAAAGAAAGAAGGAATGTGTCAGGGTGCAATGGTCTGAGGCTTTACATTTTCCCTGGCAGATTCTAATTCATAGATAAATGTTACTGATAGCTCACACCCAAAGGTCACCATAATGCTAATGTCTTCTACCAAAGAAAAGGGGCCTGTGTTGTTCACCCTCTCAGTTAATGGAATCTAGAGTCACAAGGGGAAAGGATACTATAAATTATCCTCGCTGGGGTAATTCTATTGTTCCTAAGTGGACAAGCTCAGTGCATAAAGAAGGGTTCCGTAGCACTGTGGGTCAGATAAGAAAAAATAAAAGACTTCTTAAATATTCCCTCTCTAATTACTTTGGATAATAGATGACTGGAAATATGACTTCCCAAAATTATAATCTGACACACAGCATACCAATCACAATAATCCTATGGCCTTATAGTTTTGAGCATCCATCACCATGGAATTTCAAACATTTGACAAGTACAAGTTCATTCATCTGTATGATTCTATATGATACATATAGGTCATAGTAATACATGTTGCAATAGATATAAACTCTTCTAACATTCAGAAGAAATGTTTGTAATGAGCTTAAAAAGTCTTTCACTATTAATGAAAATGAGCTTTCCCTCCTTGGACCTTTAACCTAGCATTTGAAGTGAATACTTAAACATATTAGTGAGACCTATCACCAACTAAAAAAAAATTTTTTTAAAGAAATCAGCACAGATATTTATTTATAGGACACAGTATTGTTCTGAGTTCCATGCAGCTTTTACTTCGCCCACGAATTCTCTCCATTTTGTATTTGCTTTAGGAAACAAAAGATTTAGGGTTTATAGGAAAATGTTTACACTATTATTTCTAATGTTGGAAATGGAAAAGTGAATATTTGGTATTTTATTTGCAGTTTTAATAAAATAAAACTGAAACTCTGGCTAATATAATTGCCTGCTTTTCAGACTATATATTTGTTCCTGCTTAATGCTAGTAAAATCAAAAGTTTATTCGAAGGATTAAATTACATCATTGGAAAAGGCAGCATGGAAGGGGCAGCTAGGTGGCACAGTGGAGAGAGCACTGGCCCTGGATTCAGGAGGACTTAAGTTCAAATCTGGCCTCAGACACGTAACACTTACTAACTGTGTGACCCTGGGTAAGTCACTTAACCCCACTGCCTAGCCAAAAAAAAAAAAAAGGCAGCATGGAGTAGTGGATAGAGAGCTGGATCTCAGAGTCAGGAAAACTTGTGTTTAAGTCCTGAGTCTGACACATATACAGGCTTGTCTGACACTAAGCAAGTCACAACCCTTCAAGTGTTCTAGGCAACTTTGTAGGGTTAGAATGTTGCAGAGTTGTTGCAGATTTCCACTGATTGAAAGAAAATTTACTCAATGGGTAAAATACCTATACCTATGAAAAAAAATTAAAACATAAAAAAAGCCTACTGTTACTGCTACATATGGCAAAATAAAAGTTTACAAGGAGGATTAAAGCATTGTCAGTTTAATTTGCAAATAATTTCAAGATGCGTCCCAAGGGCAGATATTTAAAACATACCCTACAGGCAATGGAGTAGTTTTCTTCTAAAGAGAAAAAATAGTGCTATCATTCCACATGGCTTCATACACATTTTCCACTCTGGCAGCAGAAAAACTTATGACACACTGTTTTCAATGTTTTATAAATCAACCGAAGGCAGCAAAAGCTGAAAGATCAAAGTGAGCTTGGGGCAAGGGCTGGTTTATCACACAGGTTCTACCTTTCACCATAATGGCAAACTGCTGGGATTACTACAGCTTCCATGTCACAGAAAGATTTGTTTCGCATCCAGGGTTTGTGGAAAGAGCTTTTCAATGTCTAGGAAGTCATCTGCCAAAGAAAGAGATGTGTGGTGTAGGGAATAAAATACTAGCCCTGAAGCCAGGACTCAAGTCCTAGCTCTGACCCATGCTAAGTATGTAACTCTGGTCAAGTCACAACCTCCCAGGCCTCTAGGTTAGTGCTGTCAAACTCAAAGAGAAACTGGCTACTAAATGGTACAAAAGGATCCCTGCTGGCAGCATAATGACTTAGAAAACCATGTTAAGATGACAGTATTTATTTTTACTTATTTTGTTAATTATTTTCCAACTACATTTTAATCTGGTTTCCAGCATATTCCCTCTGGTCTAGGCAACTTTCCATGACTAACTGGCACAGGATGGGCTGATCTGCATTAACAGAGGGAATTTTCTCACTTGGGAGTTGCTTATACCAGTGATATCCCAGGTCTATTCTCTATGCTTATCCCATTCACTGATAAGGCTTTTAAGGATAATAAGTGACTGGAATTATCATATTTGTTTCACTTTCCTTGTTAAATGTCTAGGGAAGCTTGGGGTATACATTAATAGCAACTAACTACTAGACAACAAAATGCAGATGATGTTTTATTTCGTGTTTTCAAAAGATAGTATGGCAGCTAGCAATGGCAAGGCAACACCAATAGGGGAGTTAAGGATATGAGTTTTCTATACTTCCAGATCTTTCACAGTCACTATAGCAAAATCAGCATAGTTCAGGAGCTGAAGGGTCATCTATGACAGAAGTAGCAAAATCATTATCTGTATTATGTGGAAAGGCTCACTTTGAATATATAATTTCACAGTTGGAAGAACAGGAAATTTACAATATTAACTCTTGGGTGGAATACCTTAAAATGACCTCCCTTTAAAAATTTTAGTTATGACCCTGGATGTAGAAAACAGAAACAAGGAGGCAGCCACACAAAAAAAGATATAAAAGCAGTGCTAATGGAAAGCATATGGAGAATAAGGCTAAGAACTGGACAATAAAACCCAAAAGGGGCAGAAGAATACAATGTATCATAACACCTCATTTTGGCAGGGAAGACTTCCTTCTGGGATCAATGGATAGTAAGTAGGGAACAGCGGAAACATAACATTTACTGTAAAATAACAATCCCAAATATCATACTACTACTACTACTGACATCCAGAGAAAGGTATAATGTACAAACTGGACACTGTGAGTAGAAAAATTCTCCCAAATATCTCCAGGTGAGTTCCTACCCTGAAGCAAGAGGAACAACAACAATATCCTTTTCATTCGAGCCAATATAATGATAGTTCTGCTTTTTGTTTTGTATAAAACTCACTTCAAAATAATTTTGATTATATTTATCAAGAAAACCTAATCAATTTTACATCAATTTTGCCATCCACTGATATTTAAACAGCAGTCTCCCGGAACTCACTGCTTGTCTTCAACTATATATACACCAAGACAAGAAACTAGATAGTACCAAAAGATTAAAAGTGAGCACCGTTTGTCTTATCAAACTGCTTAGATAAAATTTCACTTCCCATTGTGGGTGTAGGAAGAAAAGAAGAATGTATGAAAAGGAAACATTCTAAAAGGTAAAAACTAGTTAGTGTTATCAGTTGTGATTTTTGAGGGATTTTTTAAAAGCTGTTAAGATTATAGACTCATATATTTTTAATAAAACCAAGATCTACCTAACCTGTCTGCACTAAGAAGCTCATGAAACCTGGTAAATTAAATTTGCCAAATAAAGGATTACCTTCAGGTAATAAACCAAATGCACAAAAAGTAGTGGACTAATTTCTGGTTTCTATATACCTAATTAAGTACCAACTTTGTTTAAAGAAGAAAAAATACATGGCTACAACCTGAAAGGAACTCTTGTAAGACTTATTACTCTGCAGGTCTACAAGGACAATTATATTAATTCTGTAAAGCTTTGTGAGAGACTATAGGGAACACACCAACAGTCTATAAATCTCTGCTTCGAACTCTCCTTTTTCCTCTACCTTCAAGTGACAGGACAGCCTTGGAAACACTGAAACTTCAAGAAATGATCCATGAAGTCAACGTTTCTCTTTATGAAATGACAATTTTCTGACATGGAAGATTTCAGTCCTAACTGCCTAAGAGAAGGTAAATACTAGAAGCTTGATATTCAGAGATGGGACAGAAACTAGCTAACATTATATCTTGACGGGGGGAAAAAAAGGGGATACTACTACCAAATCTGTGAGATTACTAAAAAACAAAACAAAACAAAAAAGAAGCAGCTTGCTGCCTACCCACAACTGGAGAGGATAGCCACTAACACTGCAGTATGAAGAACAGTAGTTTAAAGCCAGAATCACTGGGTCTCCGCTGGTGAGCAGCCCTAGAAAATAAAATCTCTTTGAGATATCTATACTAATTACATTTCTAGAGCATCTCCTAGTTTCTAAAGTGCTTTCATCAAAACTCCCTTGTAAGAGTAACACCGCTCTTTTGAATTTTACAGATAAGGGAGTCAAGGCTCAGAAAAGTGCAATGATTTGCCCACAGTCCATCATGTCAAGGAGTGGTGGAGCTGGGATTCCCCACGAGTGCCTTGGCTCTGAGTCTAAGCCTGCTCCACTGCCCCGGGCTGCTTCTTGGATGCTCCTTTCTGCCTGGACAACTTAGTGGGAAGAAGACTTGGGTGCTCAATACTTTGGATTCCCTGTCTCTTCCAATCTGCATTTCCCAAGTCTCTGAAGTCTGCTTCTAGGTACAATTAAAATGTAGTTTATTTCAGAGACCAGAGGGCAAATGTCAGCATCAAAGAACCATCAGTTTAAGGATAAATTATCTCACCTCATTAGCAGATGGAGAAACTGTAGGTCAGGAGTGAGAGAATACTGACAAAGAGAGGCTCAGGGCTAAATAAGGGGAAACTTATTAAATTTAAATCTACAGATCAGCTGAAGAGAATGGTTCCCCTTCTAAAACTGGAGGATTTTTCCCAATTTAACCAAATTATTCTCTCTAAATGTAGGAAAAATGGACTTTTAAAATTGCATCTTAACACACTAGTATTACTAGCCAGAGGAATGAAATAATGAAAAAATGCACACAGATAGAAGAAAACTTTTAATATGGAATAGAGAATTAGGAGCTGAGGTGAGTAGCAGCAACCAGGTGATAGAACAGGAGGAGCTAAGGCAAAGGATTTTATTTCAGTTTTCACACCTGCTTGTTTCAATGTCCCCTCAGTGTTAAGTTCCCAAAGGAGAGGAAGAAAAACCCTATCCTGTATTGAGATCTATGCTGGAGGTGAGCAATGGGGGGGAGGGCGTCGGTTCTGTATGTCCGTGTTCTCACTAGACAACAGACGGGCACGTTAGGAAATTACACACAGGACAGAAGGAGGCAAGTTATCTCTGAGCAAACTCGTCCGCCCCTTCAACTAGCAAATCCTGAACCTCGCTGAGAACTAAGCGGTACTCTGCAAAAGGAAGGAGAATGGAGAGTTAATCAGCGTTTGGTTTCTTAAGGCTACTGAACCTGCATTTTAAAATAAAGTCACTCAATCTACTAAGGTACCCAGCTGACATACAACCCCAACTCCTCATTAGTTTGGTCCCATCTCTATCTCTGGATAAGCTTAGATTTTACAACTGACTCCATTTTAAGAAGCATGGCAGCACTGGACCAATGAAATGGCTGTTTTTGTCACAGACTTCACATCTAGTGCTTTGTAGACTCTACATAATTTTTTTTTGGGGGGGGTGAGGCAATCAGGGTTAAGTGACTTGCCCAGGGTCACACAGCTAGTAAGTGTCAAGTATCTGAGGCCACATGTGAACTCAGGTCCTTCTGACTTTAAGGCCAGAGCTTTATCCACTATGACATCTAGCTTGCCCCCATAATTTTTTTTTTAAACCTCTCTTTACCTGAGGGCATGACTATCCCAAAACGCATTGTAATTTGATTTTTTTTTTCCTATTTACTGGGCTGATTTGAGTTTAAATGTGGTTCTTTCTAAAAAAAAAGGAATGAATGCTTTCTCAGGAAACCTTCTTGGCTTGGTCTATGGATTTATGCTTCTCTTGTGAGTCAAGCTAAAGCCACAGAAGTGTACTTACATGTAGGGATGAGAGATAAATCTTTTTCGTTTATCTTGGGTAAACATACATGAGAGGTGATATAGAAATTAAGTAATATAGAATTCTTTAAGAACACAGATCTAGATGTCTAGTATCACTGTTGCAAATCTCAAAATGGAACCCCTGATCAATAACATTAGCATGTCTATTTTCTTATTTACTTATTTATTTGTTTATTTATTTATTTATTTTAGGCAATTGGGGTTCAGTGACTTGCCCAGGTTCACACAGCTAGTAAGTGTCAAGTGTTTGGTCTGAGGCCAGATTTGAACTCAGGTCCTCCTGACTTCAGGGCCAGTGCTCTATCCACTGAGCCACCTAGCTGCCCAAGCATGTCTATTTTTCAAAGAAATTAGGAGGGAAAAAAAAGAAATCATAAAGTCCCAAACTGTTCACCTTAGGATAATACAAAATTCTACTCAGATCTCACCTCATGCAGGAAGCCTTCTCATGGTGGGTGCATAAAGAGAGGGTGCCTACCTCCCCCAAAACTTCTAATTTGAGTAATCATTATCCCCTATGATCTCCACATCTAGCCTACCCAAAAAAGGAGAAAACAAAAATAGGAAAAGGGGGGTAGGAGGAGCTTAACCTAATCATAACATCACTTTTCCTATGTTTGGACGATGTTCTTACAAAGGATGTACGCTCTCTGTGCAATGGAATAAAAGTTCCAAAGAGCGGGAAATGCAGTGTGTGGGTGTTCTAGATAATATTCTGCACTATGGGAGTACATCATGCACCACCATCATGCACAATGCAGTGACCATTATTTATTCTAATGGATTTATGGAAAATGGCAGGACTCATTTCGAGAAGTGATACAGTCAGACAATACCCAAAAGGCCTTGACTAACAGAAGACTACTGCAACTACTATTTTGATCATCTTCCTGATGAGAAGAGTAGCACTAACAATGGATTTTTTTGATACTAGTCAGACTGCAATCCTGGCTAGCATTATCAACTTCTAAGGTAACATTTAAAGAAACAATGAGGGCTGAAACAAATAGGGCCCAATGATGGAAAAGATAACCCATGTTAGGATGTTTGTGAATGAACCAGGTTAACAGGAACAGGCACTCTGACAAAACTTGCATTGATTTCCCCTCTCTATTTTAACAAAATTAATATCCTGAAAAATAACCTGCATTGAATTTATAAGGATAATTAACTGCTTACATGAAAATATACAACTTTATATATGTGTGTGCATGTATATACATATGTATACATATATACAAGGGTGTGTGTATGTACATAAAATGTATATGTGCCTATTTATATAGAGATTACCCCCTAGATGAGAGATTTGAAAAGTACACATATGTAATACTATTAAGAACACAGTATGTGTTCTTAGAGTACATTATCCAAAATGTTAAAGACACTGGGCATAACATAACATCTTGGATTTGTAATTACAATCAAGAACCAAACAAGAACCAAACTCCACACAACTCAACACAATTACAATTTAAGAAAGTGAACTGAAGTTCACACCATAATTAATTTTCTAACTGCTGTTAATGAAGATTCTCATCAAGATCAGGAAAGAGAAACCAATATGACCATCTGAATTCTCTTTAAAGGAGGTCCCAGATTATTTATGTCCTTCACACTAAGTAGGCAGCCCTGGCTTTGCTAGCCAAACAGTAGTATCCGCACAGTGGAATAATTTTCCATGAAATGAAGGAGACAAAAAAACAGTAAAAATAGTCATTTTAAAATACATAAACTGTTTCTTCCTGACCAATTCCGACTCTCAAAAGGACTTTGAAAGTTGCCTAGAGTTATACTTTTATAATATAGATGAAAATACCCAGGTACAGGATGATTAAACAACTTGTCTTAGGTCATATGATAACTGGAAAATGATAGTTGGACTCCTTTCTTCATCAAATTATATTAGCCCCTACTACAACCATTTGGTGCTCTACCAAACAACTGCCTTATGCTTAGTAAAGATTCACTTCAGAAATCACTTCTCCATCACAGATACTCACGATGGCTACGATTGTTAGGAAGTATTTTGATAGTCTTGAAGGCTGAATACATGGTCTACTTACAAGGTAGAACATATAACATATTTTCTTCATTGAGATGTCTGAAAGGAGAGGGTGACTGGCCAATTATTAAAGTTGTACTGATAAACAATCTCAGATGCTTATATAAGTTAATAAATTAAAAGTCAATATTATATTCATAGTTTTAGAGGGAATACCTATCCCAATGAAGAATACAATTCTGATGTGTCATCTCACACTGACTTCAAAACCTAAAAGCTAATTTAATTTAAATTAGTACTTGATTTTCAGAGATAGGAAACAGATACAAGTGTCTACAATTGGATTTTTTTTACAAACACCAGGAAACAACCATGGATATGAATAAAATGTCAGCAAAACTACAGACTAAGAGAAGTCACAGTATAAAAACTCCAGTACAAAAGATCAACTCACTACACAGCAGAGAGAACTTCACTCAGCAAAGATGTACCAGAGTTTGTCTGCTAGAAGGTAGGGTAAATGTTATGTTACTGTGGGAAATTCCAAACCCTTGGTTGTTATATGATACTATAAACCCTGGACTGTGGAAGGCTATGTCAGTGAAGTGTAAGCTTTACAATGTTAGAAAGGCTTCAAGTAAAGTCCCAGCAACAGACTGAGACCCTTGTCCAAGGCCTAACCTAAAGACAGAGATCATTACCAGCAGGTTAACCACTACGTAACACACTCTTTGGCTAGGACAGCTATAAACCTAAAAAAGTAATCCAAGAAGTAAATCTCAAAGCTACAAATGTTTGGAAAGAAGCCTTCTGTTCAGCAGATATTTTCCTACATAATTACACGCATTGACAAAAACATCTCACTTGAAGCAACACTAAAGACTGTAACACTCTCACCTTATCAGTTTTACTGAATCAATCCAAGTTTTCATGTACTGCAACCCCACCCCTTTTGTTAAGTTACATATAAATGATATTTACTGAAATTTTAATAAAACAGAAAAGATTCTGCAAGAAAAAACATTCATGTCACACCAAGAGAATCCAAAAACATGAAGAAGTATTATGTAATTACATTATATTCTGTTTCTCCACTGGAACCATTTAAGTGATCCACTCTTTTCCCAAGCAACAAAAACTATAGAAGATGTGAACTGTTTGGCATGACAGAAAGCCTGACACAGCCAGGCCCAACTTCACACCAGACTGCCCCATTTAAGAATAAACCTGGAGACTAGTCAAGTCAGTTGGGAAATGAAAGTATCTCTAAGAAGCACTTTACTAGATTTCCTCTCCATATTTAGAAATTCATTCTAAGCAACTAGGAAGTTCTTGAAAAGCTCATTAAAAATCATGAGTAACTCACAATCAAGAGAATTCCTTGATCATTTCTATATAGTGTAGAACTCTTCAATAGGTACTGAATCAAATTGCTTGCCTGAAACTCTAAAAAAAGATCAGGTCTAGAGTGAGCCAACTGATAGCTCTAGAATAAATCCCATTCACTTGCCTCAGAATCACTTCAGGGTTCAAATAATGGATACCCTCAGCTCGTAAGTTCTGGAAGACAAGAAATTTCTAGGTTTTCATGCATTATTATACCACATTGGGTCATAACCCAAGACATTTCTAGTAAGGTACCAAAAACCACTGTGACAGGAGAAACTGCCAATAAATCCAATGACTTAGTGCCTTCTCTTTCAAAACATGTACTTTTATTTTTTAGAAAAAAAAACATAGGAGAATTTGGGTTTTAATACTTAGAGGAATAGCCCAAAGAAGAGGATAGAGTCACAGACCTGGTTTCGAAGAGGTTGTTGCTGTGATGGCCGTTCTCTGTGTGCGTGGCTTTCTCTGGTTATTGCAGATGTACCAGAATCTACATGAACTGACCCTACTGGAGTAGGCTGGAAAAATAAAACAAAAAGTCAAGTAGGGAAAGCAGGTCTGATTCTGTTCCTCTTGTAACTGACAGTTAAAATATTGTGATTTTACAAATGGAAACTTAGTGACGACCCTGTGTCTTCAGTTTTCCCTTTCATAAAAAACAGCATGCTCCACACTGGACTCCAATTCTCAATGTGAGGATTTAATTCAAATTTAAAATGTCTTTTAAAGAAGCATGGTATGGTGTGTATTAAGCACATTCAAGGTTTGCAGGGAGACACATTTTCTCACTGCCAGAAAAGCAAATTCTGAGATTTTCTGAAATAGAAACTTTCTGTGGTATGAAGTCCTTCTATTTTTCAGAAATTCCAGGTACTTTGAGCCTTTTACACAATACCAACTTTTGAAGCATATGACCCAAACTTCTCTTAAAATACTTCGTAATGTCTTAAAACCTTCTAGCAAAGTTATCCTTGCTTTCTACCTTTGAGAGCAGACGGTGGAATCACACTAAATGGGTTGATAAATGGACAATCTATATTCAAGGCAACTGTTTTTCAAAAAAATATCAACAAGAATAGTAGAAAGCATAAGAGTGAGTACTGGTCTAAGAGTAAGAGAGGACAACTGGATGGGAGGAGATACTTACGATTGGCCTTCCAACCCAGTCATAGGCATAGTCAAAGGTGTAGCCTTTCCTTTCAAAGAGCTCTGTAAAGAGCGTCCGTAAGTAATCATAGTCTGGTTTCTCAAAGAAATCTAATCGCCTTACATATCGAAGGTATGTTGCCATCTCCTCTGTTGGGAAAGGAATTAGAAGAACATCAGAATGAAAAAAGTATACTTTTTGCAGAAGTTTCTTCAAGTACCTAATGGAACTAATAAAACTTATCTTGAGTTCTCAAAAGAAATGGTTATGAGTTATGTCTTCTTCCTATTGGTCTGGCATGAATTCATGTACTACCTTGCAAGTTCAAGAAAGTAATCATATGGCACCTTCATATCTACCCAACCAGAATTACGCATTTCAAAAAGACAAAAATTAATCCCTTTCACATCACTAATGGGCACATAACTCAAAGAAAACTCTAAAAAGGCTTTACCTGGAAAGTTCTCACAGAGAGTTTCAACTGGAGTATTCCTTTTGGTGTCTCCAATCTTCTGATATCTTTCTTTCAATGTATCAGCCTACAGGGTACAAAGAAAAATAATTATTTGAAAATAGGTGTTGACAATGTGATGTTCAATAGATTTGGAGAAGTACTGCTGGTTTTACTCAAACTAACAGGTTTTTGTTAAGAAGACTCAATTCCCTCTCTATGCCCCTCCACCCAAATTAGCAAATGTGTTAACATAGCATGGTGGCATATTTCGATGTGCATAAAACATTTACTTTGTTCAGAGAAACTCTACTTGCAAAATGTATTTAGTAGTCTACTCACAGACATAAACACTATCAAATGGATTAAGAGCACTGGCTAAGAATTTTTTAAAAAGGAAATATTTAAGCATTTCCAAATTTGTGTGAGATTGACACTCCTCTTGGTGTTAAATACGGATTAAATCATGTATACTTTTTATTAACTTAAGAACAGAAATATATATGGTTTTACTGCAAATCTCTTAGCGACTTGGGTAGAAACAAAACAAAGATGTACATACAAACACTTTTAGTAACACATTTCATAGAGGAGGGAAAACATATGCAAAAGATGAATCTGGGGCATAAAAACAGCTACAAACTAGGGGTAGTGCTAGTTTTATAATATCTTAAAGCATTAAGAGGTGAGGTTTATCAAAGGTACGTAGGTAGAGAAATTTAATGTGCCTTTGATCTCACCCAGAGCAGGCCCTCAAAATGGTTCTTGTGAGACTATACCAAGAATATTCCACTCAGCCTTACGCAACGGTACTTTAAGGTGAATTGGAAAAATTCCAGGTCTAGAACCACTAAAAATGGTTTAGGAATTTAGAGTCAGGGCAAGAGAAAAAATTTATTTGTAAGAGTTAAAAAATGAATTCGACATTTTTAAAACTGTGAAAGACCTCAACTATTTGAAAGCTGCTATGAAAATGACAGCTAAAAAGATCAAACACTGTTATTTAGATTTACTAGCTGGCAAATTCTGATTATGTTTGCCATTCCTCATGAATCACATTCATGCATCTTACCTTGGCTCTAAGTACTGGCACAGTATTTTTATATTTCAATTATTTAGCCTCAATATTCTCATCTATAAAAGTATGAGGCTAAGCAAGATGATCTTTAAGATTCTAACTCTATGAAACTGAGGCCCAGGCAGGTGAGTTCTAGGACCACACAGCTAAGCAAACTAAACTAAAACTCAGTCCTTCTGAATCCTATATAACTGAGACATAAAATACTGTATGAACACTTGAAGCAAAGGAAAGATGCTTAAGAACAGAATGATTCATGAAAAATGACAGATAACACACATACGTTGATTTTGATTCTGATCTGTGATTAAACTGGTGTAGGGAATTACATCAACACCGACTGACATTTTGTCTGAGACTTATGAGTATCTGAGCGCTGCCCAAG
Source organism: Phascolarctos cinereus (assembly GCF_003287225.1). Taxonomy (NCBI): domain Eukaryota; kingdom Metazoa; phylum Chordata; class Mammalia; order Diprotodontia; family Phascolarctidae; genus Phascolarctos; species Phascolarctos cinereus. Next base: position 143,519,288 of record NW_027555736.1, read on the forward strand.
GCATTGAGAAGTTAGATGACTCACCCAGGTTTTCTTCAATCCAACACTAGCCCTCTCTCTACTATGCCATGCTGTTTTTCCTCTCAGAAATTTATCAGTAAATAAACTAAATAACATTGTTTAACCTTGAATTATCATTTTCTTCCATAAGGTCATTTCCTTCAGGGGAAGTCCTTCCCTACAAAAGGCAGAGCAGCTGCTGGCATCCACCTGTGGGGAACATTCCTTCTGCCACCCAATGGCAGTGGAGAAGGCATATATGCAGTGACAGAAAAGCATAATTAAGGTTAGAAGAGAAAGATTTTTTAAAAAATAATAAAGAGTGTTGGAGGTAGGGGGAGGATTTAATCTAGTAAAATGGATTTCTAACAGGGAAAGAACTCTCAGAAGTCAATCCTCAGGGAACAGTTAAAAATAATGAATCAAAGGTAAACCACTCCTGGGTCTATTTCTTTAGACGATCTTCCACTTTGTACTTATGACAACAAACAACACAGTCACCTGTAAATTAGCAAGTGAGTACAGAAACAAAACCCTAAATTACGTTTTTCCACATATACCTTGAGTCCTTGCCAGGGTAGGCTGCCTCGAAGGAAATACATGAACATATGGCCTAAGGCTTCCAAATCATCCCTTCGGCTTTGCTCTAAAAGGTAAAACAGATCAAACAGCAGAATTGCAGCTATTAAAACAAAACTGGAATCACAACCAGTAATTCCCTAAAAACCATTTTGCTCCAGAAAACTCCCTTTACTAATTCTTTTTATATCTAGGTTAGGGACAATATTTAGATCACATTAACATGTACATACTTCTTTGTCTAGATCGGTCATTGGCAAGTAAATCTCATGTGGCAAATGCAAAACTTGAAAGTAGCCCAAACCAACAAATCCTAAACTGTCAAGGTAATAAAGAGTTATTATTAAGAGTTTTTTATTCATCAGAATGCTTTAAAATTTCTTATCAGTTTTATATAGGCAGTTCATATGATTAAAATCTCTTCCACTTATATGTACACATTATCCCTAATATTTTTACTTTAGAATATCATGTAATATTTATTGAAGTGTCCCACATGGGCATGGCAAACAGAGAGTCACTGCTCTCTGGAAGTTTATCAACTAAAACAAAATCTTGAGTCATACAGGCTTATTTTGTTTTTTGAGAGTGTAGGTAGAAAGAGGAAGGGGAGCAAATGAAATGGCAAAACAAGTATGTGGAAGATGGATGTAAAGAAAACTATATCCATTTCTCAAATACACTGACACTACAATTTCAGTTGTCAATTAGACTAAGAACTCTACTAAATTCTAATTTCAGAAGACTACTTATATCAAACCTCTCATGTTTATGAAAGTCTCTAGGCTTATTAAAAGAAATTTTGAGTAAAACCAAGAGCTAGTTTGAGCTATAACTTAAATATATTTCTTTTGTATCTAAAGAACCAATAATCTGATCCAGGTAGGCTGGGGAAACCAGCCATGTAATCCAGGATACAGAGACAGCAGACTTGACTATTATTTTTATTATCTGGAATTGGTACAGAAAACAAATTAGTATACTCTAGAGTAAACTAGAGAAGCTTTCTAAATGGTGCTTACGACAATGCCTGTTGAAAGGTTTTAACTGGCATTATTAGGGCAGCAGGGTTACGGATTTTTATGACACAAATAAGGAGACAAAGACACAGAAGCTACCAATCCACTGAAACCAGTTTAAATAAAAAGAATAGAATGGATCAGGAAGAATCAATGATTCTTAGAGTTGAAAGTGATCTCAGAGAATATCTAGAGTTCAACTCACACCTCAACTGGGTGCTTCTGCCTCTGGGGCCAAGATGAAGTCTACAACGAAATATTTTGTATGGCTAAAAACAAAACAAAATCCTGCCCACAAAATTAGAGTCTAAAACAGAGCTAAAAGAAGAAGCAATGAAAGGCCTAAAAACTCATGGAAGAAAAAACAGAGTGGGGTGAAGTCTTTAGCAAAGCAATACAAACAAACCTCTGCCTGTAGCCTCTTATACTGTATCATAACTATTCATTGCTTCTCTATTTTTACATTCACTTCCCTTAAAAAGAAGCCCCTTTGAATGGCTGAACAAGTTGTGGTATATGAATGTAATGGAATACTATTGTGCTTTAAGAAATGATGAACAGGGGCAGCTAGGCGGCGCAGTGGATAGAGCACCCGCCCTGGATTCAGGAGGACCTGAGTTCAAATCCGGCCTCAGACACATAACACTTACTAGCTGTGTGATCATGGGCAAGTCACTTAACCCCCATTGCCTAACAAGAAAGAAAGAAAGAAAGAAAGAAAGAAAGAAAGAAAGAAAGAAAGAAAGAAAGAAAGAAAGAAAGAAAGAAAGAAAGAAAGAAAGAAAGAAAGAAAGAAAGAAAGAAAGAAAGAAAGAAAGAAAGAAAGAAAGAAAGAAAGAAAGAAGAAAGAAAGAAAGAAGAAAGAAAGAAAGAAAGAAAGAAAGAAAGAAAGAAAGAAAGAAAGAAAGAAAGAAAGAAAGAAAGAAAGAAAGAAAGAAAGAAAGAAAGAAAGAAAGAAAGAAAGAAAGAAAGAAAGAAAGAAAGAAAGAAAGAAAGAAAGAAAAAAGAAAGAAAGAAAGAAAGAAAGAAAGAAAGAAAGAAAGAAAGAAAGAAAGAAAGAAAGAAAGAAAGAAAGAAAGAAAGAAAGAAAGAAAGAAATGATGAACAGGCAGATTTCAGAAAAACCTGGAAAGACCTGAATGAACTGATGCTCAGTGAAGTAAGCAGAACCAGGAGCACATTGTACACAGTAACAGGCACAATGTATGATGACTAATTTTGACAGACTCATCTCCTCTCAGCAATGCAAGGATCCAAGAAAACTTCAAAGGTCTTATGATGGAAAATGCAATCCATAACCAGAAAAAGAACTGTGCAGTCTGCATGTAAATCAAAGCACATTATTTGATATCTCTTTTTTTCCCTTTTTTTTTGTTTCTTCTTTCTTGTGCTTTCTCCTATTGGTTCTAATTCTTCACAACATGACTAATGTGAAAATAGGTTCAATACAAATGTAGTTGTAAAGCCTATATCAGATTGCATGCTGTCTTGGGGTGGGGGAGGGGAGAGATGGGGAGAAAATTTGGAACTCAAAATCTTATGGAAGTGAATGTTGAAAACTTTAAAAAAAAAAAAAAGAGGCCCCTTTGAAGTAAAAATCCAACAGGAATGACTGCAGTTTACTATGATACACTAGAGGGCACAAGTCTCCAAATTATTATAATGGATCAGGGACACCTAAAAAACTTGTGTAAGCTGTTTCAACCCCATTCACATCAAGATTGTGCCTTTTACCTTTAATTACCAGCATGAACTGGAACACTGGGCTTTAGAAGCAATGATGCCTTTTAGATGATTTTTAAAAAGTAAAGCTACATCAATGTTAATTTCCATCACTTCCTTTTATGTATCATTCATGTAGGTTATTTTCATTATTGATGAGGATGAGTTTCAATATCAGTGACCCATAAATTATTTCAGGACATTCAAAGTTTCATGCTATTTCACATAGGACTGCTTTCAAACACTTGGAAAAGTTATGCCTGCTTTCAATGTATAAAAATTCCCCAAATTTATATATCATCCTTATTTTAGTGAAAAAAACAGATTATATGACTTAGTCTTAGTCTTTGAGATGCTCATTGAGGCTGAACTTTCATGACCAGGGTTTTTTAAAAGTAATTATTAGAGAAAGTATTTAACAAGATGTTGATAGCAAATTTACTCTCTTTGTGGCCACTACCACTCACTTCCTGGGGACACACACACACACACACACACACACACACACACACACACACGTAATCTTGTTAAATATACTCATTCAAGATGCAAAATACATTCTACTAGACACATGCCTATTCCCCACAACATACCAGACATACTGTGACCACCACTTAGGCTCTGATTAGAGACATAATCCTTTTAGCCTTTATCCAGCAACAAGTGACAATAATTATTTAAGAGCGCTACTCTAACCCCAAAACAATATAACACTATTTAGCACTTGTTTTAGTGTTCCCTGAGTGTCCCTACCCATCACCACAGGAGTTAGAAAACCAAGAGAAGATTGCTTAGCCTTGGAGTCCAGTATTAGACATTTACCTCCAAGATATAAAATAACATACTATATAGGAATACACACACACACACACACATATGGCATTGTCAATGTCACTTAAGCAAATGATTGTGTTATCTATTATCTTTTAAAGCCATATAAGATGTATCTCTAAAAAGAGATACATGTTTCAATGAGGCATATTCTTGTCCAATTTTATACTTTAATATTTAGCTACGTCAGGATTTGTTTAAAAAAACTGAGAAAATACTTCTATTATACTAGATATCAACTCAAGTGGTGCTACGTTGCTTTCAAAATCTCCTGAAATACCAGAAACCAAATTTGAACATACCAATGCTTTTTACTCATTGACAACTTTGTAGACTTGCTACTGTTCTATACACTACATCAAAAGCACAAATCCACATTCAACAAATTCAATTCTCTTTCCTTAGAAAAGGGAATATATTCAAATATTCCTTTATTACAGTTATGCTACAAAAATTATTATGCAATAAGTTGATGTATTCCAGGCAATATAATTATTATGCCTGTAGGTGTGATAATGGATGAAGTTTTTTATATGTATGCTGCAGGCTAATTATTAAGTAAGGTGTTCTAGCATGATTAATAGGAATTCAAGTACTTGTGGAATAGCAAATAAATTTATATTGACTAATACTCATAATACAGACTGAGGATTAAGCAATTAACCTGGTAAAAGTAGTGAAAACAGAAATATAATGCATGATTTGTTCTAATTGTTCTTTCCTGTTGCGGAATTAGCCTTAGTAAGGAATTATAGTTCTTACATACACATATATGCCCACAGATGTAACTGCAAAAATCATTAGCTAAGTGCTTCCAATCAAATTTCATTAAGCTTTATATAACAAAATAACACAAAAATGATCATCTGAACATATAAAGATAATCTAAATTATTTAGTGGTCCAACAATATCTTGTTCTATATGAGATCTTGCTAGTTTGTAACTTACTGCCTTAGTTTCACAAAACATTAGCAACAATTACCCAACAAAACAGTAAGAATTAAGATTTGAAATACATGACGAAATCAAAGTGGGAAAAGTGCTACGAAAACGAGCAGTTGTTTTTAGTGAACTGTCCCTTCCCTGGGAGAAGAATGAACACACCTTTGCCAAGATGGGTATTGATGGACATATATCTTGCTGTTCCAGTTAAGCTCTTATGTTCCCTGTATGGTATATGTTTTTTGGTTTCAGGGTCAATGTATTCCTTGGCCAGGCCAAAGTCTATAATATGTATAACATGCTCCTTTTTGTTGCCTTGTCGGCCAATCAGGAAGTTCTCTGGCTTGACATCTCGATAAATGAGGTTCTTTGAGTGCACATATTCCATTCGAGAAATCTGAAAGAAGAAGAAAAAAAACCTTGGTTATTGAGACATACTCCCACATCTCTGTTGCTGGATTTGGAACAACAACAACTCCAAAAGAAAAAAAAATCTGAAAAGACTATGCCTTTGGGATCTGGACCTCAAAAAACGAAGATTCTTGGACTTTCCCAAATCCCTGGTGTTTGCCAGAGGCTGTGATCCACTCAACTGGCCTTTCATAGTTGCTATGGCCAATTTCCCAATTCTGTTACCTCCCTATTGCCCCTGGCCACTTCCCATCCTTCATCCTATCTAGACTCTATTCTCCCTTGGCCACGTGGTCCAGGTCCCTGGCCTTCTATTCACTCCAGCTTACTGGTCACTCCCACCCAGCTCCTCCTCAAACCCCTCCTCCAAAGTATTTGGCCACTCCTAGATCCTTCCCACAGTCTTTCTGTATATAAGGTCTACCTTGTCTTCATTAAAGTGCTCAGATTCTTAAAATTTAGCCAATAGCTCACTAACAGTCAGATTCCTTAAGAGTCTGGCCTATGTGGCTGATCTTTAATAAACCTTGTCTTTGGCTGAAAAAAAAAAAAAAGAAATCACAATAGAGGAAGTGAAATGAAGTTTAATTTGTTCTAGATCACAAACTTACCTGGAAAATGATTCACAATTCACAAACGGTGAAGAGAATTGGCTGTATTTACTCTAATATGTACTCTACTTTAGATCTGTGGCCAACTAAGTCCCAGATATCTTAGTGCAGGTGTCCATAACTGGTAGACAAGAATGAATCAGCAGATCTTGGAACCTCGCCTGGTATATCTATAAGTTAAGAGCCCCTGCTATTTATTTCCCTCTGTACCACATTGTGCTAAATATGTCAGTGGGGAATCACAGGATGTCACAGGGAAAAGAGACCTTGGAGATCATCTAATTCAAACCCTCAATTTTATAGATAAAGAAACCGAGGCAGAGAGGGTAAGTCACTTGTTGCTGAGCAGGAATTAAAATTCATGCTTCCTGAATCTAAATTCAATCCTCTTCACTATGATGCCTATGCTGCTTCCTTTCAGAAGGACACTGCCTTTCCTCCCACATAGTTACTGTCAGCATCACTCCTACTCCACAAGACTATAGTAAAATGCAAAATAACACCCCCTCATAAAATGATCAGAAATCCTTTAATGGCTACTGCCACATAGCAACCTGCAGCCCAGAAATTAAAATGGAAAGCTATTTGTCCATTCTGCCATTTACCACTAATACTAACTGTATGATTCAAAACATACATACTAAAAAAAAAAAGCATAATATTTGTCACTTAAATGTTAGAAACCTAAAACTCAATTTTTTCCCTACTTTCTACTTCTGTCTTAAAAAGTAAAGATTTTTATATTGCCAAAGTAAACATAATGCATGAATGGTGAATAATGAAACTACCACATTTTTTGTATTTACAAAATGGACATAACAATAATATGTGCACCACCTACTTCACAAAATTGTTGAATAAAGTACTTTGTAAAGCACAAGGTGACATGTAAAAATGAGCTACTAGTCATGTTACTATTATTATCTTTGTAAAAAAGTTTTATTTTTGCAAAGCCTTTTATAATCATTAATGAAAAGTTATAGGACTTTAGATATCTGAATTTTAGACTGAGAAGACAGGGTGGATGTTTTTAGCCTAAGTCTTGGTGGGTCTATTATATTACTTATGACCATTTGTTGATAAATAATCATACATCTACCTACATCTTTCTTATAATGGATGGATAGTCTTCTCATGGGAATTATTCATCTGATTCTTAAATTGGTTTCAGTTTCTAAATTTAAAGTACTCTTCCTTTCTCAAAAAATGAATAACCAGTCTTTACAACTATGGCAGTCTCTGTTATAAAAGGAGGCAAGAACAGACTTTTTATCATTGCAGAATTTCTCTTATGCTGCTTCGAACCCTGCAACAGCCACTCAGTGTGTTGTATCTCATGTCTTTTCATGAAGCCAACCAAATGGAAAACTTATTATCATTTGTTAAAAATCTATAAGTAAGTCAATTAAGTAAGTCAATTTCATCCAGATGATTTCAAGAATTATACTCTCTCTCCTCCACTAAATTATTTGCTTCACCTTTAAGGACAAAGGTATTGCCCAAGGTATAGATTGTTTTTATCTATCAGAATATTTGTAAATTTTTTGTTGGGAAACATAGGCCTGGCGTTACTTTTCTTTGTTTAAATCTGATGTCCCTGGAAGCTTCCTAGAATGGCATAAAAAAATCTAAAGTCAGGCATACCCGATAAATCATCACTAATTAATACACAGCAAGGAAACATGTTTATAAACATATATACATACATACATATACACACACACATATACATACATAGGCATATATACACATACACATGGAAGGCTTATATAAGCTAGCAAATCCTGTTACACAGTCTTTACTTACCAACTGGATGGCTATCATTAACACAGTCTTCAAAGTAAACGTTCGGTCACAGAGGTCAAACAAGTCCTCCAAGCTAGGGCCAAGAAGCTCTAGTACCATAGCATTGTATTTACCACATGGACCAAAATAATATACCTGGGGTAGGCCTTCAGCTGAAATTAAAAGAGAGGAGACAGAAATTAAAAACAAATTAAAAATCAAAACAGATGGCAACACTGGCCTGAATTCAATGGGGATAATGACCTTACAGTCTTTAAGATGAGATTTACTTCCATTTTTTCCCATAATTCTTAACCAAGAAGTTAACCAATTAGTACGAGTTTCAATGCAAACTAACTAGAGTGGGGGTTGCAGTGTAGGCATGGTCCCTTACTTAATACCTGAGTACCAATCACATTCCCACTCCTATACAGAACAGAAAATTGTCCATGATACATTATCAGCTCATAGAGCAAACTATTCTCCCCAAAGGATGCGTGGAAGTACACTATCATAAAAGGATCAAATAATGGCTCAGTGACCTTAAAATCAAGCTAAAAGATCATGTTGCACTAGCTGGTTTCATTAATGCTCCCTAAGCTTGCTGCTAAAGCAACATTTTGCAGTTTGCATTTGTTGCCCCACAAAGAGCTCAAACGAAATTCTCTAGTAGAGAGGTTGCAGAACGTGCTACTCTGGCCACAGGCCAGCACAACAAGGACTCTTTTACTACTGTAGTTGATATTTCCTGTTTTCTTATTATCTGCTGGAGACAAATCAACAGATACTTAGTGTTTGACTTCTGATAAGTAACTGTAAAAGGCAAAAGGCTGGACTTTTCACCAGATTTATAATCCACAGCTACAGGAAGCTAATTTCTACTTTTCCATTTTAATGATAGGAATTTCTTCTACAGTGTATAGATAAGACAATAGAACATTTTCAAACTATATAGTCTCCAACTACTTAAATAATTGGAGGAAAATTCAATGTTCATGAGTGGGTTATGCCAATACAATAAAAGTGACAATACTACCAAAGCTACTTTACACTTTTATGGCTATGATAATCAAGTTACCAAGGGGAAATTTATAGAATCTAACAAAATAATATAAAATATCACAGGGAAATAATGAAAAGTAAGGATGAAGTGAGAAAAGCATTTCTAGACTTCAAACTATATAATAAAGCAGATGTTATTAAAACAATTTAGTATTGGTTAAAAAGTACAAAGGAAGATAAATGGAAAGGGACTAGAAAAGGAAGAATCAGAAACAAAGTAACTCAATAAACCAGTGTTCAAAAAACTGGAAAATGTAAATTATTTTAAAAAGAAGTCCCTATTTGATAAAAACTCCTGAGAAAACTGAAAAGCAGTTTGGCAGAAATCAGCCAAAGACCAGTACCATATAATATATTCAACAACAGATTCTAAATGGATATATGATCATAATATTAAAAATTAAAACAGAAACAAATCACAGTATGGGTAGGAGATTTGTTCTTAAATAAACAAGGGATAGAGGCAATTACTAAAGATAAAAAAGATAATTTTGATTACCTGAAACTTAACAACCACATGAAAGAATGTGATTAAAAATAAGAACAATACAAATTGAAACAACCCTGAGGTTTCATCTCATAACCCTCCAACCTGACAAAGATGACAAAAGATGGGAATAATTGATGTTGAACAAAATGTGGGAAAATAGGAACACTAGAGCATTTCTAGTGGAACTGTGAACTGGTATAACCATTTTAGAAAGCAAAGTAGAGTTATCTAAATAAAGTGACCAAAACGTCCTTATCTTTTGAGCCAGAATTCCACTATTAGGCTTTTACCCCAAGGAAGCCATTGCTAAGAAAGTCCCTATATACATTAAAATATTTATGGCAGCATTTTTTGTGACACTAAAGGACTTGAAGCAAAACAGATGCCTATAGATTGGGGTATGGCTAAAAAAATTGTGATAGCTGAATGGTCCATGTGTACCAGCACTAAGTGAAGACCCCTCAGAACACAAGACACCCTTTCCTTTCCTTATCCCTCCCCTACTCTTAGATAGTGTTAACAGAAATTCCTGAGCCATAAGAACATCCTGTCTATCTCATCCTCTGGCTAGTTATATAACCTTGGGTAAAAGGCTGGCGAAACTGTGAGGCCCTGAAAAGGGGAACATGCTAACATAATTTCTATACCTCTTTGTTCTCTCTGTTGCTGGGGTAGTTTTCACGCGAAAAGATTGTACACCTGAGGCTCACACAATGAGCCGATGGGAAGGGGGTTACGGTGGGCTTCTGCATTAGGGTTTATATATTCTTGCATTAAACAAAAAGCACTTGCACTCTCGGGCTGATGTCAGCTTAGGCGGCACGGGAGTGTCCTTTCTCGAGAAAGTCAATAAAGAGATTTCTCCTTTTTGCAATAGATAAATGTAATGGAATATTATTGTGTTGTAAGAAACTGATGAATGTGAAGAATACAGAGACTATGGAAGAATCTATATGAACTGATACAGAATGAAGTTAGGCAGACACAATATACACAATGACCACAGTAATGTAGATAGAAAGATGACCACAATAAAATCAAAAGTGAACACTGCAAAATGATGAAGAGCAAGCATGGCTCCAGATTAAGAGTACAAGAAGACACTACCATAACCACTCCAACCTTCTGTAGAGGTGGGAGGTGCATTGAGTATAGTTCATTGCACATATTTTCAGATTTTCTGGAGGTGTTGATCCATTATACTGATTTTTTCTCCTTTTTTTATCTTTAAAAATATCATTACATGGTCCTATATTATATAATACCTGGCTTTCTAGGAAGTGAAGTATAAGGAATATTGGGAGAAACTATAGTAATGTTAAAAAAAAAAAGAGGAATAACTACAAATAAGAAGAGGAAGGTTACCATTAGGAAATGAATGTAACATAAAAGCAAAAAATAGCAATAAAGCGATTTGTTTTGTTTTGTTTTTGCTGAGATCACTGCAACCATTCACTCCTTTTTCTTGCTAGGAAATGATCAGGCTGTTTTACCTTCATTAGCTCTAAAAAGGAAACAGGAGTTCATATGAAAACACTGCATCTTTCACCCTTTGCTCTAATACATTTCAATTTGCTAAAAATATATAAAGCACAACAACTACTCTATTAAATCCTTCTGAGAAATTCAAAGTCAAACACTGCATGCTGCAAATCTGTATTTTTTTGTCAGAATTAGGGTGAATATGATTTGGATGGAGTTTCCTTAGTTATGGTAGGATACAACCCATTTAATTAGTGTTTGATGTCATCATACCTGATGTTCTCAGAATAAATACTCTAATCACCAAAAGACGACTGCTCCCTTAGTTGGATGAACCACATACAAAATCTTAGACACTACAGACGAAGTCTAAAATTTATTACCAACAAGATCACTTTTTTGATCCTTAGAGGAAAGGAATCTCATTTTGTATCATTCCGTGACAATTTTGACCTCAATCATGCAAATTAAGAGTTTCCATGTTCATAAAAGGATTGTAATATCTGCTAATTTTTTAAATAATGATATTTTACCTACAGCTCTCTGTATTTTGGAAGAACTCAGAAACTCCTACTCTATCCTTAATCTTTTAGGGCTGTGGCGTCTCTCTTTCTCTTTTTAATCATGCACTCCTACAGGGAAAAAAAAATGAGGATATGCACTCAACAATTTGTATATTATTCATAAATTTCACACATATATAACTACACTAATAATTATGGACACTAAAAAGCTTACACAAAAGGAGAAATTAAAGACTGGTAAAGATAAACCATTACTTTGAAAACACCTTTTTATTAATACTTTAAAATCTTTTTGTTCTTGCTAAAATATTGTTAATAATAATACTTTAACAAATGAAATGAAATAGCACATGCTTCATTATTTTTGAAAACATTTGCTCAATACTTTGTGATATAGTAATTTCAATTTCTGATGCTAACTTCAGTTTATTTTCATACTTGGTTTTAATGGCTGGCATAGCTGAAAAAGATTACCTTACAAAGATCCAACTGGAAAAAGTACATCATTGGCTATATTTACAAAACCACAGTACTCATTTTTCAATCTCATTCACCACTTCTGCAAAAGTTTTTCTTAAATTTGGCTAACAAATTTCCATCTTCCATGATGTCAATCAATTGGTCTTGCAAACTAATCTAGGTGTTGCATTTTTTATATTTTTAACAAATGGATTCAAAATCTACTAAACCCCTTCATTTCTAAGATTTTTAAAGTTAGAAAATTCTGTTTTCAAGTTTTTGAAGTTTTATAGATGAAGCAAATATTATTTACAGCAACTCAGACAGAAATGTAAGGATTTAAAAGGAGAAATCAACAGTGTCAAATGCAAAGAAGTCAAGTATGATGTGGACTGAGCAAAGGCCACCAGACTGGGCAACTGGGCAGAGATTCTTGGTAACTTTGAAGAGAACAATTTTAGTTGAGTGAGAAACAAAAGATAACGAAGGGAAAAACTGAGAGACTAGAAAGATAGTGGTACCTTCCACATAAATAAGGAATTTTGGAAGAGGAGTACAGTTCTGGGGAAAGATAATGAGATCTGACATACATAGTGACCCATCTAATGTCTGCTCATCCTATGGTCCTCACTCTCACTGAAAATGAATAAATGAAAAAGGATTTAAGTACCTATTGTGTGCAGCACAAGCACAAAAGCAAGGCAGTCCCTGTTTTCAAGGAATATATATTCCAATGAAAGAAACAACATACAAGACACTTTAGCTGTAAGTCTAATGGTCCTGAGGGTGCAGTCACAATGTAGATGCCACAACTAGTTAAATGTTTCATTAATAAAAGCATATTGGTTTCTGATGATAAACCATTAGACGATGCCAATCATGTGGTTAGAGATTCACCATTAGAAATGAAAATAGGAGGGGCAGAACCAGGACATCTGAGTTTTCCCAAATTCCCCTCCAAACAGTGTAACACCTCAAAACAAATTCTTAACTGCCCCAAGACAACTTAAAGGAAAGGTCTATCTCATTGGGATGAGAGTGGAGCATAGTTCATGGCAGACCTTGCCTTGGCAAGCCAGAAGCAGGCCTTGGGGGTTGCTGAATCAGTGGTGGCAGCTTCCAGAGCACTCAGCCCACAAATGGTAAGGAGGCTAGACAACTGGTCCAAAAGAGATTACAGGGGTCCCTTTGATGGCACTGGGTACAGCACTCTTGTGCATGGCCTATACAGGGTCATAGGCTGCAGTTTCAGAGCAAAAAGAAACACTAGCACACTAAAGCATGCAGCCAGCTGCAGGGGAGTAAAGGACCCTGGTCACAGTTCCAGGGTGAAGAAGAGTGCTTGCGGTCAGTCAGAGATCAGAGCACAGGCCAGGAGAGCTATGACCACACCTCTCCTTACATCACACCACTTTGGAAGAATTGAAAATTTACAGACCTCCAGAACTAGTTCTGAAAATAGCAGCATAAAAAAACCTGAAGCTTGTGACAGTGCCTCCTCCACCCCAGGAGCAGAGGACAACTTTAACATAAAGTTAAAAGTCAAGAAATAGGCTGGGGGTAATGAGCAAACAACAAAAAAACCACAGAAAGTTACGATGATGACAGCAAAGATCAAAACAAACTCAGAATAAGACAACAAACTCAAGACAGCCACATCCAAAGCTGTCTCGAAAAACATAAATTAGACTGAAAACATAAATTGGACTGAAACCCAAAAAAGAAGTCCTAGAAGAGTTCAAAAAAGGCTTTTAAAAATCAAACAATAGGGGTAAAGGAAAAATTCAGAGAAGAAATTAGAGTAATGCAAGATAATCATGAAAAAAAGTCAACAGCTTAGTAAAGGAGGCAAAAAAAAATACTGAAAGAAAAAAAACACCTTAAAAAACAGAACAGGCCAAATGGTAAAAAGAGGCAGAAAAATCCACTGAAAAGAAGAACTCCTTAAAAAGGAGAATTGGCCAAATAGAAAAGGAGATACAAAAGCTCACTGAAGAAAATAATTCCTTAAAAATTAGAAGTTAACAAATGGAAGCTAATGACCCCATGTGACACTAAGAAACAATAAAACAAAGTTAAAAGAATGAAAAAGATAGAAGAAAAGGTGAAATATCTCATGTGAAGAACAACTAAACTGGAAAATAGATTCAAGAGAGATAATTTAAGAATTACTGGACTACCTGAAAGTCTTGATTTAAAAAAAAAAAAGAGCACAGACATCATCTTGCAAGAATGTATCAAGGAAAACTGCCCTGATAGCCTAGAACCAGTGGGTAAAATAGATCACTTCCTGAAAGAGATGCCAAAATGAAAACTCCCAGAAACATTATAGCCAAATTCTAACCCACCCCTGATTCTAGGACAAGGAAAAAATACTTTAAGTAGCCAGAAAGAAACAATTTAAATGTCATGGAGCCACAGTCAGGATAATACAAGATTTAACAGGCTCAATATATGATATTCTAGAGGGCAAAGTAGCTAGAATTACAACCAAAAATCACCTACCCAGGAAAACTGGGTATATATAAACAGATAAACTAGGTATATATATAAATCCTTCAGAGGAAAAAAGACATTTAATGAAATAGAGGACTTTTAAATATTCCTGATGAAAAGTCCAGAGATGAATAGAAAATCTGACTTTCAAATACTCAACAGAAGCATAACAAGGCAAACAGGAAAGAGAAACAATAAGGGATTCAATAAAGTTAAGCTGTTTGAATTTCTACATGGAAAGATGATGCTTGTAACTGCTAAGAACTTCATCATTATTAGGGCAGTTAGGAATATATACATAGTCAGAGGGCACAGGTGTGAGTTGAATATGATGGGATGATATCTTAAAAAAATCAATTAAGGAATGAGACAGAGGAATGACTATGATGAGATACCTAAAAAAAAAGTAAAGGGTGAGAAAGGGGAGGAAGGGAGAAGCAGAATGGGGTAAATTATCTCACAAAAAAGAAGTGTGAAAGAGATTTTACAGTAGAAGGAAAGATGGGGGATGGCAGACAATGTTTGAACCTTACTCTCACTGGAATTGGCTCAAAGAGGATGTAACAGAAATATTCAGCTGGGTATAAAAATCAAGTAGTAGGTGAAGAGGACAAGAGAAGGTCGGTGGAGAAGCTGATAGAAAGGAGGGTGGATTAGGGGAGGTGTGGTCAGAAGCAAAACACTTTTGTGGAGGGACAGGGTGAAAGAAGAGAGAAAGATAAATGGGGGGGGAATAGGATGGAGGGAAATACACAGTAATCTTAACTGTGAAAAAAATTTTTTAGAGAAAGTTTCTCTGATAAAGGCTTCATTTCTCAAATATATAGAGAACTGAGTCAAATTTATAAAAATAAAAGTCATTCCCCAACTGATAAATGTTCATAGGATATGAACAGGTAGTTTTCAGACAAAGAAATCAAAGCTATCTATAGTCATGTAAAAATGCTCTAAATCACGATTGATTAGAGAAATGCAAATTAAAACAACTGAGCTACCATCTCACATCTATCAGACTGGCTAATAATGACAGAAAAGAAAAATAACAAATGTTGAGTAGGATTTGGGAAATCTGAAACATAAAAGCACTGTTGATCCAGTCTTTCTGGAAAGCAATTTGGAAACATGCCCAAAGCGCTATAAACAGTGCATACCCTTTGACCCTGCAATATTACTAGTAGGTCTGTATCCCAGAGAGATTAAAAAAAAAAGGCAAAGGACCCATAACTACAAAAATATTTCTAGCAGTGTTTTTTCTGCTAGCAAACAACTAGAAATTGAAAGCATGCTCATCAATTGGGGAAAAGATGAACAAGGTGTGGTCTATGATTGTGATGAAATACTACTGTGCTATAAGAAACGACAAGCAAGATGCTCTCAGAAAAATCTGGAAAGACTTACATGAATTGATGGAAAGTGAAATGAGCAAAACCAGAAGACCAGTGTACATACACAGAAACAGCAATACTGTATGATGATCAACTGCGAATGACTTAGCTATATTCTCAGTAATACAATGGAATTACAAAGGAATTATGATGAAAAATATTATCCACTTTCAGAGAAAGAACTGATAGAGTCTCAATGCAGATTGAAGCATACTTTTTTTTAAACTTTCTTTCTTTTTCTTTTCTTCTGTCTGTGTTTTCTTTCCCAACATGACTAATATAGAAATATATTTTGCATGACTGTATATATAAAAGCTGTATCAAATTGCTTGCCTTCTCAATGAGGGGGGAGGAGAAAGAGGGAGGGAAAGAACTTGGAATTAAAAATTTAAACAAAACAAATGTCAAAATCTGTTTTACATGTAATTGGAAAAAATATTAAAAAAAAAAAGAAATCAATATGCTCTTAGTGTATTCCTACTACGTTAAAATGGGCAGTAAGGTTGCACATTGGATAGAATGCTGGACCCGAAGTCAGGAAGACTCATCTTCCTGAGTTCAAATATAGTTGCAAACACTTATTAGCTGTGTGACCCTGGGCAAGTCACTTAATTCTGTTTACCTCAGTTTCCTCATCTGCAAAATGAGCTGGAGAAGGAAATGGTAAACCACTCCAGTATGTTTGCCAAGAACAAAGGGTTGGATATGTCGAAACAACTGAACAACAACAAATATTAAAATGATTTTTATTGTTTGTGTGTTGGGGTAAAAGGTTCTTTCACAGTGGGACAACAGGACTGACAACCTTGTTCAGGAAACAAATGCAAAGTAACACTGCCCGAAGCTTCCTGGTTATCACATGAAACTTATTGATTCTCATGAGCTGTAGACCTAGATTATCAGCATTATCTGTACAGATGGGTGTCTTTAGGGTCCATTCTGTGTTTGGCTTCTCTCATGATTACCCAAAGTAGCTCATATTGGCAGAGAATAATGCAGATACCTAACTACTAAAAAGGCTCACAATCACTGGTCATAGAGTACTAAACAGTAATGTCCTCAAGCTATCTGGTTTACATTTAAGCCAGTAATCTTGCAAGAAAAAGTCCCATATTATTTTCCAAAGTCATTTTGTTGGCAGTGTTTGCAAGGCTTTATAAATACCAGAAAGTAGAAGCCCCTAGAACATTGGTGTTGGTAGGCATAAGCCAATAAACTATATGCTAAATAAAGTTCTTTCTGCATATAATTGCGATGTTAGACAGAAATTATTAGACTTACAGTAAAATCAGGATTCCTGCAATACATATGCAACTAAGGAGATTTTCTGGTACTACATTAATGATATTTTCTAAATGGACTTATTGCATAAAGTCATAGATACCCAAAGTAGATCCTAAATTTCCTTCAATTCAAAGTAACATGCCATGATACCAATGATTTTTGTTTTGATGAGAAATTAAAGTTGCCAACATATTTCCTATGTCTATTGGCCAAATCTAAAGTGGAATGAATGCTATATACCTGATATGTTCTACTCCTAAATTCTCTTTCAGAATGTTCTAAAACAGTTTCTCCATCTGTAATTAACACAGTTCTTTAAGCTCTGCCAAACAGTGGGCTCACACACATCTCAAATTCTGCACAATGGCAAGAGAGGTACACAATTCTACTGCTAATTTTTAGTCTGCTATAAATGAAACTAAAGCTAAACACATTAAAATAAGGATAATGGGTTCTTTATCATTCAAGTTCTTTTAAGAGACTTCATAATACACTGTGAAAAAGTAACTGCTTTTAGCAGAGATATTATTAAATGTACACTGGGCTGAGAACTGAAATAGAATCAGGCACCCTTGAAGTGCTTAGCAATTTGATCACATTATTGGCTAATAATTAGCCTGCTTTCATCCTTTTAGAAAGAAGAATAACCTGAGCTTCACAGAAGCAAAATCAAATATAACTACTTACATTAATAAGTGAATTTCAAAAATAGTTCTATGTTGATGACTATCTTTCAAATACAAGTCTAGAGAATATGACTCCTTTGGCAATGAGCTCTTCATTAGAGAGGGTTTTGTTTATATGGAGCTCATTCCTCTCTCTATTATTATTTATTAAAAAAAGTAAATAATGATTAAATTTTAAAATACAGCTTCATATATATAAAATGTAAGTCTTTCTACTGTTCTCATCAATAGTGCTTAATTCTACTACTAACAACTCTGAAAAGTTACTTTACACAAACTGAGAGGATTATCAAGGAAATGGTGAATTAAAGTAACATTTTCAAAGGAATCCTTGTAAATAATTAATTAGGAAGAAAGAAAAACAGACAAGCCAGATGTCTCCCTATAGAGCAGCAGAAAAAAAGATAGAATCATAGCTACAGAGCATTAAGACTCAGAGATAGGAACTATAAAAAAAGACTAATATTACTATTAGTAATATATGAAACCATACCTATTTGAAAAAAAGTAGAAAAGCAGACTAATTCCCAATTTTATAATTTTCAAAAAAGAAAATGCTTTTTATAATATGAGTAATCTCAGCATTCTGAACCACAAGGACTCAAGTTATTGTAGTTCATTTCATACACATTATCCAAATCTTAAATAGCTTGAAGCTTTGTCCAAAAAGCATCATATGAGATGTGGAAAAATGAATGTCCTTGAAATTTTATGCTAATTGAAAAAAATAATTAAAAATAAAAATTGGTGAAGCACATTACCTACCACCTGACAGAGTTGAGAGACTCAGCGTAGGATGAGATAAATTTTGTGGATGTAGCTATTGCAAGATTTTATTTTGTTTGATTATGTATATTTGTCAAAAGGACTTTATTTTTCTCCTCCCCCTCCAATTAGGGGTAGGCAGCAAAGAGAGAAAATTGTGGGGTGTTTTTTTATTTGAGGAAGGGAGGGAGGAAGGGAGGGAGGGAGAAGGAAGGAAGGAAGGAAGGAAATTTAACTTAAAAAGAAGAAGTTAAATAGACATGACAGAGGCACAGATTTGAATGAAATCTTTCAATTCAAATTTCAGAACAAAATAAATAGCCACCAAACAACAGAAAGAAAAACAGAAGGGGTAGAAGCTGTACAAAAGAATAAGGGTCAGGAAGAAGTTGCCATCTACAAACACAATTTAGAATAGCACTTGTGTTTTCTGCTTCTTTCAAAATGCTTTCCTTTTTGCTTATCCTCCTGCCCTCCAAATTTTATAAAGCTACCTCAGATTGCCTAGTTTTATGATCTACTACTTTATCAGCAAGCATAAAGAACCATAGTTCTATTTCTTGTTATTCTTTCCCATAGATCCTATTACTTTAGCTGTGTTGGATAGAAATTGACTTCATTTCTGTATCTTCAGGGCTAGTTCTCTCCTTACCAGTAGTAAATACGGCATTTAGAGAAGCACATTATATATAACTGAGTACATTATGCTATGGGACCCTGGTCACAGTTTACATGGTACCTTGAACATGATGGAGAGGGAGTGCACAATTAAAGCAACCTAGACACAGCACGAGAAGCAATCATAGGTCTGGAGCATGAAGGACACACAGGGCATCTAACCCAATTAGAGGCAGGTAGGTGGCACAATTTATTGGGCTTTGGGCCTGGAGTCAGGAAAGCTGAGTTCAAATCCAGCCTTAAGACATTTATAAGCTGTGTAATCTTGAGTAAGTCACTTATGTAACTGCTGCCTCACTCAGTCTCCTTACCTGTAAACTGGAGACTATAATAGTCCCTACCTCCCACTTCCCCTCATAGTCTTGTAAGGATCAAATAAAGTAATTTCTATGAAAATAACACTAACAAATACAGGACAGGGAACAATTATATTCCAGTATAAGACAGGAGAGAATATACTTCTACCTCTTCTTAACCACAGGAATAATAATGTTCCTGACTCATTCCTTCAGTTACAGAGAACTCAGACACTTTGGTGATGCTAAATATTAATAATAATCTAAAAACACCCTATCCCATTCTAAAAAATTGCTCTGGTGGTGTAAGACATTCCCTTCAGTAGGAGCCTTCCTAATTTATTCTTTACATTCTCTTTGCCTGAACTTCTCCAACCATTATTTCCTAAAAGGGTTAACAGAGCCTTTTTCAACTTCAGAGAAAATCTCTCAAGCTATAAAGGGAAGACAAATAGATACAAAGAATGAAAAGGAGACAGAAGGAGAGAAGAGGGAGAATATTATATAAATCAATGACTCCCTGGTCTCTTCTAGTCAATTATGCCCCCATGTGTGTCTGCATACATGGGCTTTGGCATGGGCAGTGGGGGTGAGAAGAAGGGAGAGAGAAAAGGAAAGAAACTTAATCAAAATACAAAGTACTCTTCTTAGTGAAACTATGCCTTAAATCATATGTGATAAACTATCACATGTGAGGTCTAAGTATAGACAAAAGAAGACACAGTAAGAAATCAAACTGTGGCTTAAGAATAATGAATTTAGTAATTGGCAGTTTTATCAGAGGTCACCTAGTCAAACCTATACTTGATGGTAGAATCCTCTAAGTTTTTAGATACCCTCCATCCTTTACAGCTAATATGATATATTTTATGGGTATGTATGGGTGAACAAGCTTTTGGGGCAGCCAAACCTGAAATACCAACCACATCATATAATACTACTTTCATGGAGCAACCAGAATCCACCTACCCTGTCAAGTTACATACAGTTTCATGAGTTTATTCTTAAACCTGCATTTCTCAGTTCTCCTGAAGTTCTTAAAGAGATAAAAATTAGGTGCCACATCTTACTTTCGCATTCAGCAAATGTCTCTAGCAGTTTTTCATTCTGCAGAAGAATATATTCAATATATCCAGAGGTTCTCAAACTTTTTGGTCTTGGACCCTTTTACACTCTTAAAGACCTCCAAGGAGCTTCTGTTATATAGGTTATGTCTATCATCCTTAGTGTACTATAAATTAATAAATTAAAATGTGTTAGTATCATTATGAAAATAGTTTTGACCCTGGGGATGCTCTGAATGGAAGAACCAAGGAGAAGAACTGTTCTGTATCATTAGCAAGGAGGAAATAAATGGTTGCTGGGGAAGAAACGATGCAAACATTGAAGAGAAGAAGCTATTTCATCTTATAATTTATGATAAGGAAGGAGAGGGAAGCTGGTAACTAAGGTTTTTAAGAGCACATACTTTTAAAAAACTCAGAGAAACAGGATAGGAACTCATAGTCTAAAATTCGATGGGGGATTAGACTGAAAGGGATGGAAAGCTCTCAGGAACTGAATTCTAAAGATATAATGAGAAACAATTCTAATGAAGAATAAGAGGGAGAACTTTTCTAAAGAGTCAGATATAGAAGCAACTTAGATTTTACTTTATAACTCAGTTTTAAAAAGATTTGCATAGAAGACAAATGCTGGTAAAACAGATCGAAAACAAGAGTGTGGTATGGTCCTATAAAGACTGCCAAAAGTCTAGGGGATTAAAACTCACAATAAGCTGAGGCTGGCGAGGAAAGTTAAGGGTTTTCAAAAACTATTGATGAAAAGAAGATTGCCAAAGAAGAGAAAAGACTTCTGGCTCAGGATGGATGTGATAACATTAAAAGAACAGAGAGAAAAGAAAGCTGCTCAAATCTTTTTTTCACCTGTCAAGGAGAATTATCTTTGGATTATAAATGACAGAACCAAAATGGCTAATACAACATTGAAACTGAAGATAAAGAAGGAGATAGTAAGAGAGTACCCTAACCAGGATAAATGTAAGTCACTGGGTCCAGATGAACTACATGTATCACAGAGTACTGAAAGCGCTGGCAAATATGATTACTGATTTACCACCAGTGATCGCTGAAAGATCTTGGGGTAAAAAAGTCATGGAGAACTAAAGAAATGACTCTAAGACATAATAACTGTCTTCAGTTATCTGAAGGGACATCATATGGAACGGAGATTAAGACTTGCTCTGCTTGACTTGTGAAGGCAGAACTTGAAACAGTGAGAAGTCATATAGGAGAAGATTTAGGCTTGATACAAGGAAAAACTTCCAACTAATTATAGCTAACCAAAAGTGGAATGAGCTCCCCTTGGTAGGATGTGGGTTGAACCTTAAACATAAGTCTTTTAAGTAAAAGCTGAGCGTAACCACTTAGTAGGGGAATTATGAAAGAATCTTATTTTGATATGGGTTAAATTTGATGGCCTCTAAAGCTCCTTCTAATGGAGTTTATGGCTTATGACAAGAAAAGCCTAATTTGCTGTTTTTCTCTAAGACAAATGTCCCACACGATTGTTAGAATCACTTGAAAATTTCCACTGACAGCAACGCAGTAAAAAGCAGTGAAGTTAAAAAGACGTCAAGTTAGGCCTCAACACAGAAACAGATAAATCCTTTGTGCTATGTGAACTTCCTTTTGTTTAGGTCTATATTACTGTATAAGGCTAAAAGTAATATGAGAAGTGGGGTCCTCAAGTTCCAGGTGACGGGAAATAATCACACAGTATTTGGCCAGAGTCTGAATTATCAACTAATGATGTGTTTCAGAAACGACCTTTAGATTATGAGCAAGGTTGGTCCTAAAAGGGAGGTGAGAATGCACCTTCCTCCCTTCTTCACAGAAGCAGAGGATCTACAAATATGGATACTGCACAACAACGTTGGATTTGGATGTATTGGTTTTTCAGAACTGTATTTTCTTCTTTTCAAAATTCTTCACTCAAAAGATGAAAGGTGGAGAAAGACTGTGAAGTAGTGATGTAAAAACAACATATAAGTTGTTCAAATTCTTTAGGTCTGAGTTTAACCACATATAACATGATAAGATTTGACAAGATAATCTCCATGTGACCCTTAACAACTTCTTTTTTTTTTTTAATATTTGGCTAGGCAATGGGGTTAAGTGACTTGCCTAGAGTCACACAGTTAATAAGTGTTATGTGTCTGAGGCTGGATTTGAACTCAGGTTCTCCCGAATACAGGGCCAGTGCTCTATCCACTGCGCCACCTAGCTGCCCCCATGACCCTTAACTTCTTAAGAACAAAAGGAAACTTTTAACACGTAGCATTAAAATTTCACTATTACAGACCAGTAATTATGGATACTGAGAGTACAGTGCCAATAAGGCCATTTAATGGCAAAGACTTCTCTGTTTATTTTTCATGTGTTTTAACCTTGGTCAGACCTTTTGAGCTAATGTTATTTCCCATAGTTTTAATTTACTTACAGGATAAACAATAACAGTCACTTGAATGTAATTTTTAAATTTTTTCTAGAAAATACAGAGATCTTTTTAAAAGGGGGGGAGGAATCATGATTATGTTAAACACACTCTAAAGGTAAACCAATGACAACTTCACTTCACCTTAGCTGGAATGGAACTGCAATAGAGAAGGGATCGTTCTGCCACTCACTAAACACACTCTCTGACCTCTGGCTGTGCCCATCACCTCCTAGACTCGGCACCCATTCATAGTTAGGTACCATTCCTAATGAGGTGCCACAGTGACCTTTGCCTGCATTTTCTGCAAACAATATTTTTAAAGATGCACATGTTTTCTACCTTCCCCGCTCCCCAGTGGAAATAGACTAGTTTCTTTACAAGGCTTTTCAAATATGTCAACATATTATAGAGTGTATAACTCTTTTTTTTTTTAATTAACTAATTTCAAATTAGTTCTTGGTTCCCATTAACTATACAGAAAGGACCAGTTTTCCCACAGGGCAGCTGGGTGATACACTGGATAAAGTGCTAGGCCTAGAATCAGGCCTCAGAATTCACCTTCTGGAGTTTAAATCCAGCCTCAGATATTTATTAGCTGTGTGACTCTGGGCAAGTCACTTCATCAGTAAAATGTGTGGGAGAAGGAAATGGCAAACCACTCCAGTACCTTTGCCAAGAAAACCCCAAATGAGGTCACAAAGAATTGGATACAACTGGAAAACGAATGACTGAAAACCAAAAAGTTTTCCCATTGGATATCTTAAATACACTTTTCTTTTTAGGTTTTCTAAGAGGACCAATAATTACAATGATTTCAGTACACAAGGAAGATCACTGTCATGAAAAAATCACAAAAGGGACAGTCTTATCTCTACTGGAGCCCTTAACATTCTAAATCAAGTATTGGCAATCTATGGCATAGAAGGCAGGTACTGTTATCAAGTCTTCTTTTCTGGCTGATTTTCAGAGACAGCCATCACTATCTACAATTCTCACCTGTTAGTGAACAAAGAGCTGGCTTTGGCACCAGAAAAACCTAAGTTAAATCTTGCTTGCCTGTGACCCACACTGGCTGTGTGAAATTAGGCATATTAGATAGTGCTTAGAGTACAGATTCTACTATCAGTTGCAGAGAAGATGTGGAACTGCCATCAGCAGGGGGAGTTTCTTTATCTGGGAGAAAAACTATGAAATTATGGGAATGCCTCAAAATGCCCATTTTTAAAAATTTTTTTTATTTTTAACATATGTTTTTTAAACTTTGGGTTACACATTTTCTCCCTTCCTCCCTCCCCACCCATCCTCATTGAAAAGGCAAGCATGTCGATACAGGCTATAGATGTGTAGTCACACATCTTCCATAGTAGTCCTGCTGTGAAAAGCTAAGTATATTTCCCTTCATCCTATCCTACCCCCCATTAATTCTATTCTCTTTTTTGACCCTGTCCCTCCTCAGAAGTGTTTGCTTTTGATTATCCGATCCGCCCCCCATCTACCCTCCCCTCTATCAACCCCCTGCTCTCTTGTCCCCTTTCCCCCTTATTTTCCTGTAGGGTAAGACAGATTTCCATAACCCATTGTGTATGTTATTCCCTTCTTAAGCCAAATCCTATGAGAATAAGATTCACTCATTCCCTCTCACCTTCCCCCATTTCCCCTCCACTGTAAAAGCCTTTTCTTGTCTATTTCATGTGAGATAATTTACCCCATTCTACTTCTCCCTTTCTCCTTCTCCCAGTATAATCCTCTCTTACCTCTTAATTTTATTTTCCAGATATCACCCCTTCATCTTCAACTCACCCTGTGCCCTCTATCTATCTATCTATCTATCTATCTATACATACATATAATTTTTTCCCTCCCACTACCCTAATGCTGACAAAGGACTCATGAGTTACAAATATCATCTTTCCCTGCAGGAATGTAAACAGTTCAAGCTTAATATGTTTCTTATGATTTCTCTTTCCTGTCTACCTCTTCCATGTTTCACTTGAGTCTTGTATTTGAAAGTCAAATTTTCTATTCAGCTCTGGACTTTTCCTCAGGAATGCTTGAAAGTTCTCTATTTCATTGAATAACCATTTTTTACCCTGAAGGATTATACTCAATTTTGCTGGGTAGGTGATTCTTGGTTGTAGTCCTATCTCGTTTGCCCTCCGGAATATCATACTCTATGCCCTCCGGACCCTTAATGTAGAAGCTGCTAAATCTTATGTTATCCTGATTGTGTTTCCACAGTACTTGAATTGTTTCCTTCTGGCAGCTTGTAATAGTTTCTCCTTGACCTGTGAACTCTGGAATTTGGCTACAATATTTCTAGGAGTTTTCCTTTGGGGATCTCTTTCAGGAGGTGATCGGTGGATTCTTTCAATTTCTATTTTGCCCTCTGGTTCTAAAATGTTAGGGCAGTTTTCCTTGATAATTTCTTGAAAGATGATGTCTAGGCTCTTTTTTTGATCATGGCTTTCAGATAGTCCAATAATTTTTAAGTTCCCTCTCCTGGATCTATTTTCCAGGTCAGTTGCTTTTCCAATGAGATATTTCACATTCTCTTCTATTTTCTTATTCTTTTGGATTAGTGTTACAGTGCCTTTATTTCTCAAATTGTTACTAGCTTCCAATTTCTCCATTCTAATTTTTAAGGAAGTATTTTCTTCAGTAAGCTTTTGGACTTCCTTTTCCATTTGGCCAATTTTGCTTTTTAGGGCATTCTTCTCCTCATTGGCTTTTTGGACCTCTTTTGCCATTTGGGTCAGGCTATTTTTTAAGGTGTTATTTTCCTCAGTATTTTTTTGGGTTTCCTTTAGCATCAGTCTCAGTTTTTCCTCTACTTCTCTTATTTGCTTCTCAAAATCCTTTTTAAGCTCTTCATGGCCTGGGACCAATTCGTATTTTCCTTGGAGGCTTTGGATGTAGGAGCTTTGGCTTCATTGTCTTCTTCTGGTTGTATGTTTTGATCTTCTTTGTCACCAAAGTAAGATAACAGAGTCTGAATCTTTTTGTGCTGCTTGCTCATGATCCCAGCCAATTACTTGAGTTATAAACTCTTTGTTAAGGTCTGTTTCCAGTGTGGAGAATGTACTGTCCCAAGCTTCAGGGGTTCCTGTGCAGCTGTTTTCAGAGATACTTCTAGGGACCTGGAAATCTTCAGTTCTTCCAAGGTGCTATGATCAAGAGCAAGGTGTTTACTCCTCTCCTGGTCTGTGCTCTGGTCTATGAGTGACTGACCACAAGCACTCTTTTCTGTCTTGGAATTGTAAGGATTTCCACAGACACTACAAGCTCCAAAACGCCAGTGCTCCTACTCGCCCCAGGACCACAGACACTACAAGCTCCAAAACGCCAGCGCTCCTCCTCGCCCCAGGTCCGCCACCCAGAACTACGACCCAGATCCAAGCACAGGCAAAGCAAGAGAATCCTGCACCAGCAGAGGGATCCCTGCAATCCCCCTCTGATCAGCCACTTGATTCCCCCTCAGTCTGTGGGCTGGAAGCTCAAGAGGCAGCTGCCGCCCCGGGGGCCGAGCTTCGGAACTGGAGCTTGAGACCACCTCACTGCTCTCTCTCACTGCAGACACAGACTTTTTCCACTGACCTTCTACGCTGTCTCTGGCGTTTGTGGGTTGAGAAGTCTGGAAACCACCACAACTGCCCGCGATTCAGTCCTCTGAGGCCTTCGTGACCACGCTGAACTGCACTCCTCTACCCACCTGGCACAATATACCTTTCTGATCAACCCTCCAGGCTGTCTTTGGCTGGAAATTTGTTTCACTCTGTCTTTTTGTGGGTTCTGCTGCTTTAGAATTGGTTTAGAGCCATTTTTATAGGTATTTGGAGGGGTATGGGGGAGAGCTAAAGCAAGTCACTGCTTTCAGCCTCTACCATCTTGGCTCCGCCTCCCCCAAAATGCCCATTCTTAATCTTATCCATATGATTCCTACCCCTCCATTTTATTCTGGGAGTTAACACACTACATAATTAATAAGCTCATTTGCCACAAGGAAAAAGTTGGAACATGAGCATGTTACTTTTGAAAGGTCAGGAACCCCAATTTTGACTTTTACAGAAGTACTTATCCACACATATTATATTTGGTTACCCTAGAAGGGCCAATTTTATATGTAAGTGAACTAAACAAACACTACCAAATACATTATCTGTAGCTAGAGAAAAGGATGACAAATTTCTGGGTTTGGATTTTAAAGCCAGTAACATTCTGAAATGTTTAACATGACAACTTGTACAAAACACCGAGGCTTATTGCAGTAGAATTTAAGGGCTGGAAGGGATCTTGGAGATAATCTAGTTCAAACCTCCTTTATTTTATAGCTGCAGAAACTGAAGCCTGGTGGGACATAAAAAAGATGTTCAAGGTCACACAAGTTGTTAGTGGAACAACCATATTTTGAACAAAGATCTTTTAACTTTAAATTTCAAAATATTAACTCCTCTTTCCTTCCAAAAAGAGGAAGGAGAAAAACAATAAGGTTTATCTTAAACTCATATAAAATGAAGAGATCACAAAATGAGTGCACAGCTTCAATTTTTACTGGTAATTTTATTTGGAGATTTTATTAACAGGTAGAATTCAAACTTAATAAAACTAATTGATGGAGCTAAGACGAGTGGCTTTCAGAAGCAGGAAAGCAGTGTTGTTCTAGGAGAGTTTTAAACAGCATAAGAAAGTCTAAAGTTCTGATTTGTATCTTTGGAGGGAGCAGCAGCCAAACAAATGAAAGGATGGATCCATCCAAATATTTAGAGCAATTTTTCATTTAAAATATACTTAAATTCTATTTTTATTAACAAAAAAAATTACTTTATCAGTCTTCAATATATGGTATCACTTCAAACCTTGTTACACCAAAGGAGGTATGCTAAGGGATCTCTGATCTGACAGAGGCACACAGAATTTTACAGAACTGATGACTTAGGTTCATTAACCTGCTAATTTAAAACATTTTCTAGAAAATAACAGCCCTAAAAATGTCGCATTTTCTTGGGTGGTTGCAATGCCTCAGCTTTCAATCACTATTTGAAAGCATTCAAAAATTAAACCTCGCAGAACTGTTTGAACTTCTCCTTTGGATAATAATACTTAAATCTTGCCAAAACCATGACAAGTATCAAAGTAAAATAAAAGTGTAGTCCACTTTCCAATGAATTATATATCTAACAGCTGTTTCCTGTGGGATTAACTGTCATAACTAAAGTCCCTGACTAATAAATCAACTACTAAAGTCTTAAATATGGATTATGAAGTTATTTTTCTTTTTTTTAAATTTTATTAATTTATTTTGATTTATCAACAATCACTTCCATATGCTTTTGAGTTGAAAATTTTTCTCTTGAGAGGATGCCCATCAACTGGGGAATGGCCGAGCAAGTTATGGTATGTGAATGTAATGGAATACTATTGTGCTATAAGAAATGATGAACAGGCTGACTTCAGAAAAACCTGGAAAGACTTATATGGTCTGATGCTGAGTGAAGTGAGCAGAACCAAGAGGACTTTGTACACAATAACAGCCATGTTGTGCAATGACTAAGATTGTTAAACTGAACCCTTCTCAGCATTAACGAGGATCTAAGACATCTCCAGAGGCCTCGGGATGGAAAATGCTGTCCACACCTAAACAAAGAACTATGGAAGTTGAATTGCTGTCTTTTTTTTCCCCTTTTCTCTTTTGTTGAGTTTTGTTTCCTCTTTCTGATGGTTCCTCCTATTGGTTTTAATTTTTACTTACAACTTCACTAATGTGAAAATATGTTTAATAGGAATGTAAATGTATAGCCTATATTAGATCGTGTGCCGTCTTGGGGAGGGTGGTGGGGAGGAAAGGGGAGAAAAATTTTCAACTCAAAAGCATATGGAAGTGATTGTTGATAAATCAAAATAAATTAATAAAATTTTTAAAAAAAGAAAAAAAGAAAATTTTTCTCCCCCTTCCTCCCCTCACCCTCCCCAAGACGGTGCACAATCTGATATAGGCTTCACATTTACATTCCCATTAAACATATTTTCATATTAGTGAAGTTGTAAGTAAAAATTAAAACTAATAGGAGGAACCATCAGAAAGATGAAACGAAACTCAACAGAAGGTAAAAATAAGTGACAGCGATTCGACTTCCATAGTTCTTTCTTTGGATGTGGACAGCATTTTCCATCCCGAGGCCTCTGGAGATGTCTTAGATCCTTAATGCTGAGAAGGGTTCAGTTTAACAATCTTAGTCATTGCATAACGAGGCTGTTATTGTGTACAGAGTCCTTTTGGTTCTGCTCACTTCACTCAGCATCAGACCATATATGTCTTTCCAGGTTTTTCTGAAGTCAGCCTGTTCATCATTTCTTATAGAACAATAGTATTCCATTACATTCATATACCACAACTTGCTCAGCCATTCCCCAATTGACAGGCATCCTCCCAATTTCCAATTCTTTGCCACCACAAAAAGAGCTGCTATGAATATCTTTGTACATGTGGGTCCTTTTCCCACTTGTCTGATCTCTTTGGGATATAACCCTAGAAGTGCTATTGCTGGATCAAAGGGTATGCACATTTTTGTAGCCCTTTGGGCATAGTTCCAAATTGTTCTCCAAAATGGTTGGATCACTTCACAACTCCACCAACAATGTATTAGTGTTCCAATTTTCCCACATCTTCTCCAACATTTATCATTTTCCTGTTTTGTCATGTTGGCCAATCTGATAGGTGTGATATGGCACCTCAGAGTTGTTTTGATTTGCATTTCTCTAATCAATAATGATTTAGAGCATTTTTTCATATGACTATAGATGGCTTTAATTTCTTCATCTGAGAACTGTCTGTTCATATCCTTTGACCATTTATCAATTGGGGAATGGCTTGTGTTCTTATAAATTTGTCTTAATTATCTATATATTTTAGAAATGAGGCCTTTATCAGAGAGACTGGTTGTAAAAATTCTTTCCCAATTTTATGAAGTTATTTTTCAAGAAGATATTTTCAACTAGGTGATATGTGATAGCCAGTGACTGATCCGGTTATTCCAACTGCTATTAAACTGTTTCTCTGCAACTTGGAGAAGGCAATTTTGGAAGACCAAGGAGTTCTAAGTCAATGTTACCAGGACCCCACTGTGCATGATCCTTAAAAAAATAAATATGACACAATTTAAGAACAGATTTCTTTCAAAGGACATAGGTCTGGGTAAAGAAAATTGTAATTAGTAACTTTTCTAAGGCTTTGTTTAATCTATATCTTTTTTTTTTTGATAGGGGTGCAGATAGGCAATGGGGTTAAGTGACCTGCCCAGGGTCACACAGCTAGTAAGTGTCAAGTATCTGAGGCCAAAGTTGAACTCAGGTTCTCCTAACTCCAATGACAGCACTCTATCCACTGCACCACTGAGCTGGTCCCTAATTTATATCTTAAAAAATACTTTTTCTCCCTTGAGTATTATTCAACAATTAAATATTTTAAACCCATTTTAGCCCAATTTCCTTATCTTATCTTCATAAATATAAGTCTAAAAAATTGAAATTTATACATATTTTTACACATGGGGAAAAGAGAACCTCTGTTTTGTCTTTTAATTTCACCTATGCTTTCTTTTTAACAATTCTAATCCTTTCTCTAAAGTGGCTCTCTCTACTAAGGGGATAAGAGTAAGAGAACAGGCAAGCAGATTAGGAAATTGTAATTATTAATTGGCAGGCAAGAAGCTGACTCCTTATAGAGTCTGAAATCTGGCACAAAAGTATGATGAATGCTCAAATAGTTCTCCTGCTGCTAATATGCCATATTAATATTTGTTTAGTTTTTGTCAGATAATAGCTACCAAATATAGAGGAATGCAGGATTCCTATTTTTTTTTAATTTTATTCTGAACTTAAGGAATAAAACAAGCATTTCCATAACACAGTAGAACAGGGAAGAAAAAAAGATGATTGCACATGAAACTGCAAAATTATTATGCATAATTTGCTACTCTTTTTAAATATATAAGAGTTATAATGTAATTTCCACCCCTTTTTTTCTTCCCTCTCCCTAACCCTAAAGATGGCAGAGTTCCAATTTTCTAGAGCTGCTACTCCAAGAGAATGTTCCAATACATACATAGTCTCCACACCCACCTTCCCCTTTTCTATCTAGATCATCATCTCAGGCAGCTCTACCAGCAGGGCTGAGATCATGGGTCAAAGTGTATGATGCCTAAGTGTATGCATTGGGGGTGGGGAGGCTGGGTTTGAAAAGCAGTCTAAAACTAACATCCATTCTATACCATGGAAACAACGATAAGAGTTGAATTTAGTAGGAACAAACATGCATTAGAGCCAAGAGATGGTGAAAGAGAAAATTACTGGATACAAGCTATAAGAAAGTGCTTAAGTGTCTGGTCAGATGTTGGAAGAGTTTATTTATACATATTTTGCTACTGTGTGAAGCTCAGATTCTGTAGTCTCTCATCCTCTGTAAAACCTATGATGGAGGGGCAGCTAGGTGGCACAGTGGATAGAGCACCAGCCCTGAAGTCTGGAGGACCTGAGTTCATTCAAATCCAGCCTCAGACACATAACACTCCATAACTGTGTGACTCTGGGCAAGTCACTTAACCCCAATTGCTTTAAAAAAAAAACACAAAAAAACCCCCAAAACCTATGGAAGGAAAACCCCCAAAGATAGTAACTATTCCTCTGCCAAGGAATTTATATATTATATTACATCCTATAAGGACTAAAATGTAATTATGAATGAGAAGTTTTTGTCACTTGAGTTCTAGATCAAATTACTTAGCTTCATGTGCAACTTTCCTTAATCTCATTTGCAACTTTTGATTCACATAGTAATCAAAATATATCTTTCTCTCTCTTTTTTTAAAAAGCACTAACTTCACTAATATCATCAATAAGTTATAAATAGCTCTTTGTAGTATCTCAGTGGTAAAACAGTGGTGAACAGCAACCCCATTGGGAGATCACCATGAGACGTGAAAATCACAAAGAATATGCCTGCATTTATATAACTGAATGGTCTAGATTCTACATATTAGTCATACTTGGTTTTACAGCAGAAAAATTAATATGGCAATCTTTTTATCTAAACTTCCCATAGTTCCATATCTTTATAGCTTCCTACCTCTAACCTTTAACCTGTGCTCTTTCCCAAGAGCCACTAATACCCCATTATCAAGCAAAACAAGAACAATGGCATAAAATGCTGCTACAAAAAGGAACTCAATACAATTTGCATATGGTAATGATTCTCATTCAAAGATGTCCCAGTGAGGATTCAATGCACAAGAGACAAAGTTGATAATGAGTCTATGGAATCTCTCTTTGTGACTCTACTCTCTACTCTGAGCATTTTCACTGGCTATCCCTTATGCCTGGAACACTCTTTTCATCTCTCTTTCCTTGCTTCTGGAGCTTCCTTCAAGTGGTAGATAAAGCCTCACCTTCGGTAAGAAGCCTCTCCCAATCCTCCTTAATTTTACAGCTCTTCCTCTGAGACTATTTCCAGTTTAACCTGTAAATATCTTTGAACATAGTTGTTCATATGTTGTGTTCTCCATAAGACTGAGCTCCTTGAGGGCCAAGACTGCTGATCTTTTTTTGACCTTTTTTTCCTTTTCTTTTTTTTTTTTTTTGGTATCCTAGTGCTAATTTATCAGCACAGTGCCTGACACCTAGTAGGTGCTTAAGAAATGCTAGCTAACTAATATGATGTGACTGTTTCATTCCAGATGCATGGAAGTCAGGCAACAATCTTTCCTGTGTTTGGGGGCAGGAACATATCTGAAAGATGGATTCACATTTGCAGATAAGACATGTTGGCTTGAGAATTGATCAAACATTCTTCTAAATTTAATCTATAGGGGCAGCTAGGTGGCGCAGTAGACAGACTACTGGCCCTGAAGTCAGGAGGACCTGAGTTCAAATTCAGCCTCAGACCAAATACTTGACACTCCCTAGCTGTGTGACCCTGGGCAAGTCGCTTAACCACAATTGCCTTAAAATGAATGAATGAATAAAAATAAATAAATAATGTATCACTTCATCACAAAAAAAATCCGCATGAAAACTCTGAAGAGTACTCTCATTTTTGTAGTAAAGTCAAATCTTCTATTTCATTGAAAAACCATACGTGAAAAATTTGAAGAGCACTCTCATTTCTGTAGTAAAGTCAAATCTTCTATTTCATTGCAAAACCATACATGAAAAATTTAAAGAGTACTCTTATTTCCGTAGTAAAGTCAAATCTTCTATTTCATTGCAAAACCATACTGCTGTGTATTTATAATACACTTTTCTCTTGAGCATCTAAGTACTTTACCAAAACATTAATTTCCTCCTTTACATGTCTGCAATCTAGGTAATGAGCAAAAGGTTTTTCTTTTTTTCTATTTTTTTTTTAATGAGAGAGGAAACAGACTTGATGGGTAAATGGGCCTTCAAAGTCATACATGGGCTTCAACAAAATTAAATTCTAATGTGACAGCTCTGAGCCTATTAGATAGGTAGCGCATATATAGATAGCCCTTTTGTTTATATAATGCTACAATTCTTGGAAACACTATAGCCACACAATCACAAAAAGTGTGTAGGTGACAAAGACAGCTATCTACCAGCTGAATTAGGGTCTTGGGCACACATGAGGGTCAACTAGCAGCCTTTTATTTCAAAGGACTATGAAATGTTTGGCCTCTTGTCAAAATCACCTACCTTGCCTAACCCTTTCACCACTGGCTAACATTGCCTCCCCCAGGCTTCTGACTACGCTGAGAAAATTGACAGGCTGTCACTAAAAAGCTCTAAGTCACTAGGGAATGGCTTGTTTTGTTTCAAACAAGGAGATTATTAATAAGAATTTAATACTTCCCTTGTCTTTGGAAGCATAAGATTCAGCTCTCAGTAAAACTGAGGTGGGCAAGAATGGACATTCTAAAAAGAATTTCCTTCTATTTATTTGGATGTAACAAGTAACTTATTTGTCTCTCAGGTTAGGATTACCATTTCCTTTCCAGGTAAACCAAAGAGAAATTAATAAAGTACACTAATGCTGAAAAAGAGAAAAAAGGACAGGGGAAACAGGGCTTAGGTTGGTCTCAATATAGCTACTCATCCATTTACCCTGAGTATTTAAGAACTCTTCTCAAGCAAGTGGTTAGAAGCAGTGAAGCTACATGGTTCATTAGGGCTAAGATCAGCTACCATACCTCCTTTTGGGAACCCTCAAGATCACTGTGGTGGCTTCCAGGAAGATAAAGAGAACTATGGCTTCAGTTTCCATGGATTCAGGCTTTCAAAACTCCTAGTGAGGAAGGGGCAGCTGATTTTCCATTTCATCAATAATCCTGGGAAATATCTTTTTTTAAAATTAATTTATTTTGAATTATCAACAATCACTTCCATAGGCTTTTGAGTTTTAAATTTTTCTCCTCCCTCCCCATCTCCCTCCCAAGACGGCGCACAATCTGATATAGGCTATACATATACATTCCTATTAAACGTATTTTCACATTAGTGATATTGTAAGTAGGAATGTGAACCAATAGTAGGATCTACCAGAAAGAGGAAACAAAACACAACAGAAGAAAAAAATAGCAAATAGTATGCTTCGATTTGCATTCAAACTCCATAGTTCTTTCTTCATATGTGGATAGCATTTTCCATCATGAGGCCTTTGGAGATCTTAGATCCTTGTATTGCTGAGAAGGGTTAAGTCTATCAATAGTAGTCATTGCACAATGTAGCTGTTACTGTGTACAACAATTCTCCTGGTTTTGCTCACTTCACTCAGCAATTACACCATAAGTCTTTCCAAATCCTGGGAAATATCAAATATGGACATTGTCCTCTAGGAAGCAGATGGTTAGCAGAAGCTGTGAGAGCAAGAGCTGAAGGCAACTTTATGGTTTGCTTGCTTGGTTTCTTCTCTTTTTTAATTTAAAAATTTTTTTTTATTAATTTTAGTTTTCAATAATTACTTCCATAAGCTTGAGTTTTAAATTTTTCTTCTCCTCCTTCCCTAAGATGGTGTGCAATCTGATATATGCTCTATATATACATTCCTATTAAACATATTTCCACATTAGTCATGTTGTAAGGAAGAATTAGAACCAATAGGAGGAACCAGAAGAGGAAACATAAAACAGAAGAGAAAAAAAGCAAACAGTATGCTTCAATCTGCATTCAAACTCCATAGTTCTTTCTCTGGATGTGGACAGTATTTTCCATCATGAGACTTTTGGAGATGTCTTAGATCCTGGCATTGCTGAGAAGGGCTAAGTCTATCAAAGTTAGTCATCACATAACAAGGTTGTTACTGTGTACAACGTTCTCCTGGTTCTCCTCACTTCATTCAGCATAAGTCCATACAAGTCTCTCCAGGTTTTTCTGAAGTCTGCCTGCTTATCATTTCTTATAGCACAATTTGGTTTCTTCTTTTCTGAGATTTCATT
This sequence comes from Phascolarctos cinereus, assembly GCF_003287225.1. Lineage (NCBI taxonomy): Eukaryota > Metazoa > Chordata > Mammalia > Diprotodontia > Phascolarctidae > Phascolarctos > Phascolarctos cinereus. Next base: position 143,554,737 of record NW_027555736.1, read on the forward strand.
GATACCTTGGGGTCTTTTTTTGGGGGGGGGGTTGGGCAATGGGGTTAAATGACTTGCCCAAGGTCACACAGCTAGTAAGTGTTATATGTCTGAGGCCAGATTTCAACTCAGGTCTTCCTGAATCCAGGGTCAGGGCTCTATCCACTATGCCACCTAGCTGCCACTGGTTTTTTTCTTTTTTTAACACCACAAATATTTCCCAAGCATTATACCCATTTTTTTCCATATCCTCGTCACAAAGAAAAACTTTAAGTAAAACTGATGGCACTTTATGTGACCCTCAAAATCTGTAGCTCCCTATCTCTCTATTGAGAGGAAACAGATAAGTCTGATTATTTGATTTCTGGAACCAATAATACATTAATCATATCATAGTCATCATGCACATAGTTTCTGCTTACTTAAATCTGGATCAGTTCATTAACTCTTCCCAGGTTTCTCTGAGAATTCTCTGAACTATGATCACAAGAAATATTCATCATTTCTTATAATACACTAATATTCTTTAATTCACATGCCACAATCTTTGTAGCCATTGTCCAACAGATTGGCACTTATTCTTTCCAATATTTTTTGTTACCACAAAAAGGTCATCTATGAATATTTTTGTATATAAGGTCTGGTATACACGTTCAATAGTGAGATTTGTATGTAAGAGTATGAAGAGATTATTAATTTTTCTTGCATAATTCCAAATTGTTTTTAGAACAGTTGGACCAATTTACAGCTCTAACAACTTGCCTTTGTACCCATAGCCCCTCCAATACTATTTCCATTTTTGCCAATTTGATGGATGTGAGATAAAACCTAAAAGTTCTTTTAACTGATAGTGATTTGGAACATTTACTCATACGGATGCTCAAACCTTATAATTCTTCTAAAAATTATTTATATCTTTTAATAATTACATTTTGGGGGAAAGCTTCTGCTTGGCCTTACATAACGGTTTCAATGACATATATGTGTGTATGTATGTATACACATATGTGTATAAATATGAGCATATATGTATATAAATCAGCTATCAGATAGATTTTTGATGCAAAAAATTTCCTCTTGTTGACAGTTTTCCTTATTGTATTTACAATGATTTTTGTTCATGTAAAAGTCTTAAATTTTTAAATTACTGAAATTCCCGGTAAGGAAACTCACTATTCCAATGTAGACAGGCAAACGATGCAAATTACAGCATTGAAACCTATTACAATGCTTCTTTCTGTTTTGTAATTTTTTAGAAAAAAATCATTTCCTCCCACTTTTTCATCCTTCCTGCCTTTCCATTTTGGACCAAAACTCACTCCTTAATCTTCATGTTATACTACCTGAGACAATGAGAGACATCTCAAGCATTAAAAACTATTTTGTGAATAAGTCAAAGGGATATTCTTACTTAGTTAAATATCACAGGAAGCCAGAGCCTCCTATTATCTGCACAGGAATATAGACATGAAAAACAAGAGAAGGTCTTCTACAAAATGCTTAAGTATACATAGCACTTTCTTCATAGACTGGCAAATAGTTATTTTTTTTGGTCTTCATAGGTTTGTGAAAAAATATGGTAATGTCTTGGAAGATCATGGGTACTAAGCAGAAATAACAACTTTGATGCTGGAATGAAAATTAAAGGTAAAATAACTGAGGATCAGGTTTACAAAAGTCAGGTTGGACCCAGTACAGAGGTAAAGAGGAGAAATGGAAGATCTAGGTAAAATGACAACATTCAAGAACAGAATGAGTGTTAAATTTGAAATACAGTGACGATTCAAAAAGAGTCCACAGTAATGGAGTGAAGATACAACTCTTATTGGGAAAATTTTAGAGGGAAAATAAGTGTGGCATAGCAGACAGAGGGACAGCTTTAGCATCAGGAAGACCTTGGTGCCTCTGGTTGTATGGTCCTAGGCAGATTTCAGAGCTCAAGCAACTCTCTAAGACTGTAAGCTACACAAAGTCACTCATCTACACTGGTGGAGAAAGTTTCCTTCCCAGGAACTTCCAAAAAGGACAAAATTACAAGTCTGGACTAAAATAAAAATGTATTAAAGTACGAGGTACTATGCTAGGCACTGAGAATATAAACACAAAAATGAAATAATATAATGCCCCTCAAGGGGCTTACATTTTACTGAGGAATATGACACGTATAAATAATTAAGTACAAGATAATTAAAGGAAAGAGAAAGCATTTCCTTCTTAGGAAATAATTTGTCTCCTCCACAAATGAAAGTGAAGCCATCCATGATAAAATCCTTCATCTTCCTTAGACCACAGCTCAAAACTGAACCACCTATTCTACTATTCTCTCTTCAGTTTATGTCTTCCCAGGTTTTTCTGAAACCATCCTGTTCATTGTTTCTTACAGTACAACAGTATTCCATCATATTCCTATATTATTCCTATACCATACCTTGCTTAGTCATTCCCCAATTGACAGGCATCCCCTCAGTTTCCAAAAAGTACTACTGTAAATATTTTTGTACTATTGTGCTATAAGAAACAATAAGAAGGATCATTTCAGAAAAGCCTGGGAAGACTTATATAAACTGATACAAAGTGAAGTGAACAGAACCAGGAGAATATTATACATAGTAATAACAAAACTATAACAACGATAAACTATGAAAGACTTAGCCACTCTTATCAACAATGCTCCAAGAGAATGCCAAAGGGTTCATGATGAAAAATGCTATCCTTTTCCAGAGGGAAACATGATTTCACATGTATAACTGATTTCATATTGCTTGCCTTCTCAGTGGGTGGCAGAGGGACTGGAAGGAAGGAGATAATTTGGAACTTAAAAAAAAAAAGAATGTTAAAAATAAATAATGGACTTGTTTTGTTTTCTTTTTTAAACTGGATATAACAATAATTAAAGTTTCTAGAATCATCTCTGTTTTCTATCTCATCAACAAACTAATTCAAAGCAGGGTTACCTATTATACTGTACAATGTTAAAAATTAGTAACAAATCTGCAAAATTCTGAAATCCCTTTCAGAACTTCAGAAAATCTATGATTCTCTCAAGGATTAGTGGTATCATCTAGGATTATGACAATGATGAACTATCACTTCTCTCTTCTGAATCACTGGCCAAATAGGAAAGTGACTTCCTTGAACACAATTATTAATTTAACTGGACACCCTATTCACCTAATTCCTGCTCATTTCTTTCTCTATTGCCCATGAACAAATGAAGCAAAAGTAAACAAATGACAACCACAAGTTTGGAAAGAATCAAAATGTTTTATAATTTCTAGTGTCAGCTAGTCAATTTGTCCAGAACTGATAAAAGGCCAGTTCATACTATATTATGGTTGAAAATATAAACACACAAATTCCTGCACACATACATATACATATATGTGTGTGCATACTAGTCTGTTCTATGGGCAGTATTTTTATTTGTATTTACATAAGAATCTATGTGAATGCCAAACATGAATGTATACATATACTATGAATATATTTTAAATTGTACATGGAGTTTTTATATACTTCCATCAAGAAACTAGTTTTAACAGCATAATCCCTGTATTCATTACCTACATTGAAACACTCTACAATTTAGTGGACAATAATCCAGAGCTGCTGAGACTAAAATTTTTAAGAAATATATCTATCAGACAGCTAGGTGACACAGTGGATAGAGCACCGGCCCTGAATTCAGAAGGAGCTGAGTTCAACTCTGGCCTCAGACACATAACACTTACTAGCTGTGTGACCCTGGCCAAGTCACTTAACCCCACTACCTAGCCAAAAAAAAAATTTATCACCCTAAAGCTATCTGGTGCTGAGCTTCTCTAAATCAGTCCTTGAATAAAAGACATGTGGTCCATTACTACACATACATTTGAACTTTTGCAACTTGAAGATCTGCCAGACCTTGCAATCTATTAGCACAGAATTTGATAATTTTAGGGTCACCATCACAAGATACCAAGGCATTAGGGAGAATATTAGTAAGGAAGTTTCCATACAGATATACAATATTTAGGGAAATATTTCTCAAAATGTCCATATATTCTCACATACACACACACACACACACACACACACACACACACCATTTTCAGTAACACAAAAGAATAAAACCAAAGTGATCTTAATTTAATAGTCACAGCAGATGCTTTAGAGAGAAGTCCTCCCCAGAGAGTCTAAAATTATTCAAGAACGTCATTTCCACAATTAAAAGGTTAAGGAAACATTTTCACAGACTCTGAGAGGAAGGGACCTTAGAAGACAAAAAAAAATAATCACCCATACGGAATTCCCCTCCAGAATGCTGTCATCCATTCTTTACCTGAAGCCCATTGTATGAGGGTAAAGATACTACTATTTCAACTCATTCCACTTTTGGATAGTTTTAATTGTTGAAAAGTTTTTCCTTACACACAACATTTATCTGATGGGAATTTTCACCCTTTGTCCACCAATCAATAAACTAGCCTTTATTAAGCACCTACTATGTGCCACGCCTTGTGTTAAGCACTGCAAATACAAATAAAGTCAAAAGACAGTCTCCACTCTCAAGGAGTTCAGAGTCTAATGAGGGAGGCAAAAAGCAAACAACTGTGTGCAAATAAGAGATAAACAGATAGATAGATTACATAGACATAGAGGACAAACCGGAGATCTTCAACAGAGGAAAGGCAGCAGCATTAAGGGAGGTTGGGAAAGGCTTTTTGTAAAGGGTAAGATTTTAGCTGGCACTGGTACCAGTAGGTAAGATGTAAGAAGATTGGAAAGGTAGGAGAGAGGCAAGTTACCATCAAACTTGCACTTTAGGAAGATTCATTTAGTACCTGAATGGAAGCTGTACTGAATAGACTTGAAACAGGGAGACCAAACAACAAGAAATTGCAGTATTCCAAGTGGAGGTGATAAAGGTCTAAACCAGGGCAGTAGTAGTGTGAGTGCAGAGAAAGGGGCATATGCAAGAGATGTTAAGAAGATAAAATTGAGAGGCTTTGGCAATGGAATGGATGTTGGAGATCAGGACTGAGAGAGAATAAGGAGTCAAGTATGACACCTGAGCTATGAGCCTGGGAGACTGGGAGGACGGTGGTGCCCTTGACAATAAAAAGTTAGGAGAAGACAGGTAATGAGGAAGGGGAGTAGATAATGTGTTCAGTTTTAGACATGCTGAGTTTAAGACGTCTATGATCATACAGTTAGAGATGTCCAATAGGCAATTGGAGATGAAAGACTGAAGGTCAGCAGACAGATCAGGGCTGGATAAACAGATATGGGAATTATCAGCTAAGAGATGTTAAGTAAAACCATGAGAGCTGTTCCTCATTCATTTACTCCTTCAATAAGCATTTACTTATGAAGTACCAGGCTCTGTGCTAGTGCTGGTGCCGGGGGGTAAAAATTAAACAGTTCCTACCCTCAATGAGTTTATACGCTATTATCACATGACTATAAAAAAGTAATATATATATATATATATATATATATATATATATATATACATATATGCAGAGTATATACAAAGTAATTTCTAGGAAATAAGAGAGAAGCTTTCTGTAAAAGTATTACTTAGGTTGAAATTTGAAGGAAGCTAGAAATACCAAGAAGCTAAGTTGAGAAAGGAGTGATTCCAGTTTGTGCAAACACAAGTAGATGGGAAATAGAATACCGTGTACAAAGAACTGCAAGAAAGTCAGTTTAGTTGAAATAAATGTAAAGGGAAATAATGTACAGTAAATCTGAAAAGGAAGTTTTAATATTTGATCCTGGAGGTCAAGGAAGCCACTGGAGTTTAATAAATGTGAGGGTAACATGATTGGACCTGTGCTCCAGAAATATCACTTGGGTAGCTGACTGGAGGATGGATTAGAGCAGGGAGAGACTTGAGGCAGGGAAACCAACTGAAAGGTTATTAAAATAGTACAAACAAGAAGTGATGAAGAGCCTTTACAAAGTAGTGGATGTAGTTGGTTGAGAGAAAAAAAGAAAAGTACAGACAGAACAAGAAGTATGGCTTGGCAAACTACTGAGGGGGAGAAAGACTATACGTAATAGCAAAGATGAAAAATAGATTTGTAAGTAGTAAGGCATAGATAGGGTGGAGCAAAATGAAAGGTAGATTAGATAAAGGAATTTCACACTCCTCTTGATCATAGAAGTGGAACATCTGTGGGCAATGGCAAGATCAAGTATGTGACAATCACCGTGTGTAACTGAGACCAAGTGGTGGAGTAGTCATAGGAGTTGAATGGATTGTCGAACATCAACACATATGCTAAAGTCCCCTAAAATGACCACTGAACTCATGGAGAAAGAAAAGAGAATGTCTTGAGGATGGGCAAGCAATGTCTACTAGAATCTAGATTGTACGACAAATTTAGATAGAGTGAAGGTAAAAAGGAAAAGTTCCTGAGTCATGAGATAGTCTAGAAGTGACAATGGGGGGCAAGGAATATTCTGACTATCTCCAGGGCCAGTGAGTCAGAGGGTATGAGAGAGGATGAAATTAATACTGAAAAGGATAGTATGAGATGCAGTGACAGGAAGAAGATACAAGGAAATGATAGCAAGTGGTCTGAAAGGAAGTTTATATTAATTATAGAGCAGGAGTTCCAGAGGGCACAGTGTAATGTTTAGACACATGTGAAGTGAGACATGGAATAGGAGGTTTAGTGTTCAAGTTGAAAGTGATGAAAGAGTTGGTACCAGGTGCTGGAGAGCAGGATTTTCTCTTTAGTCTAGGATTCAGTATCACAGGAATGGGGAGAATAAGCAGCGGCAAGACTCTGATAATCACTGGGAAAGAATCTAGGCAGATAAAAGGAGCACCACTGAAGAAAAGGTTAGTAAGATATTCTCTATCTGGTCTCATGTCAGTGTCTCTATGCCTGCAGGAGCAACGGAGTACTGTGGGAGTTGGGGAGGGATGCATCTACCCTCTTCTTAGAAGTAGCGTTAGTCCGAGATGGTCAGGTCCAGTGAGTGATGTGGGTGAGACTCTAATGTCTCCATTCCACCAGGAAGTAGAAAGGTAATCAATAATTATAAATTGTACTGTTCAAGTAACATTTTAAGGATGAAATGTTAAGCAAGGCATTAGAAACTGAGGTTGGGAAAGGGCCAAAAACTTATTCTTAAAGGCCTTTTACAATTTCTATTAACTATTTTTTCTAGCACATTAAATGCATTAAGATGTCTCAATCAGACAGTAGATCACATTTCTCTACCACTAATGGAGAAATAGATTTTTAGAGAGTAAAGTCATTAAATTCTGTGACTTTTTTTTCCTATTAAACAAAATGACATGGTCAGTATCCTTCTATCAAGAGCAATTAGTGATTTTCAGACTCACTCAAGTATTTTTTGTTCTTCACCACACCTTATAGCTTAACAAGAAATCTATGTCAGGCAAAGTAGTAAAATTTACAGTCCTGCTTTTCAAAGCCAGTGGAAAAACTCTACTACTTTTTGCTATAGTACAATGATAAAAATTAAATATATTTTAGGAAGTGGAGAAAAACATTTTCTTATCTTTAGCCAGTCTACCTTTTAAGACAGAAGTAGGGGTGCTTAGAATTAATTGCCTTTCCAACAACTAACTACCAGGTAGCAAATGCTTCTGATATGTCACTAATGTCCAGAGAATTCATGATACCCTGAGTTTTATTAATAATGAGTTTAATAAAAAAATAATGATAAATAAAATATTTATTTTATTTATAAAACAATTAAAATAAATAACAAAAAAATTAAAATCAAATATTTTTAAAAATTATTTCTAAAATAAAATAAGTAAATAAATAAAATGAATAATAAATAATGCATAAATAATGTAACTATCTCCTCTTCCCTGGAAGGATGCCCCAACTATTCAGAATTTGTAGAAGGGGGGGGAGAGATGAAAAAGGGAAAGAGTAAAACTTTATACCTTGGGGGCATTCTTTGTGTTCATATAGTTTTAAAGGTGGAAGTATTTCATTCCTCCAAAAACACAGCTGGACATTAAAATTTCTTAAAACATTAACACAAATTTTGCCTGAAAATTAACTAATTTGGGGGTTGAATGTGGAGAAAGGGGAGTGAAAAGAGGAAGGGAAAGTAAATATTAGTAAGATGTAAATGTAAAATAAAACAAAGGAAGGAACATAGAGGAGATCTTGGAATGGTAATAACATAATCCAGGAAATATGTCAAAAATTATCATCTCTTTTGTTCTAATAGATGAGTCATAGTCCTACAATTTTAGCCCCCAAATTAATACAAAGACAAAATGATAGAAAGCTGATAGAAAATATAAAAAATGCTACCACTAATCAATTCCCTGGAATTTTTAAAAAGAATCAGCCTTTTATTTGGCTAATAATACCATTTGTATCACTTTAAAACTTTCAAAAAATTTTGTTTGGTTTTTTAGGCAATTGGGGTTAAGTGACTTGCCCAGGGTCACACAGCTAGTAAGTATCAAGAGTTTGGTCTGAGGCAGGATTTGAACTCAGGTCCTCCTGACTTCAGGGCCGGTGCTCTATCCACTGCGCCACCTAGCTGCCCTCAAAAAGTTTTAATATAGATGATTTCATTTAATACTTATAACAACCTGGTGAAATAGATACTATCACTCTTATTTTACAGATAACAACACTGAGGTTCAGAAGGATTAAATAATTTCCCCAAGGTAGCACAGATAAAAAAAGTAGTAACAATAAGCAAGGACCACATCTTCTGATTTCTAATGTAGCACTGTCTCATTACATTCCATTAGTCCTGCTGTTTGTTCACTTTGTAGTGTTTTCCAACTCTGACTTTTCTATCTATCTTGAAAGCACAGTTTGAAACCTGCTTCATGGTAGAGATGTGAACTGATCCAACCATTCCGGAGAGCAACTTGGAACTATGCCCAATGGGCTATAAAACTGTGCATATCCTTTGATCTAGCAATACCACTGCCTCTGTATCCCAAAGAGATCATAAAAAAGGGAAAAGGACCCATATATACAAAACTACTTATAGCAGCTCTTTTTATACTGACAAAGAATTGGAAATTATGGGACAGCTAGGTGGCGCAGTAGACAGAGTACTGGCCCTGAAGTCAGAGTTCAAATCCAGCCTCAGATCAAACACTTGACACTTACTAGCTGTGTGACCCTGGGCAAGTCACTTAACCCCAATTGCCTAAAAATTAAAAAAAAAAATAGGGTCAGCTAGGTGGCTCAGTGGATAGAGTACTGCCCCTGGAGTCAGGAGGACCTGACTTCAAATCCAGTCTCAGACACATAATAATACTTCCTAGCTGTGTAACTCTGGGCAAGTTATTTAACCCCAACTGCCCCACTAAAAAAAAAAAAATTGGAAATTGAGGGGATGCTCATCAATTGGGGAATGGCTGAACAAGGTGTGGTATATGAATGTAATGGAATACTAGTGTGCTATAAGAAATGATGAGCAGGTGGATTTCAAACTTACATGAACCGATGGTAAGTGAAATGAGCAGAATCAGGAGAATATTGTACATAGCAACAGTAACATTGTGCGATGACCAACTTTGATACACTTAACTCTCCTCAGCAATGCAATGGTCTAAGACAATTCTTAGGGACTCATGATGGAAAATGCTATCTACATCCAGAGAAAGAACTATGGAGACCAAATGTAGATCGAAACATAATAAATACTCTCTCTTTTTTTCTTTCTTGTGGTTTTCCCCTTTTGTTCTGTTTGTTCTTTCACAATATGACTAATGTGGACATATGTTTAATATGATTGTACATGTATAGCCCATGTCAGATTGTTTGAAGTCTTGGAGACAGGGGAAGGGAGAAAAAAATTGAATTCAAAATCTTATAAAAGTGAATGTTGAAAACTATCTTTACATGTAATTGGAAAAAATAAAATACTACTGAGGGGATAAAAAAAAGAAACCTGCTTCACAAATAAGAAACAAGCAGGGCCAAAAACTTGTGGATTGTACAGAAGCATCACATATGTACAGCATTAATAATTATTTGAAGAAGAATAAAGAAGCATCGTGCATGGCAAACACCAGATAATCCAAACAGGAAGTAAAATTGATTACACATGAAAAGATAGGAAAGTCCTGGATATTGATACGCCAGTCATTTCTGAATCAACAGTACATACATGTATGTGTACACAAACACACAATCAAAACACAAATATATGCATGTAAATATACACACAGATCAAATCAATATTCTGTTAAAGATAAAAATAAATATTAAATTAGTAAAAATATAAATTAAAAAATCTCATGCAATTGACATTATCAATTAGGAAAGATGATAACTCCCACCTGACAAGCTGATGGTGCTCAAAAATGGAGAAGGGACAAATGAAGAGATAGCAACACAGATTTCCTAAGGATTTAACTGAGTCAATCAGTTAGGATAATGAAGAGACCAAGAGCCTAGCAACCACTCTGACCAGCAAACATGGAATATCCTTGACATGCAAACAGATATGATACCCAAGGGCAAAAAAGGTTTATAATATAAAAAATCACTTGTAAAATCTTATGAATAAGGAGAAGGGAATACAATGAGCAGCACTGCTTCTTAAAACAATAAGTTAAAGAGGGAATAACAAATTTATATAAAGCTTGGCAAGAGATTCAAAGTCAGATCACTCAAAAGCATTTTAAGGATGCAAGTGGAAGAAAACCATAGAAAAATGGAAAAGATTTCTATAACAAATTCATTCTTTCATTAATTCCAGTAGCTCTACTCTAAAACCATAATCCCTGATGTGCTACATAAAGAAGAAATGCCACCAAAGAAGACAAAAGTGAGAAGAATAGCTGGACTAAACTAGGTCTACTGGATAAATGAAAATCAAACCACTTTGGGCTCTTAAGATTAGAGTCTATGAAGAAGTAGAAACACAATGAAGAAAACAAGACAGGAGAACATCTAGACTAGAAAAAGTACACACAGAGAAGGTTTGCACCGAGGTAATACAATTCTGAGGGCTTTCTTAGGATTGTAATGTTATCTGAAGGGAAGGTACCAAACATTTGGGGAGGAAATTACTATCTTTAAAAAGTGACAGAGAAAATATCAGTGACTATTATCTTATATACATACTTATGTATCTGTATAAAATCTTCACAAAAATAACATACACATATAAAGGATATCCTTCATAAAAGTACAGAAGGGAATAGTTAGGCTTTCACAAACAGTGGTAGTCTATAGCAGACCATACCTTATAGTCAGAAAACTGGTTAAAAGGTTTAGAAAATATAAGATCCCACTGTGTTTACTGTTGGTTGACAATTTTTAAAAATCATATGATTTAGTAAAGCAAAAAAAAAAAAAAAATATATATATATATATATCCTTAAAGGCATCTTCCAACCTCCAACAAAGTATCTTCCATGTATAGGTTAAAAATAATATCAGATTCCTTAAAAGATTTAACAGGGATAATACTGTTTCAGCCTCTGACTAATGATATCAAATAAAGCATAAAACAGGGATAAACATGCCTACCAAAGGTGTTTATCACTGTCATGGAGAATGGTAGTTTCTGAAATTCGGTGAAGCTCTCCAGTTGTTCCAATATAACACCACGCTGATTTCATAAGGCCTGGAGCACTGTGCAAAGCCTACTAAATAAAATCCATAAAAACTCGCTTAACAACTAGATGAAACATTTCTATTCTCCAAGCTATGAAATATATTGAATGGACAATGGAAACAAACAAGAAAAGGAGAGTAGTCTGGATTGCTTTAGGGAAACTGTATAGTGCTCTTATAACTTTAAGCATCTCCTTGAAAAAAAAAATAATACATCTAAAAAAAATTTATCTCTTTTATTTTTATATCACCTATAGTTTTTTCCACTGTATTTCCCTGACATGCCTTATAATGAAGAATGTAAAAGGGGGGAAAAAAGTTCAGTAAAACTAACCAACTGAATATGTTGTGTTCCAGAGTCCCCCTCTTCAGAAAAGTGAATAGTTTTAACATAAATATTCTTCAGATGAATATAATGACTAGAGAATCATGGAAAGATTTCCCTGAACTGATGTAAAGTAAGCAGAACCAAGAAAATAATACACAAAATGACTAAAAGAATATAAACGGAAAGGAAAAAAAACTACAGTACAATCAAAATGAATACTGCAAAATCATAAAGAATAAGCATGACCCCAAAGAACAGAAATAAGAAATCACTTCCCCCAACTTCCCTGCAGAAGTAGGAAGTCCATAGGGTGGAGACACTGCATATATTTTCAGATTTTTTTTTCTGTATGTATTGAATAGTTTTGGTGGGGTTTTTTCTTTGTCTTCTCTTCAAAAAAATTGTCGTATGGGATGTCTCTCTAGGAGGGATGTGGGATAAATTTAGGAGATGTAATATAACCAAAAGAACAATAAAAATTACTTTTAAAAAAATCCTTCCAGTGATGCTATATGCCTGTGAATTTTTAGAATACTACATTCTCAGCAGAATTAAAGTTGAAGGTTACCCAAAAAGCAATGGAGATACACACAATTGGTAGGTATACACTGAAGTATATTAACAACGAAGAACTACATAGGAAATGTGACAGAGTATAATATCAAAAAGATGTATGCCTGGAAAAGAAAATAAAAACCAGTCATTTAGCAAGAATGACAGATAATTAGTAGCCTGTATGTTTCAATGGTAATCATACATACAATGACATACAATCTAGAGAGACTGCCTAACCTTGTCCTGAACACTTGATGAATACTTGGTGTATTATTTACAGAAGGCTAGGGGGTAGAGTCACACAGATGAGAAGGCACCATAGAAGGAGCGTCTGCATCAGTCAGACACAAGATCCATCAGAGTAATAAAACATCCCACCATAACAGAAACTAGACCAACTCGATAGCGGAGAAATTAACTGGCTTGATGTGTTGTCACTGAAGTGTCCTGATGATAGCCTCCCCCACCTTTTGAGCAGCACTAATGCCAATTCTGCCCAAATTGCTATTTGTCAGTTCCACCTCATGATTCCATGGAGTATCAAGAAGCTAGGTAATCAAGCTCTGGTTCTCCATACAGAATACATTTGTGAGATTCTTTCTCCATGCTGAACAGAGGCTATCAATTTTAAGTGACTTGGCTTTTGCTCTAATTGAGACATGGGAAGAGTTCAGAAGCAAAACCCACCAAACAAGTCTAACTCCCCACAGCAGCCTTAACTCAGCATACTTTATATTCTGAGGTCTACAGAGTCAGTTTGGCTGTGTTAGCTGTGCTCAGCACAGTTATTATTACCAAGAAGCTTAGAGATATCAGGAGCAACCTAGTAAGCATGTTTCAAAACGTACAACAAAGTATTTTTAGAAACCTCTGGAAAAGGTAGGACTTAAGTTAAAACGTTTATTTGAGGCTAAGTGTCTAGGGGCAATGCCATCTATTTAGGTACTCTCAACCAGTGCGCTCAAAGCACCCTGCACTTAAGGATATATAATCAATCACACGGCCAACAAATACTGACAGAGAGCCTACCATGATAGCTAAGGCAAAATGCTAGGAGTTATACAGGGATATAAAATACTATGCATTTCAACTTCTTTGCTTATCCTTAATCTGGGGCTTTTGTGTCTATTATTATCATGACCAGTGTGTTATGAGAGAGGAATATTTAATTCAGTTCATACATTCATTCAGTACTTATCATGTACAAAGCACTGTGATGGGCACAGGGCATATATAAAGGGAAAAAAAGCCTGCCCTCAAGGAGAATACTTTCTACTGAGGGATACAATATGTTCAAATATAAGCAAATATAAGGTAACAAAGCAGACCAACACTAAAAAGTGATGGCAGAAAGCAGAATCAAAGGGACATCTGAGCTTAGCCTTAAAAGAACGTGATGAGTTTATGGTATCAATCAATCAACAAATATGCAACAGCAAAAGCACTGACTCTGAAGTCAGAGACACTGGGTTTGAATTTCACCTCTAGTATTTACTTCCTGTGTGATCTTTTTTTCTTTTTAATTTTTTATTAATTTATTTTGATTTATCAACAATCACTTCCATAAGCTTTTGGGTTTTAAATTTTTCTCCCCCTCCCTCTCCAAGATGGCACACAATCTGATACAGGCTTTACATTCCTATGAAACATATTTTCACATTAGTCATATTGTAAGGAAGAACTGGAACCAATAGGAGTAACCACAAGAAAGAGGAAACAAAACAAAACAGAAGAAAAAAATAGCAAATAGTATACTTTGATCTGCATTCAAACTCCATAGCTCTTTCTTTGGATGTGGATAGCATTTTCCATCATGAGACTGTTGGAGATATCTTAGATCCTTGCATAGCTGAGAAGGGCTAAGTCTATCAACGTTAGTCATCATACCACATGGTACTGGAAACATTAGCTTTAGCAATGGGAAGGAAAAGAATTTGAAGGTATTAGAACAGGCAAAGAAGAAACAAAGCTATCACTATTTGCAGATGATACGATGATATACTTAGAGAATCTTAGAGAATCAAGTAAAAAACTACTTGAAATAATAAACAACTTTAGCAAAGTTGTAGGCTTTAAAATAAACCCACATAAATCCTCGGCATTTCTATATATTACAACAAAGCCCTACGGCAAGAGATAGAAAGAGAAATTCCATTTAAAGTTACTGCAGACATTATGAAATATTTAGGAGTCTACCTACTAAACAAGATCAGGAGCTACATGAACACAATTACAAAATACTTTTCACACAAATAAAGTCAGATCTAAATAGCTGGAAAAACATCAGTTGCTCATGGGTAGGCCAAGCTTAAATAACAAAATGACAATTCTACATAAGCTAATTTACTTATTCAGTGCCATACCAATCAAATGACCAAAAAATTATTTTATGGAGCTAGAAAAAATAATAACAAGATTCATTTGGAATAACAAAAGGTCCAGAATATCAAGGGAACTAATGAAAAGAAATGCAGGGGAAGGTGGCCTAGCCATTACAGATCTTAAATTGTATTATAAAGCAGTAATCATCAAAACTACTTAGTACTGGCTAAGAAATAGAGTGGTGGATCAGGGGAATAGGTTAGGTATGCTTCCCGTGGGATCTTTACCAAATTACTTCACTTCTCTGGACTCAGTTCAGCTACAAAATGAAGGTGTTAGACTCAATGACATTTTAAGATCCCTACAAAAGCTAGGCATTATGAGAAGTGCTAAGAACACAAAAGTATGAATGAAACAGTACTTGTCCTCAAGGATCTTACTACTCTGTATCAGGAGAGAAAACCCATCCACTAATATATACAATACATAGACCAAGTAAATAAAGGGTAATTTGAGGGAAAGGGTGAGCAGCTGAAGGGGGTAAGGGATGGTGAGAGACAGGAAAGGCTTCTGTAAATGGTATCACTTGAGCTGAGCTTTAAAGGAAGGGGGGGGGGGACGACACATGGGACACCGGAATTCTAGGCCTAGGGGCAAAAGCCTGTGCCAAGTGTGTGGAACAGTGACAAGGCCATTTTGTCTCTACCACAGAATGCCAAAGACATGCTACACTACAGTTTGAAAAGCAGGTTAGAATCAGGTCCTGAAGGGCTGGTATTCGATCCTAACAGAACAGAAAGTCACCTGAGCTTATTGAGGAGACTCTCTGCTTAGGCATATCACTTTGATAACTATGTGGAGAATAGACCAGAGACAGGAGAAACTTGGGAGAGGGAAACCCATTAGGAGGCTACTGAATTAATCTGAGCCTTAGAGAAGGTAGCTGAATATTTAAGAAGAGAAGGGGATGAATTTAAGGAAAGCTGCAGAGGCAGAACTGACCTACTGGATATGTGGGATTAGGTAAAATAAAGACTCAAATTATATCTTTTAATTCTTTAAAAAAAAAAAAGCATTTTCATTCCAAGAGGGAAAAGATTTGAAAGTTAAGAGCAAACAGAGCCACAAGGAAGAAGGGAAAGTAGGGTTCATTGCAACATAAATCATGTTATGCAATAAAGAATTGTCATAATAATTAAAAATAAATTCTTAGAAGTATTCAGATAATTGTAATACAAATATATAAGGGCTGTGAACTTGGCCTACTGAAGGATAGTGATTCTCTCAAAAGAATAAGAAAATTAACAATATGCATTGGTGGAGGAAATTCCTCACCAGGAACTCCCTATACTAATGAAATCAGAGATTAAAAAAAAAAAGCAAAGAAGGGTAGGTTTTGAGGCAAAGATATTAATTTTGTTACAGATATATTAAGTCTGAAAAGGCTTTATAACATCCAGTTCAAAATGTCCTATAGGCAATGGTGATACCATACTACAGCTGAGGAAAGAGATGAGGCCTGGATAACTAAAACTAAGAGTCAATCTGCACAGAGATGATAATAAAATGCTGGGAAGCTGATGAAGTTACCAAGAGATGGTGAAGAGAGATAGGGGATTGAGGTCCATCTGATTATGAACTAGCCAAATATAACCAAGATAAACAATTTTCTACATAGAGAAGAATGGAAAAGAAGATTTCAAACTATGAATCTCCTCTACTAGTCTGATTTTTTGGTGTTTTTTTTTTCAAAACAGTATTTCAGAGATACTCCACCAGCACTTGAACTTTATATAAACCATATTTCAGTCATTTACACAATGCTATTGCCATGAAAAAAACACAATCTGTAACAAAATTTCTGTTAGACACCAAGGAAGGATCTGAAGGATTCAACATTTCCAGGGGAAACTTAGAGCACTAGTGACATCTGCATAGCTGAATCCCCCTTGAATCAAAAACTTCACAATTCAAAGCATGAATACAGATTTGAAGGAGGATCAGGCTTACTCTAAAGAGCTTTCAAGGGGTCAGGATTCTGCTATTTTTAATAAGAAAATATGAGTCAGGGAACCAGTACAAACATTTAAATAAATGAAAGTTTCCAGTTTAAAAATTTATGTTTCTTTCCCTGAAATTATAAACTAATCCTCAAAAAGAATCAAGGGGAAATAGTTGCAAGCAAATTAGGAGAGACAAATCAACAAAGTATTAGGTGTTCTGAAAAGCCTTTAAAATCACTGTTTTCCTTCAGCACTTACTTGTCATTTCTAAGTATGAAGAGATTTTAAAATCAATGTTCCAGTGTTCAAAAACACACAAAGGCCAGTATCAAGGGAGCACCATTATATTGAGGAAGATCCATCCAACAACTAAATGATAATTTTAGAAGACAAAACTCAATCATCTTTTCAGTTTGTTTGGAAAGCAACAAATGGAGACTGGTAGGATACAGGTACAAAATAAAGTCCAGTTGATATCATATGGAGCTTCCTGATGAAGGACTTTCTATAAAGAAGAGAAAAGCCTGACTTACCTGTATTGCCAAGCTGTTTGTAAAACCTGTACTCTAAATGAAGCTGCGGGGCACGTGATTTTATTGGTTCCTGAAACCCAAGAAAAAAGTTTATGGTCAAATTTAAGCAGAAATAAAATATTTTCCTATCATAATATTTCAAAATAAAAGAAAGTAAGAAAATATATTATGCTTTTTAAAGTTTCATTCTTTTTTGTTTGTTTTTTTAGTTTAATTTTAAAATATATGTGCCTCTCCTAGCAGTACCAGATCTAAACTATATTACAAAGCATCAATCATCAAAACTATTGGTAATGGTTAAGAACCAGGGTGGTAGATCAGTGGAACAGATTAGGTACACAAGACAAAGTAATAAACGACTATAGTAATCTACTCTTTGATAAACTGCAGCTTCTGGGATAAGAACTCACTATCTGACAAAAACTGCTGGGAAAACTGGCAAACAGTATGGCAGAAATTAGGCATAGACCAACACCTCACACAGTATACCAAGATAAGGTCAAAATGGGTACATGATTTAGACATAAAGGGTGATGCCATAAGCAAAGTAGGAGAGCAAGGTATAATTTACCTTCTCAATGGAGAAGGGAAGAATTCATTCATTCATTCATTCATTTATTTATTGTTTTTTTTGTTTTGGTTTGTTTGTTTGTTTGTTGTTTGTTTTTGGCGAGCTGGGCAATGGGGTCAAGCGACTTGCCCAGTCACACAGCTAGTAAGTGTTTATGTATCTGAGGCAAGATTTGAACTCGGGTCCTCCAAAATCCAGGGCCGGTGCTTTATCCGCTGCACCACCTAGCTGCCCGAAGGGAAGAATTTATGACCAAATGAGATAGAGAACATTATGAAATACAAAGGAAATAAATTTTGATTATATTAAGTTTAAAAGTTTTTACACAAAGGCAATGCAATCAAGATTAGAAGGAAAGCGGGAAGCTAGGAAACAATCTTTACAGTGAATGAATCTGATAAAGGCCTTTTTTTTAAAAATTTTTTTGGTTCTTTTTTCTAAATTTTAGTTTTCAACATTCACTTCCACAAGATTTTGAGTTCCAAATTTTCTCCCCATCTCTCCCCTACCCCCAACCCCAAGACAGTGTGTATTCTTTTGTTGTGTTGCGTTTTGTGAGGCAATTGGGAATTAAGTGACTCGCCCAGGGTCACACAGCTAGTAAGTGTCAAGGGTCTGGTCTGAGACCATATCTGAACTCAGGTCCTCCTGACTTTAGGGCTGGTACTCTACCCACTGCGCCACCTAACTGCCCCCAATGGCATGTATTCTGATTACCCCTTCCCCCAATCTGCCCTCCCTTCTATCATACCCCACCTCTTCTCTTATCTCCTTCCCCTTCTATTTTCCTGTAGGGTAAGACAGATTTCTATACCCCATCGCCTGTGTATCTTATTTTCCAGTTGCATGTAAAAATAATTTTCAATATTCATAAAGGCCTCTTTTCTCAAATATACAGAGAACTGAGTCAAATTTATAAGAATGCAAGTCATTCCCCAAGTGATAAATGGTCAAAGGATATGAACAGGCAGTTTTCAGATAAAAAATTAAAACCATCTACAGTCATACGAAAAAATGCTCTAAATCATTATTGATTACAGAAATGCAAATTAAAAGAACTCTGAGGTAAACATCACACCTATCAGATTGCTTAACATGAGAAAAGAGGAAAACGATAAATGTTCGAGAAGATACAGGAAAACTGGGACAATACTACACTGTGGTGGAGTTGTGAGCTGATCCAACGATTCTGGAAAGTAGTTTGGAACTATGGCCAAAGGGCTATAAAACTGTGCAAATCCTTTTCTCTAGCAATACCACCACTAGCTCTGTATCCCAAAGAGATTATAAAAAGCAAAAGAGGACCAAAAATATTTATAGCAGGTCTTTTTGTGGTGGCCAAGAATTGGAAATGGAAGGGATGCCCATCAATTGGGGAATGGCTGAACAAGTTGTGGTATATGAATGTAATGGAATACTATTGTGCTATAAGAAATGATGAGCAGGAGAAGGTTTTCAGAAAAACCTGGAAAGAAGCACATGAACTAATGCTGATGATGAGTGAGCAGAACCAGGAGAACATTGTCTATAGTAACAGCAACACTGTGTGATGATCCACTACGATTAAGTTAGCTCTTCTCAGCAATACAATGATCCAAGATAATTCCAAAAGACTAATGATGGAAAATGCTATCTACCTCCAGAGAAAGAACTATGGAGTAAGAATGCAGATCGAAGCATACTACTGTCACTTTTGGGGGGGGTTTTTTGTGGCTTTACGCTTTTGTTCTGTTTCTTCTTTCACAACATGACTAATGTAAAAATATGTTTGCATATGTATAACCTATATCACATTGCTTGCTGTCTTGGGGAGGGTGAATGGAGAAAGAAAGGGAGAAAAAATTTGAAATTCAAAATCTTATTAAAAATGAATGTTGAAAACTATCTTCACATGTAATTGGAAAAAATAAAATACTATTTACAAAAAAAAAAAACCCAACCCAAAACTCTGTGTGCATGTGTGTACATGCACACACACATGCACATCTGATCCCTCCCTCGAGAGTAATATTCCTTATAACAAAGAATAAAAGAAAAGGTCACTCAGCAAAACTAAACATCAATTGAGTTTGACAGTATAGGCACTGCTTTTCATTCATAGTTTCCCCCAACCTCTGTGGCAGTGATATTTGTTTGCATTTTTTTTTCCATCTCTTTTTTTGAGTCCAGAGCTGGTTATCATTATTACATAGTGTGCAGTTTTGGCTTTTATTGTTGTTTGGGGGTACATCTTTCCATTTACGTTGATGTAGTCATCATGTATTTTGTTTTCCTGGTTCTGCCTTTATTCACTCTGTATCAGTTCACACAAATCTTCCCTTGCTTCTCTGTCTTTATCATATTCATTGATTCTTATAGCAGAAAAATACTCCATTACAGTGATGTACCACAACTTTAGTAATTCCCTAATAGATTTTTATTTACTTGGTTTCTAGTTTTTTGGCTACTACAAAAAAAATGCTAGAAATATTTCAATATATCTAGCATCTTTCTATCTTTAATTTCTTTGGAATATGTACCTAACAATGGATCTCTGGGTCAAAGGATATGAATACTTCAGGCATTTTGTTAGCCAAATTCTAATTTGCTTTCCAGAATGATTAAATGAAATCACAACCCTATATAACTCCAAACCTACAGCAATATGCCTGTCTTTTTCTACCCTTCTAACATTGTCTATTCCCATTTTTCATCCTCTGCCAATTTGCTGCATATAAGCTAAAACTTCAGAGTTGTTTTGATTTACTTCTTCCTTAATATTATTATCCTTTCATATAATTATTGTTTGCAGTTCTTTTCAGAACTGTTAGTTTCTACTCTCTGACAATTTATTCATTAGTGATAGCCTTTTGGTCATATTTTTTAACTTCATATATATTGGATATCAGATCCTTATCAAAAATATCTGATAGAAAAATTTCCCCATCAGCTTCCCTTATCCTACTTGCATTGATTTCACTCATATAAAAGTTTTTCAATTTAATATAATAGATTGAAGATAAATTTCAACTATCTTTCTTCTGGATATGGAAATAAAAGATGAACTTTACCATGTGAAATGTTTTTCAGATACTTAAATAAAAACATCATTCAAGAATATCTCCATCATTGTGAAATAAGTTCCTCAGAAATCAAACTTT
The DNA here is from genome assembly GCF_003287225.1 of Phascolarctos cinereus. NCBI lineage: Eukaryota > Metazoa > Chordata > Mammalia > Diprotodontia > Phascolarctidae > Phascolarctos > Phascolarctos cinereus. The sequence goes on from NW_027555736.1 coordinate 143,575,753, forward strand.
TCAAACCAAATTCTCATCTATGCTCTAGAATGCCTTCTGGTCTTTCCTTCTTTTCTTATGTTGAATTTCAATAAGTCATTGATAGAAAAGGCTGTTAAGAGTTTAACTTGTAGAAATATTTAAAATACTTTTTTAAATACTCCCAACTGAGATCTCTGAAGATCCATCCCAGAAATAAAATTGCCCTGAATTTTTTTGTTGCCTTATGATATGGTTTTCATTTATACTGTTGTAGTCACTGTGTTTATTGTTCTTTTAGCTTTTTATACCCTATTAGTCCATTTAAGTCTTTCCAGGCTTCTCTTCAATCTTCCTAGTCACTGTTCCTTAAGACACAATAATATTTCATGATATGCAAATACCAAATTTTTTTTGTAATATTCTCTTATCATTGTGCACAATTTGTTTCTGGTTTTTTGTTCTAATACTGTTGTTGATATAGACTTTTTTTCTTCTTAGAGGAAAACTTTCTTAAGTTTTTAAAAAAATTATTTTCTTCGGATAATGAATTCAGAAAATAGATTATCATAACCAACAATGTATTTCCATTATTCAAACAGAGAAACAACAAATTACTTTGTTTATTCTTGTTTTGGAAAACTTTAGTAGGAAATTTTCAGCCTGGTCTCACTGACAGAGAGTAAAAAAAGCAAAAAGCAGAAATCTTTAAAGTATCCACAGTTAAAAGTGGGTCTACATCTGGAATATAAAACTGCTCAAAATAGATTATGGGACCTGGTTGTCATGTTGTATAGCCAATATTTCTGAACAGATGGCCATGGAATGTTCAGCCAATGGAACTATCAAAGTACTCTTCCAGAATAGATTTGAATAGAAAAAAATGCACACATGTATTCCATAGCTAATGGGCCTATGACCTCTCCTGCAAGACACCTCAGAAAACACACACATACAATATAATGAAGAGACCAGCAAAATGGAGCTAAAATGGCAGAAGCAGCCCCTCATATTTTGTGCCAGATGCTAATTATATTTCAAATAGGAGTTTGGCCATTTTCCAAAATCACAGGCCTGTGGAACACACATCCTCCTGAAATTCTAAACTGACAACAGACAGCCACCTCACTAGGATGTAATGCTCAAGGCAAATTTTGCTTTTATATGGAAAAGAACTCAATTACTGCTCTCATTCCCTAATAACAAGAAAGTTAGGGTAAAGAGGAAAACAATGTTTCTCACCGCTACTTTATTCAAGACTCCTCAGAGAAAGAGCATACTGAAACACACTCCATCCCAGATACTTTTAGTTTCATTTTAGACAATAATAAGATGCAATGCAAAGCAAAATAAAAATGCAAAGAAATGAAAATATAAAATAACTGTCGATCATTTCTTGGCAATATTAATAAAGTCATATTTGTAATTAAGTCCTAAATTATTCAAGATGTTATTGAGGCAGGAGAAAATTATATGGAAAACACTGACCCTATAGATGGGCTTTCAGTTTCTTCCTTTTCCAGGATAGAATTAATCAACTATTCATCTATACATTGTTCTTTACCCTTGAATCCCTAGACAGGTAATGGAAAATGAAAGGACATAAAGTTGAAAACTTTTTCCTCCTTCCTTTTCCTAATAAGAATGATAACTGGTCTTCTTCAATTTACCAGGAGGAAAAGAAAAAAAACACAAAATAATTCACTTCATGAAACATTAAATGTCTACAAAGGCAAGGATGGTAATGTACTAAGCACCAATGGTGCTAAATATAGTTCCTCACTCAAAAAGTTTTTATTTTTTCATTTTTGAAAAAAAATCAATTTTTAAAATTACTTAGAATTCTCCTTATATCTCTTTTCACCCATTGATCCTAGAAACCCATTCTTTATCACAAATATTTTTTTTAAAGGGAAAGAAGAGGAAAAAAATTCAAGAAAACTTTGGGGGGAAAAATGTATCTCGTACGCAATGTTCCACACTTGGTGACACTGAAGCAAAGTTCATTGTTTATAATTCTGAGGAGAGAGTACATCATTGGGTACAAATACTTTTACATAGCCTGTACAAATGCACAGAAGGAAAAGAGAAAAGAATCTATTTATACAAAAATATTTATAGCAGCTCTTTTGTGGTGGCTAAGAATTGGAAGTTGAGGGAATGCCCATCAACTGAGAACGGCTGAACAAATTGTGGTATATGATTACAAGGGAATATTATTGTGCTATAAGAAATGACAAGCAGGATGAGTTCAGCAAAAAACTGCAAAGACACACAAAATTATAACAAAGTGAAGTGAGCATAATCAGGAGAAAACTGTACACAATAATAGCAATACTGTATGATGAACAACGGCAAATGACTTAGCTATTCTCAGCAATACATTGATCCAAGACAATTCCAAAGTACTCATAATGAAAAATGCTTTCTGCCTCCAGAGAAAGAACTGATATCATCTGAACATAGATTGAAGCATACTATTTTTCTCTTTCTTTTTTCCTTCCTACCTTTTCCTTTCTTTCTGAATGTTCTTGCACAAAATGACTAATATGGAAATGTTTTACATGATTGTACATTTGCACATGTATAACCTATATCAGATTATTTGCCATCTGGGGGTGGAGGAGGGGAGAAGAGAGGGAAGGAGAGAGAGAAAACTTTTTTTTAAAAATGAATGTTAAAAATTCTTTTACATGTAATTAGGAAAAAATAAAACTTTATTTAAAACTTTTTAAAAAACAACAAATGCACAGAGTGAAAAGATGGAATGTTATGTTTGGTAAAAAGTAAATAGTTTGTCTGAAATAGACTGTGACAGGAGAACAATGTAAAATAAGCTAGACTGGGAACAGGCCAGACTCTGTAGGGCCTCAAACAGCAAGCTACGGTATTTATTTTTGAAGCAGAAAAGTGTCATGGACAAACCTATTCCTTAGAAGACATAACTGTTAAAAAATTCTATCAGATGTCATTTATCAGCATCCATTTTCAAGATGAAGACTGACTCATAAATCATGCAAAAGATATCTTCATACTCATTATTAATAGTATACCATCTTTGGCCAAAATACGTCAACTTCAAAAATCATCATAAGACAGAAAAATGCAAAATGCCAAATAATCAAGTAAAAAGGAAAATTACATATATAAAAATGTTAGCTAATATTTATGTACTGTAGTAAGTAAAATGAAACAAAACAAAACCAAAAAAACCATTTATGTACTATAGTTGGTAGTGTGCCACAGTGACTAGAGAATTAAGACTCAGAGCCATTTACGTGGGACTTGAAGGTATGCAAAGTACTTTATACATATTATTTGACACAAATTACAACCTTGCAATATATATGGTATTACAGCAACCAACTTGCTTTTTTCTTTTGGTGAGGCATTTGGGGTTAAGTGACTTGCCTACGTGCACACAGCTAGTAAGTGTCAAGTGTCTGAGGCTGGATTTGAACTCAGGTCCTCCTGACTCCAGGGCCGGTGTTTTGTCTACTGTGCTACCTAGCTATCCCAGCAACCAATTTTCTTTACAGTTTTCTGCTACCATAAAAAAAATTGCTATTAATATTTGGTATATATGAGATCTTTCTGTCTTTGACCTCCTTTAAGTTTATGCCCAGGATTAGGATTCCTGGGACAAACAGTTCTTGAAAAATTTCAAATCATTTTGTGAAGCAGTTGAAGCGATTCATAGGTCTTTTCCCTTGCCCTTCCAACTATTCCCATTTTAATCATTTTTGTTAATTTGATGGATGTAATATAAAATATTAGATGTATTTTAATTTGCATTTCTCTTATTGTTAATGATATGGACTTTAAAAAACATAGTTGTTATATGCTTACAGGTCTTTTAAAAACTCTTTGTTCATATGCTTTGACCAATTATCTATTAGGGAATTACTCTGAGCTTCATATTTTCATGTAAATGCCCTATATAACTCAATTATAATATTTTATGGGGAAGATATATGTTACATAATTTGTTCCCCACTTGGCAGATTATCTCACTATTCTGGTTGCATTCATTTTGTTCATGAGTTTTAAAAATCTGTATAATTGAGTTACCTCATTTTTCTTTACTCATATCCCTTAACCTTGTTGTTGTTCAGTCATTTTTTAGTCATGTCCAATTCTTTGTGACCCCATTTGGGGTTTTCTTGGCAAAGATAATGGAGTTATTTGCCATTTCCTTCTCTAGCTCATTTGACAGATGAGGAAACTGAGGCAATCAGGGGTAAATGAGTTGGCCAGGGTCACAGATCTAATAAGTGTCTGAGGCTGGATCCGAACTCAGGAAGATGAGTCTTCCTCACTCCAGGCCTGGCACTTCATCTACTGTGCTACCTAGATGCCCCTAACCCTAATGTCCCAATTTGTTTAGCCATTGTTTAGCAGCTAGGTTGTGCAGTGAATACAGCACTGGACTTAGAGTCAGGAAAACCTGAGTTCAAATCTGGACTCAGACATTCACTGTGTGACTGTGCATAGGTCACTTAACCTGTCTGCCTTAATGTCCTCATCTATAAAATGGACATTATAACTGTATCTACTTCCTAGAGCTGTTGTGAGGACCAAGGGAGATAAAATTTGTAAAGTGCTTTGCAAAACTTTAAGCACTACATAAATGCACAACAAACTCCAATGGCTCTCTATTACCTCCAGGATCAAATATAAATCCTCTATTTTGCATGTAAAGCCTTTCCTAACTTCCCCTCTCACTATACTTTTCCATTCTTCTTATGCCAATCTCCCCACTACTCATTCTTCTATCAAATGATCCTGTAAACCCCGCTATTCCTTACATAAGATACTGCTCCCAACATCAAGCATTTTCACTGACTGTTCCCCCCTGGCTGCAATACTCTCCCCTCCTCATCTCTGCTTCCTGGGCTCCCTGGCTTTTTTCAAGTCTCCACTGAAATTCTATCTTCTACAAGAACCCTTTCCTAATCTCCCTTAATGTTCATGCCTTCTCTTTGTGGATCATTTCCAATTTCCTCTGTATACAGCTTGTTTTTAAACATACTGTCATCCTCATTAGCAGGAACTGTCTTTTCTCTTTCTTTATAGACCCAGCACTTAGCAGAGTACCTAGTACATAGTGGGTGCTTAATAAATGTTTACTCATTGACTGACTTTTATTTCCAAAAAGGGGGCACCCGCTTTGTTTCTAGTTTTTTGCTACCACAAAAATGTTGTTATTAATAACTTACTATGTATGGGATTTAAACTTTCTTTTCTATAGTAGAAGCTTATATTCTGGAGGAATTAACACCTGAAATTCATAGTTCTTTTAAGCTTGCAAAAAGGCCTACATTCATTATCTCTTCTGAACCTAATAACAACGTTGTGAAAAAGGTGCTATCTTATTTTCCTCATTTTATATCTCAGTTCATCAATCTCTTCAACTTCTTTGACATATACTCTCACTTCAACTCACGCACACTAAGGGATGTTTACACACATGACCTCACCATCACCAAAGTGGCAACTCATATCTATTGCAATGGAGTGACACTGAACCTAAGGGTTCAGATAAACAATTTCTTTAATAAAAACATAACTAACAACTTCCAAATAATAAAACAACTCCTGAGGTACTAAGAAAGATAAAAGTAAGTAAAAGCCACTGAAATGGAGATTAAAAGTAGTCAGCAAGGAAGTTCTCTAGGTCTTAAGAACTCTCCACAAAAGTTCTAAAGCTGTTTTTATATCCTGCTAAGCCAAAGGGCCCTCAGCTGGGTACCAGGTGGCTGCTCCCACCTGGGGACAAAGTTAACCTGCCTTAGATCTGTTCTGTGAAATTCTGATTCACAATAAAACTGGTTGTTGTTGTTGTGGGAGTGTGGCAAAGAACTCAAGTCTCCTAACTCCCCCTTCCCCTAGAATCCCAACCTACTACAACCCCAACCTGTTATGTCTTCAGGATACAGAATTCAAGTTCCTTTCTCTGACCAAAATTACCTATCTCTTCTCTACCTCAAGTTTACTCCTTCTAGACTTAAATTTAATCTTCAATGAGACTTAGATACTGAGACCTAGATTGACCACTCTGAGTGGATCACTCCTACTTTGTCATCAATGTCCTCCTTTCCCACTCCATAATTCATTAGTTCAACTATACATTTCCCTCTATGCTTGAATCCCTTGCTTTCTCATCCTACTGCCACTTATGCCTTAACAAAAACCCAATGCTGGGGTACTCCCACTATTTGCCTTCTCTGACCAAACACCACTGACCAAAGTCACAAAATTGTGCCATCTAGGTTCACTACAAATCTAATCAAATCTCAACCGGACAGCTATCAATTTTATTCTTCTTGAGTAATTATCACACTCCCACAGCACCAATTTTAATCTTTTCTCTCCACTGGCTACTAGAAAAGAACCTTCTCAGCTACTTATTTAAACAATAGAGACTATCCTTCATAAAGTCTGTTATCTTCTTCCAAACATCATTTTACCATCATCCTTCATTTTCTCTTTCCTTGTTCATTTCTGATGAAGAAATGATACCTCTTGATCCTAACACCTCCAATTTCTTCCAGAAGTTTGTCCCTTTGATCAGCCTCCCTCTCTAATCTTTAATCTCCATCTCCTCATTCTTCCCTACTCCCTACACAAATGCCAAGGTCTTCCCATCCTTGCTACCTTTATCTTGCCATTTGCTCAAGATATCATCTTACACTTTTCCCCTTCACAGAATAACTCCTAGAAAAAGGTTTCCATTTCCTTTCCTCCCCACTCATCAACTCCTTGCAATTTTGTTGCCTATCTCAATCCTCAATTGAAACTATTTTCTACAAGGCTACTGATAACTGATAATCTCTCAACTGCTAAATCCAAAGGCCTTTTCTCAGAGATCTCCAATCTCTTGACCCTTTAGTTCTTTCCCAGCTATCACCTCAGCACTAGCTACACTCTCTTCCTTTTCCCATCTTGAACCCTTAGTGAACCATATAAACTCTAAACTATCCTTTTTTCTTCAATCCCTTGTTCTCTCTCTCCTTTTTTTAAAATCACATCTTGCCCTACCGAGCCTCAGTTCTGGATTACTTCTACCATCTGCTGCCTTTCCTCCTACTCAAATGCTTCTGAATAAATCTGGAGATAATTGCAAAATTGTGCTGACTGGATCCACCTCAAATATATGTTACATAATCTCAACAAGATCTTCATCGAAGCAAGGCAGTCCCTTTATACCTCCCCTAATTTACTCACTATCCCACTCACCACAACAGCTTTTCCAAACCTTTTCATCCCTCACTGAGCTTCCTATACATGCCCTCCCTCCCTTTTCAGGTGAGAACTTTGCCTCATATTTCAGTGAATAAACTAAGGCCATTTGTTGAAAAATTCTTCTTTCCTCTCCTCCTAAAATCACATCTCCCAAACGCCTTCTGCCATCCTCTCTACCTTCACTGCTGTCTCACCTAAGGAGGCCCTTGTCCTTCAAAGAAACCTCCTCTACACACACAAGTGACCCTATCAAATCCATTGTCATTAGCAGATTACCAGCTTCTGCCATTTCAACTCTCTCACTTATCTTCAATCTTTCACTGCCTATTGGCTGCAAACAATGATGGCTCCCTCATACTCAAAAAACATTCACTTGATCCATCGATCCCTACTAGCTATCATCCAATTTCTCTCTTCTGTGGCTAGACACCCTGAGAAAGACATCTACAATAGTTGTCTCTACATCTTTTCTTCTCACTGTCTTAACTCTTTACAGTATAGTTTCCAACCTCAACACTCAACTGAAACCGTTTTCTCCAAAGTTACTAACAATTTCTTAACTGCCAAGACTGACATTCTTTCCTCAATCCTCATCCTTCTTGACTTGCAGCCCCTGGCACCGTCAATCACCCTTTCCTCCTTGATACTTTCTTTTCTCTAAGTTTTCAAGACACTACTCTCTTTCGGCTCTCTTCTTACCTATATAGCCATTACTTCTGTTCTTTCCTGGATCCTCAATCAGGTCAGGCCCCAAAACTCAGGGTATGCCCAAGAATGCGCCCTGAGTCCTCTTACCTTCTCCTCTATACTCCCCATACTACTATAAAATATATTCTGTTTAAAGCAGTAAAAACATGCCTTCTCAATCTCCCACCCCCAGTGAGAGCAAAAGAAAAAAAATAATCCATGGCTGGATAGTCAATCAAAACAAATGTCCACATTATTATGTGTTTCCCCTGCCACCCAAAAAATGTTTTGTTCTGCACTCTGAGTCCTTAACCTCTTTAACAGGAACATGTTTCATCATTAGTTATCTGGAATTTTGGCGGGGCATTATGTTGACAGTGTTCCTTATTTTTTCAAAGTTGTTTACCTTTAACATATTATTGTCATTGTTGAAATTGTTCTCCTGTGTTCATGCAAGCCATCCCAAGATTTTCTGAAACTCTCTCCATCATTTCTTACAGCATAATAGTATTCTATCACATTTATATGCTAACTTATTCAGCCAATCCTCAGCTGATGTGCACTCATCAAATGCCAATTCTCTGTCACCTCAAAAAGAACTATAAATATTTTTTAAATCCTTAGTTTGTTCAGCTTAGAATTCTACCCTTTAATTCATCTTCTCTTCCTCTTCCTTTTTCCTTCTACTTTGCTGCTGAATGAAATGTATTTCTCTATCCAATTCTGTGTGTATCCTTCCTTCCTTTGACCAGTTCAGATGAAAGTGAGGTTCATCTACTTGTGCACCATGATTATGTGAGATCATTTCCCCCTAACTTTCCTTTCCCTTCCCCACCCCAGTATATTTCTCTTCTCCTTTCTTTCAAGATCATCAAGACATAAGAGATCCACTCCCAGGTCTTGTTTTTTTACCCTCCCTTTATCACCTCAGATGATGATAGTGTTCAGAAGGGACACAGGTATCATTTCCTCATATTAGAATGTAAACAGTTTATCCTTGTTTAATTATTTATCACTGTTCCTTCACGTTTGTCCTTTACATTTTAATGTCTGTGTTTGAACTTCAAAGTTTCAAGCTCCAGCCTTTTCATTGAGAATGCTTGGAAAATCCTCCATTTCATTAAAGATCCATTTTTTCCCCCTGTAGGAATATAGTCAGTGATTAAATTATTCTTGGCTATAAACTCGTATCTCCTCTCTTTTGGAATATCATATTCCAAGTTCTTTGCTCCTTTACGGTGCTGGCTGCTAAATCTTGTATGATCCTAACTGTGATATGGTTCATTAGTACTTGAATCTTTCCTTATGGATACTTGCAGAATTTTTAATTTGATCTGCAAGCTCTAGATTTTGGCTATGAGATTCCTGGGAGCTTTGATTTTAGGGTTTCTTTCAGGAGGTGATTGTATTTCCACTTTTCTCTCTGGTTCTCAAGAGTTCTAGGCAGTCTTAAGATTTCTTGAATTATGATGTGTAGGCTCTTGTTTTGGCCATAGTGGTCAGATTCTTAATTTTTTTTCCTCCTCAATCTGTTTTCTAGGTACTTTTTTCTTACTATGATATAACTTACATTTCCTTCTATATTTTTGATCTTTTGGTTTTGTTTCAATATTTCTTTTTGCCTCATGGAGTCATTGGCTTCTATTTGGTCCACCCTAATTTTCAGGTACTTTGTTGCTTGGGTAAAGTTTTATACCTCTTGTGCCAATCTATTAATTCCCTTTCCAATCGTTTCTTCTATATTCTTCTATATTATTCCCTCTCAAATTGTTTGTTCTAGTACTCTCCTTTTATTTATAAAAACTAAACTCTTGCTTATCTCTTCCAGGAATTCTAGTTGAGTTTCTTCCCAATACACCCTATTTTTCTATCTGAGGCAATGCTTTGTGGATGGTTTGATGTTATACTCTCTTTTGGTGTTTGTATCTTGAGTATCCCTGCCACCATTATGATTCAATATGGTGTTTTGTTTTTTTTTTTCTTTTAATCTAACTCTCCTAGCTTGCTTCCTGACTTTGAACTTGATGCTAGGGCAAGGCTCTGCTGCATTTATGGAGGAAAGATGTGGGCAAGTCCTGTTGTTGCTTTCTTAGATTATTAATGAGTACTGTGCTATTCTAGGATCTCAGGGAAAGGTTAGGGAATTGTATGTTGCTCTTTGGTACAGGATTCCTGCCCTAGTTATTCCTCTGTACGCTGGGTTTGATTCTAAAAGTGAGACTCTATTCTGAGTCTAGGTTCTGAGCCACACTGCTGCTGGCCTTTCTATTTCCTCATTTCTCAATACACTTCCTACCGAGAACACCACCCTTATGCAGAGGGCCTCTTCTCAATACCCCCTGGACTACTGATCTGGAATTGTACAGTAGATGATAAAGCTGCCAGTTGGCATCTGGTCTGTCCTTACTCTATCTCTTAATTCCAGGCATTTTCTTTGGCTGTCCCCCAGCCCTGAAATGTTCTCCCTCCTCATTTCCACTTCTGGTTTCCCTGGTTTCCTTCATGTCTCAGCTAAACTTTCACCTTCTACAGGAAGCCTTTCCAGATGCCCCTTCATGCTAAAGCTTTCCCTCTGTTGATTATCTCCAATTTATCCTATATACAGTTTGTCTGTAAATAGTTGTTTTCATCTTGTCTCCCCTATTAGCCTCTGAATTCCATGAGAGAAGGAATTGTCTTTTTACTGCTCTTTGTATACTATGACTTAGCACAGTGCCTGGCACATAGCAGGTACCTATCAAATATTTACTGACTTAGTTACTGAGTGACTGGTTGTATCCTTTAGTAAGAGGAAAGTACCTTGAGGAGAGGAACATACTCATTTTTGCTCTGTTTCCTCAGTACCCAGCATAGTGCCTCACAAATATAAGTGTTCATATTTGCTGACTGAAAATGAATAACAGAATCTTAGATTTGGAATGGATTTCATGTACTCAAAACTATACCTAAATAAGAATCCCTGTAGAACATTTGGCTTTATTTAAGGAAAATCTTCCGGACAACTAATCCTAAAGTAGAATTGACTACCTTAAGAAATAATGAGCTTCATATAAAATCCAGATGACCACTTTGTAATATATTGTGCTGGGGATTTTTGTACAGATATAGGTCATATTATATGGCCTCAAGGATCCCATCTAATTCTGATATTCTGCTATTATATGGAGCTGATTTTTTGCAACTACATAGACCAAAGACTGAAAAGGAAAGACATTGGAAGCAGAGAGCTTAATCAGGAATCTATTAAATAATTTGACTCACTACAAAACACATTCATGTCAAAACCAAATTCCTATAAACAAAAGAACTCTTTTGGTACTTTGTAGTATGTTGTATTGGAATTTAGCCCGAATGTACATTATTTCCTTCTCATCCCCTTTTCTCTACCAGTTCACAGTTATAATAATAAAAAAGAAAAGTTTATTCCCAAAATGCTACATAGCATATTATTGAAAGCATCTCTGAAAACTGTCAGTAATTTCCATGCCTGTCCTGCCCTCTCTCCCGGCCACGTGTTGGTAAGAAACTAAGTAGAGTAAAGCATAATTCAGTGAGGACAAATCAAGAACAGGATTCAAATATCTCAAGAATCCTATCTATTCTGGTCCCACTCACTTTCAGCCATCAATTCCTTCCTTTTTCTAATAAAGTTTAAAAGCCTTCTGAAATCGCAAGGAAATTTGTCAAACCTTGTAGGGGATAGTTTCATAAAACTAAAAGTTATACACTATTTTATCCAATTTTCCAGTGATCAACTTTAAAACTTAAGCAAAGAATCTCTACAATTGTAGCTTCGAAATAGTAGAAACCCAATGGATTTGTAATCAGATGACTTGCATTGGTATCCTGACTGTACCACTTAACTAGCTGCACGAAATTTGGTAACTGACTTAATCTCCCTGGCTCCTCAACTTAAAAATGGGAATATAGCTATATTACATACTCTGAAGGGTTACTGGAAAGATCCAATAAAATGCACGAGATATCTGGTAAACTACAATAGTCTATGAAAAAAAATCAACTATTAAAATGGTTATCATCTTTATTTAACTGGACTTTATCGTACCTTTAGATTTTCTGAGGCAAAGATAAAAAGGGACACCTTACTATTTTAAGACCATGGATAAAAATATTTCAATTGCTTTATTAACAGAAGAACAGAAAGGATAAAATACCCTTCCTAACACTGGTCAGAAGTGCGTATATGGGTGTGCTTAAATTATAGAAGAAAAATGTGAAATGAAGGCCTCATATTTAATTGCACCTCACCAGAGAGGGAATCAGAATCCACCAGGCAAATTTCACTTTATCCATTTAAGGAAGAACTTCTTAAGTTTTGGGGGTAGAGCTTCACCTTGTTAAGTGGTAAATACCTTGCAATGGAGGTATTAAGGAGAGACTGAATGAACATTTGTTATAAGAGGACTCATGTATTAAACAGGCTGTTAGACTAGATTACTTCTAAAAATCCAATTAACTGAGATTTTATCAATGTATAAAGTCTTCTTAGGCTTTTAATTGATCTAAGGAAGCAAGGTCTCCCTTCTAATGTCATTTCACATTTGTATGTCTGTTCTTAAACTTTTAAAGGAGCTTACAGGTTTTGGTCAAAGTTGTGCAAAGCTGAATATTATGACAATGTGTTTTATGGGTCATTCTATCACCTTGAAACAAAACAGCAGCTTATCCTGGGGAATGGCTAAAGAAATTGTGATCCATGAATGTAATGGAATATTACTGTGCTAAAAGAAACAAAGGGTCGGCTAGGTGGGGCAGTGGATAGAGCGGTAGGCCTGAAGTCAGGAAGACTCCTCTTCCTTAAATCTGGCCTCAGACACTTACTAGCTGTGTGACCCCGGGCAAGTCACTTAACCCTATCTGCCTCAGTTTCTTCACCTGTAAAATCAGCTGGAGAAGGACATGACAAACCATGCCAAGAAAACTCCAAATGGGTTCATGAAGAGTTGGATACAACTGAAACAACTGAACAACAACAAAAGAAACAAGGAATATAATGAATACAAAAATGCATGGAAAAACTGACATGATGTAACACACAGAGTAAGCAGAGCCAAGAAAACAATATATAGAATAACTAGATCACTGTAAACGGAAAGAACCACCACCACAAAACAACTGAAAGTAGATGCTGCAGAATTAGAAAGAACAAGAAGGGCCCCAAAGAAAAGATATGAAAAGATATCATCCCATACTTATTTCCAGAGATGAGAGATGCACAGGTATGACACACTGTATATATTTGAAGACTTTTTGATGTATTGACAAGTGTAGCTGGTTATTTTTTTCTCCTCTCCATTTTCTTAAGGGGAAAGAAAACCTTCATTAGTCATTATTTTTGTGACAACATTCAGCTGTAAATATGTATAAAGGGTAAAATCAAAATAAAATTAGCACAAATATTACAGATTTTACTTACCAGTTTGATCGCTACATATTCATTGGTGTAGAGATTTTTACCTATGGAAAAAGCAGAACGTATATGTTTTACTGATATTTGTTATAAGAAACAAATCAAAGCTTTAATATAAGAGGTCGTGAGAAAGGCCACATTCCTAACGTCATTCACATACATTAAGAATGATTTACAAATTAAAAGTAAAACAGATCTAGCCATGTTAGAACAGGAATAGCTAGGGAATTTTAAGTTAAACTTATATTTTATCTTGTTTTCAAACACCTAGTGGTTCTGTCACCCAATCTTCCTAAATATCATATAAAATTGTATAAACAAGAGCCATGAGGGGAAGTGGGAGCAAAAGGGAAAAATCAGTAGACCAAAGTTTATAAATTTCAAACGTTCACAAGTTTAAGTCACAGAATCACAGGATTTCAGAGTCTGAAGGAACCTTAGGGATCAAACCTAGGTGAAAATATAAATGAACAACTTTTTGCTGGCTGTCAGCTCAGGAATATTGTCCTCCCTTTAAAATAAGGACAAAAAGAGGGTAAAATAACATTATTTACTTAATCAACAGATCTACTTTCCCTTAGAAATCTCATGATTCTTTTTTTTTATTTTATTTATTTTGATTTATCAGCAATCACTTCCATATGCTTTTGAGTTTAAAATTTTTCTCCCCCTTCCTCTCCACCATCCTCCCCAAGACAGCACACAATCTCATATAGGCTATACATTTACATTCCTATTAAACATATTTTCACATTAGTGAAGTTGTAAGTAAAAATCAAAACCAATAGGAGGAACCATCAGAAAGAGGAAACAAAACTCAACAAAAGAGAAAAGGGGGAAAAAAAAGACAGCAATTCAACTTCCATAGTTCTTTGTTTGGATGTGGACAGCATTTTCCATCCTGAGGCCTCTTAGATCCTTGTATTGCTGAGAAGGATTAAGTTTATCGATATTAGTCATCACACAGTGTGGCTATTATTGTGTACAACATTCTCTTGGTTCTGCTCACTTCACTCAGAGTCAGACCATATAAATCTTTCCAGGTTTTTCTGAAGTCAGCCTGTTCATCATTTCTTATAGCACATTAGTGTTTCATTACATTCATATACCACAACTTGCTCAGCCATTCCCTAATTGATGGGCATCCTCCCAATTTCCAATTCTTTGCCACCACAAAAAGAGCTGCTATGAACATTTTTGTACATGTGGGTCCTTTTCCCACTTGTCTGATCTCTTTGGGATATAGCCCTAGAAGGCTATTGCTGGGTTAAAGGCCATGCACATTTTTATAGCCCTTTGGGCACAGTTCCAAATTGTTCTCCAAAATCATTTCACAACTCCACCAACAATGTATTAATGTTCCAATTTTCCCACATCTTCTCCAACATTTATCATTTTCCTGTTTTGTCATGTTGGCCAATCTGATAGGTGTGATTTGGTACCTAAGAGTTGTTTTGATTTGCATTTCTCTAATCAATAATAATTTAAAGCATTTTTTCACATGACTATAGATGGCTTTAATTTCTTCATCTGAGAACTGTTATGTCCTTTGACCATTTATCAATTAGGGAGAAATCTCATGATTCTTGTAACTTCAGCTATTACATTTACATTAATGACTCCTAATGCTGAATTTTAGTCCCACCAACCCTAGATAGATTATTTCCAACTGAACTTTCAAGTAAGCTAACCTCCACATCTTTCTCACCCATATTGGCTCTTCTTTCTAACTCTCTCATCTCTATAAACTTGGAACAATCTTTGGATATAGGGGATAGGGAAACCCAGCCAAAACGGCCTCAACAACTTTTCCACAGAGATTGGGGAAAATTACTAGACTGAGTTCTAATGGGAAAAACCAAGGAAAAATCACAGTAAATCGTTTTGCCAGCCTAGGAAGGCCTAGGAAGGCAAAAAGAGGTCTACAGACACTCAGGAGTAGATTCAGGCTGGAAGGCTCTGGGTGGTGCCTTCCAGGTATGGAAGCCTGTGGTTGTACACTAAAGTAGTAATCATTCTAAATCCTGAGAATGTACAGGTAACAGAAAGACGTGTCAACTGGCAGCCTTGTTGTTCCTGCACCAGAGCTGCTAGGTCACACATTAATATAGACTGGGGGATGGTGTACTATGGCAAAGAGAGGTCTAGGGCTGAGGCTATGAACTGGGAAAGAAATAGAAACATAAGCAGGCAGCAACTGTGTGATTCTGATGCTGAAGTAGAACCTTAGATCATCCCCTAGTACAGTCTGAAGCCTGTAGCTCAATAACCCTGCTGGTCTGAGCCTGCAAAGAACTCAAGACTAAGAGAGTGACTACAGTTCTGTTGTTCTAAACCTGTTTCAGCTAGCAGAGTCTGGAGGCAGAAGCAGCCTACTGTTGTTCTAACCAAGGCAAACTCACAGTTGTGATGCTCAAACCCAAACTCAGGCAGGAGCTTGCAAAGTTCAGACCAAAAAGGAAGCAAACTTCCCCCGGATTAAAGAGCTCTGAGCACGCTGAAAGCTTGTAGGCCCCAACTCTGAGAAACCATGGAGAACTTGAAGAATAAGGCACTCAATACTTGGAGGATGGATCAGCAGAAATAAGAATACAAAACTGGACCAAATGAGGCCCAGATAATCCTCCCGGAAGTACACAGATACTGGCACTAACACAAAGTCTCAATTCAGGAGAGGCTAGAAGAAAAATAATCTTCCCATAAAGAACAGCTAGGTGGGCACAGTGGGTAGAGTGCTGGGCCTAAAGTCAGGAATACTTATCTTCCTAAGTTCAAATTTGGTCTAAGACCCTTACCAGCTATGTGACCCTGGGCAAGTCACTTAATCCTGTATACCTCAGTTTCTCATTTGTAAAATGAGCTAGAGAAGGAAATAGCAAAGAACTCCAGTACCTTTGCCAAGAAAACTCCAAATAGGGTCCCAAAGAGTTGGACATGACCAAAACAACGCAACAACAACAATAAAGAGATATAATGATAACAGAGACACCAAAGACAAAACCTGAAGAAGTGATGAATTTAAAAGACCTATGAGCAAAGCTTCAAAGAAAAACACAGCCTGGGCACAAATTGAATTAGAATTTCTGGAAGAAATAAAAGAGTTTTGCTTTTTTAAAGTAAAAATGATTTTATAAATGAAATAAGAACACAATGAAAAAAATTAGAAAAACGGATATAGGAGATGAAGAAAAGATGTCAGGCATAAAGTATATTCCATTCATTTTGTGTAACTTTATTGATTGTTCCCTTTTCTCTTTAATTACCACTGTACGCCTATATCTGGGGTCTTTACCATTTCATAATTAGATTACCACAAGAGGCTCAGACCTGACTGCATTCATCTTCCCTTTCAATTCATTCTATATTTGGCTGCCAGATTAATCTTACTTGATCAATGTTTTCATTCTTTCACTTAAAAAAACTTACCATGGCTTCCTACTGGCAACCCAAATGTAAACTCCCCTGCTCTACTTTCAAGGCTCTTTATAACCTGGCTCCATTCTACTACCCAAGTTTATTTCCCACTATTACTCAATGTGAACCATTTGCTTCAGTTAGGCCACTCTTCAGCCTCAATGATTTTGTTCCTGTTCTTTTTCCTCATAATAACTTCATCCTTTCTTTTTAGCTTCCCAAATATTATCTATATTTCAAGGTCTCTCATGTTCCAATGAAATCTTTCCTAATCACTCCAACCTCTCTGGTACTCCCTTGTCCAGTATATATTGCTCGTTTGCCTATTTCTACCAGAAATGTAATTTACTAACTATATTTTACCACACAATGTTTTGTATTATTGTGTGTGTGTGTGTGTGTGTGTGTGTGTGTGTGTGTGTACATCTCCTTTCCTATAAGACAAATTCCTTAAAGGTAGGGAATATGCTTTATACTGATTTATGTAACACTTGACTATGGCTTTGCATGTGGAAGCATACAATAAATTAATGACTATACACTATTTTTCCTATTAAAAAAGTATTCCTCAAAACCTAAAATTGGAGTTAGAATGTTCATCTTTTATAATATTAAACTTAGGTGATACTTAACATTGATGTGAGAGGGATCTAAAAGCTTAAAAATAAAACCTGTTATCCAGCCTCAGACATCTGACACTTACTAGCTGTGTGACTCTGGGCAAGTCACTTAACCCCAATTGCCTCACCAAAAAAGCAAAAAAAAAAAATTTTTTTAAAAATTTTAAAAAATACCATGTTCACAGACAATAGAAAGTTAACGAATTTTAGTACTAAATGGGTTAGTGAAAATAGTTCTTCATTGCAGAAAAAAACTTTAGAGCACATTAAATAAGCTTAAGCAATACAAGAAGTACATTTTCAAAAGACACTAATTAATGGTGCCCTTTGCTTACACATATTAACATGTCATTTATCAGAAAGCAGAGGGGCAGCTAGGTGGCACAGTGGATAGAGTCGGCCCTGGAATCAGGAGAACCTGAGTTCAAATCTGGCCTCAGACACATAACACTCAGTAGCTGTGTGACTCCGGGCAAGTCACTTAACCCCAATTGCCTCACCTCAAAAAAGAAAAAAAAGTAGAATCTGCAGCACCTTCCAACCTACAAAATAAAAAATGTTACTAATGGTATCAAGTTTGCCACAAAAATTAATGCAACAATTCTATAACTTGTAAGAAATACTTTTTTACATGTTTAGTTTCAAGTTTTCTTTTATATATGAATTATATGTATTACATAAATTATATAATATAAAAATTATTTCATATTTTAAAATACTGCATATTATAGATGACTAAATTATGTAATATATAAATTGCATGACTTACTTTGAATTTACGATCCATATCTAACAACTTACAAATAATTTTTAAAGTTTGTGGTAAATCTGAAATTGGTATTCCAGAACTAATACTTTTGAGCTCCCATAGGAGAAAGGAGAAAGATTTAAAAGTGAAGGAGAAGGAAATAACAGATAAAGAACTATAAAAGGGATGTGAAGATATTTCGAATTTAAGAATGCCAGAGACTGAATTTTAGGAAATTAAATCTGAGAAAAGTAAGTGAATAAAGTCTTGTTCTCAAGACGAAGTACTCGAGCCAAAGACTCAAAGGGAAAGGGGAAGAGAAGAACTTAAGCAGAAGGACCCTGGAGAAAGAGAAAGGACAAAGGATCAAAGCAAAAAGAAGACTCAAAGAAGGGGTAGAAAGTGTTGGAAATCCACAGTAAAATCTTGGTGATGGACAGGAAAGGAAATTGGGAATGGCTGTCAAAGTATTAAAAAAGTGAGGAAAAGTGAAAATTTCAAAACTCAAGTAGTCCTAGCACAGAAGAGGCCAAGAGGAAGTAAGACAAAGAAAAAGAGCTCACTACTATTAAGTGTGAAGAGTACGGAAATTTTTATAATACTCTGCAATGCATGCAATTTTTATATTACTGCCATAGCCAATAAATGATCTACGCTCAAAAGGCAAGCCGATCCCCTACCTGGAAGAAAAGGTAAAGAGAATCAGAAATTACAGAGTATCAGGGAGAAAACAATTTTCTTTTAAAAAATGGAAAAACAAATGTGTTAGACATAAAGAATGATATCATAAGCAAATTAGAAGAGTAAGGAACAGTCTACCTGTTAGATCTATGGAGAAGGGAAGAATTTATGACCAAACAAAAAATACAAAGTATTATGAAATATGAAATATATAATTTTGATTACAGTAAGTTAAAAAGATTTTACACAAACAAAACCAGTGCAACCAAGATTAAAAGGAAAGCAGAAAACTAGGAAACAATCTTTATAGCAAATGTCTCAGGCAAAGGCCTCCTTTCTCAAATGTACGGACAACTGAGTCAAATTTATAAGAATACATCCCATTCCCCAACCGACAAATGGTCAAAGAATATGAACAGGCAGTTTTCAGATGAAAAAAAAAATCAAAGCTATCTACAATCATGCGAAAAAATGCTCTAAATCACTACTGATTAGAGAAATGCAAATTAAAACAACTCTGAGGTACCACCTCACACCTATCAGATTGGCTAATATGACAGAAAAGGAAAATGATAAATGTTGGAGCACATATGGGAAAATTGGGACACTAATGCACTGTGGTGGAGTTGTGAACTGATCCAACCATTCTGGAGAGCATTTTTGAACTCTACCCAAAGGGCTATGAAACCGTGCATACCCTTTGACCCAGCAATACCATTACTAGGTCTGCATACCAAAAAGAATACAAAAAAAGGAAAAGAACCTACATGTGAAAAAAATATATATGTTTATAGCAGCTCTTTTTGTGGTGGCAAAGAATTTGAAATTGAGGGGATGCCCATCAACTGGGGAATGGCTGAACAAGTTACAGTATATGAATGTAATGGAATACTATTTTGCAATAAAAAATGATGAGCAAGGTGCTTTCAGAAAAACCAGGAAAGACATATTTGAACTGATGCAAAGTGAAATGAGCAGAATCAAGAGAACACTGTATATAGTAACAGCAACACGGTGTGATGATCAACTATGATTGACTTAGCTCTTCTCAGCAATACAATGATGCAAGATAATTACAAAGGACTCATCATGGAAAATGCTATCCACATCCAAAGAAAGAAGCAATGGACTCTGAAGGCAGATCGAAGCATACTATTTTCACTCAATTTTTTTTCCCATGGCTTTTTTCCTTTTGGTCTGTTTCTTCTTTCACAACTATGACTGATACAGAAATATTTTTACATGACTATACACATATAACCTGTATCAAATTGCTTACCACTTTAGGAAGAGGGGAGGGGAAAGAGGAGGGAGAAAAATTTGGAACTCAAAATTTTGAAAATTGTCTTTACATACAACCGGGAAAAATATTATTATAAAAATGGAAAAAGGAAGTCAGTCTGAAGAGAAGGAGAGGAATATTGGCCTGTATAATGATTTTGACATGAACAGATTAAAATCCAGAAGGAATCTTAAAGGTCATCCAGCTGGGGGCACAGTAGACAAAAAGCTGGGCTCTTCATAACTCCGTGGACATATTCTCCACCATCTCTCCCAAAGCCTATCCAAGCCCATGTTCACTGTGAATAGCCTGAATTAATTTGATCTCCTGGCTGTCCAAGGAATTCTCAAAAGTCTCCTCCAGCACCACAATTTGAAAGCATCAATTCTATGGTGCTGAGCATTTCTCATATGATCCTCACAGCCATGGAAAAACCATAGCTTTGACGATACAGAATCTTGTCAGCAAGGTGATGTCTCCGCTTTTTAACATGCAGTTCAGATTTGCCATAGTTTTCCTTCCAAGGAGTAATAGAATTTAATTTCATAGCAGCAGTCACTGTGAATGATCTTTGAGCCCAAAAACATAAAATCTGACACTACTTCCATTTCTTCTCCTTCTATTTGCCAGGAAGTGATGAGACCAGTTGCCAGGATCTTAGGATTTGTGTTTTTGAGTTGTTGTTGTTTTTCTTTAATGTTAAGGTTCAAGTCAGCTTTTACATTCCTCTTTCAACCTCATCAAGAGGCTTCTTAATTCTTCTTCACTTTCTGTCATCAGAGTGGAATCATCTGCATATTTAAGACTGTTGATATATCTCCTGGCAATCTTAATTTTGGCTACTGATTGATCCAGCCTGGTGTTTCATGTGATGTACTCTACATATAAGTTAAATAATTAAGGGATAATATACAGCCTTGTCCTACCCCCTTTCCAATCTTAAACTAATCATTTGTCCCATGTTGGGTTCTAATGGTTGATTCTTGACTCACGTACAAGTTCCTCAGGAGACAAGCTGATCTAGTACTCTCATCTCTTTGAGAACTGCCGCATTTTGTTGTGATCCACACAGTCAACTTTTAGTGTAGTCAATGAAGCAGATGTTTTTTTCTGGAACTCCCTTGCTTTCTCCAGAATCCAGCAAATGTTGACAATTTGATCTCTAGTTTCTCTGCCTCTCTGAAAACCAGTCTGCTCATCGTATAATTCTTGGTGCACATAGTGCTGAAGCCTAGCCTGTAGAATCTTAAGCACAATCTTGCTGGTTATAAAATGAGTGCAAGTGTTCATAATTTGAATTTTCTTTGGTACTGCCTTTTTTTAGGATTAAGAGTAGGAGCTGGCAAATGTGACCTCAGGCTTTACTAGCTGTGTGATGCCAGGGAAATCATTTAACCTCTGCCTCATTTCTTCAACAGTTAATGGTGTGTCCACATCAGAGAAGGTGCTGTGCTCTATGAGCAAAGCAGAACTGAAATAGCTCAAAAGAAATGCAAGACGCACAAATCTAGGGAATCCACCCCAAATGTTCATATGGACTATTTGTGCCTGACCTGTGGTAGAACATTCCGAGCTTGTACTGGTCTGATCAGCCACAGTAGGACACAATGAAACGGGGAGCACAGTGATGTCATTTTGGTCCTCTTCAAGAATGAAAGACAACCACCACCAACCAAGCAATGGGAACAACAAGCACTTACCTCACAGCGTTGTGGTGAGGATCAAATGATATCTTATCTGTAAAAGCCCTTAGCAGGGCCAGGCACACAACTGCAATTCAAACATTTAGTCCTTCTCTCTCATCCAATTCAATCCCCTCAGTTAAATATGAGGAAATAACAACACACAGAGAAAAATAACTTGTTTAAGATCACAGGGGGAAGCTGGGATTTGAATTTATATCTTCTGACACAAAGATCCAGTCCTTTCAGACCTGGAGGGTAGAAAACCACATTAAAAAAAGGAGGAAAGAAGAACCAATGAACATCTGGAGCTAAGAAACAGATAAAAAGAGGCCCCAGAAGAGAAAGGAGCTTTTATATTCTGAAGAAGAAGCAACTGTTTGTCCAACATAAGGAATGATAGCAGGTAATCCACAAGTTTTCCCCAAAGATTGTATCTAGCAAGGATAAAAATAAAGGGGCAGCGATGCCTTAAGATACCCTAAGGCCATACTAAAGAAGCTGTCTCCTGTCTTATAGAGGCATGGGTACAGAATTTGACAGAGAACTTAAGAAGATATATCAAAGAAGAGGTCTGCTTACTAACCATTTTTGCTAATACACATGATACACATTATTAATAATGATAGAAGGAAACTAGAAAGTAGTGTTATAGAATACAAAGTTTTAGGTAAGAAACTGAAGCTCTTGCTTCAGACAGAGCTGGTATTTTCATTACTATGCCTATCCACTGAATGCAAGGGATTCAGAAAAGATGGGCAGATTTGGGATGTACCAAATAATTTAACAAAGAATTTCATTGGTTAGATTTCAACACATATGAAAGAACTTGTTACCTGTGTAACATGTCGTTCCCAAATCTGCTGGCTATTTATTGTCAAAACACTGACATCTCAGAGCAAAGATAAAATAAATACAAAACTAGAAAAATAAAAATTAAGAAAACTGGCTTATAATTAACAAATCCAACATGACTTATTTTTTAATTTAATGAATACTCTCCCAAAAAAAAATATCCATGTACAAAATAGTATAGAAAAAGAAATGCAAAAATGTCAGTCTCCATTAACTATAAGCTTATTTTTAAAATATATACATAATGTTACATGTTACTTTCAAAGCTGTCCTACTTACTGTTTCTTAATTTCAGTTCTCTTTTGTGCACTGTAAAAAATAATTGTAAAATTGTAAAAATACTTCAATAACTGTCTTTTTTTTTCATAGATTCTATTGCAAGTTTCTCTTCCTAGGGAAGTATCAAATCACGCCCACCAAACAAGAACAGTACTTTTAACAAGCATAAAACAAATGCACATGTTTTCCATGTCCAAAAATGCATGTCTCATTCCATATTTTAATTCCATCATCCTTTAAGAGGTGAGTACCATGCTTTCTCATCAGTACTCTGAAGTTATGGCAGGTCAAAGCATTAAACATAGTTCTTAAATCTTTAAAAACTATTTTTCCTCACAATATTGTTGCTGCTATAAAAGTTGCTCTCCTGGTTCTGCTTACTTGTTTTCTGCAACAGTTCATACAAGTCTTACCAGTTTTCTCTGAAACTGTTCCTTTTGTCACTTCTTAAGGCACAATAATATTGCATTACAATTCAAATACCATAATTTGTTCATCTATTCCCAAGCTGATGTGCATCCACTTTGAAGGGTTTGCTGCTGCAACAAAAAAAGCTGCTGATATAAATATTTTTGTATGGATGGGTCTTTTTCATTTTTTCAAACATTCTGAAAGATAGGGATTTTTCTATATAGAGTAGGATAGAAGATAAATATCATACATTAAACTAGCAGGGAGATAATAGAAAAATATGAAAAGGGTTATACAAGTGACTAGGCTGGATTTCTACCAGGAATGCAAAGCTGGTCCAATATGAGGAAAACTATAAGCTTAATTGACCGTGTTAACAACAAAATTATACGTTTATTTCAATAAATGTGGAAAAAAACTTTTGACAAAATACAACCGCCATTCCTGTTTAAAAGAAAAAAAAACATAAGGAAGCACAGAAATAAATGAAGCTTTCCTTAAAATGATTAAGTAGTACCTGTCTAAAACCAAGAAAAAGCATTTTCTGTAATGGGGATAAACTAGAAGTCTTTCCAATAAGATCAGGGATGAAGCAAGGATGTCCATTATCACCATTATTACTCAGTGATGTACCAGAAATCTTAGCTCTAGCAATGGCAAGAAAAAAAAATTGAAGCATAGGCAATGAGGAAAGAAAACTTTCAGTTTTACAGAGATATAACTGTAAACCTAAGAACCCTAGAGAGCCAACTAAAAAAAACTTATAAAAAAAATTAACAACTTCAGCAAAGTTGCAGGATATAAAATAAACCCACACAAATCATTAGCACTTCTATGTATTATTACACACAAAACCCAACAGGAAGAGAAAAAATTTCCAGAGAGTTTTAAATACTTGGGAGTCTACTTGCCAAGATACACAAAGGAATTATATGAACAGAATTACATAACACTCTTCCCAAAGAAATAAAGACAAATTAAAACAATTGGAGAAATATTAATTGCTCACAGGTAGGCTAAGCCAATACTAATAAAAGTGACAATACAATTTTTTTAATTTATTCAATACTATACCAATCAAACTACCAAAGAATTACATTATGGAGCTAGGAAAGAGAATAACAATATATCACTGAGAGGAACAAAAAGTCAAAACTATCAAGAGAATTAATAAAAAACTGGGAAGGAAGGGGATATAGCAGTATCAGATCTCAAATCATAGTACAAAGTTGTAATTGCTGAAACAATTTGGTGGTACTGGATAAGAAATAAAAGAGGTTGATCAGTAGAACAGATTATGTACACAATATATAGAAGCCAATCAACAAAGTAATCTAATATTTGATAAATCCAAACCACATGATTATCTCAACAAACGCAGAAAAAAGCCTTTGACAAAGCACAGTGCTCATTTAAATCTAAAAAAATAAGCTGCACTTAGGTGGCACAGTAGATAGAGTGCTAGGCGTGGAGTGAGGAAATCCCATCTCTCTGAATTCAAATTTGGCCTCAGACACGTATTAGCTGTGTGACCCTGGGTATGTCACTTAACCCTGTTTGCTTCAGCTTCCTCATCTATAAAATGAACTAGACCCCAAATGGGGTCACAAAGAGTAACCGTCTGAACTTTGTTAAAGCTATTAATGTTCTCAATTAATATCTTTGTCAATTGCCTAGGATTTTTAAAGTAAATCATCATGTCATCAAGATGATGATTTATTTATTTTCTCTTTGCCTATTCTTATACCTTTAATTTTTTTCTCATTTTGCTGATATCACTAGAATTTCCAGAATTATATGAAATAATAGGGTTAAGTGAGCTTTCTTGTTTTATGCCAATATTTACTGGAAAAGCTTCTTAGTGTATATGTCAGTGGCTTCTGATGCATGTTTTTGGTTCTAGATGCACTATTCTAAAAAGACCTCTCTCTATGTCTATAATTTGCAGGAGGGGGGGGGAGAATTGTTTTGTTTTCAGCTTAAATAAGCACCGTACTTTGTCATAGTTGAAATAATAATTGATGTAACTGAAATAATCATGGTTTGGAGAATTTTTTTCACATATTAAAATTGTTTATTTTTTCCTAATGTTAAACCATCCTTGCATCCCTAGTATAAATCCAATTTGGTCATAATGAATGATTTCTTAGCTAAACTGATGTCTGAGAGGATTTTATTTTTTAATGTAAATTGGTAATGTAAATATAATGTTATTGTAAATGTAAAATGTAACTGATTAATGGTATTTCTATACAGTTCTCTTGTTCTTTATTCTTCCCAGGTTTACATATAAGGCCTATATTTGTCCCATAAAAAGAGTCTTGTTAAGATGCTTTATTTCTTAATTTCTGAGAATTTGTTACAAAGAGATACTAACTAACTGTTCTTGAATTTTTGATAGAATTTCCTTGTGAATCGATTCAGGGATAGTGATTTTTACCTTTGGTATTTTTACTACAACTAGTTCTGTTTTTTTAAAAATACATAACAAATTCAACATAAAATGTTCAAAGTTGTCCTGATTGTAATTCCTCTTGTTCTCTCTCTTGTGGTGGGGGGAAGGGTTTTCTATCCCCACCCAATTTCTAGCTCCATCCCTACCCCCCAAAAAAAATACACAGAAAGAAAAAGAAAAACATAACTTTTATAACGAATATACATAATCAATAAAAATAAATTCCAATACTGGCCATGTTCAAAAATGCATGTGTCCTTCTACAACTGAATCCATCATCTCTCTGTGAGGAGGTGGTTAGCATGCTTCCAGGAGTCTTTTCCCTCTTTCTTTATTGGTCTAAAGCAAGGGTGGCCTCAGAGGCCACAGGTTCCCCCACCCCTGGTCTAAAGTATAAACCTTGTAACACAATCATCAGACCAAGAGGTATACAAATTTTAGGGACTTTTAGAGCATTATCTGAAATTGTTTTCCAAAGTGGCTGGACCAATTCACAGCTCTACCAAGAGTATATTAGTAAACTTGTCTTCCTGTAGTCCCTCTAATGATTATCATTTTCCTTTTCTGTCACTTTTGCTTATTCGACAAGTATTGGGTATGTATGAGACAGAAACATGGGTATGTTTTATATCACATTTCTCTAATTATTAGTGATTGAGTACACTATTTCTTATGACTATTCGTTATTTTTATTTCTTCCATTGAGAACTATCTGTTCTTACTCTTGACCATTTATCTACTGGGGAATAGCTCTTGTTCCGAAACCCCACAGGAGCTACAAAAAAAAAAAAGCCTCACAGGAAAAAAAATGCCCCACAGGAGCATCTGGAGGAAGTGAAACAAGAGAAAGAAAAAGAATGGAAAAGCCAGGGAGAAAAGAATGGCAAGGAAAAATTATACCTTATAACAGACTCATTCAAAACCTCACTCAAGAACAGAATGCCCTGAAAATCAGAATAAGCCAGACAGAAAACAATGACTCAGCAATCCAACAAAAAATATTTTTAACTAAAAAATAATATCAAAAATAGGTTAGGGGCAGCTAGGTGGCACAGTGGATAGAGTCTGGCCCTGGAGTCAGGAGGACCTGAGTTCAAATCCGGCCTCAGACACTTGACACTTACTAGCTGTGTGACCCTGGGCAAGTCACACTTAAACCCATTGCCCAGCAAAAAAACAAACAAACAAAACAGGTCAAAGGGAGAGAAAGTTTAAGAATTACTTGATTACCTGAAAACTATGATCAGAAAAATAAAGCCTACATATTTCAGGAAACTATAAATGCAAATTGCCCAGAAATCTCAGAAGAAACCTGTGGGCAGAAAGGATTTACTAGTCACTTCCCAAAAGAAAAAAAATCCCATTAGTCTACTGGGTAGTATGTTCTTGTTCTTCTATTTAAAATCAGTTCCTTATATATCTTGGATACAAATATCTTATTGGAAGCTTTCTCCAAAGATTTCCCCCACTTAATTATTTCTCTTGTAATTTTAAGTTAATTGATTTTGTGCAACTGTTTTCAATTTTATGTGATGAACATTGTCTATTTTATCTACTATGATCATCTTTATCCCTTGTCGAGTGTAAACTCTACCTCTAACCACATTACACTGCAACAAATATTTCTTTCCTTGCTTTCCTAAAGCTTCTTATGATATGACCTTTAATAGCTAAATCCTTATACTATTTAGAACTGATTTTGGTACAATGAAATGAGGTAATGGTATAAACCTAATTCTGTACAACTGCTTTCCAATTTTAAAAAATTATTGTCAAATACTGAATCCCTACCCCAGCAGCTGGGGGTTTGGAGCTTACAGAATATTATGCTGCTAAATTAATTTCTTTCTATGTGTTCTGTATCTAATATATTCCTGATCAACCTTTCTATTTTTTAATAGAAAGTACCAAATGGTTTTGATGATCACTGCCTTGCTATAGAATAATTTGAGATCGGTTACTACCACTTCATTCTCCCTTCCCCCCCGTAATTTTCCTTGAGAATCTTGGCCTTCTTAACTTAATGAATAACTTCTCTGATGAATTATTATTTTTTCTAGCTCTCTAAAGTAATCCTTTGGTAGTACAACACAGAATAAATGAATTAATTTCAGTATTGCTGTCATTTTCACTTTACTGGAACAGCCCAACTAAGAGTAATTAATACCTCATCAATTATTATTTTATTTTGTTTTCTTTATTTTAATTTTGATAATGAGTTGTTTTGTATGTACATTCCTATAGTTTCTATGCCTTGGTAGTTCAAAATTATCTATTTAAATGGGCTACAGAAGCCAAAAAATTTGGGAAACAGAATGGACATCATATCAATCATAAATGTTCCTTAAATAATTTTAGCTGGTAAGTCTGCTTTAACTTTTTCCAGTTTGTCAGCATGGAAAAAGCAAAACAGCCTAGAAACTGCCTCAGCTAACAAACATTTAAGAATATAATCTCACTTGTCAAATCTTACAGAGAAGAAAGAAGCAGGAGAATTACAGAGAAGGTAGATGAAGGGAGGAATCAGTGCTAAGTAAAATTACCTCTAAGGATACAGAAAAAATGTGTAGCTCTTTTTGAGGTAATAAAGAATGGGAACCTGAAGGATGCCCATAAATTAAGAGAACAGATTAACACGTTATAGCATATAAATATGATGGAAATACTATTATGCTAAACTCTGAACAATGCAATAGACCAAGCACAATTACAGGGGGAAAATGATGAAACATGCTATCTACCTCTTGACAAACAGGAAAGGGTTCAGAATGCAAAATGGGACAATTATTTTGTTCGATATATCCGATGTGAAAATCTATTTTGATTGGTTATTCATGTTAATGGGTTTTGCTTTTTTTTATGTTTCTCAGTGGAGGTGGGTAGGGTGTTGGGATAGGAGGATGAGAAGGTAAATTTTGAATCAAACAAAACATACTAAAAAAAGAAAGAAAGAAAACCTGGGAACTCAACACAATTCCAGAGGACTCATGATGAAACAGGCTGCCCAACTCTTAACAGAAAGGTGACAGACTCAGAGAGTAAAACTGAGACAGTTTTTTCTGGACATATCCAATGAGAAATTTTGTTTTGCTTGACTATACATGTTTGTAACAGGGGTTTTGTTTTTCTTGATTTCCCAATGTGGGGTGAGATGAGAAAAGCAAGAGAGTGAGAAGGCAGACCTTTGTTTGAAAATGAAATAAAATTTAATTCATAAAGGAATAATGGCCAAAAAAACTTAAGAAAGATGATTGGAAATTATGAATAATATTACTTAATAAAACAGCAAGAAGAAATAGAGGAAAAAACAAATCTTCACAAAGCCTGGTTAGGGACCAACACAAAGGTCATATCAAGGATACTTAAGGATGAAACATAAAAGACCTAGGGAAAAAATGGAAAAGACTTATCAAGATTTTAAAACAAACTCTTTTCACCACCAAAGACAGTGGAACCACCATAGTGGGTCTCTAACCAAACAAAGCCAGGTATCCCACATGACCCTATATGGGAAAAGCAGCTAGTTGTCCAAGCATACTTGCATAGAGAGGGTCCACAATAGAGGCAACAGTTCTGATGGTGCTGAGAGACTCAGTTTCAAGGTTTCTGAAAGAAAGGAACATGACTTTTTCTATGCCTGTGGCATAGAAAAAAAAAATTCTTGAAACTTATGACAAAAAGAAAAAAAGCAACTGTAAAAACAGAGTAAGAAGAGAAAAAGGATTGGGGATTGGTGCAGAGAGGATGTCAGAAAGGTAGCACAGTGAAGGGATCAATTTTAGGCTTGAAGAAAGGAAAAACAGAGCTACTGAAACATAGAATGGGGTCCCTTAGGCTAGTAGATTTCCCCCTCAAAGAAGTCTTAAAAGAAAAGAGCTAACCTTTTTTTCCCCATCCCTTAGGGCAGAGGATATTCTTTATGCTTGGGTATGGGTTAAATCAAATGGCTTCTGAGGTTCCTTTCATTCCACAAAGAACAGAGAAAGGAGAGGTAGCAATAGCCTGATCAAATCTAATTTTTGTATTCAGCACCTGATTCAGGGATATGGTCCAGGTGAGGTAAGATTCTATGTACCTTTCAAGCACTAACCCCTGACAGCAATGCTTAAACAGCAATGACCTTAAAATATTTTCTGGAAGAGTTAGAGTTTGCCTTGATGTCCTGGGCAGGAACATTTGGCATCTGGCTAAAAACCAAGGATTTGTCCTCTCTTATAGGAAATATTACTATATAAAATTTTAAAGTATAAATGTATTTAGGTTCTTTTGTAAAAATTTTTATGAGAATTATCTACGCACACATCAAGGGCATACTTGATGAGGGTATTAGAATATAACAGGTAGGGTTTCATAAATTATGTTTCACGGTGCACCACATCTTTATTATCACAAAATTGACTGAAAAATGTGAATAGATACTTTCCTCTCCCTTTATGACTTTTGTTTTTCTTTCCTTTCTTTCTTTCTTTTTTTCTTTTTAGTGAGGCAATTGGGATTAAGTGACTTGCTCAGAATCACACAGCTAGGAAGTATTATGTGTCTGAGGCCACATTTGAACTTGGGTCCTCCTGACTCCAGGGCCGGTGCTCTATCTACTGCGCCACCTCGCTGCCCCCATTTATGACTTTTCACATGAGGGAATGGAGGCTAAGAAAGGTTCAGTGACTTGCCCAGAGTAAAAGCAAGTGATTAAGGAAGGATTTAATGAAGCTGTCTTCCTGACTCCAGATTTACTATGCTACCCTGATTTTATAAACATACCCACCAAATATTATCTTAAATTTTTTAAAGCATTCTTCCATTTTACTCCCAAAGCCTGACATCAAAGAATGAATGGAAAATCTGTTTCTCATATCAGATTCAAAGGGAGTTCCTAAAAATGATGACCATTCAATCAGATTCCCAAGGGGGTAAGGTCCAGTCTTCTCTCTTCTAATCAACCATTCGCCAGTCCACAAATATTTATTAAGCATCTAGAATATACATAACACTGCTAAGAGCTATGATGAAATACCACCCTCTCTCCTCCACAAATGACATACTTCTTACTCAAGGAACTTACAACTTAGATAGAAATATAAGACAAACTCACACAAAGAAAATACTATAAAATAGTATATGATTAGTGCCAAGTAAGCGGTACATCGATTCTGAGAGAGAAGAAAAGATAGATCATATGGAGAACAGGAGATCAGGAAAGGCTTTACAGAAATGGGAATTAAAACGAGCCTTAAAGAATGGGCTTAGTTAAACCAAGACATACGGGAAAGGGTTGGGGAAGAGTATAAGCTCAAGTCCAGAGGCTCAAAAGGGCAAGGTAGATTATGTTAGAAAAAACAAACAAAAATGCACAGAACAGTTCAATTGTAATGTTTACACAGGCCTCCTCAAAGTTGGAGGATAAAAATGGCATATGCCTAAATTGCCAGGTCCTCCAATTTTCTCATCCAACAGAATGTGACTTGAGGAGATACAGTTTCTATTTGGTCTTAGGTATTTCCATGTACTTGCCACTTAGTGGATAATTAATAAATGCTTATGAAGGCCTCTAGGTGTCCCCACAGTGCACAGAGCAATGGGCTTCGAGTCAGGAAGACCTGAGTTCAAATAAGTCCTCAGACACTTACTAGGCATGTGACCCTGGGCAAGTCTCTTAACTTCTGCCTGGCTCAGTTTCCTCATCTGTAAAATGGGGACAATAAAAGCACCTATCTCTCAAGTTCATGATGAGGATCAAATCAGATAACCTTATAAAGCGTTTAGCACAGTGTCCGGCACATAGTAAGTGTCTATAAATGTTACGTGACAATGATGATGATGACGACGACGATGGTGGTGGTGGTGGTGGTGGTGAATTCATTACCAAGACAAATAAAAGGATGGCAACAGTGGCTGTTGTTGAAAGGGCTAAGCCTTTACAGCCATCATTAATATTGTCCTAATATTCCATAGGATGTACTTTCCCCTAACATCCTGCGGTGAAAGTAGAAGTGAGGAAACTAAGTAAAGTGGGGATTGTGAAGTGTAATTCACTGGACAGGTTGCTTAGTCTCACAATGAAAAATCAAAGTTTGTTAACTACTGACACTAAGGCAAAGAGGTTAGGATAGGAGCAACCAAGAAGCTTCAGTTAATCTGAGAAGGTAAGTTTTCAGTTGTACTCCTCTTCCCAAGCCCCTACTAAACAGAAAAAGAATAAGAATAAAAAGTAAAGTGATCAGAGTGTCCCCTAAGAGATGATCACATTTTATAAAACAACCATTCTTATTTCAAAAGTGTATAATTTTCCTGAACTGTACACCATTTTGTGGCTACACTACTTTAAAATCTCATAAAATTCACCTTTCTACTGATGATTCTCAGATCTACTTAACCAGCCCTAACTTTTCTCTGGATTTTCAGTCTCACATACATCACCAACTGTCTACTGGACATCCCCCTTCTGGTTTTCTTTTCCACCTTCACGTCTCAGTTAAACTCTTACCTTCTTCAGAAAGCCTTTCCTGGTCTCCCTTAATGTTTAATGTCTCCCTAACTCTACCTCTCTAACACCTCTCTAACACTACCTCTAAAGTACTCCAAATGTATCTGGTATGTTCACACTTGTTTGGATGTTATCTCTTCTATTCATTAGAATGTGAGCTCCTTCAGTGCAGACACTATTTTTGCCCTTTTTTGTGTATCAGCACAATGTGGCACATAGTATTAATAAATGTTTGGTGAATAACTAATGGCTTGTAGCCTTTCCACCAGAGGGTGAATTACAGCATTAAAACTAAAAAAGCTGCTTCTTGAGCCACACTGGAGTCTAGACGATCATTAAGTGCCACTGTCCTGAACACTGCATGCTATAAGTAAATTTTATTCTGGAAGAAATTAATTACAAAGATAGAACATTAGATTTTCTCCCTATTTAAAAAGATTGACTATTTTAATAAATTTCACATGAACATAACATAGTTATCAATAACAAATGCAAGCAGTTTAATGGACCAAAAAAAAAATCACTGAGAAGATGGTATTTCCCCAAGCACTCAAAGCTTTTAGTATCTGTTTCACAAAATCCACAAGCTTTTTCAATCTGACTTCCTGGCCGTGGGTCTTTATTATTGTTAATGGAAAGGAAACTGCATTACTTAGTAGCTTTTGTAGTTTTACTTCTAAACTTGGCCCTTTCTAAGCAATAGTCTTAGATGTGATACACCCCAAAAATTCTACAAGATGAAGCCTTCTGTTTCATTAAGTCACCTTCAGTGAATTCATTTACCATCAGCTACATCAAATACAGGATGATTTTACAGAACCAGTAGTTTTCAGATCCTCATTCACAAAGAGGCTTACTAAGCTAAGTCAGACCTCTTTTCCAAAGGTATTTTTGCTCTTCTATGAAATCTTTTACAGAGCAAAAGTCACTATGATCAGAGTTTTCCATAACAAGCCTGACTCACACTCAATTGGCTGCTCCTCTTGGGCAATCTTCATGTCCTACATCCACCAAACATCCTCTTTCTCATTCTATCCCTTCCACTTTCAGCTTTCCACCTTCAAGAAAAGTGAGCAAATTAAACTTATCATTACTAGAAAGGATATGTCAATCAATTACTTGATGACTCCACTATCCCTCTTGGTGACTTCTGTCTAGTGACTAGTGTTTTATGTGGGTTGCCTTTACCTAGAAGGATATAAGCGTCTTGAGTACAGCGATTATTCTGCTTTTTGTATTTGGGTCTCCAGCACTTAGCATGGGGCCTAGCACAGAGCAAAAACTTAACAAATGATGTTTCATTTATTTATTCATTCAAATGCTCAGTAGCAAGTGCCCATTTGAAAAAAAAATTAGATATAGAACAATCTTTTATAACAGGATTACATGTAGCACATTCTGATTGGTTACCATATCTACCTGATAGTTATTTGATGGGTTAGTCTATATTTTCCTACCCAATCAAAATGGCATGGTTTTTAGGGAGGCAAGATAATATATTAAGTGGAAAGGGCCAGACTGGCCTTAGTCTGAAGATCACACTTGAACCTGAGCTCTGCTACTCAGAACTGACTAATCATAAGCTCTCCTGTTTCCTCATCTTTAAAAGGAAGATGACTCACACCACCTACTTTCAGAGGGCTGCTATCGAGAGTGAACTTTGTAAATAGTAAAAGGTTACACAAACATGGATAATTATTATGTGGGATGCATGATTTTGTAGATAAGGGTTAGTGACTTCCATATGCTAATTATAATGACACTTTTTATTAACCCATCATTAAATGGTACAATAGATTGAAGGCTGGACTTAGAATCAGGAAAACCTAGTCAAATCCTATCTCAGACACTTAGTGTGCAACTCTGGGCAAGTCACTTATCCTTGAGAGAGTCTGAAAAGTCTGTTTCCTCAGTTGTAAAATAAGAATAATAGTACCTACCCTCAAAGTGTTATCTGCCTCAAATAATATAAAATATATAAAATATTTTGCAATCCTTAAAGTACTTTCACAAGTGTTACCTATTATTAATAATAGAAAAACACGCTACAATACTAAAAAAAATTTTTAAACCTCCTTCTTAATAAAAATAGTTTCAGGAAAACATCAGCAGACAGTATTAGAATGTGCAAGGCTCCAACATAGTGCTGACTCCTTGACTTAATTTTTAAAAAATTTTATTGATGCTTTTGCTGTTATGATACACTTATTTCCAAATATATCTCTCCATTCTGCCCTATTCAGCAAGCTGTCCCTTGAAACAAACATTTAAACAGAGAAAAAAACTCCAGTTCAGCAAAACCACCAGCACATTGACTGTGTTTGACAGTAAATGTAATATTCTACATCTATTGTCCATATTATCCGCAATAAAGAGTTCATTTTCTCAAGAGGGGAGAAAAGGGCAAGATAGGTAGCTCCTTGATTTTAAACACACTCTTTAATATCTATATCTCTTAATACAGACCAATTATAGAATCAAATACATGAAAGAAAACTTAGAGCCCAATCTTCTGCTTTTTACAAATGAGGAAACTAAGGCCCACAGAGGTTGTGATTTAAGTCACACGGCAACTTCTTTACTGGCAAAGTGAATAATCCCTTAGGTTTTTACTTGCTCAAGGTCACTTTCAACTATACACTATAGAAAAATGCACTGTAAACCTGAAAATTTTGTTCTTCTCTATGACAATTTTCAAATGGTAAACACCAAAATGGTTTCCAAAATGTAATTCATAAGGCCTCTTCAAGGTACAATCTCTAAGGCTGATCTCCTATATTACTGTTAATAATATCATCGTACCTAAACTGCTATTTCTGCCATAAATTGATAATTTACTTAGGATAGTTAGTAAAAACTAAATGTCAATTCACTTTCCACTTCATCAAGAACAATGCATTTATGGTGACAGTTGTTTTGCTATTGTTTTTTCTTATAGGTATTTGTTGTTCAAGATGATCAGCATGGTCTATGAAATCAGAAAGTTTAATAATCAGTGAAATAGAGGACCATGACTTATAAAACAGTATTCTACGCATGTAAGTCCTGTCACTCTTTGGAGAAAAATCACAATGAACTGACTAATCAAATTCACTTTTAGGAACACTTAGCAGCTTTGTATAATTTTCCAATGGGGGCAGCTAAGTGGTGCAATGGATAGAGCAATGGCCCTGAAGTGAGGATGACCTGAGTTCAAATCTGGCCTTAGACCAAACACTTAACACTTACTAGCTGTGTGACCCTAGGCAAGTTGCTTAACCCCAATTGCCTAAAAAAAAAAAACATTAAAAAAAAAGTAAACAGTATAATTTTCCAATGAGAAGTACTAAGCCAGTATAGATAAAATTAGGCCATTTTTTGTTCACAGAGCATTTAAACTAGTCCTATGTTAAAATTCTTGTGATATGTTTCTTTCTGATGCTAGCTGATAGTCCCCTTTTTTGATGATACCTCTCTTCTATAAGCAGCACTCCAGAGGGTATTGGTTCTCCCACTCCAAAATAGAAACTTTCATGCCCTCAGCACAGCTTTTGTCAATTGCGCATCAGAAAATAAACAATCTGATTAGTCTAATTCTTTGCATTTCAAAAGAGGAAACTTGGTTAAATCATCTTTAATTAAAAGAATTTTAGATAGAGTGACCTTTTTTTATAGACGAAGGGGGTCAATATGTCTACTGGTTGACTGAGTTACATTAGAATACTCAAATTTCCAAGCCTAAGGTGGCTAAGAACATTCACTTGTTTTACTTCCTTATTCTAAGGTAGAGAAGGGAAGACATTTCTTTAAAAAAGCAAAACAAAACCCACAACTTATCAAAGCAGTGTTTCTGGCCAAGAGATTCAGTTTTCCAAGAGACAATGATCATTGTCTTCATCATCGTTATCATCATCAAAAAGCAAACACTTAAAATGTGCCAGGGATAAGTCAAGCACTAGGGATTCAAAGAAAGGAAAAATACAATTCTAATCCTCAAAAGAACTCATAATGGAGGAGAAAACAAGCAAATCAACTATGTATACACAAGATATATACTGCACATAAACTGGAAATGCATTGGAGGTGGAGGAATGGAGATGTGATACACAGTGGACCAAGAAAGGACTAGGAAAGACCCAGAAGATGGGATTTGAGCCTAGTGTTGAAGGAAGCCAGGAAAGTCAGAAGGTGATAAGAAGGGAGAACATTTCAGGCATTACAATCATAACATCAGATCCTATTACTTGTAGGGTTCATAAAGTGTTTGTTTTCTTCATAATGTCCCTAACAAGGTAGGAAGTACAAGAATTCATATCCCCATAAACTTTTAGAAAAAGGAGAAAAATAAAATCCTCAAATAATCCTCCTAATTCAGATAACATACAGAATTATAATTAGTAATCACATTATGCTTTAATGCTTGAAAAGTACTTTATATATGTTGACATATTTGATCCTCACAACAATCCTGCAAGGTTGGTGCTACTTATTATCCCTATTGTATAGATGATGATACTGAGGCTGAGAGAAAGCTTGAGAGACCTGCTCAGTCTTTTGGTAGTGGCAAAGAATTGGAAATTGAAAGGATGTCCATCAACTGGGGAAAGGTTGAACAAATTGTGTTACACAATTGTAATGAAATAATGATGTTTTCAGAAGAATCTGTAAAGACTTACGTGAACTGATGCAAAGTGAAGTGAACATAACCAGGAGAACAATGACTCAGCTATTTTCAGCAATACAATAATATAAGACAATTTTGAAGAACTTATGATGAAAAATACGATTCACCTTGCCACTGAACCCAGAAGGCTCCAGAGGAGAAAGTTAGGCTGATTACTTGACACAGCCCTCTCTGGCTTATTTAAATCCAATTCACTTGCATGTCGTGGCATCACCTCCCTGATGTCATATCTTCTTCAAGAACGAAGGACAAACAACAACCTCTGTGAATAGTAATAGGAGTTGCCCCTTTGGACGCTCAATTGAAACTGGCCAGTTGGCCAACATAGCTCTCTTGTTTCCTTCCTTCCCTCCCTTCTTTCTTACTTTCCCTTCCCTCAATCCACATAAGGTAGCATTCCCTTTCCCACAGGTGCTCTGCTCAAAGGAATGTAAATTTCAATCTCTGAAACCTTTTGTTTCCCCTTAAGGACCATGCCTTAAAGCCAAATCACCCCCAAACCCCCACTAATTGGCCAACAATAGGTCCCAGGCCAAGCCCCACTTGGTCACTGTTTGGGCCTTGATTGGCTCATAGTGAATGTAAATAGCAATTATTTCTGTAGTGGCCAGAGACCCAGAGAGTCTTTCCCCTCCCAGATTGATTTTTTTTTTTAGACTACACCAAGAGGCCATTATCTGCCTCATTTCTTACCTAGCCTTAATCACTGAATGGCCTAAGTCAAACTGAGACCTGTTAAAGACCTTGGCTTAAAAAGACCAAGGTCTCCTACTACATTCAGGGCCATCTCCAATCATCTGGATCTACATCTTGCCACTGGACCCAGACTCTCTCCAAAGGAGAAGGTGAGGCTAGCAAAAAGCCCTCCTTCACTTCAATTCAATTCATTTGCATGTCATGGCATCATCCCCTGATATCATGGTACTCTTCAAGAATGAAGGACAAACAACAACTAACCACCTCTAGAGAAAGAATTGATGGAGTCTCAATACAGACCAAAGCACACTATTTTTCTTTTTTTTTTCATAATTTTTTTTTGGGGGGGTCTCATTTTCTTTCACAACATGACTAATATGGAAGTATGTTTTGCACGATTGCACGCGTATAACTTATAACAAATTACTTGCTGTCGTAAGGAGCAGGTAGGAGAAGGAGGGAATTTGGAACTCAAAGTTTTAAAAAACAAATGTTAAAAACTGTTTTTACATGTAATTGGGAAAAAATAAAATATCAAGACAGAAAAGGGAGGAAGAAGGGAGAAGGGGGGAGAGAGGGAGAGGAGAAGGAGAGAGGGAGAGAGAGAGAGAGAGAAAGAGGGAGAGAGAGAGAGAGAGAGAGAGAGAGAGAGAGAGAGAGGAGAGAGCGAGCGCGAGCGTGAGAAAGTGCGCTCATGTGAACTAGCACTGTCCTGGATTATGAAGGTGGTGTAGGAGACACTATTTAAATTCGGGTCTCCTTTACTTCAACAACAGCATTTTATGCACTGAATCACCTGCCTTCTGCCTCTGTAGTTAAGACATAAGTACTCATTCTCAGATGACTATGCACAAATGTGCAGAGTATAGGTAACAAGTAAACAAAGGAGCCTAATACAAAGCAATTTTGCCTACAGCGACAGCCCTGAGGTTTATGATGACTCACTACTAAAATATTGGAAAAATACAGCTTCTTATTTTTAAATTTTTCTATCTAGACCTGGAAGGAAATTCCTTCTACCCATGCATATCTGTCATTGTCCTGCAATTTACAGTCTTATAAAGTTCCTTGGGGAACTGACAGATGAGGTAGCTTGCAACAGGTCACAAAGCTAGCATGAATGAGATGCAGCATTTAAAAATGGCTTCCTAACTCCAGGGATTGGCCCATAAATCCATTTTACCATGATACTTCTTTATATTTTCTTTTAAATAAAGAGTAAGTCAGATAAAAGGGATGGAGTAATACTGAAGAAAGAAGAAATGCACATGTGAGTAAATCCTGAGAGGAAGCATGGTAGATGTTTGGGTGAGGATCAGTGAAGTGATAAAGAGAAATCACAGCGGTGTCAGTGTAATAAAGACCACTCAATAGAAGAAAGAAAAAGTTTAAGTATCAGGAACAGATTACAAACCTGACAAAGCAGTATAATAAAGAGATGTTTGCTGTTTATGCTAAGATCAGGCAACTGACAAATTCTTTATATTCATGAAAATTTTAACGTTCAAAAAGGAAATACTGGGAGAAAATTTTTATTTTGGACCCAATTCTGATCCACTATGAGAAATCACAGAATCTGAAAGGTGGAGGGGACTTTAAGGTCCATCCATCTAGCCCAATCGAAATGTAAAAGGAATACCCATTAAAACCTATGTGACAAACTGTTGTACAATTTTTGCTTCTATGAATGGGGACCCATAATGTCTCTAAGGTGCTCACTCCACTTAGACAGCACTAACTCTTAGGATTGTTTTTATGACATCAAGACTACATTGCCTCATTATGACTTCCATCTATTGCTCTGGTTTTGCCCTCTAAGACCAAACGGAACAAATCTACTCCTTCCTTGAGCCTTCTCTTATACAGGCTAAACGTATCAGACAAGAAGTGGTATAAACCAGTACTCAGGACCCTTTTCCATCCTGGCTGCTCTCTTCTGAGCACTCTCAAATTATTACTGTCCATAAACAAGTGTGCCCAGAACTGAACATAATAGTCAAGTCTGAAGAGGGCATTGTACAGTGGGACTGTCACTTCCCTACTACTGAAAGCTCAAAGAAATCCAACATCACACTCACATTTTTAATGACACATCACACTGCTAACATAATGAGCTTGTAAGTACAAAAAGCTTCAGATTTGGAATAGGTGTGCAACCTAGGTGTCATCCCCAACTCCCCACCATCTCTCACTTCACATATCTAATGTTGCCAAGGCCTAGTGATTTCACTTTTGCAACATGTCTCCAATGCATCTCCTCTCCCCTGATACTGTTACTCCTCTGGGGCAGGCCCTCATCATCTTAATCCCTGGACTATTGCAACAGCCAGCTGGTGAGTCTACTTGTCTCAAATCTCTCCTCACTCCATTCAGTCACCAAATCTTCCTAAAGCACAGGTCTGATCACATCACCCCCCTACTCCAAAAAACTCCCCATTGCTTCCAGGATCAAATACAAAATCTTCTGTTTGACTTTCAAAGCCCTTCAGAAATTAGCACCACAGCCTCCTCCTTTCCAGTCTTACACCTTACTTCTTTGACCCAATGACACTGGCCTTCTTGCTGTTCCATGAATAAAATACACCACCTTTAGGCTCTAGGCATATTCATTGGCTATCCTCCATGCCTAGAATGCTCTCCTTCTCACCTCTGCCTCCTGGCTTCCTTCAGGTCCTAATTAAAATCCTACCTTTTACAAGAAGCCTTTCTCTTGAGTCTAGTGCTTTCCCTCTGTTAATTATTTATCCTGTATATAGCTTGTCTGTAAATGTTTATTTGTTTAACAATTCCCCCATCAGACTGTGAGCTCCTTAAGGTCAGGGACTATACTGAATCCCCAACACTTGGCACAGTACTTGGCACATAGTAAGCATTTAATAATGCTTACTGACTGAAAACAGCAGATGATGCCTCCATCTACTTGTACCCAAGTACAAGACTTTACATTTACCTCTAAAAATTTCATTTTACTGGATTTAGCCCATTGATTTAGACTGTTAAAATCTTTTTTGTATTCTAAATCTGAATTCTTTTGGTCTAAGTATGAATGAACACTCACAGAAACTAGTTTCTGAGGCACAAAAGACAGGAACCTTAAGAAAAAGAACCACACTAGGTAACAGCTGGTGATAGGTAAGGAGGGTTAATCTTTTGTTTGGGAAAAGTCAATATAATTAAGTTACTTCAGCCTGAAATTTGAGAACAGGTGGTCCAAGAGGAATGGACTGCTTTAAAAGTGTGAATATGATAACACAAACATACATTATTAAAATGAGGAAAGAAACAAAGAACTGTCTGACAAGGCCTACATATTTACTTATATAATTAATCAAAGAAACTGAGTTGGAAGAGACCTCCAAGACCTCCATACCTAACAAGATTCTCTTCCTCAATAATATACTCAGCAAGTAGTGGTACAGACTTTACTTGAAAGGATCCAGTGAAGTGGAAACACCAAAGTCCTAGTCTAATTGCCTCATGGGACTGTTAACATCCTGTGTTCCCAAAGCCTATGGATACTTGCAGAGCCCAAGCTCTGGCAGGTCCTATTTAGCTAGAAAGGCTTTCAATGGGCCTGGTGATAGATAATGAGTTTTCAGTATAAGGATGAGTTAAGAAAGGCTCATAACCAGAAGCTGGGTTTGCAAGTCATCATTTGTTTTTTTGTTTGTTTTTTAGTTTTCACAACAACTCAGGAAGGTTGTCTACCAAGGTATGAAGTAGTTGTGATATAAATGGGAGGACCCAAATTGATTACAATCACAAAAACCACAAACTGAATTAGTGAAATTTAAGTACATATTGTTATCATGAGAAACTTTGTGAACACCTTTCTGAAATAAGATAGGACTCTTGACCAGAAGGAACTTTGCAATCAACATTTATTACTAAGTATCTACTATGAACTAGAGACTCTGCTAAGTGCTGGGGAATATAAAGAGAAAAATGAAATAGTCCCTGATCTCATGAAATTTACATTCCACTGGGGGAGATGAAATGTACACATAAGTAGATACGGAAAAAAAATAAATAGAAGGAAGTAAAGAGATAAAGGCACTTACAGTTGGAAGGTGGTCTGGAAAAGCTTAATGTGCTTTAGCAATTAGGAATTCTAAAAGGCAGAAGTTATCAGTAAATGCATTCTAAGCAAAGGCATAGAGATGAGAGATGGAATGGTCTGTGTGAAGAACAGTAAGAATGTCAGGTTAGGGGTACAGTAGAATGTGAGAAGAGGAATAATTATGGAAAAGTACAATGAGGAGAAATCCATGGAAAGGCAGGATGTGAAAAACTTTAAATGCAAGGAGTTTATGCCTCTGAGACTATCCCCAATTTGTCCTGTATATATTTTGTTTTTACATAGTTATTTGCAAGTTTCCACCTCCATTAGGCTGTTTGCTTCTTGAGACAAGGGGCTGTTTTTGTTTTGGAATATGGGGTGGTTTTTTTGGAAGGGGGGTTTTGTTCTATGTACCCCCAGCACTTAGCACAGTGCTTAGAACATAGTAGGCACTTAATAAATGCAAATGACTGACTGATTTTATATTTGATCCTAGGGCTAAAAGTGAGCCACTGGAG
This sequence comes from Phascolarctos cinereus, assembly GCF_003287225.1. Taxonomy (NCBI): domain Eukaryota; kingdom Metazoa; phylum Chordata; class Mammalia; order Diprotodontia; family Phascolarctidae; genus Phascolarctos; species Phascolarctos cinereus. The sequence continues at coordinate 143,617,922 of NW_027555736.1, forward strand.
TTAACAGAGTAGAGGAACAATATGGTCAGACTTAAACTTTAGACAAATGACTTTTGTAGCTATTTGAAGCTATATAGATTAGAGTGGGAAGAAAGAGAACCAATGAGGAGGCAACTAAAACAGTCCAGAAATTTTTGTCATCGTGGGTGTGGCCTCTTGAGGAGTCCAAGTTTTACAGAACAAATCTTTTCATAAAGGGGATTTTTTCTATGAAGTCTGGATTTAGTCAAAGGGATTTGAGGACCTAGAGGGCCTTGAGGCTGCAGGTTCCTCACCCCTGGTCCAGACAAATGGTGCCATCTCTGTGAGTAATGAGGACAGTATGAGAGAAATGTCCAAAAGACAGGCAAGACTTAGGAAATGTGGGAATAGGTGGGATCCAGAAGACTGAGGAGGTAAGAGTAATGCTGAGTTTATCAACTTGGGAGACCAGAAGTATATAGTGAAACCTTTGACAGAAAGGGGGTGGTTGAGTTTGGAGAGAAAAATGATAAAATATCTAAGGGACAGTATGAAATATCCAAAAGGCCAATGGAAATGCGGGATTGAAACATATATGAGTGTGAGACTGGGGGTGGATATATAAATCAGGGAGTCATTTGAAGACAGATGATCATTAAACCTATGGGAACTAATGAAGTCACCAAGAGAAAGTGTCAAGACAGCTCAGGGAACAACCCTGGAGCACACATTTAGTCAGGAAGGAGGCACAGTATGACTAAGGAGCACAAAAGACCACTAAGGAGGGGTCAGACAGAAAGATGAACAAGAAGAAGAGCAGTGTAATGAAAAGTAAAGAAAGAAAGAATCCAGGAAGAGAAGGTGGTCAATAATGCAGCACTCTTTTTAAATCATGAAAATTCTCTGTTATCTCCAAATAGCCATCCAGTCTCTCTGTTTAAGCATTTCCAGAGATGTGGAACTCCCTACAGCCTAGGAAATGACCTTATCACTACAATGGAGGAATACAAAACAGAAGACAACAATCACTACTCTCATGGATCTCATACTGTTGCTAAAAGGTTTCTAACATCAAACATTTTTTAAGTCAAGAGTCAGGCAGAAAAATTTACTGGGGGGTGAGGGTGGGGGGAGGGGGAGGGAGAGCCGTGTGTGGAAAGAACCATTTTCCTTCCCTAGGCAGCTATTAAAATAGCATAGAGACATTGATTCTTACCCTTGCCTCCCTATCTGATCTTCCATTTTGTGGCCTACTCTAATTGTTACTTTTACTTTTAATTCACTGCAATCATAACTTTCCTAGTGCTCAGGCTAAAATAGACCCTCATCAGTTACTCTAAGTCACTTCGGAAAGTCTGGAAAATCTATGGTTAAATGCTAGCTACCAAACCAAATTATCAATGAACAAGTCTGCAAGTGTCACATCTGCTAACTTTTATAGAACTGTCCCCAAATCACACTGTCATGTGACTTTCATTATGAGTCACTCAATTTGAGGAACAGAATCTTTTCTCTTGTTCTCTGATGGATTATACTACTGACAATAACAAATAATACTTCTTCAACATGCTGCAGCTACTTAACCTCAACACAAATAACTACCTAAGTTTGAATGAAAAAGAATGTTTAAACTTCACAAGCCATACATATCTTACAATGGGAGACCACTATTGTTTTAAAAGTAATTTAAACACACTTAAGGGTGGGAATTTGATTAACTTATATGTTCTGTACAGTTCTTTAAAACTCCCAGAACTCTAAGATGGTTAAGTGTTGCTTTATATGCAAATACAAACATCATCATCATCACTGAAGCCTGGTGATGCAGCAGATAGAGCACTGGGTCTGCAGTCAGTTAAGACCCGAGGTCAAATTTGGCCTCAGACACTTATTGGTTGAGTGACTCTGGGCAGGTCACTTAGTTGCTGTTTGCCTCAGTTTCCTCACCTATTTGTGTGTGTGTGTGTGTGTGTGTGTGTGTGTGTATAAAATATTATATGATATTATACATATTATATATTGTATATATAATATATAAAATATATAAAACTTCTCAGAGTTGTTGTGAGGATAATAATCATAAATCACTTAGCACAGTGCTTGGCACATAGTATGCACTATATAAATGTTAGCTATTTTTAAAAATTATCAGTATCATAATAATAAATATGGGGGTACAGAAAGAGAGGAAAATGGAAACCCAAAAAGCCTTTCTTTGTTCCTCTGCTCAGTCCAACAGCTATATAGCTTTCAAGATATGACTCAAACACCACTTCTAGGAAGCTCTGCATAATTCACCTCAAAGTAGTTTTTCCTTCACCTTCACTCCTACAGTACTTTGTACCTTTCTTATGATAAGTATCTTGGGTTACATACAGAGTATCACTAATCTTTTTATACATGTCCTATACTCTTTCAGGGCAAGAAATCTTATTAATTTTATAATGTTCTATCACAGTGTCTTACACATTTGCATATAGTAAGAACCAAATAAACACTGCTTTAACTGAACTAAAATTTAACTGAATTTGATTCTTTACTCTTTTAATATTTTTGTTCAGTTCTTAGCAAGGAAACTGATATTGCAAAGATTGAGGGAAACTTTAGCAAATGTGCAAAAAGCATAATTTAGTAAAGATTATATAGAAGTGTCTCTTTTATAGTTTTAAGCAGCAAGATATTTCTTAGACAATTTTAAAAAGTGGAAGCCAATCTCTCAGGAAGGTAAATTACAACAGGGAAAGCCCAGTTATTTGGAAAGTATCTGCTTTATCACTTCATAATACCCTGATTTTCCATGAACCATATTAATAGGAAAAGTATCACCAGAATTTACAAGGCTTATACTTTCACTACATCTATTAGCATACTTATCTCATTTTTATCACATATCATTTTAGATTAAGTTTGATATATAGGTACCTTAATACATTAGTTTAACCTGGCTTGACAATGATGAGAAGGACAGAATAAGTATATAGAAAGGACATGTTTTACTCTTCCTCAATTTAGTCAGAGAAAGACATCTTACCTTAGAAGCTAGGAAGGAATGTCATAGGACAGGCTACCTTCCATTAGCTAATTCACTTCAGTTAGAAGCATCCTTTTGTGCTAATGGTTTTTTTGCACTTTTCATCACAGACTCCAAAGATGGAAGAAAACAAAGTAGTCGACTGTGTGGGCCTTAGTTTTCTACTTACAAATGAGCATACCATCTTTCCCTATTTCACTAAGATAGTCTGAATGTTAAAATTAAAGAGATAGGGGATTCAATATGGAACACTCAATCTAATCTCAGCCTTGGTTTGATGAATTTATTAGTTTTGCTGAATTGGCTTTCTTACCCTCTTTCTTTCTTAGTCTTTGTTATAAAGATTGGCTGTCTATTTAGGGAAGGGAAAAGGATATATTGGAGAGAAAGGTGATATATAAACAAAAGATAAATACAATTAACAATAAAGAAAAAAATTTCAGACAAACTTTTTTAGGAAGATATAAATACAAATATTAATATATCTTTTGAATAGATATCTCATTTTACAATGATCCAAGACAACTCTGAAAGACATGATGATAAATGCTATCCATCCATGGAAAAAGAACTGATGGAATCTGAATATGCAGAATACAGATCAAAACATAGTCTTTTAACTTTTTTTTTTAAATTTTGGTCTATGCTCTCTCTCTCTCTCTCTCTCTTTTTTTCTTGGTGAGGCAATTGGGGTTAAGTGACTTGCCCAGGTCACAAAGCTAGTAGGTGCCAAGTATCTGAGGCTGGATTTGAATTCAGGTCCTCCTGACTCCAAGGCTGGAGCTTTATCCACTGTACCACCTAGCTGCCCCCATGTTCTCTTTTACAGCATGACTAATACAGAAACGCTTTGCATGACTACACATGTATAACCTATATCAAATTGCTTGCCTTCTCAATGAGGGGGGTAGGAAGGGAAATAATTTGGAAGTAACTTTTAAAAACAAATGCTGAAAATTGTTTTTACATGTAATTGGAGAAAAATGAAATACCAAATTAAAATAATTTCTCATTTTTAAGGTCTATTCATTTTGACAAGAGGAAAAAAACCATGGATGGTTGTTTTTGAGGGAAAGACATACATTTTCTTAGTTTTTAAGACTCATTAGTGTCATTAAAATCCTAAATAGCAAGTTTTTGACAACCCTATGTCAATGGTGGGTTTAAAATTTTTCAGAAATCGTAAAACATAAATATTCTCAAGGGTTCTGAATTTACTATGGAAATACTACATTGGTGTCTGAAGTATTCTACACACTGATCATTTTACATGCCAGCCTATGAAATAATAAGGGCTTCTCTAAATATTTATCTGTAACCAACTGTGTTTAAAGACTCCAAGGACAAGCTCAATTGACTGCCAGAGTTGACTGGTACTATAGGATGTGGGCCCAAACACTGGCAGTAAGGTTACTTATTATCATGATCGATTTTAGGAAAACTCTACTTACTGATTTTTTTAGAATGCTGAATTGATTTAGACAATTGAAGGGTTATTATTACGCAGTCAGGTAACTAGAAATTCCTTTTCCTGACAAACTCATTAAAACATGAATAGAAAAAAGTACTTTGACTAGTGAGTCAAGAAACATTTATCAAATGCTTATTATGTGGCAGGCACTGGGATAAGTCTTGGCAAAAAAAAAAAAAGTAAAAACACAGTCCCTGCACTGACATTCTCAGTGAAAGAATGAGAGAAACAACAAGCAAGAGATATACAGAGATGTACAAGACATATACAGAGTATAAATAGAAGATAAGCTCAGAGGGAAGGCACTGGAAGGAAAGGGGAGAGGTCTCCTACAGAATGGTCTTCTATATAAGGTGGAATTTGAAGTGAGTCTTTAAGGTAACCAGGTTAAATATGAGTACAAAGAGCATTTTAGGCATAGAGGACAGCTACTGAAGAGAGTCAGGAAAGGAATATTGTATATGAGGAACAGAAAGAAGGCAAGTGTTGCTGAATCATAAAGCATGTGCAGGGGAATAAAATGTAAAAAGACTGGAAAGGTAGGAAGAGGTCAGTTTGTGAAGGGTTTTAAACACCAAACAGATTTTATATTTGATCCCAGAGGTAACAGGTATCAACTGGAGTTTACTGAATAAAAGGTAGCATGGTCAGATCAGTGCTTTAGGAAGATCGCTTTGGCAGGTGAGTGGACGACAGACAGACTGGTTAACAAGGAGGTGACTTATATAGCAGTATAGGCATTAGGAGATGAAGACCTGTACCACAGTGGTGGCAGTGTTACAGGAGAGAAAAGAGCATAGAAGAAAGATTTTGGAAAGGAAAATCAATAGGACAGGGCAACAGATCGGAAGGTGATTGAAGTGTGGAGTGAACTCAGAAGAACTGAGGATGACACTGAATTTGTGAGCTTAGGTCACTCAGATGATAATTTAGATATATTTCAAGGCACAACGGAGCAACAGATCCTCATGAAATACAGGACTCATGATAAATTCAGCACCAAACCCCAAAAGCAAGAATAAACTACTGATGAATGACATCTTAATGACTGTTAAAGAGGATCAACATGGGAAGCTAGGCACAGTGAATAGAGCACTGGCTCTGGAGTCAGGAAGACCTGAGTTCAAAACTGGCCTCAAACACTTACTACCTGTGTGACCCTGCGCAACCCTGATTGACAACCCTCTCCCTTTTCTCCCTTCCCCCCCAAAAAAGGAGTATCAACTTTCTCTTCTCTGGTACCACCTATTCTAAATAGGTAGGGACTTTTCTTGCTTCCTAAAGCTTTAATTTTTCTGGGTTATAAACCTCATTTCTCACTCTCCAATTTGGATTGAATATTTTTGGATGATTTCATAAATTAGCATTAAGAATATTTAATGAGGGAACAGAAGATCAGGATTTGATCCTATGTAACTCACTAACACTTTAGGTAAATCACTTTTTCTTTCTATCTTGTGAGGTTATTGAAAAAATTACAATGAGAAAAATACATGTCAAGGCCCTTGAGAAATTAACATGTCTAGTACAAATGTAGAGTATAATTATTATCATCATCCTCATTAGCAAGCAAGTTTGAGGGAGTGGGAGAGTCCTTTCCCAACCTAAGTTTCTATTCTTCAATACCTGAACCTAACTTATCCAACATTGTTAACATATCATTACTACTTTTTAAAAATCCCTTTATTGTATTTACTTTCTTATGGTACTCTCACATAGAAGTCCAAGGGTCTGAAATTTATCACCAACATAATTACTGCTTTCACTTCATCCCCTAGTCTGGCAGGGAAAGAACTAGGAATACTTACTTCAGGTTGTGTACAGACTGCAAATTGTAGGGTTTGATTACCTAGCCAAAAAAACACTGGGGCTTCTCCTACAAAATCTCATAAACAGGAATATGTACTACTATTCACAGTGGGAACACAAGAATGAGTTACCCAGTGATTGTCAACAAATCATTACAAGACACAACCTCAATTTAGTTTTTTACAAGGATAATTAGAATAATGTTTCAAAAATAGCCTATCTTCGAGAAATAGTTTCAAGATACCCTCCAATTCTATAAGACACACTGATGTTCTCTGAGGTAAAGAGTTGCAGAAATCTCAAATAACACTAGTATTATTAATGTTAATGTAAGGTTTGCCCATATAAACATCTTTATGGGTTTGGGCTCTTAGCCAAGGAGTAAGAAGAACAGCATGTCCTTGAATACTCTGGTCTTCTATGTTTTAAATGATTCAAACTCTGAGCATCAATCACTTCCTGCTGGAATTATTCTTCAATACCAATAGAACTGAAAATTACTTTCATTTCCAAATCCTTCATAATATATTTAGTTCTCTTACCTGTGGCTATATTCTTGATACCAATTTCACAATTTTTCTATCCTTGAATTTTATAACCTTATATGCTCATAGGCAATAATCACACACATATCTCAAAGTGACTTTCTTCGCACAAAATGTCTCTGAGAACAGCCTTGACAACTACTTCTAACTATATACTCTGTTCCAAACTGTCAGAAAAAAGAATAAAGGAAGCAATTTGCTAATTGATCTCTTAATTTCTTAATTCTGATAATTAAACAAGGGTTTGCAAATAAAGTCTCTAAAATGTTTTTACTGTGCCAAAGATTCTATACACTAAGTGCCTAAAATGAAAATGATGATAGTATGGGCCTATAAGTATATTAACTAGAAGCTAAGGAGCAGAAAGTACTACTTATTACTTCCTGCTTCTCAGTTTGGAGGTCATATATCTATCAACCTGGGAGAAAAAAAAACACTATGATTATAAATTGAAACCCATGGGTCAATTATTTTATGCCTTTATTTCCCTTCCTCTCCATTTGGATCCTGTATTTATACCTAAACTATAGTTTTTCCAGTGTAAAGTCCGTATCAGTTGCACTCTAACAGCATCATATACCCCTGTTATATCCAGTGTTGTATGCTTCTCACTATGCTAATAGAAGGAGTAAAATAGTTACATGATTCCCTATCCTAGAGTCTAACACGTGGCTGGTAAAGAGCACTGACAAATATTATAACAAATAAATGAGACAGAAAATAGTGAGTTTTTACCAGGTCAAAAGAACTGTAATATTTCTAAGGAGAGTTTCACTCTCATTGTCTATGTGACAGATCAAGGTAAGGATTACCAAAACATCATCATTCATAGGCTATGAAACATTAAAGGATCACAGCTACTACAAGGAATGTTTTCATGGATGTTTCTGTCACAGTCAATTTAACTCATGTACCACTGTGATGTTAGAACAGTAAATGTTTTATAAATGAATATTCACAAAATTAGTTGCTAAAGCAACTCAATGGTTGCTGAGAAATCAAGCAGTGAGAAATTATACATCTAACCCACAATCTCATCAGTTCTTACAGAAGTTTTAGCAAACTTTGCTAATCCCAACACCTATACTTCAACAGAGCGAAAAAGTCTTTCATTGTCTGATAAACATTAAAATTCTAGGTTGCCAGTTCACCACTGGTGAGAACAAAAAGTTCATTCCTAGGAACTCAACATTTCCTAGTGTTACCAATGATCTCTACCTGAGTGCTATTTCCCTGATGATTTCTGCAGGAAAGGACCCTTATCAGCTCTTCTTATGATATCCCTGGAGCTGCCCAAGAAAAGAAAGCAATGCTTCCCCACTCTCACTCCCTTCATACTCTTGCCAATCTTCTCTCTACCACACTTCTCAGCTCTTAAAGGTTTCCTGGAATAAATCTTAGTATATCTAACCTCCACTATCTCTAACAATATCAAGGTTAATTCTAAAAGCCCAAAAGGAAAAAGGACATTTGAATCTAACAAGGGCTATCTCTCAGTTTCCTCAGTTGATCCTTGGTGCCCAAATATGCAAAGCATATTTGCCTTTCTCCTCCAAATTATCTAAAGAGACCTAAGTGTTAGGTTATATGTTCAATAATCTAACCACAAACTAAATAAGTGCAATGACTATTATTCAGCCTCCACTCTTAAGTTAATTTTCAATGAAGAAGATTAAACATTTTCTTGGTTAGGAATTCTACCCCTGGAATTTTGGCTCAACTCCTATATTAAAACTTCAAGAGATTTTTTTTTAAATCTCCAAAGATTATGCTCATGAATTGACAAAAAACATATCCAATTGTGGCAAGGGGGAAAGAAGGGGAGAGATGTAGAATATGGAATCAGTGTGGTTCCAACTGGTGGTAGCTCTTATACCATATGTCCCAGCTAATACTAAGAAAAACAGTAAAATGAAAATAAAACAGTAGCCTCTCACTTAACTGTAAATAACTTAGACTACACCAAAACTTATTAAGGTTATTGGTTATTAATTACAAGCCCCTGAAATAAACCATTTCTTACCTAATCTGAGCTCTCCAAAGTTCCCACACCCTATCTTCTTGCCAACCCTGAAGTTGGGTCCCACCATAAGAACCCCAGATGATGAAGTGGAACTAGATGGTCGAGAAGGATGTCCGCTCCTTTGTGCCATGGGTTTACTTGTACGTTGTCTTTCATCTTTTTCCCTATTAGTATGGTCCATGATCGTACAATGTAGTCTTTCTGCCAGGTGAATGGCAACAATGTGTACTTCTCTCTTTAAAACAGAAATATATCCAAATGAATCAATGAATCAAGCTTGGACCATAGTCAGAGAAGTGGAAGAAGGTCTTTTGGCATCATATTCATTCTCCTAATGCACATTCAGATGATAAAAATCCATTGATTAGTTCCTGAAGGACAAGCTGTCTGAAGGACTTATAAGCAAAGGAAGATATTTTGAAACCTAGAAGAAAGAGGAAACACAATTAAAAAATGAATCTCAAAAACATAAAAAAAATTAATTGATTAGAATGAATAATAACTCAAAATGTACAAAATAAATGGCATCCTCAAGCGGACTTCAGTTTGATACTTTCCAACATCTGTTATCTGTGCTGATAATTTATCTGGTATTTCATTTATAAATTCAGTACAGTACTCAGTATAGTAATCCACTAAGAGGCACAAAAGACTTTAAAATAAAACTATTCCTTTTTATAAATATATTCCTTCTAAGAAAAAAAGCTTAGGTCTGTAAATCAAGGTGGAAGAAACTAAGAGAAGCCAAATCAAACTGGAGTTTCCCATTTTAGAGTGTTAACTTGTCAACGACGAAGTCACATTTCTATTTAGTCAGAGCTGGTTCTACTCACACACTAAGTTACTATGTGAGGAAGAATAGTTCTTAAACTGACTAGCTGAAATCTTTGGAAATGGCAAATAAATTCAAGAATAAAAACAGAAAAACTAAAATTCTGGTCTGGTTTTTTCCTCATGAGCTGAATGTGTGGTAGAAAAATGATATCATCAGATTCCTATATACGAAACATCTATATGCTAAATTCCAAGGCGAAAATAAGACTGAAGAGGAAAAGGCCCCGATGAAACTATGAGATGTCAAAAGCTATATACCATTGGGAAGGACAAATACCTCAAGCTAGCTATGTGAGAATTATATAGTACTTGATAATTGTGACAGTTTTCAGATTAAATCTTTTGGTAATTCAGATAACTCTCCTAACAAGCAAACACACAGTTAAAATTTATCATGTACCCCCAAAACAATTTTCCCTAAATAAAAGATATGTTTGTCTTTGCAATTCATCTCTTAAATATCTCAGGGAAAAAAGGAATTCTAATAGTCAGTTTGCTATTATAATTTATTATATGAGTTGAGACACATGAAACCATCCCTGCTTCCTTAAATATAGGAACTATTTTATTTTTGTTTTTGTACCCCAATCACCTAGCACAGGACCTAGTGCAGAAAGGCTTGATGAGTCAAATCAAATTTAGTTCATTTCTGTATATAAAGTAAGTTATTTATGCCATATATGTTTATTTTGTTTGTATGGGTGTGAAATGGTATAACTACATGGTGGCTTTTGCCTCTCATGATGCTATGCAAATATAACAGTACACATAATAAACATCTTACAGATATCATACATAATTATTTTTGTTCCTAGCATTATGGGAGGCAAAATATTAAGATATGTTTCTCTACGTTCAAAAAGAAAACAAACACACACACATACACACACACACACACACACACACACACACACCCCTTATTTTGCTCACAAGCAACTCAGAAAACAATCTACTTTTAAAATGTATATTCTGCTGGTAAAGAAAAATGAAGCAGGTGGGATAGCCCAAAATTACCCAATATAACACAAAAACATGACAAAGGTAAAATTTCTCATTTTCTTATTCTTGTATCATCAGTGAATATGTCTTTCTCCCTGATCCTCTTTCATGGGGGAAAAAAAAGTCAATAAACATTCATTAAGTACCTACTATGTGCCAAGCACCAAACTAAGGGGTTGGGGATACAAAGAAACGCAAAAGACCTCTCAAGGAGCTCACAATCTAATGGAGGAAATAACATGTAAAAAGCTATGTACAAACACGAAATTGACAGGATAAACTGAAACTTGTAAGTGGAGGGAAGGGAACAGAATTAAACGGAAATTGAAAAGCCTTCTTATGGAAAGTGAGATACTATCTGAAAGTTGAAAGAAGCCAGGAGTCAAAGATAATAGCAAAACAAAAACACTGGATTAATAATATCCCACTTGGGGTGTTTGTGTGAAATTATACTGTCTTTTCTTTTAAAGGTGGGGGGGGAGATTATAGACAATTCATTAACATGCAAATACTGCATTTTCTTAAATTGTAAATATTAAATAATATTAAAATTTCATATATTTTGAAAATTATACTACCTTGTATGGCATTTCTTCAGAATTTTACATTTAACATGAGGAAAGTAATTTTTACCTTTAAAAGTATACATTCAGGGCAGCTAAGTGGCACAGTGGACAGAGCACTGGCCCTGGAGTCAGGAGGACCTGAGTTCAAATGTGACCTCAGACACATAACACTTACTAGCTATGTGACTCTGGGCAAGTCACTTAACCCCAACTGTCTCAACCAAAAAAAAAGTAAATATATACATACGTGTGTTTGTGTGTGTGTGTGTGTATATATATATATATATATATATTCACCATCAGCCACAAACTTCAGATTAATTTAACCTTACTTGATTGACTAGCTTTCATTATCTACATATACTTGCACATATGTACTAAAAGACCAAACATGTAGTACTTGTCCGTTTAGAAACCTCCAGAAAGAACCTAAAATGCATCTACCCAGGAAAAGCACATTTTGTAGCATGCTTGCAAAACAGAATAAACATTTTTTTTATTTTTTTATTTTTAGGCAATTGGGGTTAAGTGACTTGCCCAGGGTCACACAGCCGTAATTGAACTCAGGTCCTCCTGACTTCAGGGCCGGTGCTCTATCCACTGGGCCACCTAGCTGCCCCAGAACAAACATTTTACCTGCTACTGACACGATATAAAAATGCACCGACAAGGCTCAGTTTGAAAATCATGCATTTAGAATTCATCCTCCCCCTTTTATCATCAAGGAACAGTAATACCTGTAGTATCTGCACTACCCCTCTTTTGAGAAATCAAAGCGAAAAATAAAAAAGAAATCAAGGCAACAAACTTTCTTTTAAAATAATGATTGGATCTCTATAACACCCTATGAAATAACCCTGACAAAGGTAGCCAATAAAATATCTCCTCCTGCTCAAAAACCCTTATTGATTTTCCAGTGGCTAGCTACAAAATGAAATAACAAATTCTGGAATTAGGTATTCAAGGTCCTTCATAATATAGCTCCTACTTACATTCCTAAAGTTATTTTTCACTACTCTCCTTTTTCAAATCCTCTTATTCCACAAAGACACCAAATTAAGCTGGTATGCTACTTGAGTTTGGAACACAAAATGAGCATTACTTCCTACCTCCCAGGTTTTCACCCTAGCTATTCACACCTGGAATATCCCTTCTCCCCACCCCCACTTTCCTATATCTTACCATTTTTTAAGGCCCAGCCCAATTTCTAACTCCTCCATAAAACTTTTGCTGAATACTTAAGCCCACAGTGATCCTTCCTTCCCATGACAATCTCTACATACTTACTATCTGTATCATTTCTATATATGTAGTATCTTACATTGCTGAGTTTTTTGGTTTTTTTAAACATGTGTTCTTTCTTCAGAACCAAAATGTAAACTCTCCGAGTACAAACACCTATGTATTTACATCCCTAGGATCAAGTTCTGGATTAGGAAGGTAGAACCATCATAGATGATACTGAGATCAAGATATGACAATCTGTATGTGAATGAGGTGGAGCAAATACACAGTAGAGGATGCTGATAAATGAATAAGCCATGGTTCTACAAAGATTATTTTGAACTTAGGTATTAAAGTTACCAGCCATGGCACAGAGTGTGAGATGGAAAAGACAGACCACCAACAAAAAAATCAAACATGAATATAACAAAACTATAAACATCAAGCATGACTCAAATGAAGAAATATGAGAAGACATGCTGATCCTATCCCTTCCTGGGTGGAGGAGGTCCACAGGCACAACACATGACATATATTTACAGATTTTTTTAATGTACATATCAGTTGTGCTGATTTTCTCCTCTCTTCTTTTGTCTATAGAAAAGCAAGACATAAAGTCAAATCCAACTTGTAAAACTGTTGCCCTAAGTTGTTTTTTTAAATATTATACAGATTTCACAATAAGGAGGAAAATCCTTCATTGTAGAATTCTAAATGATAGGATTTAAAGGTGGGGGAATCTTAGGGGACATGGAAGCCTAACACCCTAATTTTGCAAATGAGAAAATGAGGCCTAGAAGAGAAGTAACTTGCCTGAGGTCACAAAAATACTAATGGGACAGACAGATTTTGAGTCAAAAGGCAACAAACAGAAAGTGTTAAGAGTTTGGAATCTGAAGTTAGAGGGTCAGGATTCCACCTAGCTCCACCATTTTCTACATATATGGCCCTGGGAAAGTCACTCAGAAGTACAAACAAGGAAATTAATCTTTCAATAAATGAAGCTAGTTGGTTGAAAATGTTTAAAATGGATTACTTAAGGACTGAATAACAGTGTTATTCAAAAGTAATCTGAAAGCAGTATACCCACTCCAGATTAACATTCAATAAAGCAGATAAAACAGGATAATGAAGTACAGCTTTCAGATTTTGGACCTAAACCATAAAAATTACTTTTTTATTTTGTGAGGCCTATGTAACAATCTCTAATTTGAGCAGTACAGATTATATTTATCCTTAATTTATTTCTCTTAAACATAAAAAAGTAAACAGATACAGCAACCACTGTACACAAAAATGAGAGATTTCCCCAAATCAGAGGGAATTAGAGGCAGCTGTGAAAAAAATCCTATAAGAAATAACTAACTGCATCAAAAAGCAAATGATCTAACTTCCTTACTGGAAATATTAGTAATAATAATGATAACAACAATAATTGCTATTTATATAGTACTTTAAACTTGCCAATGGAATTTACACACATTATATTACATACATCTCCTTTTATGTTTACATCTTGCTTCATATTAAGGATCACTAGGAGTATTTGCTATTTCAGAAGACAGTCTCCATGCAACCAGGACAACTACATTATATTTTGCTTTCTAAAGAATTTCTCTAACCAGATTAGTTACCAAGGATATTATCATCATTATCCTCTCAGTAACACAGGCTTACAAACTAGGCATCAAACTCAATTTATCACTCTCATCCCCATATCCAATCTGTTGCCAGGTCCAGTCGATTTTACCTTTGAAACACCTTGCCTTCACGGATACTGCCACCATCCTGGTGTTAGCCTTCATGACCTCATTCATGGACTACTGAAATAGCTGGCTGATTTGTCTGCCAGCCACAAGTTCCTCCCTACTTCAGTACATCTTCCAACCCAACTGATCATCCTCAAGCACAGTCTGACCATGTCACTCCCCTATTCAATCAACTCCAGTATCAAATATAAAATCCACTTTTTTCAGCTTTTAAAGACCTTCATAAACCCTTTACCTTTCCAGATTACTTACCATTTACTCTTCCCATATACTCTATGATTCTTCCTGTTCTTCCCACAAATTACACTAATCTCAACTGTGTGCATTTTCTCCAGCTTTCCTTCATGTTAGGAACTCTTTCCCTCCTCATCTCTGCTTCCTAGCTTTCCTAGCTTCCTTCAAGTCTCAGCTAAAGTTCTACCTTCTACAAGAAGCCTTTCCTACTCCTCCTTAATCTTAGTACCTTCTCTCTGAGATTATCTCGAATTTATCCTGCATGGATCTTGTTTATACACATTTGTTTTCATTTTTGTCTCCTCCATTAGAATGTAAACTCCTTGAGAGCAGGGTATTTTCCCTTTTCATTGCATCCCCAGTGTTCAACACAGAACCTAGCACACAGAAGACACTTAATAAATGATTGTTGACTTGACGATCATTGTTCCATAGGGCCAAATATGAATTAAGTTACTATGACAATGCTATGTTAGTTTATTACAAAATTTTTCGGCTATATATACAGGACCAATGTTGTTTTGACCCATAGGAGGCGAGACTGTTCTCTGAGTAAAAAGACTAATAATCTTCCTTATCTACTTAGTCATTTTTTAAAAAATTGCTACATTTTGTAGATAGAACTATTCCCAATAAATAGCCTTCACCATAGTACCTTCTCTCAAAAAATATACGCAGAACCATCTAATGTGGAGACTGCAATTGAAATAGCATATGTAACCTTTTGCTACTACAGTTCAACATTTCTTAAACACAAACGAAGGAAATATGTTTTAGTGTCAGTCATCTGGAAACAACATTGGCCACTCTATTTCGCCTGAATTCTGTTTTCTAATGTTGTCTTAATTTACTTTGTAATAATTATTGTGCATACTGTTCTCTTAGTTCCCTGAATCAGTTCATAAAAGTCTTTCAGTGTTTTTCAGAATTATTCATATTCATGATTCATTATGTTATATTCATTATATATTCACAGTACCTCCTCTAAGTGGCTTTTGTATAAGGAGGAAGGGGAAAGAAAATATTTATGTAGTACTTACTACAGAAGGGCAGCTAAATGGTGCACTGGACTTGGAATCAGGAAGACTCATCTTCATGAGTTCAAATCTGACCTCAGATACGCGCTACCTGTGTGACCCTGGGCAAGTCACTTAACCCTGATTGCCTCAGTTCTTCAAATGTAAAATGAGTCTGAGAAGGAAATGATAAACTACTATAGTATCCTTGACAAGAAAAACTCAAAACAGTCACAAAGAGTAGGATACAACCGAACACAGGCACTGTACTAAGCACTTTAGAAATATTATCTCACTTGATGGGAGGTCTAGTGTACTCATCCTCTTTAAAAAAAAAAAGGGTCTTATACCTGAAGAATGTAAACACTGAATTAGCTAATTTGACCTTTTTATGTTATATGGACCTGTTTTCCTTAAATTGCTTTTATTTCATGATCATCTCTGACTCTTTAAGAATAACTGAAATACTGCTTTTATTGAAAATATCATCCTTTTTCATTCATATTTGCTGATCTCAACTTAGCAGAATATTTTACTTTAGAGGTTCAAATTGATTTTCTCTTATTTTCAGCTTATACTCTAGCTTTTTCTTTCATTTCTCATGAATGAGTAGTAATCTGTAACAATATAACACTTTTTTTCTTGGTAGATGAATGTGTATTATTCCTACCAAAATGTGTCTGATACTGAACTCAAACCCAAAGACATTTCTAAGTGAGAAGTGAGTTGAACACTGCTTATCTCTAGTAGCAACACACAGACCCTATTTTGTTTTCTGCTTCCAATACTTTAGGGGAATTTTCTGCATGATTTGCTTAAATATGTTATTTAGGCCTTTTATTTGATCAAATTTTTCTGGAAGAGCAACAAGGTTTAAATTGTCCTGTGACACCCTTTTTTCAAGGTTAGCTGCTTTTGTTCACAGAGATCTCAGGTGTTCTTCCCATGCTCAGATTTTGTTATGAGAGGCTCTCTCCCATCAAAGTAGTTTTGAGCACCAAATCTATTCTTTTTTTTTCTTTTTTTTTTTTTTTAAAAAAAGAAAATTTCAGCACAAGCCACCAGGCTGGGCCAGAGCAGCCCAAGACGGCAAATTTCAACGATCAGGTGTTGGATAAGAAGGTACACATAACTGTGAAGTCCAACACTCGTGCTTCCCCACAAGAATTCTTACAGAAGGAAGCAAGTGACGTAACCTAAGGACACAGATGGAGCTCTGAAGTCATGGAGGGAGTCCTGTGACAGTACACTAAGGGCCTATGTGAAAGATCAATATTCCATACTGTTTATGATCAACGGCTTCCATACTGTTTATGCTAAAATTACAGATGAGCAAAAGACTGTTATTGTCTGTATTGAGAGTCACCAATCTCAGCTTTAAAAACTTCTGGAATGGTCACTGGAGATCAGAGTGGAGGTTTACCATTCATTACACCATCCACGGCTCAGGTGATTGGAGTACTAATAGTTCAGATCCATTACAACGAAGATGGCAATTTTCACTTGGTTAGTCACAAAGATGTCCATTACTCAGTAACTGTTACTGATGATATACAAACTGCCAAGGAATTTATTAAAATCACAGAACATGCTGAAAATAAGTATCAGACAGCTATTAGTGAGAACTATCCAATGATGTTAGACACCATATTCAAGGCTCTGCCCTCGCAGCTTCCAATCACAAGCACCAAAATCAACTGGGACAAGACACTCAACTACAAGATTGGCAGAGAACTGCATAATGCTTAAGGCTGAATATGAAAGTCTCTACCTGTAACAAGCAAAAAAATAAAAGAAGGAAAGAAAGGTTCAAAGTATGGTCTTATAAGCAGGTGGTTTATAAACAAGTGCAGTATTTTCCTAGGGCTTTCAAAGTTAACAGGTTTTCTAGCCTTGTGGAATACTATTGAATCAACAGCACTGTCTTGATGGTTTGTTTTTTTGTGGTACGGTCCTTGCCATGTAACTTCCTATTGTGACTGTATCTACTTAAAGTATTTTATAAAAATTCAGTTACTTTTAACATTGGAAAAAAAGAAGAGAAAGAGATATGTCCTGGAATTTATGTATTAGTTAGAAAATTTCCGGGGCAGCTAGGTGGCGCAGTGCATAGAGCACTGGACCTGGAGTCAGGAAGACCTGAGTTCACATAAAACTCACTTAGCTGTGTGACTCTGGGCAAGTCACTTAACCCCAATTGCCTCACCAAAATAATAAAAAAAATTCCTAGACATGAAAGCCCTCTCACAAACAAGCAGATAATGTTTTCAATAATCTTCTACTCTTTTCCTTTTTTTTTCTCTTTTTTAGTTTTCAACAACCACTTCCATACGCTTGAGTTTTAAATTTTCTCCCACTCTTTCACTCTCCCTCCCCAAGATGATGCGCAATCTGATATAGGCTCTACATATACATTCCTATTAAACATATTTTCACATTAGTCATGTTGTAAGGAAGAATTAGAACCAATAGGAGGAACCACAAGAAAGAGGAAACAAAACAAAAGAGAAGAGAAAAAAAAGAGTAAATAGTATGCTTTGATCTGCAATTCTAACTCCATAATTCTTTCTCTAGATGTGGATAGCATTTTCCATCATGAGACTTTTGCAGATGTCTTAGATCCTTGCATTGCTGAGAAAGGTTAAATCTATCAAAGTCAGTCATCTCACAATGCGGCTGTTACTGTGTACAATGTTCTCCTGGTTCTCTGCTTACTTCACTCAGCATCAGACCATACAGGAGGTCTGGCTTTAATTTCTTCATCTGAGAACTGCCTGTTCATATCCTTCAACCATTTATCAATTGGGCAATAACTCGTATTCTTACAAATTTGACTTAGTTCTCTATACATTTTAGAAATGAGGCCCTTATCAGAGGCACTGGTTGTAAAAATTCTTTCTGTTTTCCATTTCCCTCCTGATCTTGGTTGCATTGGCTTTGTTTGTGCAAAAATTTTTCAATTTAATGTAATCAAAATTATCCATTTTGCATTTCATAATGTTCTCTATCGCCTGCTTGGTCATGAATTCTTCTGTTTGCCAGAAATCTGACAGGTAAAATATTCCTCATTCTCCCAGTTTGCTTATAGTATCAGTTTTTATATCTAAATCATGAGCCCATTTTGACTTTATTTTTATTTTGGTATATGGTGTGAGATTTTGGTCTATGCCTAGTTTCTGCCATACTCTTCCAATTTTCCCAGCAGTTTTTGTCAAATAGTGAGTTCTTATCCCAGAAGCTGGGGTCTTTGGGTTTATCAAATAGTAGATTACTGTAGTCATTGACTACTGTATCTTGCATACCTAACCTATTCCACTGATCCGCCACTCTGTTTCTTAGCCAGTACCAAGCAGTTTTGATGATTGCTGCTTTATAATACAATTTAAGATCTGGAATGGCTAGGCCACCTTCCCTTGCATTTCTTTTCATTAATTCCCTTGATGTTCTGGACCTTCTGTTCTTCTAGATGAATCTTAAATTGTATTATAAAGCAGCAATCATCAAATTTTCTGCTTTTAATAAGCAGAAATGAATAGACTCAAGATAGAGTATTTTAGAAACATCACCCCATCTTATTGAAAGATAAACACGTGAGACCAAGGAGATGAATAGGAAGAGAGTTTCCAAATATAAAAGAATATTCTTATCATTATTTGCCATAACAAAAAATGTAAATGAAGCAAATGCCCACCAACTGGGGAATGGCTTAACAAATTATGAAGGTAAATGTATTGAAATATTATTATACTGTAGGCGGAGCCAAGATGGCTGTGTGAATGCAGTGACTTGCTTGACCTCTCCCCCAAACCCCTCCAAATACTCATAAAAAATAGCTCTCAACAAATTCTAAAGCAGCAGAACCCACAAAAAGACAGAGTAAAACAAATTTCTAGCCCAAGACAGCCTGGAGGGTTGATCGGAAAGGCATATCGCACTAGGCAGGTAGAGGAGCGCAGTTTGGTGTGGGCACGCAGGCCGCAGCGAACCTGGAGCAGGCCTCAGAGGAATGAATCACAGGCAGCTGTGGCGGTTTCCAGACTCCTCAATCCACAAGTGCCAAAGACAACTTAGAAGGTCAGTGGGACAAGTCTGTTTTTTTCCATGAAAGAAGAGCTAGGTCAGAGCCAGTTCCAGAACGCAGAGCCCGGGTGCCGGGGGTGGTGGCTGTGTCCTGAGCTTCAGGCCCACAGACTGAGGGGGAATCGAGTGGCTGATCAGAAGGGGACTGCAGGGATCTCTTTGCCAGTGCTGAGGCAGGAATCTCTTGCTTTGCCTGTGCTTGGATCTGGGTCACAGTTCTGGGTGGAGGTCCTGGGGTGAGGAGGAGCGCTGGCGTGGTGGAGCTTGTAGTGGCAGTGGAGAGGAAACCCACCTCACAGTTCCAAGAGAGAAAAGACTGCTTGTGGCTGGTCACTCACTGGAGAATAAAATTAAGGGGTGAGAGAGGATTATACTAGGAGAAGGAAAAAGGGAGAGGTAGAATGGGGTACATTATCTTGCACAAAACAGACAAGAAAAGGTTCTTACAGTGGAAGGGAAACAGGGGAAGGTGAGAGGAAATGAGGGAATCTTATTCTCGTAGGATTTAGCTTAAGGAGGGAATATCATACACACTCAATTGGATATGGAAATCTGTCTTACCCTACAGGAAAATAGGGGAGAAAGGGGACAAGAGAGCAGGGGGATGATAGAGAGAAGGGCAGATTGCAAAAGGGTTAATCAGAAGGAAGTACTTCTGAGGAGGGACAGGGTCAAAAGAAAGAACAGAATAAATGAGGGGGAGCAGGATAGGATTAAGGGAAATAAGAGTTAGTTTTTCACAACATGTCTGCCATGGAAGTGTTTTGCATAACTGCACATGCATGGCCTGTATTGACTTACTTGCCTTTTCAATAAGGGTGGGTGGGGTGGGAGGAAGGGAGAAAATTTGGAACCCAAAGTTTTAAAAACACATGTTTAAAAAAAAAAATGTTTCCACATGCAACTGGGAAGTAAGAAATACAGGAAATGAGGTACAGAAATCTATCCTGCCCTACAAGAAAATAGAAGGGGAAGAGGATAAGAGAAGGGGGAGGAGAGATAGAAGGGAGAGCAGACTAGGGGAAGGGGTATTCAGATGCATATCATCTTGGGGTGGGGGAAGGGGCAAGATGGGGTGAAAATTTGGAATTCAAAATCTTGTGGAAGTAAATGTTGAAAACTGAAAATAAATCAATTTATATTTAAAAAAATACTATCATACTGTAAGACTTGCCAAAGATGAATAATTCAGAAAAAGATAGGAAGACTTGCATGAACTGACACAGAATTAACAACAAAGAACCAAAAAAACACTATACATAATGACCACAATAATGCAATGAAAAACAAAACTATTATGCAGCTAAACTCAGATTAATTAATCTCATCCCACAGAACAGATAATGAAAACATGTTTTTTATTCTCTCAGCAGAGAGGTAGGGATCTATGGGGGCAGATTGTAGCATATGCTGTTAAATCCACTGTATCAGCTTGAATCAATGGAGATAATTATACTGGGAGAAGATCATAAAATAAAGAACAAAAAACATCAATAAAGCTTTCAAAAAAGGAAACTAATTAATTCATTCCAATCAAATAATCCAGATAAAATCATTTATTCCCTAAATAATTTTAAAGTTACTAACATTATTTTAAAATTATTTTTATTTACGTGAAAAGATCAAGATTTTCAAACTTAGCTTTCTAAGAAACTGAATAATGGGAGTTATTTCACCAACAGAAGAATTTCACACATCCCTCCTTCCAAAAAAAAGGTCATTCTATAGAATAAAGACCAATCAGCAAAATGTGAGAATTTCTAATGCAGTGAAGATCCAGTTAATAATATTCCTATATACTATTCTGAAGAAATAATAGCACTCAATAGCTCTGAACATTTAAAAGTCAGAGAAAAGCATTCACGTGTGGGAGAAATAATATTCCCAAGTCCTAGCATGATACTTAACTGAATGTTGTAAATAGCTTCATCTACTCAAATATGAACAATTTAAAATCGGTAACGAAAGTAACTAAATAGCAAGTTGCATTTAAGTTTGTTTTTTTTGTTTTGGTTTGGTTTGATTACAATTGACCGCCTCCTCACTGCAGAGTTAGGAGACTATAGATATGACAGGCTACAGACATAAACATGGTGAATAGGCTACTTAGTTTTAACTGAACTGCTTCTTCTCTCCTCTCTCTCCCCTTTTTAAATCTTTCTTACAAAGAAGAACTAAATGAGAAAGATATATTTGGAAACAAAAATAAACTTTTAAAAGTACCAATAAAAAGATACATGGGAGGGCGCTAGGCAATGGGGTTAAGTGTCTTGACTGGGGTTACACAGCTAGTGTGTTATGTGTCTGACGCCGCATTCATTTTTTTTAAATAAAAAAAATGGCCACACATGAGAATTAAAATACTATTTAATTTACTTAAAATACACTATTTATTTATAATACTCCTTATAAACCCACCTTTTTCACTTCTCACCCACATTACATTCCCCTTCCCCACTCCCATTCCCAAAAAGCCAACCAATCACAAGTTTTCACCCCATAGTTACCTCCCATACTCCAGGAAAGGTTTCTCAAACAAAAAATGCTTTTTACTCTTTGACCCTGTTATGACAAAGTTGAATTATGGGACAGGTGGAAGCTTGCCTTTAGTGGTATTCAAACAGAAGGTAAAAATAAAATTAATCACATTCACTCCTATAATTTAGCCATATCTTTTTCTCACTATTTCTTAAAATCTCCATTCCTCTAGTTTTCCTCACCCCAGTGCAACTGAAACCCTGTCTTAAAGCTAAGAATCAGTTAGAGCCATAGCAACTTCCTAGATGACCTAGGGTGACTTCAGCCCAAATCAGAAATCTAAGTATAAAAAAAAAAACCCGATAGATAAAAAATCAACTTCTGGGAGAGGATGCTGGGAAGATGGCAGAGTAGGTCAGAAAATTTCTAGCTCTCAAGATTTTCCTCCACAAAAGAGATAAAATAATGCCTCTGGGCAAACATAGAGCACCTAAAAACAAATAAGAGTAGGGGTCCTCACTGTACAATTAGAGATCTGAAGAAAAATCCCAGGGCTGGATTTCCTACCTGTGAAGAGTAAACACCCCCATGCTAGGGTCCCCTTTAACAACAAGCAGCATAGCCCTGGATTAGTTGGTTTGGGAGGCTGCCTCAGTCCCAGCCTTAGGAACTTTTACCCCTAAGACAATGAGGGGAGTTTTAGGCATCTGAACAGGGGAAGATCTAAGGAACCTCTGCTGACAAGGAAAGCCAGATCTAGCTTGCTTTCTGAGAAGCAATGGAGGCAATAAGATACCAGCACAGGCTCCGTGAGTGCAGAAACAGTGGGGTGGAATGCCCCTGGCTGTGCGTACCTACAGGAGGCTGGAGGTCTTGGTTTAAGTTCAAGGTCAGAATGGAAAACTGAGGAGGATCAGAGACCAGAGGCATGATCCCCCATATCCCAAGGCTAGCGGTAACAAAAACTAAATTACTACCAAAAAAAATGCACAAAGGAGAAAGAATCCAACCATAGGTATGGGAATAGAGAAGACAGAGGTTCATCTTCAGAAGAGGATAGTGAAGCAAAGAAACACTCTTCTATCCCAAAGAGTAACATCAAATGGTCATCTGTCCAAAAAGAATTCATTGAAGAACTAAAAAACACTTTGAAAATAAATGAGAGATTGAGGAAAAATTACAAAAAGAAAAATAATACAAGAAAAACAAGATTATGAAAAGAAAGTCAACCAATTAGAAAAGGAGATCCCAAATTTTAAGGAAGAAAATGACTCCTTGAAAATCAGAATTAAGCAAGGAGAAGCAAGTGAAGTTATGACAAAATAAAAAAATATATATAAAGAATGAAAAAAGAAGAGAATATGAAATATCTCATAAGAAAAACAACAGACCTAGAGAACAGATCAAGAAGAGTAAATATAAGAATACCTGGGACAACCTAAAAGTTCTGGTCAAAAAAAGTATCTTGATATAATAATATAAGATATAATTAAAGAAAATTGTCTTGAAGCATTAGAACAAGCAGGGAAAATACAAACAGAAAAAATATAACAGATCACCACCTGAAAGAGATCTTATGAGAAAAATTCACAGAAATATTATAGTCAAATTTCAAAATCCCCAGATTAAGGATAAAATATTACAAGCAATAGATAAAAAAACAATTATGGTGGTACCACAATCAAAATTACACAAGACCTAGCAATGGCAACACTAAAAGATCACAGGTCTTGGAGCACTATATATTGAAGAGCAAAAGAACTGGGCCCTCTGGCTGAAAATATCATACCCAGAAAAACTAAGCATAATTCTAAATGGGGGGGGGAAGGGCATTTGATCAATTGTCAGACTTTCAGGACTTTGTTTAAAAAAAAAAACCAAAACCCTTAACTCAACAGAAGATTTGCCATACAAGAGCCAAGGGAAATATAAATGACATACCAATGACCAATTACAAGGGACTAAATAAAGATAGAATGTTTACCTTTCATGTATGGAAAATGTAAAACCTATGTCTAAGATTATTACTAGTAATTAGGTAACATAAGAAAGACTGGGATATACCTGAGTATGATATGACTTCAAAAAGTAAAACCATTCAAAAATAGCTAAAAAAGAGTAATTATCTTTTACAAATGAGGTGCAAAAGGAAGAACCAATACAGAGGAATTAGATGGAGAATAGGGACTGTTAGTTCTGGAAACTTACTTTCACTGAGAATGGGTTTAAGAGGGAAAAATACATACCTATTTAGAACAGTGTAAAAGTCTTCTAAATTTAGAAAGAAATAAAACTCTAAGAGGACAGAGAGGGGGGATAGGATAAAGGAGGAATCTTTAGAGGGTGAGGGAACAGGGGGATATAGAAGGGGCTTAATTAATTCCTGTAAAATACTAGCTGGCAAAGGCTTACAGCTCTCTCCTCCACAGTGATATCTACACTCGTGGCAGAATTTTTTTTTAAAAATAGAAAGTCCATATATAAACTGATGCTGAGCAAAATGAGCAGAATCAAGAGAACATTGTACACCGTTAACAGCAACATTGTGCAATAATCAACTACGATCGACTTAACCGTTCTCAGCAATACAGCAATCTAAGATAATTCCAAAACACTCAAGGTAGAAAATGCTATCCACATCCAGAGAAAAAATGATGCAGTCTGAATGCAGATTGAAACATACTATTTTCTCTTTTTTTTTCTTTCTTGTGGTTTTCCCCCTTTGGTTCTAATTATTCTTTCACAACATGACCAAGGCAGAAATATTTTTAATATGATTGCCTATATCAGATTGCTTACCCCGATGAGGGAGGAAAGGAGAGGAGAAGAAAATCTGGAACTCAAAATCTTAGAAAAGTGAATGCTGAAAACTACCTTTACATGTAATTAGAAAAAATAAACACTATTAAGTGGAGTGAAAAAAAAAGGTGACATTTTACCTTCTTTTAAAAGTCAGTTAATGTGCAATTATGCACATGAAAAAAATTTTGGTCAATATGAACGGTGGACTAAATATGGAGATTACTCAAGAGAATAAATAATAGTTTAACAAAAAAAATACAAAGAAAATAACATGCTTCCTTCTAAAGAACGTTACAGTATTACAAAGAATTTTTACATTAAGGTTTTTTTTTCCTTCACAGTGACATTTTTAGGAATTAATGAAAGGAGAAATTTTAGGAGAAATAGATTTCAGCAAAATTTTCCCTATTTAGTAAATAAAGATGAGGATCTTGAAAAATTAATGACAGTTCCCAAGAGTACCAATGAAGGATTAGAAACCAAATATTTATATGACTTTTTTACTCCTTCATGTTGAGAGAGAAAACAGGTGAATAAGAAGAATCAAAATGTTAGAACTGAAAGTACCATCTAGGTCAATTATTTCTTTTTTCATGAATAATTCAGGACCAGGAAGGTAAAGTGACTTGTTCAAGATTACACAGTGTTTAGGACTATTAATCTGGTGTTCTTTGTATTATAAATAAATCGATAAATATACATTTGTTAAACAACTCTTATTAGCCAGGTACTACATATACAAAGTTGCTGAAAGTCCCTTCAAAATAAACTAATCCACAAAGATGACCAAAAGCAAGCAATCAATAAACATTTACTGAGTTCCTTACTATGTATCAGGTACTGGGCTAAGTACTTGGGAAACAAAAAAGAGGCAAAATATAGTAACTGTCCTCTAAGAGTTGACAATCTAATTGAGAAGAGAACATGCAAACAAACATATACAAAGCAAGCCATAATCAGGATAAACAGGAAGGCACTAGAATTAAGAGCAATTGAGAAAGCCTTCTTGTAAAATATGGGATATCCAGTCCATGTCCAGTGGACTCCTGACTTATTCCAATACTTTAAAAAGTCATGGTTTCATTGGTCTGGGTAAAATTCCTCCAATAATGAAGATCACAAAACTATAAACAGCCTTCAAAATGGCTGTAGCATAAAAATGTATGACCTTAAGGATAACCTGGTTAGAGGCCCCATAGGTAAAAGATAGCATGAACCAGTAATCAAAGTTTTTCAAGCACTGCAGAAACTTTGCAGAGCTTGAGCTCACAGAGTAGCTTTTAAACACCTGGGGCAACACCCTTTGCCAAAACATAGCCAACAAACTAAAAGAACTGGAAGTCCAAGGAAGCAAATTTCACTTCTTTTGTATCAGTGAAGTTTGGGAGGATTAAATTCATGACAAGACCATAGCTCTAGATGAATACACTTTAATCAAAATAGAAAGGACAGGTAAAAGTGAAGGTGAGGTAACATACATGAGACGAAATCCAGAAATAAAAGGAGGAAAACATGATGGAAGGTACTTGTGTAAAGAGCAATGGAGAGAAATCCAGGAGTCATCTTTCTAGGATTACTAGTATCCTTCCCATTCTCTTTAACCTTGCCTTCTGTCTTGTTTCTTACACATAACATTCCATCTCTCATTTCCATGTCCTCACACTACCTATCCCCTATGCTTGGAATTCACTCCCTTCTTTTCTCAACCTCAAAGAACCCTCTTTAAGATGCAGCTGAAGCATCACTTTCTAAAGTCCTTCATGACCCTAACTGCTAGGAAGCTGCCTCCCTAACTACAAAACTTTAAATTTAATCTCTTACCTATATTTTTATATGTACTTGTCTCCCTAATTTGGACATAAGGTCCTTGTGGGCAATGATTACTTTATTCTTTGAAATTGTGTCTCTAGCACCAAGCACAGTGCCTGGCATACAGTAGGCACACAAAAAATACTTAAGTGACTGACAGAGAAAACAGATGAAGAGTTTGGGAAACATAATTAGTGAGGCACTGGTGGCCACAAATAACAGTCAAGGGGGCCTTCAATGATTCCCCTTCTGTTGGACACTTTCTGTCTGCAAAAATCAGGGTGGCTAATAACTCTTTAACTTGCCTTAGTGATATAATTCTCTAAAATTTCAGAAGTGATATGATAGAAGTGATATGTTCTCATTTTACACGTGAAGAAACTAAGGTAAAGAGAGATTAAACAACTTGTTCAGCTCTTTTTGCAGTGGCAAAGAACTAGAAATTAAGGGGGTACCCACTGAGAAACAGATAAACAAATTATAGTTTACAAATTTAATGGAAAACTACTATGCCTTAAGAAATAATGAAAGAGATGATTTCAAAGAAACCTGAAAAGGCACGTTTAAATTGATAAAAAGTAAATTGAGAAGAACCAAAAGAAAAGCTTATAAAATAACAACACTGTAAAGAAAAACAGCCTTGTTAAAACTTAAAATCTTATGGAAGTGAACGTTGAAAACTTAAAAAAAAAAACTTCAGAAGACTGATCAACAGGATGAACAACCATGATTCCTGAGGACCAAAGATGAAATACACTACCTGCCTCCATACACAGACATGTGACAGCCTCAGGGTACAGACTAACATGTTTATGGCTAATAAAGAAATCTGTTTTGTTGCATATTTGATATGCAGGTTTTTTTCTTACTAGTCTTCAAGGGGGAGGGATGAGAAGATAGGAGTGAGGTGAAAGATATGCTCATTAATTGAAAACAAATGTGACTTTTTTTTTAAAAGAACCACTAAAAGTATTTTGATATACATGGGAATTTTTCTTTTCTTTTTTACCTCCTTTGAGTACATGCCTACTAGTGGGATCAAAAGGTAAGGGCATTTTACACACTTTATTTGAATAATTCCAAACTGCTTTCCACAGCACTACCAATTGTGCATTAGTGTGACTCTTTCCTCATCCTAACACTGTCATTTTTTGTCATTGTTGCCAATTTGCTGGAGAGGTAAAACCTGGAAGATGTTTTGGTTTACCTTTCTCTTATTATTAATGATTTGAGGCATTCTTTCACACAGTTGCTAATATTCTGCAAGTTTTCTTTTGGGAACTGCTGAATGGATTTTGTTTTATATATTTATATTACTTATCCATATTTCTTAGTTGCCATAGTTTCATCTGAAAAATGGGATATCAAAATTTTTTCCAAGTCAACTACTTTTTCCTTCTTATTCTAGATGCATTGCTTTTGTGTAAAAGCTTTTTATTTCATGTAATCAAAAGTATCTATTTTGCATTTTGTAATTCACTTAATTGCCAGTTTGGTTAAGAATTCATTCACAGTTCTGGAAGGCATCTTGCTTAGATATGATATTTTAATTTTTTGAATTGATTGTGGAATAAGTTGTAAGGGGTTGGTTTAAGCCTCTTGTTCTGTCAGACTGATTTTCAGTTTTCCCAACAATTCTTATCAAATGGGGAGTTTCTTCTTTAGTATTTTGTTTTAGGCAGTTTATTCAGCAGTAGGTTATTGAGTTCCACTATTTTTTCACTCTTCCTCGTCTAGTCTCTTCCACTGATCTATTTCTTTGTTTTCTAACCAACATGAAATAGTTTTTATGACTGCTGTTTTGTAATATAGTCTGTGGTCAAGGTGTACTTATGCTCCCTTTAGTTCCATGTATGAAGTCACTTGAAATATTGAATAATGGAAGCTTATAAGCCGTGCAGAATGAAAAAAGAGCAAGAAGAAAAAGAGTAAAAAAAAGATGTGCAAAGCAAGCAGGTTAGACCAAGTTTATACAAAAGAGGTCCATGCTGGAGATGACACAATTTTAAGAAAATTGAGAGGTTAATTCTCAAGGTAACGTCAGACCTTACTGTTACCACACTCTCAAAAAGGGAACCAAAAATACCTCTCGTGACCTATGTTTATCTTTCACTCTACAAACCCTTTAGAGTAACCAACACATATTTTGAGAATATCTTTTTCAGAAGTACAAGAAGGGAAAAAAAATAGCCTTTTCCAAGCCATATTGGATAGTGGTCCACATCTTTTAAGTTATATATTTTATGAACAGAGAATACAAAAGCTCATTGTGCTTATTATTCTATTATTTTAAAAAGCATTTAAGTAAAGTAAAATATCATTTTAAAGCATCTTGTACAAGGTGTCTGCTATCCACAAATTAAAACCATAAGAGTCCTTGAAGGATACCACAAAGATATCTTTGTTCCAAATACTCTAATCATTAAGCCCTGTCTATACATATCGGATATTTAATAAAAGCTTGTTGAAAAATGTGCATACCCTTTGACCCAGCAATACTACTTCTAGGGCTGTAGCCCAAAGACATCATACAAATGGGAAAAGGACCCACATGTACAAAAATATTTATAGCAGCTCTTTTTGTGGTGGCAAAGAATTGGAAACTAAGGGGACACCCATCAACTGGGGAATGGCTGAACAAGGTGTGGTATATGAATGTAATGGAATACAATTGTGCTATAAGAAACTATGAGCAGGCAGGCTTCAGAAAAACCTGGAAAAACTTAAATAAACTGATGCTGAATGAAGTGAGCAGAACCAGGAGAACATTGTACACAGTAACAGTCACAATGTTTGATGACCAACTTTGACAGACTCATCTCCTCTCAGCAATGCAAGGATCCAAGACAACTCCAAAGAACTCATGCTGGAAAATGCTGTCTACATCCGGAAAAAGAATAATGGAGTCTGAATACAGATTGAAGCATATTATTCGATCTTTTTTCTTTCTTTTTTTTTTGTTTGTTTCTTCTTTGTCGTGGTTTCTCTCTTTGGTTCTAATTCTTCCTTACAACATGAAATAATGTGAAAATAGGATCAATATGAATATATATGTACAGCCTATATCAGACTGCACACCACCTGGCATGGCAGGAGGGGAGAAATGGGGAGAAAAGTTGGAACTCAAAATCTTATGGAAGTGAATGTTGAAAACTAAAAATAAATAAATAAATTTTTTAAAAAGTAAAGGCTTGGTGGGCTCAATTAATATAAAACAAGTCATACAAAAGAGATATATGCTTAAAAGCATTTCCACTGTCATGAAGGCTGTCACTGCAAAGCTTGCTGAATGAGACCTTTAATCACTTAAGAGAATTCTAAGTACCCAAATTGGAGACAGCAAGATGTAGTGTTTGGAGTACTGGACATGGGAGTCACAAAAACCTGGATGTGAAAACTGCATATAACATTTAGCAACAGTTTGAATGTAAGAAATCACCTATTTTCTCTCAAGCTCAGTTTCCTAATTTGTAAAAGAGGGTGCCTTCAACACCTACCTCACAGAGTCACGAAGTACAAATAAGATAATACAAGTAAAGCACCTTACAATCTTGAGAGAGTGTTACAAATGTTATCATTATCATCATCTTATCATCATAATTTACACAGGATAAAGAAAAAACACTGTCCATAGTCCAGACTATGATACACAACTCAATGACCACCCTACCCTCTAGAGTTGGTCCAATGTATCTTGGACAGACACTGCAGATGGATGATGGACTGGGCCTAAAATGAAATAGGAGGAGAGCAAGATGAACTGCATTTGGGAAAATATAATGACTCTAACCTTCTTCCTTTTAAAAAACTTTTTGACCCTAATTTTCCTCCAATAATGCAATACAACTAAAAGTCATAGAGGCAACCATAATAACAGAAAATTAGTGCAGTGTTTTACTTGGAAAAAATGTTGAATTTGGAGAAAGATGATGGGACTAAGAGTGAAGGGATTAGTCTGAATCTTTGTTCTTCAATTTGCTATGTGAACCTCAGTAAATCTCAACTTTTCTGGACTTCACTTTCCTAATCTTTAAAACAGGAGTAGGTCAAACTGAACTACATGACTCCTAAAGTCACTTCTAGTTCTAAATCTATGATTATCAGTTAAAAGCTGTAGGCCATCAAACAGGCAATTAAGAGAGAAATGTGGGAAACAGGTGAGCAAGCTATAGCACGTTTTTCAGTTGTGTCCAACTCTTTGTGATCCCATTTGGAGTTTTCTTGGCAAAGACACTGGAGGGGTTAGCTATTTCCTTTTCCAGCTCATTTTGTGATTTGCCTGGGATCACATAGCTAAGTGTTTGAAGCTATATTTGAACTCTCAAAGATGAGCCTTCTTGACTCTAGGCCTGGCCCTCTAACCACAGCACCACGTAGCACATGAACAAGGAAGAATTATAAACCATATAAATGGCATAAAAGACATTAACAATATTTATAACCAGAAAAGAAACATGAAGCAGGATCACATGATGATAGATGGACAGCCCATTTTCTCCACTGATACTTGTATAATGTTAAAGAGAGCAAAAACAAAGCTCTGCATGCACTGAGTGGACCTTCCTGCTGAAGATTTGTTGAACAGCAGACAAGAGTCCCATGTGATAAAAGTCCCATGGGTCATCTGCTAATTGCCCTACTTGAAGGAGTACTTATATAAATAAGTCAAAGGATGGTTAAATTGCATTTAGAGCAGGTTTTCTTAACCTGGGTTCCTTGAACTCATTTTTTGTTTCATTTTTAATATTTTGATAACTCCTTTTCAATGTAATCCTTTGTGTTTTTTAATTCATTAAAAAAATTATTCTAAGAAGGGACCTAAAGGCCTTAGCAGACTGCCAAAGAGCTCCATGGAAAAAATAAGGCTAGAAATTCTTGATAAAGAGGGACTAAGGCCACAGTCAGCATTTAAGAAAGAATTCTAAACACATTTTCTTCTCATCTCTAATACGTTTGAAAGAAGGCTGAAGGATGTTTTTATACTTAGATGGTATAAGTACTAGAAGAAATAAAGGGAAGGACATGTAAACATTTCTTGGACAACCTAATTCATATTGTTGTGCTTATCACATACACTCTGCAAATGATAAAACAGTAGCATAATTTGGTAGGGAATGATATAATTTCAATAATTACTCAATTTACAGCACAACTCACAGTAGATGGGAAACCCCAGAGTGGTACAGTAGGAATAATGCTTGACAATGCAGTGAGATGACTACCAGGATTTAAGCCCCACCCACTTCTGTCAATTACTTTGTGACCTTAGGCTCAGTTTACTTATGCAAAAAAAAGAAGGTAACAGACTAGATCAGAGGTTCCCAAACTTATTTTCAAACTTATTTTTCAAAAAAAATTAATCATGGGGCAGCTAGGTGACGCAATGGTAGAGCACCAGCCCTGAAGTCAGGAGTACCTGAGTTCAAATCCGGCCTCAGACCAAACACTTGACACTTACTAGCTGTGTGACCCTGGGCATGTCACTTAACCCCAATTGCCTTTAAAAGAAAAAAAAACTAAAAAAAATTAATCAGTGCTCCCTTGGAAATTTACTTTCTTTAACCCTTTAACTTTTTTTTTTGAAATTGCATCATTGAAAAAAACACAAAATATTTGTTTTTTAAAATGATATACCTTAAATTTAATAATTTATTATAAATTTGTGGGGTTCTTTCCTGCACTGAAATTTAACCACATAGTATAATATTGTAAACAAGTCATTATACGTACATATTCCTACTGATACAATCTGGACTTGCCAACAATACTCTACATGCCAGACGGCCAACACTTGCTTTATTAAGACCTGTCATCAAACTTGACCACTGATTGGTTATAACTTGCATTTTTTATGTTTATTTGGAAAATAATGTAATCACTACAAACAACTGTTACACAACAGATTAAACATGTATGAACAGTTTTTCAAAATTCTCTTCTTTCCTTATGCTTCCACTGCCCCCTTGTTTTTATTCAATGTGCTTCCAACTGCACCCAAGGCCACTACTGTCCCGCCACTACTGTCTCCCTAGATAGTTCCAGTGCCCCTAGGAGGAAGTATCTCCCACTTTGGGAACTTCTGGAATAGATGATCTCTAAGTTCCTGTCAAGTTCTATTCTATGCTTCTATGTTTAATGGCGTCTACTCAACCTTTTATTTAAATAAAGGTTATTTAACCTTAAGATTATTTAAGTTTATTCTACTCTCAGGCTAAGTTTTAGAGAATAGAAGTCAGGTATGGAATCAACTAGGATTCCTGTAAAAATATAACATTCAAGTTTTTAATTGTGTTTTTCCTGATCTCATCACCTTTTTTCCTCCCCACTGGTTTATCTCATTATTTATGAGATCACTGTTTTTCTTCAAGAGAGAGCTCAGTAGTGGTTTAAAAAAAAAGATGCGAGTCCTTCATAATCTGGCGCCAGGATACTTTTTTATTCTCATTACAACTTACTTCCCCTTTCCATACTATAGTCTAACCTCACACAAAAGAATCCAGCTCCTTTTTCCATGTATTTGCACTGACTGTTCCCCAGACCTGGAATGCACTCCTACAGTTGCCTCTTGGCAGCTCCAATCACATTATTTGGCATATTATTTTCTTTAGAATCTAGCTGAAGTACCTCATTCTATATAAAGTGTTTTCTGTTCAAACCAGCTGCATTCATCCCCCTCACAATCACCATGTACTGATTCTACACTTATGTGTATATCTATTGCTATGGACACATTGTTTCCCCCAACAGAATGTAAGCTCTTTTTTTTTCACTATTGTCTTTGCAGGCTCAACTCCAAGTAGAATAGTACCAAGTTCATATCAGATCCTAAAAAAATGCTTAACTGAGAGATTCATTAATTGATTTCCCTGATTTCCCAGAAATCACTGGAAAATAGTGAACATATACTTTATAACTAGTAATGCAATAAAAATAGTTATTGGGTCAGGGATCATAAACGAAAGACACGCACCCAAATACAGACTTAACAAGGAAATCATAAACAATGAGGAGGTCAAAGAAAAAATCATAGAAACAATTAATAATTATTAGAAAATATAATAAAAATATGAAAGGAAATTACACTAATGAAACAACATACCAAAATCTGTAGGATGTAGCTAAAGCAGCCTTCAAGGAAAAATCATATCCCTATAAACATACATTAACAAAATAGAAAAAGAGAGGATTAATAAACTGAATGTGCATTTTTAAAAATTAGAAAGCCAACAAATAAGTTAAGTCTAAAATAAGCATAAAAAAGAGATATTAAAATTTAGAGTAAGAGATTTTGGGGAAAAAAAACTACAGAAATGATAAATAAAACCAAA
Source organism: Phascolarctos cinereus (assembly GCF_003287225.1). Classification (NCBI taxonomy): domain Eukaryota; kingdom Metazoa; phylum Chordata; class Mammalia; order Diprotodontia; family Phascolarctidae; genus Phascolarctos; species Phascolarctos cinereus. The sequence goes on from NW_027555736.1 coordinate 143,651,901, forward strand.
AGCTGGTTCTTCAAAAAGACTAATAAAATTGTTAAACCTTTAGTAAGTGATAAAAATCAATAAAATAATGAGCAAGGTGAAATCAAAACAAAACCAGAAGAAATAAAAACAATCTGAACATATTATGCACAGCTATAAACTATCAAAACCGAGAACACAAAAGAAATACAAGAATACTTAAAAAATATAAATACCCAAACTATCAGAACACCAAATGAATATCTTAAATAACTCAATCTCAGAAAAGGAAACAGATTTAGCTGAAAAGGAAATATCAAAGGAAAAAATTGCTGGTCCTTACAGATTTTGACAATTCTATCAAACTTTTAAAGACCATCTGGTATCCTTACTTCACAAATCATTCTTTTTTTTGGGGGGGGTGTAAAAGCAATTGGGGTTAAGTGACTTTCCAGAGTCATACAGCTAGTGAGTGTTATGTGTCTGATGCCATATTTGAACTTAGGGCCCTCTTCACTCCAGGGCCAGTGCCACCTAGCTGTTGCTACACAAATCATTCTTCAAAACTGAAAAAGTACTCTAAAAGAAACCTTTTATCAGACAAATACTGTCCAAATTTCTAAGACAGGGAAAGGTAAGAGACAGAATGAAAAGTATAGGTCAATATCATCAAGGAAGTTTAAATTTCAAAATTTTAAAATAAAATCCTATCAAACAGGTCATAGTGATTTATCTAAGAAATCATCTACTATGACCAAAGCTGATTTATAATAGGGATGCAAAGATGGTTAAACATTAGTAAAACAGTCAACATAATCATATTAAAATCCAAAACCACATGATTATCTCAAAAGATATAGGGGAAAAGCTTTTGACAAAGTACAGCATGTATTCATACTAAAAATGTTATAAAGTATAAATGGGGCTTCTTTTAAATATCAGAAGAGCCTCTACCTAAAGCAAAAGTAAAAATATGCAATGGGCATACAGCAGAACCTTTTTCCAATAAATAAATATGGAACTGAAGCAAAAGTGCCCACTCTCCCTACTATTATTCAATAAAGTTCTATAAATGCCAACAACAGCTGTAAAACAAGAGAAAGATATTAAGGGCAAAAAGATAGGAAAAGAGGATATAAAACTATCGCATTTGCTGATGACATGACTATTTACTTAGAAAATCCTAGGCAATCAGCAGATACCAATTTGAGACAATTAACAGTTTCAGACAAGTTGCACGCTGTATACCATCAAAAATCAATAGCATTTCTGCATGTTAATAACAAAACTCAAGAAGGAAAAATAGAAAGGGAAATCTTATTACAAAAAACTACAAAATGAATAAAACATCTGGGGTCTAACCTACCAAATCACACAAAAGACTTGTATAGATTCAATCACAAAGTATTCCCTAAAGAAAAAGAAAAAGAAAACTGACTTAAATAGCTACTCCTGGGTAGGACATGCCAATACAATAAAAATGGCAATACAACTAAAGTTAATTTACACCTTTAATGGTATACTAATCAAATTACCAAGAGAATACTTTATAGAATGTGGCAATACAATAACAAAATTCATTTGGAAAAACAAATGATCTCGAATACCCAGAGAAATGATGAAAAGTAGGAATAAAGGGGAAATAGCACTTCCAGACTTCAACCAACATTATAAAACTGCAGGCATCCAAATCATCTAGTATTTGACTAAAAAACAGAGAGATCAATGGAACAAATTGGGCAAGGGAGGATCAAAAACAATGGAACTCAATAACACATTGTTTCATAAAGTAGAAAACATAAATTACCTAGGGGGAAAAAACTCCTTATTTGACAAAAACTGCTGAGAAAACTGGAAAACAGTCTGGCAGAAATTAGGATCAGACTAGTAGCTTATACCACATTCCACAACATATTCTAAAAGAATATCTAACTTAATATTAAAGTTCATACTATAAAAAAATTAGAAGAGAAGCATATGCCACTCACAGCTATTGGTAGGAGGTGCACTCTTAACAAAACAAGAAACACAGGCAACTATAAAAGATAAAATATATAACTTGGATGACATAAAACTGAAAAGTTTCTGCAGACAAAATTAATGCAGCCAGGATAAAAAAGGAAGTGGTCAAATGCGGGGAAAAATCTTTGTATTAAATTTCTCTTTTAAGGGTTTGGTAGTCAAGCTATTTAAACAAGTACTAAAGATATATAGGATTAATTGTCATTTCCCAATATATAAGTGGTCAAAGGACATGAACTAAGTGTTCTAAAAGAATTCCAATATATTCACAACCACATGAAAATACTCCAACTCACTAATAATAACAGAAATTCAAATCAATACAACTCAGGTTTCCCCTCACACTAGGCAAATTGGCAAAGAAGACAAAAAATGACAATAGTCAATGTTGAAAGGGTGTGGAAAGATAATACATTGCAGGTGGGGTTGTGAAATGATACAACCATTTTGGAAGCAATTTGGAATTATGCAAACAAAGGGACTAAGATGTACATTCCCTTTCAACCAGAGAGTCCACTACTGGACTTACAGCACAAGAAAGCCACTGAAAAGAAGAAAGTTCCTATTTAAATAAAAATATTTATAATAATACTGAATTGGAAATAAATTGGAAACTCCCTTCAATTGGTGAATGGCTAAATAAACTGTGGTACATGAAAGCAACAGACTATTACTATGCTGTAAATGTTGTAAGTGATGAATATATGGAAAGACCCATATGAACTGATGCAGAGTAAAGTAAGCAAAGAGAAAAAAAATATAGATACACAAAAACTACAATATAAATGGAAAGAACAACCACACATTAAAAAAATCAAAAGTGAATGTAACAAAATTATAAATATCAAGCATAATTCAAATGAAAAGATATGAAAAGACATTCCTAACCAACCCCATATTGAGGTGCGAGGTCTACAGGTGACATACATTGCACATGTTTTCATACTTTTTCCAATGTATTGATTAGTTTTGCTGATCTTTCCCCCAAGACATTTGGGGGTTTTTTCATTTTGTTTTGTTTTTTAAAAATGCTATTTATTATATGGGTTAGTTCTCTGGGAGGAGACGGAAAAGGATGTGAGGATAACTATCATGATCATTAATACTTCTCAAAGGAAGCTGGAGAATCAGTGCTAGTGAGATCAGAGTCAGATGGAATGTCAAGGGTCAAATGGAAGGCTCCATTTTTCTCAGAAAGCTGGAGATCAGGAATCAGACTACATAGCAGGAGATGGAAGCTTAACTAGCTCAGGAGAAAATGTAAGTCACACTTCCCAGTCCTCAAGGCATTTTCTCTTCTTTCCCAAGGAACTCAGTGGTTCATACTTCTCCACCTGAACCATTCCCTTCTCACCTCCAGAAAGATGATCTCAACTTCCTTTAGGAGAAACAGCAGGTAGTTGCTGTGAGAAGTCTCAGCTGGTACCAGAGCTAGGTCCTAGAAATTGCTTGGATCTTATCTTTAATGTCCAGTACAATGTTAAGTACTTGAGCAAGTGACTATTTCACTGTTTGTCAATCAACATTATCTAACACAGTACTCTGCACATAGTAAGTAAGCTTTGTTGTTGTTTGGTCATTCAGTCACAGGATGCCAGGTCCTTCTACCCTGCACTACTCTCAAAGACTGTCCAAGTTCATGTTCATTGTTTCTATGACATTATCTATCCATCTCATCCTCTGCCATCTCCTTTTCCTCCAGGCTTCAATCTTTTCCAACAGCAGAGTCTTTCCCAATGAGTCACATCTTCTTATTATGTGGACAAAGTCTTTTTTTTTAAATAATATTTCCCCCCAGTTACATGTAAAGACAATTTTTAGCATTTTTTAAAATTTTAAGTTCCCAAATTTTCCTTCTCCCTCTCTCAACCCCCCCTCCCTGAGATGGTAAGCAATTTGATATAGGTTATGCATGTTTAATCATATTACCACAATAGTAATGTTGTGAAAAAAGGCACAGACCCAAAGAGAACAACAACAACAAAAAAAAAAAACATGAAAAAAATACATAAAGTGAAAAACAGTATGCTTTCCTCTGCTTCCTATCAATTCTTTCTCTGGAGGTGGATAGTACTTTTCATCATGAGTCCTTTGGAGTTCTTCCGGATTCTCATGTTGCTGAGAGCAACTAAGTCATTTACAGCTGATCATTGTACACTACTGCTGTTACTATTTACAATGTTCTCTTCGTCCTGCTCAATTCACTTTGCATCAGTTTGTATAAGTCTTTCCAGGTTTTTCTGAAAGGTTACTGCTCTTCATTTCTTACAGCACATTAATATTCCATTACAATCATAGACTACAACTTGTTCAGCCATTCACCAATTGATGGGCATCCCTTCGATTTCCAATTATTTGTGTGGCCAAAGTCTTTAAGTTTTAACTTTTGTATTTGACCTTCCAGTGAATAGCCTGAATTAATTTCTTTAAGTATTAACTGATTTGATCTCCTTGCTATCCAAGAGAATCTCAAAAGTGTTCTCTAGCACTATAATTCAAAAGCATCAATTCTGCAGCACTCAGCTTTCCTTATATATAATCCAACCTCAAAAGCCATAGAAAAACCATAACTTTGACTATAGAGACCTTTGTTAGCAAGATAATGTCTCTGCTTTTTAATATGCTGTTCTAATTTTCCATAGCTCTCCTTCCAAAGAGCAAGTATCTTTTAACTCCATGGCTGCAGTCATTGTCTGCAGTGATCTTTGAGCCCAAAAAATGTAAAATATGACACTGCTTCCATTTCTTCTCCCTATTATTTGCCAGGAAGTGATGGGACCAATTGCCAAGATCTTAGGGTTTTGGGGGGTTTTTTTAACATTAAGCTTCCAGCCAGCTTTTACACTCTCCTCTTTCACCCTCATCAAGAGGCTTCTTAATTCCTCTTCACTTTCTGCCATCACAGTGATATAACCTGCATATCTAAGATCGCTGATATTTCTCCTGGCATTTCACATGATGTATTCTGCATATAAGTGAAATAAAGAAGGTGACAATCTAGTGCCTTGTCCTACTCCTTTTCCAATCTTAAACAAATCAAGTGTTCCACATTCGGTTCTAACTGTTACTTCTTGGCCTTCATACAGGTTCCTCAGTAGACAAGTAAAATGATCTGATACTCCCATCTCTTTGAGGACTTGTCACATTTTGCTGTGATCCACATGAAGGGCTTTAATGTAGCCAATGAGGCAGAAACAGATGTTTTTCTAGGACTCCCATGCTTTCCCCAGAATCCAGCAGATGTTGGCAATCTGGTCTCTAGTTCCTCTTCACTTTCTGAAAACCACCCTGCTCTTCTTGGTTCACTCATTGCTGAAGCCTCCTTTGCAGAATTTTAAGCATAAATGCGTGTGTGGGAAGGTGTGTGAGATGTGTGCAACTGTTTAGTAATCTGAACATTCACTGGCATTGCCTTTCTTTAGGTTTGGGATATAAACTATCTTTTCCAATCCAGTGGCCACTGTGGAGTTTTCCAAATTTGCTGGCATTCTAAAAGCAGCACTTCAACAGCATCACCTTTCTGGATTTCAAGTTGCTCGGCTGGAATTCTAGCACCTCCACTAGTCTCATTGTTAGTAGTGCTGACTAAGGCTCATTTGATTTCATTCCCCAGGATGTCTGACTCTGGATCAGTAACCACACCATTGGGATTACAGGATTATCAGTGATGTCAAGATCTTTCTTGTATAGTTCTATCATATATTCTTGCCACCTTTTCTTACTCTCTTCTGCTTCTGTTAAGTCCCTACCATTTTTGTCTTTATCATGCCTATTTTTGCATGAAACATTCTTTTGATATCTCCAATCTTCTTAAAAAGATCTCATCTTCCAGTTCTATTTTTTTCTTCTATTTCTTTGCACTGCTCATTTAAGAAAACCTCAGGTTTTCTGTGTTCAGGTGGGAATAACTTTCCCTTTCTCATTTACTTTTTCTCTTTCCTTCTTTCCTCAGCTATTTGTAAAACCTTATCAGACAGCCATTTTGCTTTCTTGTTCTTTTTCTTTGAAATATTTTTTGTTGCTGCCTCCTATACAGTATTTTGAACCTCTGTCCACAGTTTCTCAGGCACTCTGTCTACCACATCTACTCATCACCTCCACTTCATAAGGGATGCTATTTAAGTCATACCTATATGGTCTGATGGTTTTCCCTACTTTCTTCAATTTAATTCTGAATTTTGCATTAAGAAGCTCATGATCTGAGCCACAGTCCACTCTAGGTCTTGTTTTAACTGACTGTATAGAGCTTCTCTACCTTTCGCTACAAAGCATATAATCAATCAGATTTCCATACTGAATATCTGGTGATACAGTAGGTACATGCATAATTACCTAGTGAAGTAAATGTGAGTGACCATGGACATATCACTTAATCTTTTTCATCCATTTCTTTAACAGTAAATTGTTTTCAGACTGGATCTGCATTTTAATTTATGAAGGGAATGCCAAAGAAAGAAACTTCCTTTACTAATTCACATCAGCCTCTGCTCTGCAGATTACAGTTAGTAGGGAGTCACCTGGGGTGCTGAGAGCTGAAGAACACACTCTGCTCTGCCAGAATAATACAGCGAGTATGTGCCAGAGGCAGGACATGAACTGAGGTCTTTCCAGCCCAAGGCTAGCTCTCTTATTTACTATACCATCCTACTTCTCTGTACAATAAAGAGCTATTGCTGTGTAGAGAAAGCACTTTGAAAATGCTAAAATGTCAGGAAAATGTGGGTTCATTTTCAAAGGTCACATAGCAAGTCAGGACTAAACTTCCAATAAAAAGCTCTTTGGCCATGTGGGACATAGTATTGCTTCCCAATAATTGTCTACACTGTGTTGACCTATCTATTCTCCGTCTAATGATTAATTTAAAAGGCAGCTGACTGATTAGAGATAATATACCAAAAGAATTTTATAACCTCCCATTGAAAACTGCTGGGAATAAAAGAGTACAAGTGATCATTTCTCAAAATTAAGAAAAAAAATTTTGATTTATTCACTCAATCCTTAATGATATTAATAAGTCAGTTAAATAAACCACAAGGTTGAGAAATCTAGTGGACAAAACTATTAATCTGTTGATCTTTGAGACATTTACAGGTTTCAAGCATGATGAACAGATACATGAAATAATACATATTTACTAAGTGCTTACTAAATGCCAGATGCTGGTAATACAAAGACAAAAACTGACTAATTACTGGACTCAAGGAGTTCACAATTTATTGTGGTAGAGAGGTGGCACAGTGCATAGAGTGCTGGGCTTGGAGTCAGGAAGATTCATTTTCCTGAGTTCAAATCTGGCCTCAGATACTTACTGGTTTTGCGACCCTAGGCAAGGCATTTAATCCCCTGCTTCAGTTTCCTCATTTGTAAAATGAGCTAGAAAAGAAAATGGCAAACCACTTCAGCATCTCTGCCGAGAAAACCCCAAATGGGGTCACAAAGAGTCAGTCACATATGAACAATAACAAAATATCAATATTAATTAATTTATTTATTTGGTGAGGCAATGGGGTTAAGTGACTTGCCCAGGGTCACACAACTAGCGTCAAAGTGTGTCTGAGGCTAGATTTGAACTCAGGTCCTCCTAACTCCAGGGCCAGCGCTCTATCTACTTGTTAATTTATTTACTAATGGCCTGCTATGTACCAGACGGCAGATAAATGCTTGCAGAGGATAGAATGCTGGCCCTGAAGTCAGGAAGACTCATTTTCCTGAGTTAAAATCCAGCCTCAGACACTTACTAGTTGTGGGACACCGGGCAAGTCACTTAACCCATTTGCCTCAGTTTCCTCATTCATAAAATGAGCTGGAGAAGAAAATGACAAACTACTCCAGTATCTTTGCCAAGAAAACCCCAAATGGGGTCACAAAGAGTCAGTCACATTTGAACAACAAGTGTAACAGCTGCTATGCTTAGTGCCAGGGATACAAAAAGAGGCAAAAAAGAGGCAGTCCCTGCCTGGGACTTCAAGACTCATGATGGAAAATGCTATCCACATCCAAAAAAAGAACTATGGCGTATTAATGCAGATAAAAGCATACTATTTGAGCGCGCTCTCTCTCTCTTTTTTGTTTTGTTTTGACTCTTCTTTCTTGTGGTTCCTCCCACTGGTCCTAATTCTTCTTTACCACATAACCACTGTGAAAATGTTTAATGTAAATGTATGTGTAGAGCCTACATCAGATTGCATGCTATCTTGGGGAGGGGGAAAGGGGAGTAAAGAAAATTTAGAATTGAAAATCTTATGGAAGTGAATGTTGAAAACTAAAAATAAATTAATTTTAAAAAATAAAATGCAGGAACTGAACGGTGCTGCTTATGAGCACAGGAGGCGGAAAGGGCAGGATAGGAGGGGTGGGGTAAGGCAGAACGGCATGCTGGCAGAGCACGAGCCACCCAACACTCAGCTGTGCCACCACCAGTCTCCAGGAACTAGTGGCCTTCGTGTGTCAGTAGCCAGCCTACATCCCCTTATCCCAGCCCTTTTGTCTGCTACAACCGCTGCTAACAGTCCCACAACCTGCCTGAGGGTTACAGGCTGGACAGCCAGCTGGCCTCTCTAAACCACACCAACCAGCTAGCTGGGGCAATGGAGGATGTGAAGTTGGAGTTTCCCATCCTACCACAGTCCAAAAAACACCCTGAGAATTGGATCTATCCCATGAGGCAAGATATGCAAGAAATCTTACATGGACTGTTTTTGGGCCCATATTCTTCAGCTATGAAAAGCAAGCTACCTATACTACAGAAATATGGAATAATCCACATCATACGAATAAGATAAAACATTTAAAGCAAACTTTATTAAACCAAACTTTCAACAATTATTTAGGTATCTGGTACTGGATATCACAAATAATCCAGTTGAAAATATAATACATTTTTCCCCAGTGACTAAAGAATTTATTGATAGAAGTTTACAAAAAGGAGGAAAAGTTCTTGTTTACGGAAATGCAAAGATTTCCTGAAGTAGTGCCTTACTTATTGCATATGTTACAGCAATACAGGGAGGCATTTACATATGTCCAAGAAAGAAGGGTCTGTATTAATCCTAACGTTGGATTTGTCCATCAGCTTCAGGAATATGAAGCCATCTATCTAGCAAAATTAAAAATACAGATGATGTCACCACTGCAACTGGAAAGATCATTATCTGTTCAGTCTGGTACTACAGGCAGCTGGAAATGTACACATGAAGAAGGGGAAATCAAAAATATGCAAGCTGCTGCTGCACAGAATGGATGATGGTGCCTCAGACTATATTATAGAATGTTTGGCTTCCTGTAAAACGAGAAAAACACAAGTAGCTTCTTTTCAATTACATGTTGCTTCCAAATATCTTTCTCTGCAACCTGCTAAGCAACGTTTTAAGAAAATGATGGACTTCTTGAATAGATGGCAATGATTGTTTTCTTTTTTCACACTTTACAGTTTTATTATAAAACAGGATTTTTAGACTTGCAAAACAAAAAGTACATTAAAGAAAGGAAAAAAAAAAGACAGTCCCTGCCCTCAAGCAGCTAACAACATAACGTGGGAGATAACATTCAACAAATATACGCAACAAAGCAAGCTATACACAGGAAAAATAGGAAATAATTAACAGAGGGAAGGCACTAGAATTAAGAGGGGTTGGGGAAAGCTTCTAGTAAAAAAAAATGGGATTTTAGTTGGGACTTGAAGCTAGGGAGGTCAGTAGGTAGAGCAGAGAAGGAAGAGTGTATGCATGAAAGGCAGATGGAGAAAATGCTAGAAGCCTAGAGATGGAGTGTCTTGTTTGAGGAAAAGCCAGAAGGCTAAAGTCACTGGATGGAAGAGTACATATCAGAGGAATAAAAAAGTAAGAGAGGTCTAGGTTATGAAGGGTTTTGAATACCAACAGAGCATTTTGTATATGATCCTGAAGGAGATAGGAAGCCACTGGAGTTTCAGGGGAGTGATATAGCTGGACTTACACTTTAGAAGAACTACTTTAGGGGCTGAATAGAGGCTGGACTGGAGTAAGCAGAGGCTTGAGGCAGGCCAACCCACCAACATGCTACTGTAATATACCAAATGAAAAGAGTCTGAAGGAGGGCAATGGTAGTGTTAGAAGAGAGAACAGAGTATATATGTGAGAGATGCTGTAGAGGTATAATCGACAAGCCTTGACAACTGATGAGATACAAGGAGTGAGAGGTAGTGAGGAGTAAAAGATAACTCCCAGGTTGTGAGCCTGATACCTTTCACAGTTATGAGTAGCAGCTGCATTCTTAAACAAGGAAGAGAAAGAAATTACAAAAGATAAAATACATAAATGATCATATGAAACCAAAAAACTTCTTTGCAAACAAAATTAATGCTCCTAAAGGAATGCTAATGGAAAAAAAAATCTTTGTATCAAGTTTCTCTGTTAGAAGTTTGGTATCTAAGTTCATATACACACATGCAGGAAAGATGTGAAAAGATAAAAAGAAAGGCAGTGGGAAGATGATAGGCAAACTGGTATACTGTTGGTGGACTTGCGAATCAGTACAACCATTCTGGAAAGCAACTTAGAAAAGAATTAGAAACAAAGCACATGCTTTATAAGGAATAACTAAAGAAAGCATGGTACACCAACCTCACACCTATCAAATTGGCTAATGTGACAGAAAAGGAACATGATTAAGTGTTAGAGATGATGGGGAACACTGATACACTGTTCATGGAGCTGTGAACTGAACCAACAATTCTGGAGAGCAATTTGGAACCATACCCAAAGGCAATCAAACTGTGCATACCCTTCGATCCAGCAATACCACTACTAGGTCTGTATCCCAAAGGATCATAAAAAAGGAAAAAAGAACTACATATACAAAAATATTTATAGTAGCTCTTTGTGGTGGCCAAGAATTGGAAATTGAGGAAATGCTCTTCAACTGGGGAATGGCTGAACAAGTTGTGATATTTAATGTAATGGAACAAATACTAGTATGCTATAAGAAATGATGAGCAGGAAACTTTCAGAAAAACCTGGAAAGACTTACATGAACTGATGCTGAATGAAGTGAGCAAAACTAGGAGAACACTGTACACGGTAACAGCAACACTGTGCGATGATCAACTATGACTGATTTAGCTCTTCTCAGAAATACGATGAACCAAGATAATTCCAAAAGACTCATGATGAAAAATGCCATCCACCTCCAAAGAAAGAACTACGTAGTCTGAATGAAGATCTGAATGCCAATGGAAGCATACTATTTTCACTTTTGGGGGGTTTTTTTGTGGCTCTTCCCATTTGTTCTGTTTCTTCTTTCACAACATGACTAATATGGAAATAAGTTTAACATGATTATACATGTATATCCTGTATCTGATTGGTTGCTGTGTTGGGAAGTAAAGGAGAAAAATTTGAAACTCAAAATGTTATAAAAAATGAATGCCAAAAACTATCTTTACACGTAACTGGAAAAAATAAAATACTATTTACTAAAAAAAAAAAAAAGAAAAAGAAAAAAGAAATTGTGGTACACAAATGTAATGGAATTACTGTGCTATAAGAAAATGAAGAATGGAAGAAGAAGTAGAGTGTACAGTGAATGTAGAGTATAGAGTGAAGAAAATAAAGCCAAGAAAAGAATATAACAGTGACTACAACAATGTAAATGGAAACCACAAAAAAAAAAAAGATGAATGTCACAAAATTACAAAGAACAAGCATGGCTCCAAAGAAGAGATATGATAAAATACTCCCACTATATTCTTTTGCTGAAGTGAGAGGTCTCCAAATGTGATATACTGCACAAATATTCTAATTTTTTCTTTCCATTTATCTTTCAAAAATATTTTATGTTATATTGGATGGCTCTCTGGGAGTGGGAGGGAGGAAATAATGGTGATGTAAAAAATGAAAATATACTGAATTTGCTATATACTTGGAGAAGCAAGATGTACACAGTGCAAGTTCATGGCTACATGTACAATCCTCTTTTTACATTCTGCTGTACATATGAGAATGCTCATCTTAGATGTTTATCAAATTAAAACTTTTTTTAAAAAAAATGAATGCCATTAATAGACTACCATAACAGTATCTTCACTGATATGAACCTCAATATGAAAGGCATGCTAAAATCAGCAAGGCACTACAACGTGCAGGGCATCTGAAAGGAAATGGAAAAAAAATCTCATTATACAAAAAGAACAAGATATAATGAAAATTCATTAACATGACAGCATATGTATACAGACATACAAGTATACCCACAAATTTATCTCAACATAATGCTACAGTCTCTCAAAATTTTAGATAAAACTTTTGATAAAGTATATTAGAAGAAATAATTTATTATCCTTTGGTTTTAATGGAATAGTTTCCTCATGAGTCACACTGACATCAATGTGGAAAATATAAGCTGTTCTAAAAGTAATTATGAATATAACAACTTCCTTCTGTATTTTATTTTTAAATAGTTTTTATTACAGCCAAATATGAAACAGACTTTGCCTTGAAGAAGCTTTCATACTATTGATTGTACACAAAGTGTAACTAAACAAACAAAACACATACAAAGAAATTTCCAAAGGCAGAGAATGCTAGTAATTAGAAGGATTAGAAAAGGTTTCACATAGAGATTAACAATGGATCTGTGTGTGCCTCAAAGGAAACCAGGGACGCTACAAAGCAAAGGTGAGAGGGAGTTCATTCCAGATATGAGAGACCACTGTGCACAGATATGAAGGGAAGAAATGGACTGTGGCGTATACACATAAATATACAACTAGCAAGCTAGTCAAATTATATTAGAGGCTTTGCCCTCCTCTGTATGCAGAGCTAAGAGACCACGGATTTGGAAGATAGCATATGACATCAGACTTGTTGGTTAGTTTTGATAAACTTTTTTCTCCTCTTTTTTTATTCTTTGTGGAGAGCTCTCTGGGACAAAAAAGGGATATACTGGGCAATGCAGGTGATAAAACTTAAAAGATACCAATAAAACTATTTTAAAGGATCATGTAATACACTTTATTCAATCGAATTCAAACATGTATTTTAAAAGTTCTATCTATAAATCACAGTGGAAAGCACAAGAAACAGAAAAGATGAAAGATGTCAACATGATATTTCTAGCCCTTTGGAGCATACACTGTGATAGGAGGGGGGGAGGAGTGATGGAGGGGGAAAAAATGCAGACAAATAAGTACAATAAAAGGCAAAATGTCAGTCAGTCAATTAGTATTTATTAAGTACCTCCTATGTGCCAGATACCAAGCAAAGCATGCTAAGTGAAATGCACTCAAGAAGGCCACAGTTGAATGGGGGAGATAACATGCAAACCAACTACATACATACAGGATAAATTTGAGGTTGTCTAAGAAGGAAAGTACTAAAATTAAGGAGAACTAGAAAATGCTTCTCCCTAAAAAGGTGGATCATTCAACTAGAGATAGAAGGAGATTCACTGGGGAAGATTCCATGGAAGAAATGGCACCAAAAGTGGGTCTTGAATGGAAAAGAAAGGTTTCAAAAGGCAGTGATATGGAAGAAATTTGTTTCAGGCATGTAATGGCTAGCCTGAAAAAACACAGAAAGAGGGGGAAAAGATCAGGAGAAAGTCAGTGAAAGATAATGGGACACTCCCACTTTGGAGGTCCAGAGGGGAAGCATGAACCAATCAAAGAGAAGGACAGCTGGGGAGAGAATTAGAAGGGATAAGTAGAAGAACTAGAAGAGAATAACAAGAGGAAAGAAGTACAAAACAAGATCAAAAGCTACAGAAAATTCCAAGGAAGAAAAAGGACAGAGAAAAAGACATTAGATTTGGAAAGTAAGAAGGTACTGGAAATTTTGTAGAGAGCAGCTCCAAGAAAGTATTTGTATGTATTTGCTCAATTAAAAGATGGATTAAGAGAATTGTTATATGAGGATCTAAGAAATTATGTGATATTAATGAGTAATAATTGGCCCATTTATATACAGCAGAATATGAAAAGAGAATTGCACATGCAGCCATGAACCTGAACTGTGCACAGCGTGTTTCTCCAATTATACAGCAAATTCAACAAGTTGTTTTCCTTTTTTATATCATCATAATTTCCTCCCTCTGACTCCCAGAGAGCCTTCCCATATACCATATTCTACGAAAAGGCAAAGGAGTCAGCAAGTAATGAGACACTGAAAGCAATAAGTATGGCTTTTCAATTCTGAAGTCAAAACGGGCTAATCATTACTCATTTTTGTATGAAATAATTTCTTAGATCCCCATAGTAGTAGTTCTACTACTACATCTTTAGATTAAGCAAATATATAATGACAAAATAACAATACTTGATGAGTATATGGATTTCTGAAACCTTTACAAGGAAGGCAGCTAGGTAGTGTAGTGGACAGAACACTGGAGTTGGGAAGACCTGAGTTCAAGTACTGCCTAAGACAGTTACTGGGTGTGGAACCTTGGACCTTGAACAAAGCATTTAGCCTTTCTCAGATTCAGTTTCCTCATCTGTAAAAGAAAAATAATAACATCATCTTTTTCAAAGGATTGCTGTGAGGACCAAATGAAATATTTGTAAAGCACTTTTCAAACTTCAACATGCTATTTAAAGTCAGCTACAACAATAATAATAGGTATTATTATAATTACCAATTCCATCCTTACCCCCCTCGGATCCGAAGCCCACAGAAGAAGCTTAGCACTGAAGTAAGAAAATAAGAATCAAAGGAAAGAGTTTTAAGGACATATGAGATCTGATCATATTTTTATGAAGAAACCAATGGGAGGCTTTACTATTTCTCTTCAGGGTATTATGTCCAGTCACCAAGTTAAAAAAAAACATTCAACTCCTCACTTTCCTTCACCCTGTATTTCCAATCAGTTGCCAAATCTAGTTGCTTATTCCTCTAGTATATAACCTCTCACCTCCACTAAAAGAGCCGAATTCAGATCCTCAACACCTCTTGCCTGGACTACTGCCAATAGTCTTTTGTTTGGTATTCATGAAAGACTCTCACTATTCCAATCTACTTTCCAAAACAGCTGCCAAAGTGCATTTCCTAAAGTACAGGTCTATGTCAATCCATTAACTCAATAAAATGTCAGTAGCCTCCATCACTTTAGGACAAAATATAAATACTTATTTGGCATTTAATGCTCTTCATAACCCCTATCATCTATTACACTACAATCCAGCCTTTCCAGCCTTATCATATATATTTTCTATGAATCCAGTCCAAAAAGGCCTTGCTATTCTTTACATGTGACGTTCCATTCCTAATCTGTGTCTTTTCACTGGTAGTTTCTATGCCTAAAATGCTCTTCCTCCTCACCTCCACCTTCTTCAAGAGGCTTTTCTTGGTCAGTACAAGGTGCCTTCTCCCTCAAAGCTACCTGGCCTCTGCTTTGTATGTGCTTTATATATACCTATATCATACATGTTATACCTGGGGTTGGTTTACCCCCATTAGAATGTTAGCTTCTCCTATCAGATGTCTAACTATACTACAAACGAAGTAAGCATCAAAACGATTGGGTGGCTGAGAAACACAAAAGTTGATCAGTGTAACAGATTAGGTACATAACACAGAGGCAAACAAGCACAGTACCCTAATCTTTCATAAATCTAAAGATTGCAGGTACTAGGGCAAGAGTTCACTATTCAACAAAACCTACCGGGAAAACTGGAAAGCAGTCTGGCAGAAACCAGGTATAGACCAATATCTCACATGACATACCAAGCTAAGGTCTAAATGGATACATGATTTAGTCATAAAGGGTATAGGAAAGTCTTAAACAAAGACATAAACTAGAAGAACAAAGAAGAAATTGTCTGCCATACTTAAGATAGGAGAAGAATTTGTGACCAAATGAGGCAAAAAGAGGAACACAGGAGATAAAATGGACAATTTTGATTACATAAATTTGAAAGTTTTTGCATAAACAAAACTAATGCAGTTACACTTAGAAAAGTAAATGAGAAAAAAAAACTTTTCAGCAAGTATTTATCACATAAAGGTCTCATTTCCAAAATACACAGGGAACTGATTCAATTTAAAAGAATAAAAGCCATTTCCCAATTGATAAATGTGCAAAGGATGTGAATAGGCAGTTTTCAGATGAAAAAATCCAATCAAGTTATTTGATAAAAATGCTTTAAATCCCTAAAATTAGAAAAAATGAAAATTAAAGCAACTCTGAAGCTCAACCTCACAATGATCAGATTGGCAAAGTTGACATTAAAAAGAAAAATGGCAAATGCTGAAGGGGTTGTGGGAACCAGGTACATTAATGAGATAATATTTGTAAAAATGCTTATTACAGTGTCTGGTATTTAGGTGCTTAATAAATACTTGCTCCATTCCCCATTCCCCTAATGTACTGGTGGAACTGTGATTTGGTTTAGCCATTCTGGAATGCAATTTGGAACTATGCCCAAAAAGCTATTAAGCCGTACACACGCTTTGACAAATCAATACTACTACTACATCTATACCCCAAAGAGATCTAAGAAAGAGGGAAAGGACTCATACGTATAAATATATTCATTGCAGCTCTTTTTGCAGTGGCAAAGAAGTGGAAACTAAGGGGTGCCCATCAATTGGGGAACAGCTAAACAAGTTATGCCATATGAATGTGATGGAATAATGTTGTGTTGTAACAAATAATGAAAGGGATGGAACTCTACTTCAGTTCATAAATCTTTACCCAACAACCTGAGAAGACTTCTATGAACCAATACAGAGTAATGTGAGAAGAATCAGGAAAATAATTGATACAATAACAACAACAATATTTTAAAGAAAAACAACTTTGAAAGACTTAGGAATTCTGAACAACACAATGACCAATCATGATTACAGAGAACTTATGATTAAACAGGCAATCCATCTCCTGAAAGAGAGGTTATGGACTCAAAAGTAAGTACAGATTGAAACAAATATACAGACATACATACACACGTGTGTTTGTATATATGTATTTAACATGCAATTCAAGAATGTGTTTTGCCTGACTACATGTGTTTATAACAAGGGTTTTGTTTTTCTTGCTTTCTCAACTGGAGGGGAAACAGGTGAGAAAGAGAGAAAGTAGATCTTCATTTGAAAATAAAATAAAATTTAATTAAAAAAGAAAAATTATCTGAGTTATTGATTCTCTATGATCATGGGGCTAGTAAAGCCTGCATTTGAACTTGTATCATCTGATTTGAAGTCCAAGGTTCTTTGAATTTGTGATTATAAGGATAAGGAAGTAAGTTCAGGGACAGCCAAAAGAAATACTTCTTAGTAGCTATCTTCATTGGCAATTTCATTGGCTAACTAGCACTTTCAGAATCCACAACAACTTCTATGTGGGACATGGAGGATGAAATGGGGAAAGTAGCAAAAAATGTAACTTCAAATCTACTTTGTAACTCATCATGTTAAGATAATATAATCAAGACAAATTTTAGGTGAGTGAAGGGATGAAACACTTCCTAGACTGCCTTAGAGGATAGAATCTCAAGAGTGAGAAGGGATCTCTCTTAGGTCACCCATCTAAATTATACTTCATGGGATTTGGAGTCATAACAGCTCTTCCTACTCCAGCAATTCATTTCAATAAACACTTGAGTACCTATATACCAGGTACTAAGCCAGATAATGGGCACACAAAAATAAAAATTGGACAGAGTCTCTGCTCTCCAGGAATTACTACTGAAAATACAATCCATACGAAGAAAAGCAAATATAATATATATACAAAGAAAAAAACTATTTTTCATTTCCAGAAGAAGAAACACTGATAACTGGTAAGGACTGGGAAGGATATCAGGTAGAAGGTAATCCTGAACAGGATTCTGTCAGAATCTGATGGAAGCTAGTGATTCCTAGAGTCCATGTATCACTTGAAGAGGTACATGAACTTGGATGGAAAAAATTTACAACCTTATTTTCTCTAACCTTTGGTTCCCTTAATAATCCTATTCATTTTATGCATTTCAAAACATTATTCTGAGAGAGGGTCTTCAGGCTCCATCAGACTGCCAAAGGAGTATGGGACATGAAAAGGTTAAGATCTTGATCTTAAAGGAAATGAGGAAGCAAAGAATCACACACATAAGGAACAACTGTGCAAAGATGGAACACAGAAAAGTCTCAATTCACTTACATGTCATGGCATCACCTTCCTGACATCATGGTCCTCTTTGAGAACATGATGTCAAAGAACAACTTCTGTGAGCAGCAGTAGGAGCTGCCCCACTGGGCACCCAATCGGAACTGGCCAGTTAACCAACACAACTAACTGCTTCCTTCCTTGCTTGCTTTCTTTCCCTTCCCTTCCCTCTGTCCACAATGGGTATCATACCCTTTCCTGTGGGTACTCTGCCCAAAGGAATATAAATTTTGATCTCTGAAACCTCCCAAGATATCTTGGGGTTTACAGGCTGGATTTTTTTCTTAAGGACTATGCCTTAAACCCAAATCACTCTGGCTGTCATAACAGGTCCCAGGCCAAGCCCCCTTTGTCACTACTTGGGCCCTGACTGGCTAGAGTAAATGTAAACAGCAACTGTTTGCTTTGGCCAGAAACCCTGAGGGTCTTCTCCTCCCAGATTGATTTTTTTTTAAACTAGGTAAAAGAGGCTATTCTCTGCCTCGTTTCTTACCTAGCCTTGATAACTGAGTATGTGTTACACCTCAGTCAAACTGAGACCTGTTAAACACTTAAGCTTAAAAAGACCAAGGTCACCCACTGCATCCAGGGCTATCTCCAATCATCCAGATCTATATCCACTGGACCCAGGTGGCACTGGAAGAGAAAGTTAGGTTGGTGACTTGCATATCATAGTCCTCCCTGATGTCATGGTCCTCTTCAAGAATGAAGGACCATCAACAACAGCCTCAGGAAAGAAAGTAGCACCAGGATAACTGGCTCTCCGATAGGGAAAGGTGTTAGAGCTTACAGAGGGAAAACAAGGTACAAAAGAGAAGGATGAAGAATGCATGGTGTACCAGGGTCTAATTAAGGGCTAGAGAAGAAGTGACCTCTGTAGTCTCATAAAGAGAAGAGCTTATGAGAAGTGGGGAGGAGGCAGAGATTGACAAAGGGTGGGAAAGGAAAGAGTCATTGCTTTCTTGGTGGAAGAAGGTTCTACTGATGAATGCTCATATGAGTGAAGAAAGATGATCTGTGAAGGGAGATGACAACCTTGCCTGAGTGTGTGGCCTAAGGCCTTGGTGTTTGAAAAGTCTACTTTTTTTTTTTGGAGGGGGGGTAGCAACTGGTACCTCAGGGAGAGGGAAAGAAAGTATGCACTCAGGGAGATTTTGAGGGAAATGGGGACAGGGAGAAGGTAACCAGAAGAGGGTACACATCAGTGGCCAGTTACATAATCAGGGACCTGGTGGGGCAGGAGAGGGGCTCTACCATAAGGCAGTGACCTCTTTAACCATTAGCAATGCCACTGTTCTGGGAGTGAAGCATAATGGAAAAGGGGAGTCCACTAGGCAAACTCCACAATGCAGTGGCAGAAATCACCTAGAGAGGAGAGCCTAGAATGGATACTTTGGAAGTTTTGACCGAATGAGGAATATAGAGGAAAGAGAGAGAACAGAAAATTATAGGGGTCATGAATCAGAAAACAAAGATCTACGGTAGACAGAAAGAAAAGACGAATAATGAAGGGAATGAGAGAAATCCTTTTTGGAAAGGGGGGCAAAAAAATGAAATTAAAAAAACTAACAGGACTAGCTAAAGGGAAGGAAAAGAAAGGGAAATCCACTTGACAGAGATGAGTAAAAAAGGGGGAAAGAATTACATAACCAGATAAAAGCAGGAAAGAAAGAAAAAAAGAAATAAGCAAAACTCAAAAGGAAAAGGCGAAACAAAAGGAAAGAATCAGAGGTGAGAGGAAGAGAACCAGTGGGGTGACAGGGCCACCTTAAAAAAGATTAAAATAAAGTAACTAAAGGAACATAGTACTGTGTTTACAACAAAAGAGGAGGAAAAAACAATATCAGAGAGAGATGGAGAAAATATACATCTAACTCTTATAACTTTAAATGTGAATGGATTAAAATCCAATAAAATGAAAAAGAGTGACAGATTTGGTAAGAAAACAAAACCCTACAATGTGTGGCTTACAAAAACATTTTAAAAATAAAGATATTCACAAAATAAAACTGAGGAGATGGAAAAAAATTTACTAGGAATCAAATGGATCCAAAAAGATCAGGGGTTTCAATCATTCTATCTGACAAAGCAAAAATACACATCATAAATAAATAAATGAATAAATAAATGAGTAAATGAATGAATGAATGAATAAATGAATGAATGAATGAATAAAGGAAATTATATTATGGCATAAGGAACCACAGACAAGAAATCAATATCGTCAATAAACTTACACGTTCCAAATGCCTAAGCATCCAAATTCACAAAGGAAACATTATCTAAGCTAAAAGAAGATACAGACAGTAACACAATAGTGATAGGAGACTTACATATCTCTCTCTTACTTTTTGGAAAAGTCTAACAGAAAAATATATAAAAGGGAAAAAATGGAACTGAACAAATGTCTGGAGATACTAGAGTTAAAAGACATAGGTGTCTTCTAAAGGGGACAGCAAAAATATTATTTTGCTCAACACCACACGAAACTTTTACTAAAATTGATCATGTACTAGGACACAGATATTGCAAACAAAAATAAAAAGGCAAACATAGTTAACACAGATTTACAAACCACAACACAATAAAAACAGTAATTAGTTTAGGGGTCACAAACATATGATTCAGATCCAAAAGACTTAACAATGAAATTCTAAATAATGAGTGGGTCAAAGCAAATCACAGAAACAATAACTACGTAAAAGAAAATGATAATGATGAAACAACATAACAAAAGTTCTAGGATGCAACTAAACCAGTCTTGGGGGAAAAGTATATCCTTGAAAAAAAAATAGAAGAACAGAGGATTAGCGAACTGAATGTTTTTTTTTAATCCAAAAGTCGACAAACTTAAAATAAGTACAAAAGGGAAAATAAAATGGAAACAAAATGCCCCAGAGAAATGATTTTTTAAAAACCCTAAAAGATGAAAAGAATAAAAATTGATGAGTCTATATAGCAAACTGATTAAAAAGCAGACAATAAAATTTTTATAGAAAGTAAATATGCAAGGTGAAATCAAAACAAAACCAGAAGGAATAAAAAAAGAATAAGAATATATTATGCTTGGTTATATGCTTAAGAAACTGAGAACATAAAATAGGAGACTACCTTCAAAAAAAAATTCCCAAACTATCAGCAGACCAGATAGAGATTTTAAATAACCAAATCTCAGAAAAGGAAATAGATCTAGCTGTAAAGGAAATACCAAAGAATAAAACTCCTCGTATTGATGGATTTACAGGAGAATTCTATCAAATTTTTTGAGAACTGTTAGTACCAATACTTCATAAATTATTATGAAAAACTAAGAAAGAAAGCACTCTACCAGAATCTTTTTATGAGACATAGTCTTAATACTTAAATCAGGGAACGAAAAAAAAAGAGAGAAATAAAAGCATAGGACAAAATAATTAATTAGCATTTACTCAAAAATTTTAGTCAAAAACTGTCAAACAACTACAGCAGCTTATCCAAGAAATCATTCATTACGACCAAGTAAGATTTATACCAAGGATACAAGGAAAACAATCAACATAATCAATCATATTAAAAACTACAACATCCAAAGCTACAAATTAAGAATATATACTACTATGCCACTACATACATACATTATCAAATTCATACAAAATACAGGAAATTTTAAAAGATAAGATAATCATCAAGTCAATAGGGAACTACTGAGGTTTAATGCCTAGGAAAGGGACATGGTCAACTCTGTACATACCAATTCTGGCAATGAGAGTAGTGAATTTTTTCAATATATTTAGGAAAAAAGGAAGAGAAGGCTAGGGCAACATTGCAAGGTGCAGATGACGCAAAGGAAGACTATTTTTTAGGAATGTTTACATGTCAATGGGACTGAGGCAGGAGAGAGGAAGAGACTGAAGATATGATACTAGATTAAAGGATGAAAAAAACTTGTTTTCTTTAGCTCCCTAGGAAAGAATCAGAAGTAACAGGTAGAAGCTACAGAGAGGCACGTTTATGGTCTATTTAAAAAAAAACTCCCTAACAAAAACTTGAAAGTGGAACAGATTGTCCTAGGGAAAAGTGGGCTCTTCCCTCACTAAAACAGCTTCAAGCAAAGGCTGTAAGACCTCTTCATTGAGGATGTTGTAAAGGGGATTGCTAATCAGGCACAAATTGGACAAAATGGCTTCTGAGGACCTCTACAAAACAGATTCTGTGTTATTTCTAATTTGTTATGTTTTCCTTTAATAACACAGTATGTATAGTAGAGGTTCAAAACTCATTCAACCAACATTTAGAAAGTTCTATGTGTCACAAGCCATGCAATGCACTGAGAGTAGAAAAATAAACGTACAGTCTCTGCTTAGAAACAGATATATAGGGGACAGCTAGGTGGCACAGTGGATAGAACACCGGCCCTGAAGTCAGGAGGACCCCAGTTCAAATTCGGCCTCAGACCAAACACTTGACACTTACTAGCTGTCACTTAACCCCAATTGCCTAAAAGCAAAACAAACAAACAAACAAAAATATATATATATACATATAGTTTTCCAATGAGTTTATAACCTAGTAACAAAAAGAAAGACAATATTTAGAGGTTATAGGGAAAATTTATTCTTGCCATTTGGGACAGCTCTCAGAATTTCTACTACACAAAAAATTCAACCAACTGATCATTAGCAGAGTCAATACATGCTCTTAGACCAGATAGCCTAAAACATTCTGCAATTTCTAGACTCCAGAAGTTTTATTTTATATTTATTCATTATATTCTCACAGACGCTTCTCGATTTGTAGGACTGTGGCACAGAAAAACTTCAAAAAAGAAAGCAGGTCTACAAAATTATTAATGAGAAACATGTTGCTTTCATGGCTATATTATCTATATCTTACAGGTTAAATAAATAAGTCTCAGAAAAAAATGGTTCTTACTAATGTAAACATGTATTGCATATTAAAAAACCATTTAAGTAACCAATAGCAACTAGCAGTGGCATGAGTTTGAAATCTAAACCTAGAAGTAAAATTTTGTAAAATGGCTTCCTTCCCACTCAACCCACTCAACAAATATTCTGGAAACATTCCTTAAAAGAATTTCTTGATGAGGGGAAGAAGAGCCATTGCCAGCAAGTGAGGCCCAGCATTCTCAGCTTTGCCCTGGCCAGGCCGTTGTAAAGCATCCAGCAGCTGCTATGGGTCAAGAAGTCTACCACAAAACATTCTGAAGTCCGCAAAAAGGAGAACTGGAGACAGAAGGAGGCAAAACAAGGCCAGGCTGAGCACTGAATGCAGTCAATGCTCTCATTTCACGTTAACTCATTTAATGAATCCAGCTTTTCTCAGCCACTTAGTTGGTAAGCAATAGAATGCCATATGCATTCCTAGATGGTCTTAGAGTGGAAGAAAATTCCTTTTAAAACAGGAGTTAAATATTTTACCCAGTTCTATGTAGCTTTTTCAAGGACCTCATTATTGTAAGCATTAATGATGGACTGAGAAGTAATAGGCATCTTTAAAACAGTCCCATCTAAACAGAGGTTAGCATAATGTTCATAGAACACTTGCAGATGCTTTGAGTTTCTCTTAACAGAATAGAATCAAGGAGCAGAACTCAGATGCTTATGAATACCATGTTACCTATGATACATTGATGGTTTACTTGAAAGCAAAAACTACTTCACACACACACACACACACACACACACACACACATACACACATACACACACCCCTCTCTTTTTTCATAGATTCCTGCTCCATAAGTAATTATCTGAGGGCAATAAAAGTGACATGTTACGTCATATTTACTAAGCAGATAAGAACGATTCCATTTATGCAACTTATGTGAACAATGAACATAAATATGGATGAAGTGATACAAACATTACATTTTATTATGCTTCAGAAACAATGAAATATTAAAGACTTCCATTATAAATCACTCCCATTCCAGTATTCTTTGGTCCAGTCAGAACTGCCTTCTCACTATTTATGCCTCACAGACAGCACTCCATCTCTCATTTCTGACTCTTTGAATTGACTGGCCCCTATGTCTGGATATCACTTATCACTTTTTTTTTATTTTTTATTTTTTTCAACTCAATATAGGTTGTACATGTGCAGTTATGCAAAACACTTCCTTAGTAGACATGTTGTGAAAAACTAACTCTATTTCCCTTAATCCTATCCTGCCCTCCCATTTATTCTATTCTTTCTTTTGACCCTGTCCCTCCTCAGAAGTATTTACTTCTGATTACCCTCTTTCCCAATCTGCCCTCTTCTCTATCACCCTCCTGCTCTCTTGTCCCCTTCTCCCCCTATTTTCCTGTAGGGTAAGACAGATTTCCATACCCAATTGAATGTGTATGTTATTCCCTCCTTAAGCCAAATCCTATGAGAATAAGATTCATTCATTCCCTCTCACCTTCCCCTGTTTCCCCTTCCACTGTAAGAGACTTTTCTGTTTTTTTTTTTGTGAGATAATTTACCCCATTCTACCTCTCCCTTTCTTCTCCCAGTATCATCCTCTCTCATCCCTTAATTTTATTCTCCAGATATGACCCCTTAATCTTCAACTCACCCTGTGCCCTCTATCTATCTATCTATCTATCTACATATACATACATACAATTGTTTTCCTTCAACTACCCTAATACTGACAAAGTTCTCATGAGTTACAAATATCATCTTTCCATACAGGAATGTAAACAGTTCAATCTTAATAAGTCTCTTATGATTTCTCTTTCCTGTTTACCTCTTCATGTTCCACTGGAGTCCTGTATTTGAAAGTCAAATTTTCTGTTTAGCTCTGGTCTTTTCATCAGGAATGCTTGAAAGTCCTCTATTTCACTGAATGACCATTTTTTCCCCTGAAGGATTATACTCAGTTTTGCTGGGTAGGTGATTCTTGGTTGTAATCCTATCTCCTTTGCCCTCCAGAATATTATATTCCATGCCCTGCAGTCCTTTAATGTAGAAGCTGCTAAATCTTGTGTTATCCTGATTGTGTTTCCACAGTACTTGAATTGTTTCCTTCTGGCAGCTTGTAATATTTTCTCCTTGACCTGGGAACTCTGGAATTTGGCTACAATATTCCTAGGAGTTTTCCTTTGGGGATCTCTTTCAGGAGGAGATCTGTGGATTCTTTCAATTTCTATTTTGCCCTCTGGTTCTAAAATATCAGGGCAGTTTTCCTTGATAATTTCTTGAAAGATGATGTCTAGGCTCTTTTTTTGATCATGGCTTTCAGATAGTCCAATAATTTTTAAATTCTCTCTCCTGGATCTATTTTCCAGGTCAGTTGTTTTTCCAATGAGATATTTCACATTGTTTTCTAATTTTTCATTCTTTTGGATTTGTTTTACAGTGTCTTGATTTCTCATAAAGTCACTAGCTTCCAATTGCTCTATTCTAATTTTTAAGGAAGTATTTTCTTCAGTAAGCTTTTGGACTTCCTTTTCCATTTGGCCAATTTTCTCTTTTAGGGCATTTTTCTCCTCATTGGCTTTTTGGACCTCTTTTGCCATTTGGGTTAGGCTGTTTTTAAGGTGTTATTTTCTTCAGTATTTTTTTGGGTCTCCTTTAGCAAGCTGTTGACTTGTTTTTCATGATTTTCTTGCATCACTCTCATTTCTCTTCCCAGTTTTTCCTCTACTTCCCTTACTTGCTTCTCAAAATCCCTTTTGAGCTCTTCCAAGGCCTGGGACTGATTCATATTTTTCTTGGAGGCTTTGGATGTAGGAGCTTTGACTTTGTTGTCTTCTTCTGGTTGTATATTTTGATCTTCTTTTCACCAAAGTAAGATAATATAGTCTGACTCTTTTTGCGCTGCTTGCTCATGATCCCAGCCAATTACTTGAGTTTTAAACTCCTTGTTAAGGTAAGAGTCTGCTTCCAATGTGGAGAGTGTACTGTCCCAAGCTTCAGGGGTCTGTGTAGCTGTTTTCAGAGATACTTGTGTAGGGACCTGTAAATTTTCAGTTCTTCCAAGGTGATATAAGGGGCGAGGTGTTTACTCCTTTCCTGGCCTGTGACCACAAGTATTCCTTTCTGTCCTGTAACTGTGAGGAGGGGTTCCTCTCCACAGCCACTACAAGCTCCACCATGCCAGTGCTCCTCCTCATCTCAGCACTGCTGCCCAGAACTGTGACCCAGATCCACACACGGGCAAAGCAAGAGATTCCTGCCTCAGCACTGGCAAAGAGATCCCTGCAATCCCTCTCTGATCAGCCGCTGGATTCCCCCTCAGTCTGTGGGTTGGAAGCTCGGGAAGCAGCTACCCCCCCCCCCAGGCTCTTGGGGAATGGAGCTGAGACCTGCCTTCCTCTCTGACCACCGACACAAACAGATTTTTCCCACTGACCTTCTAAGTTGTCTTTGGCATTTATGGATTGAGGAGCCTGGGAACCTCCACAGCTGCCCACGATTCAGTCCTCTGAGGCCTGCTCTAGGTTTGCTGCGGCCTGTGCGCCCACGCTGCGCTCCCAGCTCGGATAAACCTTTCTGATCAACCATCCAGGTTGTCTTGGGCTGGAAATTTGTTTCACTCTGTCTTTTTGTGGGTTCTGCCGCTTCAGAATTTGTTTAGAGCCATTTTTTTATGAGTATTTGGAGGGGTTTGGGGGAGAGCTCAAGCAAGTCACTGCTTTCACTCCACCATCTTGTCACTTTTGATCCTCAGAATCCCTCATTTTTTCAAAACTCAGCTCAAATATCATTTTTCCTGAAGCCTTCACTGATCCCCTCCACTGCCAAAAAATTACCTTGTACTCATTTTATATATACTCTGTCTTCCCAGTTAGAAAATAATCTCCTTGGGAATATGAATTTGCAGCATTTTGGTTTTAGAATTCACCCTGCCTAACACAGTGCCTGGCAAATAGAAGGCACTCAACGCTTGCTTGCTTGAAATCATTGTTTTCCTTTTCATTCTTGTATTTTTTTGCCTACACTTTCCCCACTAGACTACCACATCAAAGTAATCTAATAAGGAGAACATAAGTATTACAGATTTAGAGCTAGAAAGGACTTTATAGGATATTGAATCCAATCTATTCTTTCTATTGATGAGAAAAATTTCACAGAGAGCTTAAAAGGCTTGTCAAAGGTCAGACAGTCAGGTTTTCCTAACTCCAAGCCTACTGTTCCAGTAAGTTATTTTATTAAGTTATAAAAAGTACCTGACTATAATCTATATAAGCCACTAATCTGTTTAGCATTATTATCCTATTATTTTTTAAATTACATATGAGTTACAGGTAATTTACACACAAAATACAAAGTGCCTCTGAAATGCAACCCAAAGTAACATTCTTCTCTAAGTATAAAGGCACACCATAAAAAGCCAAGAAAATGCAATTCTAAGAATAAAAAATCTAGTTCATTTCACTCAAAATGTGTCCAATATTTTGTCAATTTTTGATTGTTGTAACTTGCCATCTTCACACTTACAGAAATTTCTGCAAATAGATACCTAAAGCTGTTTAACAACAGCATCCAACATTCATAATCACTCACCCAGTTTCCAAAATATTCTAAAAATAATTATTCATCATATAAAATGTGGGCCTAAAGTATTATATTGTTTTGGTGGTACATAATGTAGTGACAATGTGCTCTCTGGAATGCCTTTGGAATGTCTGATAGGTAACAAACTTTCCTTTATCCTAACTCTTTTTGTTTCCCACTGTTTTAATCTTCTAGTAATCAATGAAACCTAGCTCCTCCAATGACACAGTAGTCTTGCCATCCTTCCCCACACTGGCTTCACTTTTACTCATTCCCCTCAGCTCATGGGTTGAGGGAGGAGAAGTAGAATACCTTCAGGTTCTCTCTCTACCTCCATCATTCAGTAACCTCCCCTCCTTTGAGATCCATGCTATTTATATATATTACCTAATCAAAATCCTGGTAGTAGTTGTTTACAGACCTCCAAGTCACTTTCCTTCTTTCTTCAGGGGTTCTGTACATGGCTCCTAATTTTTCTCTCAATTCTTGCCCTTTATTCTAGGGGACTTCAACAGATATACTGACTCTTCTTCAAACACCCTAACCACTCAGTTCTTCTACTTATTCACCTCCTATGACCTACTCCTCCACCCCACCCCCCAGCCACATATAAAAATGGTCATACCCTTGATCTTACTATCATTCACAAAAGCACCACCTCCACGTTCGAGAATTCTAAGGCTTTCCACCACTCCTTTTGCCTTCTCTGACAAAACCCTACTCTTCATCCATACAGTGATCATCAATCCTTTGATTCCTCAGTTCTCTCCCAGACCATCTCTCCTGCACTAGCCATGCTCTCCTCCTTTCCCTATCTTGACCCTTTGGTAAACCAGTTCAATTCTATGACATCCTCTTTCCTTAAGTCACTGGCTCACTTATCATATCACCGATTGTGTCCTATCAAGCCTCAGAATGGATCACTAACATCTCCCATCACCTATGCTCCTACACACTTGGTGAATGTAGATGGAGAAAATCAAGTAACTGGTCTGACTGGGTCCACTACAAATTTATGCTACACAACTCAACTAGGACCTTCACTGCTACTAGGCAATCCTTCTACATTTCCCTTAGCAACCCTTTATCCCACTCTCCACACCTTTTCATCCCTCATCAAATATCCCATGGCTCCCCTTTGCCCCACTTTGTCAGCATAGAATTTTGCCTCATATTTTACAGAGAAACTTGAGGGTCTTTGCTGTGAGCTCCTTCTTCTCTCTTCTTCCCCATCTTATATCACTCATATGGCTTCTGCCACTATCTCCTTTACTCCTGTTTCACATGATGAGTTAGCCTATGATTCCCCACTTTTATCACTTATCTTCAGTTTCTCCTTGCCAGTAGGCTCCTTCCCTACTTCTTACATACATGTTCCATCTCTTTCCCAACCTAAAAAAAACCCTCACTTGATCCTTCCATACCCAATTACTATTGTCCTATATCTCTTCTGCACTTTCTGGCTAAACTCCTTGAAAAGGCTTTCTACAGCAAGCACCTCTACTCTCTCCTCTCACTAACTTCTTAATCCCTCACAATCTGGCTTCCGTACTCATCATCCCACTAAAACTGCTCTCTCCAAAGTTACCACTAATCTCTTAGTTGCCAATCCAAATGTCTTCTCTGAGTCCTCATTCTTTGACCTCTCTACAGCCTTTGTCACTGCTAATTACCCTTTTCTCCTTGATATTATCTTCTAAGTTTTCCAGATACCATTCTCTCCTAGTTCTCCTCCTACCTATCAGAATACTCCTTCTCAGTCTTCTCTGCTATATCCTCAGTCAGGTCATGCCCTCTGACTGTAGATGTCCAACAGGGTTTTGTCCTGGACCTCTTTTCTTTCTCTACTACTTCACCTGGTGATCTCATCAGCTGCCACGAATTTAATTACCATCTCTATGGTGATGATTCTCAAACCTGACTATTAGGCTCTAACCTCTCTGCTGACCTCCAATCTCACATCTCCTACTAAAACATCTCAAACTGAACGTCTAATAGGTATCTTAAAGTAAAAACATCCAAAACAAAACTCATCATTTTTCCCCTACAGGTTATCAAAAGTGGGCGATACCATCCCTGTGGCGTGCAAGAATGATCCAGGGGGCAGTTGTAGCCTTGGGTGCAATTGGGGCGCATTGAATAAAAAAAGGGTTAACCTAACCTAAGTTCAGAGAGGCAGTGGGTATTTTTCTTAAAAGTGGGTGGTAAGCCAAATAAGTTTAGGAACCTCTGCTAAACAATATCCTCTTCCTAACTTCCCTATTACTGCTGAGGGTACCACCACCCTCCCAGTCCCTCAGGCTTGCAACTTAGGTGTCATCTTCAACTCCTTATTATCTCTCACATCTAATCTGTTCAGAACCTATTGATTTCACCTTTACAACATCTCTCAAATGCCCTTTTCTCCTCTGACATCAATGACCCTTTTACTCAATTCTACTTTACTGAAATTTCTATAATGATTATATAAGTACTAAAGTATTACTGAGCCATCCTCAAAAAACTTCCAAATATACAGAGATTTTTAAGAGATCTCTGAAACAAAATCATGGTAGTTCTCAAACCTAAGGTCTATACGTGCAATAGAAAAACCCATGTTCATAGCAAAGCATTCATGTTTTCAGACTAATGACAATCTCAGTTATCATTTATACAGCATTTACTCAAAGTACTGTCAGGTGTTGGAGAAAGAGGGTATTTCCCATATTTTTTAAATAAGAAGTGAAAAATTTCATACACAAAGTAGAATTTTTCAATTCAATTCAATACATTTATCTGGTTGATAATATGTGGTGTGCAGAAATATAAAGATGAACCTAACAGAGTTTACCTTTCAAGGAGCTTACAGACTAATAGATGAGGTAAAATATGTGCACAAATAGATATAAAACAGGTAAGTACAAGGTAAAAATAAAATGTTACATGGTATCATGGGAATTAAAAAAGGCTATTTCTGACTGAAATAAGAAAGATTCCAGAGGAAATATTATTTGGACCTGTATTTGCAGGATTAAAAGTATTTCAACAGGCTGGGATATCAGGAGAGATGGAATTCAGGCAGAGGGAACAATAAGCATGAGTGTGAATGGAGAAAATTTCAAGAAAGTTGGAGAAAGCTGAATGGTCTATTCATAGCTGAAATATAAGGTGTGTAAAGGGAAACAGTAAAAAATTAAGCTGACAAAGTAGGTTGGTGTCAGCACATGAAGGTCTTAGAATGCCATTACCTAAGAAAGAATTATAAGACACTGAAGGATTTTAAAGCAGAGAGAGGCATGCATTTCAATAAATATACTCCAGCAACACTGTAAAGACTGGTGAGGTAGGACCACTTAGGAAACTAATGAAATTGTCTCAGCTAAGAAACAGCAATGCATAGTAGAAAAAGTAATGGACTCACAATCAGTTTTGAGTCCTTGCTTTACCGTTAGTAGCCATGTGATTATGGACAAATAAACTTACGTCTCTTGGACTTCGTGTTCTTTATCTGAAAAGTGAGAATACTATTTGAACTACCTAATTCATTGCGCTTTGAGGAAAGCACTCTGTAAAATGCTATGTAGATAAATATGAGATAACCAGGGTCTGAACTAATATAGAAGAAAAGGAACGGGGGAAAAAGACAGATGCAAGAGACAATAAGCAAATGGAATTCTTAATGCATAATGCACTGAGGTTTTCCTTCTTTTAGGTATACTATCCTCTGATTAATCGTACCATTCAATATGTAAGGTACACCATAAACATACATATCAGAACTAATATATCCAAATGAGTATTGAATCTGAAAGTAGTGACACCTTGAGGAACTATATACTTATTATAGTGATACTGCCATTGATCAAAACCTGTCTTGAATATTGACATGGCTGAAAAAAATATGATTTATGAATACTATTGTGCCATGAGAAATGACAAAAAGTATGGTTTCAGAGAAACCTGGGAAGATCTATGTGAACCAATGTATAAAGTAAGAAGAATTAAGAGAATAGTCCATATAACACCAATAATGTAAAAACAACTTGAGCTGATCTGGAAACTGATAAATACAATCAACAACCAAATAAACTCAGATCTAAATAACTGGAAAAACATCAATTACTCATGGGTAAGCCGATGTAATATAATAAAAATGACAATTCTACCTAAGCTAATGTACTTATTCAGTGCCATACCAATCAAACAACCAAAAAATTATTTTATAGAGCTAGAAAAATAATAACAAGATTCATTTGGAAGAACAAAAGGTCCAGAATGTCAAGGGAACTAATGAACAGAAATGCAGAGGAAGGTGGCCTAGCCATTCCAGATCTTAAATTGTATTATAAAGCAAAAATCATCAAAACTACTTGGTACTGGCTAAGAAACAGAGTGGTGGATCAGTGGAATAGGTTAGGTATGCAAAACACAGTAGTCAATGGCTATAGTAATAAACACAAAGACCCCAACTTCTGGGATAAGAACTCACTATTTCACAAAAACTCCTGGGAAAAATGCAGAAGAGTATGGCAGAAACTAAGCACAGACCAAAATCTCACACCATATACCAAAATAAAGTAAAAATGGGTTCATGATTTATATACAGAGG
Source organism: Phascolarctos cinereus (assembly GCF_003287225.1). NCBI lineage: Eukaryota > Metazoa > Chordata > Mammalia > Diprotodontia > Phascolarctidae > Phascolarctos > Phascolarctos cinereus. Next base: position 143,684,071 of record NW_027555736.1, read on the forward strand.
CTAATACTATAAGCAAACTGGGAGAACAAAGAATAGTTCACCTGTCAGATTTATGGAGAGCAGAAGAATTTATGACCAAACATATGGAGATAGAGAACATTACAAAATGCAAAATGGATAATTTTGATTACGTTAAACGGAAAAGTCTTCACACAAACAAACCCAATGCAACCAAGATTAGGAGGGAAGCAGAAAACTGGGAAAGAATTTTTACAGCCAGTATCTCTAAGGGCCTCATTTCTAAATTACATAGAGAACTAAGTCAAATTTATAAGAATACAAGCCATTCCCCAACTGATAAATGGTCAAAGGATACAAACAGGCAGTTTTCAGATGAAGAAATTAAAGCTATCTATAGTCATATGAAAAAATGCTCTAAATCGATGGATTATTGATTAGAAAAATGCAAATCAAAACGACTCTGAGGTACCATATCACACCTATCAGACTGGCTAACATGACAAAACAGGAAAATGATAAATGTTGGAGAAGATGTGGGAAAATTGGAACACTAGTGCATTGCTGGTGAAGTTGTAAACTGATCCAATCATTCTGGACAGCAATTTGGAACTTTGCCCAAAGAGCTATAATAAACTGTGCATACCTTTTGACCCAGCAATAGCACTTCTAGGGCTGTATCCCAAAGAGATCATAAAAATGGGAAAAGGACCCACATGTGCAAAAAGTATTTACAGCAGCTCTTTCTATGGTGACAAAGAATTGGAAACTGAGAGGATGCCCATCAACTGGGGAATGGCTGAACAAGTTGTGGTATATGAATGTAATGGAATACTATTGTGCTATAAGAAATGATGAATAGGCTGACTTCAGAAAAACCTGCAGAGACCTGTATGGTCTGATGCTGAGTGAAAAGAACAGAACCAAGAGAATGTTGTACACAGTAACAGCCACATTGTGTGATGACTAATATTGATAAACTTAACCCTTCCCAACAAATACAAAGATCTAAGACATCTCCAGAGGCTTTGTGATGGAAAATGCTATCCACATCCAAAGAAAGAACTATGGAAGTTGAACTGCTACTTTTTTTCCCTTCTGTTGAGTTTTCTTTCCTCTTTCTGATGGCTCCTCCTATTGGTTTTAATTTTTTACTTACAATATATTACTAATGTGAAAATCTGTTTAATAGGAATGTAAATGTATAGCCTATATCAGATTGTGCGCCGTCTTGGGGAGGGTGGTGGGGAGGAAGGAGGAGAAAAATTTTAAACTCAAAAGCATATAGAAGTGATTATTGATAAATCAAAATAAATTAACAAAATTAAAAAAAAATGATGAGCAGGAGACTTCAGAAAAACCTGGAAAGACTTACATGAACTGATGCTGACTTAAGTGAGCACAATCAGGAGAACACTGCACACAGTGACAGCCACACTGTGCAATGACTAACTTTGATCAACTCAACCCTTCTCAGCAATGCAAGGATCTCCAAAAGTCCCATGATTGAAAATGCTATCCACATCCAGAGAAAGAACTATGGAGTTTGAATGCAGAGGGAAGCATACTATTTGCTCTTTTTTTCCTTCTGATTTGTTTTGTTTCTTCTTTCTTGTGGTTCCTCCTATTTCTAATTCTTCCTTACAACATTACTAATTTGAAAATATGTTTAATAGGAATGTAGATGTATAGCCTATATCAGATTGCATGCCATCTAGGGGATGTGGGGGAGAAAAATTTAAAACTCAAAAGTGTATGGAAGTGATTGCTGAAAACTAAAAATTTTTTTTAAAGGGTTGGGATATATCATTATCAATCTTCTGAAATCACTATTGCTTCCTGCTTTGATCATACTTTTGAACTCTTCCAAAAGATGGTTTTTTTTTTCATGTTACTGACATCACTGTGAAAATTGTTCTCCCAGTCCTACTCATTTCACTGTTAGGAGTTCTCTGTGCACTGTCTCTATGAATCCATCATATTTGTCATTTCTAACTGTACATCAATATTCCATTACATTCATATACCACAACGCATTCAGCCATTACCCAACTGACAGGCATCCACTTTATTTCTAATCCTTCAATTACTATGAAGTGCTATGTATATTCTTGTATATATGGGTCCTTTCCCTCAATCTTTGATCTTCTTGGTATACATGTCTAATTGTAGTACTGCTAGGTTAAAGGGTATTATAATTTATTGACTTTTGGAATAGAGCTCCAAATTGGTATTATAATTTATTGACTTTTGGAGTAGAGCTCCAAATTGTCTTCCAGAATAGTTCAATCAATTCACAGCTCCAACAAGAATGCATTAGTGAGCTTGCTCTCCCACAACCTGTATTAGACGTTTTCTTCTATGAGCTCATTTCTCTTCTCACCAGTAGGGATAGCTGGCAAAAATTCTCCCTTGCTATTTCTTCTAAACTTCTACTGACTATGCAGTTGTTGGAGTTACTATCATACCATTCCCTCAATCCAGGGAACAGATTGGGAATAGAGAGCTGCTAGCTGCTACATAAAACACTCACTCTTCTACATGAAGCAGGCAAAAGTCAGAAGGCCACATTTTCCTCTTTATCCTGGCTCAGAGCAGAAGTCTTCATTAGCCATTAGATAACAGCCACCAACCTTCCCCCGTGACAATGGCAAGGAGTAGAGTGATGATCTTGCATTAGTGTAATCCCGATTTTGTCTTTTTTTCTGGGGGGTGGAGCCTATCCTTTCCCCCGTAAAGACTGTCTTAATGTAGATTCTTTTTGTTTATCTCGCTTGTTTGTCAATTTTCCATTAAATATGGGAGGCAGGTTCTTCAGATAGTTTTAGAAAGAACTGGGTTTTGCTGATAACTTAATCAAAGGACTAAATTCTTGTCCCAGCTTTGTCAATAAAAGTTACTGACAGACTTCAGTTAAAAAACTTTACAGATAAGGAAACATACAGTCAAAAATCTGATGAGTATTTATCATACACTACAATGGTAGCTTACAAGTAAGTTTACCCTGATAATCTGCAGAGACCATAATGTAACAGAGCATTGGACTAGGACTTTAAGCATTCAAACCTGTGTTACCTAATTAAATCATTTAATCTCTGATCTTAATTTTTTTCACTTGTCAAATGGAATAACTCCTTATCGGTCTAACTCACAGAGGTATGTATTAGGATCAAATGATATAATGGACATGAAAATACTTTGTAAACCCTACCTAATCCAAATGCCTATATTCAAATATAAGCGACTACTACTTACATCAATTGTCTTTCATCTTGTAATAACCCTCATTCTGTAATAACATGCCTTTCTCCTCCTTAAGGGAAGAGATTTATTATAATACCAGTGTGTTCTCTTGTTAAACTTTCTTTTTTTGGTTTTATGTGTGATCCACCCACAAAAGCTATTTGGTGATATATAGCTTTCCCAGAGGTGCCAATAACTACACCTTTCTCAACTTCAGGGACACACTGTACTCTCACGTTTTGCATGCAAGCCTGGTTCTTAAACACAGTTACATCAAACTGTAATATCAAGCTCACTTTAATCACAGTTACGCAAAACTCGTTATCCTCTTTTCTCCCCTCTTTTCTTTTCTTCTGAATGAGTCATCCACTATTTCACCAAATCCATGTGGGTATTTACTGGTAACTTGGAAGACTGCTGCTCAGAATCTGCTACAGTAATGAATTCAAATACTAAAATCTTTATATCTAAAATTTTTCATGTTTCACAGAATTCAGTGCCATTGAATATGTTTATCATAGTACAATTTCACCCATTTTATACTGTCCTGTTTAATGCTGCTTTCCTCCCCCAGCTCTAATGCCTTAGAGAGGCACAGCACTGACTTGGAAGGCTGCTACGGCTCCAGTCTGGCTCCTCGCCTTTCTAGAGAACATGAGACCATCACTGAGCTTTTCTGAGCCTCCTAAGTAATATGAAGACACGACTTCCCTGCCTACCTCCATAGGACTGTTCTGACAACAAAGAAAGATAGATGAAATACATAAAACGGCTCTGAAAGCCATAAAAACACTATGCATTCTGGTACATGAATGTAACATAATAATAATTACTGTGTAAGAAATGAGAATATAATAAATTCAGAGGATCATGAATATTTATAGGAACTGATGCAAACTAAAGCAATATACATAATTATTGCAACCATGTAAATGGAAAGAACAACAAAATAATTGAAATTAAATACACTGCAAAATTATAATCACCATACTTGACCCCAAAGAAGAGAAGCAATTTCTCCCTTCTTCCACCTTCTTTGCCAGAAGTGGGAGACTGTGGGTATAGATCATCCCACATAATATCATTTCCCACTACCTCTCACCAGCTATCCTGCTTCTTGACTTCCTGGAACTCTCCAATATGACCCGATGCTCAAGTCTTTTCTCTTCCCCTCAACCCCAACTTCCCCTACTTTTCAGTTTCCTTTTGTATGTTGTAAGTAAAGTGAATTTTAGTGTGTGTAAGGAGGATTTTGTTATTCCTTTTTAGATAATAGTTCCAGGATCCTAGATAATATTTCCCATGAATTATGGTTGAAAACATTTCCACCATGTTTGCGCAGTGAGATATAAGGATGACAGTGATATTTACTACACTTGCACTGAATGATGATATTGCTAGAGTTAACCTGTGAGCTTAATGTTGGCAAGATGCCATCCTTGTCTGCCGCCCTATAAAGCAAGTGGGCATTGCTCAGTAAGTGGGGAAATCATTTTGGGATTTGGGTAATGTATAGAGGAATGCAAGTACCTGCCTGGATGGGCCCCCATCAAGGCTTAGTCCCACTGGGGCTTAGGGGAATGAGATAGAAGTTATGCTCCTACTTTGTGTATTCTTGCCCACCCTTGTGAGAAGTATGATTAGAAAATGCTGTAGGAGTTGGTGCTCCCATTATCAGCAACCCTCTTTTGAGAAGACTAGACTAGAATAAAGTAAGCTTATTTAACTCCTCCAAAGCTGTCTTCTTGTCTGACCAGATCAAAAGTGAACCTGTGCTAGAACACCTGTTAGTGTTAGGAACCCTCCTGTGTTCTCCTGCCCAACAAATGGTGTTACCTGTGTGTTTACCTGTGAAACAGTTGTCTTCCCCCAACGGATTGTTTACTGACTTACTTTTTCAACGTGCTGATTAGTTTTGCTAAACTGTTTTTTTCCCCCTTCTTTCTTTCTTATTATGTGCAATGGTTGGGGAAGAGGTGGAGTGGATGAGGATATATATAAAAACAAAATATATCAAAAATTTTTTTAAAAAAAATTCTACATCACTATAAATGAATCTAATTTTCTATACTATCCCCTCAACATTACAAGGAATTAGAAATATTTTTCAAAAGTTCTTGGTGCAGGGGCAGCTAGGTAGCGCGGTAAATAGAGCTCTGGCTTTGAAGTCAGGAGGACCTGAGTTCAAATCCAGCCACAGACACTTAACACTTACTAGCTGTGTGACCCTGGGCAAGTCACTTAACCTCAATCACCTCACCAAAAACAAAAAAAAAAGTTCTTGGTGAAAAAGGCACTATGGATATGGCTAATTAAGTCTGCCTGCCTATATAATTTTCATGTGATAAAATAAGACTAATAAGGCTAGAGAAGCAATTCACTTTATCAAGATATCTCTGTCAGATTATGTTATTTTATAATGGACCCTCTCTCCAATTCCCAAATCCCAGCATCTCCTCATACTTAGCATTAAATTAAAACCTATAAGAGACTTCATCAATACTAGAAAGATATACTAGAAAAAACTATTTAAATTGAACCATATGTTTCTTCTCTGTTATAAGGTATGGCTCTGGGCGGGTTGGTGGAAGAGATACATTAGTAAATGTAGGTGATATAAAAACAAAAGATATCAACAAATTTATTAAAAATGAACAGAATGGAGGTGGATCCAAGATAGTGGAGTAAAAGCAGTGACTTGCTTGAGCTCTCCCCCCAAACCCTTCCAAATACCTGTAAAAAAAATGGCTCTCAACAAATTCTAGGGCAGCAGATCCCACAAAAACACCGAGTGAAACAAATTTCCAGCCCAAGACAACCTGGATGGTTGACTGGAAAGGTCTATTGAGCCAGCCTGGGAAAGGAACTCAGTTGAGAGTGGGCACACAGACCCTCAGCAAAACTGGAGCAGCCCTCAGAGAACGGAATCACAGACAGCTGTGGTAGAATTCAGACTTCTCAACCCACAAACACCAAAGACAACTTAGAAAGTCAGTAGGAAAAGTCTGTGACTGCAGTGAGAGAGAAGCTCGGTCAGAGCCCCAATCCCCATGTCTAGTCTGGCCCGTGGACTGAGAGGGATTCAAGTGGCTAAACAGAGGGAGATTGCAGGGATCTCTTTGCTGGTGCTGAGGCAGGATTCTCTTGCTTTGCCTGTACTTGGATCAGGGTCACAGCTCTAGGTGGTAATCCCGGGGCGCGGAGGAGTACTGACATGGTAGAGCTTGTAGTGGTGGTAAAGAGAGAATCCTTTTCACAGTTCCAAGGCAGAAAAGAGTGCTTGTGGTCACTTGACCAGAGTACAGGCCAGAAAAGGAGTTAACATTACAGGCCCCTAGAAGTATATTGAAAACAGCTGCACAAAACCCACAAAGCTTGGAACAGTATATTCTCCACATTGGAAACAGACCCCTACCTTAACAAAGAGTTTAAAATTCAAGTAATGGCTGGGAACATGAGCAAACTGCACAAAAAAAGTCAGACCACAGAATTTTTCTTTGGTGACAAAGAAGATCAAAACATACAACCAGAAGAAGACAATAAAGTCAAAGCTCCTACATCCAAAGCCTCCAAGGAAAAACAAGAATCAGCCCTAAGCCATGGAAGAGCTCAAAAAGGATTTTGCGCAGCAAGTAAGAGAAGTAGAGGAAAAACTGGGAAGAAAAATGAGAGTGATGCAAGAAACTCATGAAAAACAAGTCAACAGCTTGCTAAAGGAGATCCAAAAATATACTGAAGAAAATAATACCTTAAAAAACAGCCTAACCCAAATGGCAAAAAAGGTCCAAAAAGCCAATGAGGAGAAGAATGCCTAAAAAAAGTAGAACTGGACAGATGGAAAAGGAAGTCCAAAAGTTCACTGAAGAAAATAATTCCTTAAAAATTAAAATGGAGCAAATGGAAGCCAGTGACTTTAAGAGAAATCAAGATGTTGTAAAACAAAACCAAAAAAATGAAAAAATAGAAGACAATGTGAAATATCTCACTGGAAAAACAACTGACCTGGAAAATAGATCCAAGAAAGATAATTTAAAAATTATTGGACTACCTGAAAGCCATGATCAAGAAAAGAGCCTAAACATCATCTTTCAGGAAATTATCAGGAAATTACTGCCCTGATATTCTAGAACCAGAGGTTAAAATAGAAATTGAAAGAATCCACCGATCACCTCCTGAAACAGATCCCCAAAGGCAAACTCCTAGGAACACTGTAGCCAAATTCCAGAGTTCCCAGGTCAAGGAGAAAATATTGCAAGCAGCCAGAAAGAAACAATTCAAGTGTTGTGAAAACACAATCAGGGTAACACAAGATTTAGCAGCTTCTACATTAAGGGATCAGAGGGCTTGGAATACAATATTACAAGGGTCAAAGGAGCTAGGATTAAAACCAAGAATCACCTACCAGCAAAACTGAGTATAATCCTTCAGGGGAAAAAATTGACATTCAATGAAATAAAAGACTTTCAAAAATTCTTGACGAAAAGACCAGAGCTGAATAGAAAATTTGACTTTCAAATACAAGACTCAAGAGAAACATGAAGAGGTAAACAGGAAAGAGAAATCATAAGGGACTTATTAAGGCTGAACTGTTTACATTCTTACATGGAAAGATGATATTTGTAACTCATGAGACTTCTGTCAGTATTAGGGTAGTTGTAGTAAAAAAAATTATATGTACAGATAGATACATAGATAGATACACAGACAGAGGGCACAGGGTGAGTTGAAGATGAAGAAATGATACCCAAAAAATAAAATTAAGGAGAGAGGACTGTACTGGAAGAAGGAGAAAGGGAGAGGTAGAATGGGGTAAATTATCTCACATAAAACAGACAAGAAAATGCTTTTACACTGGTGGGGAAGTGGGGGAAGGTGAGAGGGAATGAATGAATCTCACTCTCATTGGATTTGGTTTAAGGGGGGAATAACATACATACTCAATTGGTTATGGAAATCTATCATACCCTACAGGAAAACTGGAGGGGAAGGGGATGAGAGCGGAAGGGGTGGGGGGTGGGGGGATAGAAGAAAGGGAAGATTGGGGGAAGGGGTAATCAGAAGCAAACACTTCTGAGGAGGGAGAGGGTCAAATGAGAAAATGGAATAAACGGGGGGGTGGGATAGGGTGAAGGGAAATATAGTTAGTTTTCTACAACATGGCTACTATGGAAGTGTTTTCCATGACTACACATGTATAACCTGTATCAAGTTGCTTGCCTTCTCAATGAGTGTGGTTGGAGAGGGAGGAAGGGAGAAAATTTGGAACCCAATATTTTAAAAACAAATGTTAAAAATTGTTTTCACATGTAACTGGGAAATAAGATATACAGGCAATGGGGTACACAAATCTATACTGCCCTACAGGAAAACAGAAGAGGAAAGGGATGGGGTGAGGGAGAGATAAAAGAGAGGGCAGATTAGGGGAAAGAGTATTCAGAATGCACACCGTCTTGGGGTGGGGGGAGGGACAAGATGGAGAGAAAATTTGGAACTCAAAATCTTATTGAAATGAATATTAAAAAAGAAAAAGAAAAAAATAAACAAGAAAAAAAGAACTTTCATGGACAGAATAAATAAATAAATAGAATAAACAACATTATCTTCTCAAGGCATATTCTTCTATAGGCCTTACACAAATAGTTTTAGGCCTATTTTTTCTATGATTTTATTTTTTCAATCTATCATTGATTTCAACATTTACTTGCAAAGGTTACATTAGTAACAGAAGAATTATTCCTTTAGGACATGTGAAAGCTCCAATTCAATTCTTGACTGTTGTGTATAATGACAGACATCTGTATTTAAGCCACCAATGGGATACTACTGAATAGGTAATATAAAATAAACTATTGTGCACAGACCAATACTGTGCAATTGCTCTTAGGTAGAGAAGGGAAACATCTTAATGTAGTATAGTTGTCTAAACAATGAGAGATGTTACAGGCTGTAGCTACTTAATACACAATAATTCTTTTGATGCCCACATGGACTTAGCAGAACAGTGAATAGTAAGGCTATCTCTATGAAAAAAACATTTTCTACATCTCACAAAAGCAGTAGAGGAAAACTACAACTTATTTATTTTCAGTACATAAGGGAAATCTTTCCAAATGTATTTGTTAGATTTTACTTACAATGGGATAGGATTATGTTTACAGGAACCTACAAAGAAGCATGCCGAATTTCTCCTTCAATTTCACCAACCTGTACTATTCACCAACATTTCACTCCTATTATTTTCACTAAAGCACGGATCAAACTCCTATCTGCAAGGGAAAAGGAAAATAGAAGACAAAAATAACAAGCTATATATCCTGATAATCTATATCATTCAAAATACCAAGAAAAACTCTCAGGTAACCAATTTCATCATGAAGTTAAGAGATACTTTAAAAAATGAAGAATGAAAACTAATCTTAAAAATAGAACACAACAAAGAAAAACGTGGTTTTAGCAACATTTCCACCAAAATTATTTTCAAAAGTTCAAGTTCAAACAGTGTGGTTTGGTAGATAGAGGACCAGCCTTAAACCCAGGAAGCCTTGATTGGATTCCTGTCACTAACATAATACCAGCTGTAAGACTCTGGGCCAATCCCTTAACTTCTTCCATGTCCCAGACAACAAAGACTAAATTGCTGATATGCACTGACATACCCGTGAGAGAAGAGGTCCAGACTCCCACCCCACCCCCAAATAAATATAAAATGGGCACACATACTGAACTTTGACAGCTATGCAAAAATGCAAATATTTTATTTAAAGCTTCTGGAAATACCATGAATTTCAGGTATGATAACATCCTAATTAACAAATTTAATCTGGTTTCCAAGAACTGCCACTGACACACACTGCCTGAGAGACCCCTAGATAAGTCACTTATTTACCTCTCAGAGCCCCCAGATACTAAGACTATTAAGTTACAGAACAAAGGCCAACTGCGTTGGTAAAAGGTGTTCTCTTCACCTGTAAAATCAGAGCTTGTAACCAAACAAAATTCTAATAAATATTTCCGAATTCTTCTTAAGAATGTGAATAACAGCATCAGGAATATATGTTAATTTTTTGCTTAGTATAGAAGCTATTTCAATGTGGAGATCAGAAAAAAAGGGTTTCCACTTTGCTTTTAGAATTAACTGTAAAATCAATATAGAAATCTCAAATCATCAAATCTCAAATCAGTGACTATTTATGAGATACCTAAAGATTCCCAGGCACCTCTGAGCTGGGTAAAACAAAGCAAAGAGACAAACCATGCTCTCTAGGAACATACAACCTATTCAAAGAGGCAACACATACATTTATAAGAGATAAAACAGATACAAAGAAGTTAGGAAAGGAAGGCACTAGCATTTGGGGTATCAAGAAGGACTTTCTGTGGAACATGGGGCTGCAACTGTGTCCTAAATGAAGAGATGGTGTCTATGAAGCAAAAGGAGGAAATACAATCCAGGTATGAGGTAGTCAGCTCACTAGCATCACAGAGAGGAGCTGCCATGTGTGAGCAACAGAGAGAAGACCAGTTAAGCTAAACCAAGAGTAGGAAGGAAAGTATAATGTATAATGAGGCTGGAAAGATAAACTGGGACCAGATTACAAAGGGTCTTCAACAACAAAACAGAAGTACCTTATTTTATAGTAAGTGGGAAAGTCAACAAGCATTTACTTAGCACCTACTATGTGCCTGTATAACAGGCACTGAGCTAAGTGCTGGGAATACAAAGAAAAGGAAAGAATAGTTCTTGCCCTCAAGCTTTTCACAATTTAATGGAAAGAGCCAACATGCAAACAACTATTATAAGCAAGATATTTCCAAAATAAATTGGAGATAATCTCAAAACTACACCTAAGGATAATCATTTTAACAATTATAAGGATGGATTAAAGAAGCAAGAAACATGAGATAGAGAGAACTAGGAAACTGCTACCTGGGTGGCTGAAAAAAAGTTGGATACAAAAAATATACAGCAGAGGTAGAAATGGTGATATTTAGCAAACGAATTATTATGGGGTGAGAGAAAGTGAGAATTCAAAGAGAACATGGGAAACTGGAAAAAGTGGTGGTTATGGGAAGTCTCAAAAAGAGATGGATTTGGAGGGAAAGATAATGAGCTTTGGTTTGGACACGCTGAATTTGAGAAGTCTCTATGACATCCAATTGAAATGTCAAGTTAGTTTAAAGGTAGTTGGTCAAACAGGGCAGCAGTTTAGGGGAGAATACTGGGATTAGATTTTTAGACCTGTGAGTTACCTGCATAAAGATGCTAATTTATCATCAATCAACCCAAATCCTATAAATCTATATGTTTTTTCTACCTCAGCTACACAGTGATGGTCACAGTCTGAAATCATATTACTACCCAGGTACTCTACTTCCACGTTCAAGTTCCTTTATCTGATCATTAATTTTTATCATTGCATCAGCATCCTTACTACTTTTAAACCTATTCTTCGACCTCACCACCAATTAATTCAACTACCCCTGCATACTCTTCACAGCCTTCAGGCCTACTCTGCTCTACTCCCTTCCCAATTCTAATCCGTGACTCAATCATAATTTCCTCTACTTTTAAATCACTTGCTCCCTTTTCTATCACCACTCACATCTTGCCAAACTCCAATCCCTGATTGTTCACACAACCGATCTTTGATCCTACATCCATGTTGCTGAAGAGAGCTGGAGGAAGTCATGAAAGTGTCTCTGAACCTGAAAGTAGAGTCGCTTTCTCAACTGAGGATCTCAACTCATGCTTCAAAAAAATAAAAAAACAAAAAACCTGAGCCCATTCCCTGAAAGTATCCTCTTCTCCCTTCTTTATGTCACACTCATCTGACATTATTCCTTATTATCTCTTACTTTATTCCAGTCTCTGGGGAAGAGGTGGACCTCCTACTTACCAAGGCAAAGGCAAATTCACATGTACTCAATTTCGTCTTCTTCCATCTTCTTCAACAGTCTGACCCCATTTTCATCCACTTTATCTAATCTCCTAACTCTCTTGGTTTCTTCCCTGATGCCTATAATCATGCCAGTTTCTCAATGTTTCTTAAACTCATTAGATTAAACTACACCCCCCACTAGCTGTTATCCTAATTTCTCTCTTCCCCTTGTCAGCTAAACTTGAAAAAGTTCCCCATGGATTGGAAACTGAGGGGATGCCCATCAACTAGGGAAAAGCTGAACAAGTTGTGAAATATTATTGAGATGGAATATTATTGTGCTATAAGAAATAACAAGCAGGTAAGGAGGGAATAACATAAACATTCAGTTGGGTATGGAAATCTGTCTTACCCTACAGGAAAATAGGGGGAGAAGGGGACAAGAGAGCAGGGGGATGATAGAGAGGAGGGCAGACTGGGAAAGGGGGCAATCAGAAGTAAATACTTCTGAGGAGGGACAGGGTCAAAAGAAAGAATAGAATAAATGGGAGGGCAGGATAGGATTAAGGGAAATCGAGTCAGTTTTTCACAACATGTCTACTATGGAAGTGTTTTGCATAACTGCACATGTACACCCTATATGGAGTTGCTTGCCTTTTCAATGAGGGTGGGTGGGGAGGGAGGAAGAGCAAAAATCTGAAACCTAAAGTTTTAAAAACATATGTTTAAAAAAAATGTTTTCACACGCTACTGGGAAATAAGAAATACAGGAAATGGGATACAGAAGTCTATCCTGCCCTACAGGAAAATAGAAGGGGAAGGGGATAAGAAAAGGGGTAGGGGGGGAGAAGAGACAGAAGAGAGGACAGACTAGGGGAAGGGATATTCAGAATGCATGCCATCTTGGGGTGGGGGTATGGGTGAGATGGGGTGATAATTTGGAACTCAAAAACTTGAGGAAGTGAATGTTGAAAACTAAAAATAAATAAATTTATATTTTTTTAAAAAAAAGAAATAACAAGGAGAATGCCCTCAGAAAAACCTGGATTTACATGAACTGATGCAAAGTGAAGAGAGCAGAACCAGGAGAAAAGTGTACACAGTAATAGTAATATTGTACAATAATCAGCTATGAATGACTTGGCTATTCTTAGCAATACCATGATCCAAGATAATTCCTAATGACTTATAATGAAAAATGCTACCTACCTCCAGAGAAAGAACTGATGGAGTCCGGATGCACATCAAAGCATACTTTTTTTTTAACTTTATTTTTATTTTTGGTCTGCATTTTCTTTCCCAACATGAGTAACATGGAAACATGTCTTGCATGACTGCACATGTATAACCTATATTAAATTGCTTGACTTTTCATGGGGGTGGAAGAGAGAATTTGGAACTCAGAATTTAAAAGAAAAAAGTTAAAAATTATTTTTACACATAATTAGGGAAAAATAAAATAGTAAATAAATAATTTCTTAAAGTCACCCACAATTAGTGCCTCTACAACCCCTCCTCTCACTGTCTTCTCAAACTTCTGCAATCTAGCTCCCAACTTCATACTTCACCTGAATCTGCTCCCTCTAAAGTAAACAGTGATTCTTAAGTGCCAAATCTAATGGCCTTTTCTAGATGTTCATTATTTTTTACCTCTAGCATTTGATACTATTGACCACCTTCTAGATATTCTTTCCTCTAGGTTTCTGTGACACTGTTCTCCTCCTACCTGTCTGACTACTTCTTCTTAAGTCTCCTTTACTAGAACTTCATGTCACACTCACTGACTGTGTGGGTCCCCTAAGGCTCTGTTATGGATTCTCTTTTCTTTTCTCTATATACTCTCTCATTGATCTCATAACCTCCCATGAGTTCAGTTATGATCTCTACTCAGATAACTACACACACACACACACACACACACCCATATTCAGCCCTAGTTTCTCATCTCAAATATAATCCATTTCAAAATGGATGCCCCATAGGTATCTCTTAACTCAAACATAGAACTCAATATTTTGTCTCACCTCTCTTTCCTAACTTCCTTTTTCTTAATTTCCCTGGTATTGCTGAGGATACTACCACACTTTCTGTCACCAATTCCTTGAAAGCAAGGATTCTGCTTTTTCTTTGCATTGTTAGCTCTTAGTACACTGTCCAGTACATAGAAGGTGCTTAATAAATACTTGTTGACTGACAGACAAAAACACCCAGATAGGATATTTGCTGTATTGCAAAATAAATGTAAAATACAGACATATTTTTTTAAAAAGACACTCAATTTAAAAAATGAAACCCATTGGAGCTGATAAGGTCACTGGGAGTGTAGAAAGAATAAGAGGTCTATGCCAGAACCTTGGAAAATACCCACAGTTACAGGGTAAACATGAATGATGAGCCAACAAAGGAGACTGAAAAAAAGAAGTCAGACAAGCAGAAAGGAAATCATGACAGAGTAATGAGTGCCACAGGCATACTGAATCCCAAATACAATAAGAACAGTGCCTCTGATGAGCTAATCTATGTTGATTTATATCATTTTGAAATCTGCTAACAATTTTTGAGCCTATGACAACAGTGACAAAACTAGGAAGTTCCTCTTTACCTTTAGGAATTACAGATGAAGTTTTACTCATTTGGGGTGCTACTAAAGAAAGACAAGTAGACAAAATTCAAGGAAAAGAAGAACGGTTTGAGAGCTCAAAGGGGGTGCTTTAAGTTTAAAATTCAGTGAAATAATGAAATAAGAAAAACTCAGAATGATAAATCACTAATGATGTCACCGAGCCACGGTAATTTCTTTTGTTTTGCTTTTTGGTGAGGCAATGGGGGTTAAGTGACCTGCCCAGAGTCACACAGCCAGTAAGTGTCAAGTGTCCAAGGCTGGATTTGAACTCACGTCCTCCTGACTTCAGGGCCAGTGCTCTATCCACTGGGCCACCTAGCGGCTCCACCACTGTAACTTGCATTTAAATTTTTTTCTCACTAAAAGCTTTTCCTCCAACTTAGAGGAGGCTCAAAAACAGTATTATGCTCCTCAACTCTGGCTTCCCTATTTCTATCATTAGAAAAATCTGTAATAAGATTCAGGCAACAAGTTAATTTTATGATGGTGGTCCAATTAACAATCTTATAATTGATAGAGAAAGGCAAAAGCTACAGTTTCATTCTCTCTCAGCACATACTCAAAGGTACAGAAAGTACAGTTAAAAATCTTCAGTGTTCTCAGAATGGCTGTACTGAGAAAAAAGCTGTGCAGCATAAGCTTATGAGGAAATATATTCTCTTTACCATCTGACAAAAGATTTTTCTACTTAGCCAAAAGACTTTTAAAAACCAACTGAGGGGAGGCAGCTAGGTGGTGCAGTGGATAAAGCACCAGCCCTAAAGTCAGAAGGACCTGAATTCAAATCCAGCCTCCAACTAAACATTTGACACTTACTAGGTGTGTGACCCTAGTTAAGTCACTTAACCCCAACTGCCTTAAAACAAAACAAAAAAAAGCTGAGCTATGGTAAAAAGCAATCAAAACAAAAATTTTAAAAATTTAAAAATCAAATATTAAAAATTAATTAAAAAATTAAAAATAAATTTAAAAATTTTAAATAAATGAAAAGCAATCAAACAAACAAGACAAACCCACTACTCACAGGGCAGATAACAAGAGTGAAATAATGAATTCTTTTTCTTCCCCCATTTTTTACTTTGGAAATTAATAAGGGGATCTGCACAGCAAGCCACTGTTGGAGATTAATCAACTTCTCTCACTGAGGCAAATGAGTCAAGATCTGTTAAACTTAATCTTTTACTGCCTGTTTTAATCACAGAGAAAAGTAGTTTTTCTAAGTGGTCTAATTAATAAATATTTCTAACAGTTGCCAGCCAATAGCAACTAGACAAAGACCTCACTGACAGTAGACAGCTTCTGGTCACAAATCACTAGAGGTTTTTGCCCATTACTAAACTGCCAGAGTCTCAAGAGTTGGAAGGGACCTGAGACTACTGAATTCAAGCTACAGCTTCCTACCAGTGTCCATCCAGTTGCTGTTTGAAGATTGCTAGTAAGGGGAACAATCAACTCTCTCTTGAGGCAACTCATTCCACTATTTGATAGCTCCAGATTGTTAGGAAGTGTATTTCTCAGGAGCATCTAGATGGCACAGTAGATACAGCCCAGGCCCTCGAGTCAGGAGGACCTGAGTTCAAATCTGGACTCACACTTACTAGCTGTGTGACTCTGGGCAAGTCACTTAACTCCAATCACCTCACCAAAAAAAAGAAAAGAAAAAGGAAATAGTATTTCTCTACATCCAACTTAAAATTAACCTTCAATTCTTCTCAGTGTCCCAGAGCCATAGCTAGGCTTTCACATGCAGCTAAAATAGTACAGAGGATTCAGAGGAAGGGAGCCTACACAGAGAACAGTAAGGAGAAGGAGGTACACAGAAATTAGGACAGATTCTCTCTTATAAAGTATATGTATAAGTGTGTACGTGTGTGTGTGTGTGTGTGTATATGTATGTATGTATGTATGTATGTATGTATGTATGTATGTATGTATGTATGTATTTGTCTACCACGCCGGACTACTGATTCATATTAAGGTTGCAGTCCACTAAACACTCTCATCTTTTTTCAGATGATGTGATGCTCTAGAAGGAACACCAGAAACAAAGTTAGATAAGCTGAAGTCAAACTCAGCTCCACCACTTGGTACTTATGTGACTGGACAAGTCATCTAACCGCTAATCTTCAGTTTTCTTAATTACAAAATAGATATTGGACTAGATTATCTCTAAAATCTAAAATGTATGACACTATAACGTAATCCTAATCCCTATTCTGAACTTGTTGAATTGATATTTTAAAGTGTTAGACCTTATATACACTTTTTACCTTTAAAATGCATCTTATTAGAGTTGATTCAGTTTTCTAATCTGTGAAAATCTCCTTGGATCTTGACTTTGTCATCCAACATATTAGCTACCCAACCTAGTTTTATTTCATCTACAAATGTGATAAGCATACTATAAAACCTTGTGTTCACTTTGATGAAAATGTTCAACCACACAGGATCAAGCATAGATACCCAGTATATACACCACTGAAGATCTCCCTCTACATTCACATCCAGTCATTGATAACCACTCTTTGGGGCAACCATTCATTTAACTGTAAGTCCACCTAACTTACCTCCATTCCAAACATTTCCATTTTGCCTATAAATTTTGTTCATTTTTTTTGCTAAAATCTAAATAAACTGTATCTACACATTACCCTGGTCTAGTCAAAACCCTGTCAAAAAAGGAAATTTTCAAAAAGGTTAATCTGACATGATAGATATGCAACTCTAATGGTTCTTTGTGACTACTGGATTTCCTTTTCTAGAGTTTAAGTAACCACTTCTTTAATAATAAGTTCTAGAATTTTGCCAGGAATTTCAGTTAAGCTCATTATTCCATTGCTTGCAGATTCTACTCTCTTCTCTTTTTCTGAAATGTGAGACACTTACCCTTCCTTCACTCCTCTGGCATCTTTCATGTTCTCCACAATCTTCTATACATTAATGACAATGGTTCAGCAATCACATCTGTCATTTAATTCAGTATTCTGGAATGTAGCTTGTCTGGTCTTGATGATGAACTCATCAAGAGCAGCTAAGTACTCTCTTATTACCTCCCTATTTGTCTTTGGTTTCAACTCCCCATAGAAGCATTTTTGTTCTGTCTTTTCTAGTCCAAATATCATTCTCCTTGACAGAAAAAAAAGGAAAGGAAAATAACCACTAAATAATTCTTCCTTCTCTCCTCCACCTGTTATCATGAATCTATTTATCCCCAAATAATTTTCCAATAATTTTTTTGATTCTCACTCAACCAACAAAAAACCCAACTTTTTGCTGTCTATAAGTGTTCTTTCCTAACTAGGGCTCCTTTCTAGCCTCAGATTATTTTCTTATAGGCTCCTGTCATGCTTCTGAATGCATTCTCCACTACCTGCCATTTTAGCTTCAATACTCTTGGAAAGTTAGCTGATAAGTTCCCTTTGCACCTATATAATCTCTTTAAGCAGGCTCACCATCCTCCTCCTCACTAGAACCCTTTCAGAATTTCATTCTTCAAAGTTTCCTATCCCTCCTCAGCAGACATCAACTGTAGATTTTTTTAAAATCATAATAGCCTATCAGTCCTTTCTTTGAACCATTTGAAACCGATTCTCTCAAAATATGGAATGCACATCAGATTATGCCTGGTTTTCCTCTATCACTAATTCTAAGATAAGGTGATCATTTCCCCACCAAGGTTCCCATCATTTCTGTTTCAGCAACCATTCCACCCTAGTTGCTCAGAATCAAGTTCAAAATACTTCCCCTAGTTGCATCTTCTGCTTTTTGAAGCATAAAAATCATTAAGGCAAGAAAAGAACCTAATAGCTAGTTTGCTTTTGGCAAAGAAAGAGCCTGTCCAGACATGTCAACAACTGAAATCTTTCATCATTACTGTAACATGCCTTTGTGCCAGGCTCATGACCTATTTCCCAAACACTTCATGTAAGTTTTTCTCTTTTCCAAGTACTATGTGGTATCCTCCCACAACATGGATTCTGTTTCTACTCCCACTGATCTTCATTCAAATTGCTCTCCACTGTGTTTTCCCTTCTGGATTTCCTCACATGAGTATATCTCTTCAATATACATTAATTAATGCTACTGCAACTCTTCACTCTCTATTCCCCTTTCATATGATATATGTTCTTCTAGAGCTATATTTTAATCACAGGTTCCACTACGCCAAGAGAATCTCTAGTTCAACTTGTTATCTATAATTTGTACATAGTGATCTGAGCACTGTTGGCACCTTTCTTCTATTTTAGCTCCTGTGAATTACACACCACCTCCACAATTGACAGGATCATACAATTTTATAAGAATCTGAAAGGAATTTCAGTGGCCATATAGGCCAAATTATACCTGAAAGACAATCTCTACTATAACAAACCTGACATGTGGTCAAGCCTTTGCTGGAAGACCTCCAAAGAAGAGGAAACCATACCTCCCTCTTGAGGTGATACATTCTTTCAAATAGCTCTAACTGTTGATAAGTTTTTTTCCTGACATTAAGCTTAAATTTGCCTCTTTGCAACTTCTACCCAATGCTCCTAAATTTTGCCTTCCAGGGCCAAGCAGAACAAATCTAATCCCTCTTCACATGACAGCCCTTCAAGTATTTATTCCTATTGTGCCTTGGTTGATAGATATAAAAAGGCAGCTTTCTCTCTCCCTCTCTTAATCCCACCCCCCTTTACCTTCCCCCTCTCTCCTCATCACCTCTTCTCTTTCTCTTCTCCCCCCCTCTCCTTTCTCCCTCGCTCTTCAGGTTAAAGCCCTTTCGATCATGTTTGCACAAATAAAGGCAAAAGTGTTTTTGTCAGCCTTCCTTAAGTGCAATCCATCCCTAGCCCTTCTTAGATTTTAAGTCATCGTCCATGATTCCAAATTCTATCATAAATCATTTTTTTAGCCAAACAGTCACTACCCAAACCTGACTCTTTCAGAAAAAGTGATGAAAATATCATCTATGTCCCTAAGGTCTTCAGGTTCTTTCCCAAAGCTTAGGATCAAAAATTTACAGCTGGAAGGAAAACTCAGTACAACCCTGTCATTCTACATATGAGTAAAAAGTGGCAAACAAATGTTAAATGTCATATGCTTATAAATATCTGAGGCAGAATTTGAAACTAGGCCTTCCTGACTCCAAGACCTTTATATACAAAGTAATACTCAGTTCCTGGAGGTGTGTAATTTATCCCCCACTTAATCACTAAAAATTAGTAGTAGCTTCAAGTTTCATTGGTTTTGTAACACTATCACATTCTGAATACCTCTCCTAGGAAGACAACTGAAGTCTCTATCATCAATATTGAGTTTACAAACATCTGACCCCTATGCTCTCAAAGGGAGTCAACAACCATTAGTAATTCATCTGTTCTTCCTCTAAGCCATACTAGATGATCCCTGTCCTCAGAACAGATAAGAACCTTCATCATTTCTTGGAGCACCAAAACTGCCATCTCGAAAGAAGGTTCAACTTCCCCATTTACAGAAAGTCTCATGCCTATTATTTAGATACAAGTATTCACTGATGTGTTACATTCTTTCAACCTCTAACTTCACAACTTAGGTCAGGAATCCCTTCTGCTTCTTCCGGATATTTTACTTCTATTTTGACTCATGGAACCTTGAGTAAAACTACATAATGATTCCCTGCTGAGTAAATGAAACAGGTTATGGTAAGGACTCCTGTGACTTTCTGGTTAGTCTCTTCAAGATTCTGAAGGAAAGAGTGAGGCTGAGGACTTTGTGCAACTTTGTTTCACTTATATCCAAGTCAGGCACAAGTCAAGACATCACCCTCATTGGAACTCTTCAAGAATGAAAGACTATAATAGAAATGTTTATGCATAGCCTATATCCGATTGTGCGCCTTCTTGGCAAGAGTGGTGGGGAAGAAGGGGGAGAAAAATTTTAAACTCAAAAGCATAGGGAAGTGATTGTTGATAAATCAAAATAAATTAATAAAAAAAAAGAATGAAAGACCAACAACAATGACAGACCTTTTAAAGCTCCCAAGTCTTCTACAATGTGCTTATTCTTGAAGCATATGATCTTATTCCTGACTCTGCCTATTCTACAGTGCAGCTGGATCCACAGTGCTTGTTGAAGCCTTCCCAGTGTGTGGGACAGAGACCACCTACCCAAATTAAAAACCAGAGTCTTGACAAAAGTTTACAAAAAGGAGGAATCTCTTTATTGACTTTCTCGAGAAAGGGCACCCCCATGCTGCCTAAGCTGCCCTAAGAGTGCAGGTGCTCTTTGTTTAAGGCAAGATTGTACAGACCCCAACGCAGCAGCCCCCCCACCCCCTTCCCGTCGGCTCATTGGCTGAGCCTTAGGTGTACAATCTATTCATGTAAAAACTACCCCAGTAACAGAGAGAACAAAGAGCTATAGAAATTATGTTAGCATGTTCCCCTTTTCAGGGCCTCACAGTTTCAGCAGCTTTTTACCCAAGGTCATATAACTAGCCAGAGGATGAGACAGACAGGATGCTCTTACGGCTCAGGAATTTCTGCTAACACCATCTAAGAGTAGGGGAGGGAGAAGGCTAGGGGAGGGGGTCTTGTATTCTGAGGAGTCTTCACTTAGTGTTGGTATACATGTACCACTCAAAAGCAACAATACCAGAACCATTAACAAGAACTAATGACCCTCTGAGGAGGCTTCACTTCTGAGTGATCATTTCTCACACCAGTTTGCCAAAGAAGGGAAGTATTGCATCTGGGAAGTCCCTGAACAGAGAGGTCATGGCCAGTCAGCCAAAAAGCATTTATTAAGCACCTGCTATGTGCTAGGCACTGTGCTAAGCACTGGAAACACAAAAAGAGGCAAAAGACAGTCACTACCCTCAAGGAGCACACAATCTAAAGGAGTAAGCAACATGAAAACAATTACGTACAAACAAGCTATATACACAAATAGGAGAAAGTCATGGAAAAACAACTGGGATGTGGCTAATGGAGCAGAAAGGTTAGACAAAATGACGTCTGGATCACAAAGAGGATCAAAACCAAGTTCACCCGCAGTTGAAAGGAGTAAGGTCAAGAAGTGACTTTATGTGGGGCAGCTAGGTGGTGCAGTGGATAGAGCACCAGCCCTCAAGTCAGGAGGACCTGAGTTCAAATCTGGCCTCAGACCAAACACTTAACACTAGCTTTGTGATCCTGCGCAACTCACTTAACCCCAACTGTCTTAAAAAAAAAAGTGACCTTATGGTCCATGCTGCAGAGAAGGGTTTCAGTCAATCAGTAAGTCATAAAGCATTTCTGAAATTCCTACTATGTGCCAGGTACTATAATAATTTGTAGGAATGGGGGGGGAAGTCTCTGCTCTCAAGGAATTCACAGTCTAATAGAATAGACAACATGAAAGCAATTCTGTAAAAAAAGCTATATACAAGATAAATTGGAGGCAGTCTCAGAGGGAAGGCAGTAGTAGATTAAGGAGAACAAGAAAAGGATTCTTGCAGAAGGTAGGACATTAGCTGAGACTGGAACAAAGCCAAGAGGAAGAGATGAGAAGGGAAAGGAGGGGGAAGCAAAAATGGTGGAGTAAAACCAGGGCCTTGCTTGAGCTCTCCCCCAAACCCCTCCAAAAACCTGTAAAAAATGAGTCTAAACAAATTTTAGAACAGCAGAAAACATAAAAAAGACAGAATGAAACAAATTTCCAGCCCAAGATAACCTGGATGGGAAAGGTCTCTTGCACCAGGATAGCAGAGGAACACAGTCCAGCGTGGGCCACGTGACCATAGGCTGGCCCCAGAAAAACCAGTACAGGCTCAGGGGACTGAATCACTGGAAGCTATGGCAGTTTCCAGACTTCTCAACCCACAACAACCAAAGGTAATTTAGAAGGTCAGTGGAAAAGGTCTGTCAGACCTGCGTAAGTTAGGAGCGCAGTTTAACAACAGCCCCAGCACAGCCACAGGGTGATGGCAGTGATAGCAGCTGCCTCCAGAGCTCTCAGCCCACAGATGGTAATGGGACTGAACAACTGATCAGAAGGAGATTACAGAGATCTCTTTGCTTGCACTGAGGCAGGATTATGTTGCTTTGCCCATACTTGGATCTGGGTCACAATCCTGAGTGGCAGTTCTGGGGTGAGAAGGACCATTGGCATAGCAGAGCTTGTGGTAGCAATGGAGAAGGAACCCTCCTCACAGCTACAGGGCAGGCACAGGCCACAAAAGGAGTAAACACCTCTCCTTAGATCATATCATCTTAGAAGAACTGAAAATTTACAGGTCCTTAGAAATATCTCTGAAAATAGCTGCACAAAACCCCTGAAGCTGGGGATAGTACATTCTCCACACTGGAAACAGACCCCTGCCTTAAGAAAGAGTTTATAACTCAAGTAATTGGCCGGAATCATGAGCAAGCAGCACAAAAAGAGTCAGACTATATTATCTTACTTTGGAGACAAAAAAGATCAAAACACAACCAGAAGAAGACAACAAAGCCAAAGCTCCTACATCCAAAGCCTCCAAGAAAAATATTAATTGGTCCCAGGCCATGGAAGAGCTCAAAAAAGCAAGTAAGAGAAGTAGAGGAAAAACTGAGAGTGATGCTAAAGGATACCCAAAAAAATACTAAAGAAAATAATACCTTAAAAAATAGCCTAACCCAAAAGAGGTGCAAAAAGCCAATGAGGAAAAGAATATCTAAAAAGCAAAATTGGCCAAATGGAAAAGGAAGTCCAAAAGCTTACTGAAAAAAATACTTCCTCAAAAATGAGAAGGAAGTGGAGGGCAGAGCCAAGATGGCAGAGTAAAAGCAGTGACTTGCTTGAGCTCTCCCCCAAACCCCTCCAAATACCTATCAAAAAATGACTCTAAACAAACTCTAAAGCAGCAGAACCCACAAAAAGACAGAGTGAAACAAATTTCCAGCCCAAGACAACCTGGATGGTTGACTGGAAAGGTGAATCACGACAGGCGGGGAGAGGAGCACAGTTCAGTGTGGGAGTGTAGGCAGAATCAAACCTGGAGCAGGCTCAGAGGACTGAATCACAGGCAGCTGTGGTGGAATCCAGACTTCTCAACCCACGAAAGCCAAAGACAACTTAATTTAGAAGGTCAGTGGGAAAAGTCTGTTTCTGCACTGAGAGAGAAGCTAGGTCTCAGCTTCAGTTCTCAAGCGGCGGCCCTGGCACGGCAGCTGATTCTTGAGCTTCTGGCCCACAAACTGAGGGGGAAATCAGGTGGCTGATCAGAGGGGGAATGCAGAGATCTCTTTGCCAGTGCTGAGGTAGGAATCTCTTGCTTAGCCCATACTTGGATCTGGGTCACAGTTCTGGGTGGCGGTCCTGGGGTGAGGAGGAGCGCTGGCGTGGTGGAGCTTGTAGTGGCGGTGGAGAGGAAGCCCTCCTCACAGTTCCAAGAGAGAAAAGACTGCTTGTGGCCAGTCACTCAAAGACCAGAGCTCAGGCCAGGAAAAGAGTAAACACCTCGCCCCTTATCATACCACCTTGCAAGAACTGAAAATTTACAGGTCCCTAGAAGTACCTCTGAAAACAGCTATATAAACCCCCGAAGCTTGGGACAGACAGTACATTCTCCACATTGGAAGCAGACTTTTACCTTAACAAAGAGTTTAAAACCCGAGTAGTTGGCTGGGATCATGAGCAAACCTCGCAAAAAGAGTCAGACTTACTTTGGTGACAAAGGAGATCAAAACATACAACCAGAAGAAGACAACAAAGTCAAAGCTCCTACATCCAAAGCCTCCAAGAAAAATATGAATCAGCCCTAAGCCATGGAAGAGCTCAAAAAGGATTTTGAGAAGCAAGTAAGAGAAGTAGAGGAAAAACTGGGAAGAGAAATGAGAGTGATGCAAGAAAATCATGAAAAACAAGTCAACAGCTTGCTAAAGGAGACCCAAAAAAATACTGAAGAAAATAACACCTTAAAAAATAGCCTAACCCAAATGGCAAAAGAGGTCCAAAAAGCCAACGAGGAGAAGAATGCCCTAAAAAGCAGAACTGGCCAAATAGAAAAGGAAGTCCAAAAGATTACTGAAGAAAATACTTCCTTAAAAATTAGAATAGAGCAATTGGAAGATAGTGACTTTATGAGAAATCAAGACACTGTAAAACAAATCCAAAAGAATGAAAAATTAGAAAACAATATGAAATATCTCACTGGATAAACAACTGACCTGGAAAATAGATCCAGGAGAGATAATTTTAAAATTATTGGACTATCTGAAAGCCACGATCAAAAAAAAAGCCTAGACATCACCTTTCAAGAAATTATCAGGGAAAACTGCCCTGATATTCTAGAACCAGAGGGGAAAGCAGAAATCGAAAGAATCCACCGATCACCTTCTGAAAGAAGGAAAACTCTTTGGCACGTTATAGCTAAATTCCAGAGTTCCCAGGTCAAGGAGAAAATATTGCCAGCAACAACAATCCAAGAAACAATTCAAATATTGTGGAAATACAATCAGGATTAACACAAGATTTAGTAGCCTCTACATTAAGGGATCAGAGGGCTTGGAATGTGATTATTACAGAGGTTAAAGGAGCTAGAATTAAAACCAAGAATCACCTACCCAGCAAAACTGAGTATAATCCTTCGGGGGGGGGAGGGGAAGGATATTCAACGAAATAAAAGACTTTCAAAAATTCTTGATGAAAAGACCAGAGCTGAATAGAAAATTTGACTTTCAAATACAAGACTCAAGAGAAGTATGAAGAGGTAAACAGGAAAGAGAAATCATAAGGGACTTATTAAGGTTGAGGTTGAGCTGTTTACATTCCTAAATGGAAAGATGATATTTGTAACTCATGAGACCTCTCTCATTATTCAGGTAGTTGGAGGGAACAAATATAGACAAAAGACACAGGGTAAGTTGAATATGAAGGGATGATATCTAAAAAATAAAATTAAGAAGTGAGAGAGGAATGTACTGGGAGAAGGAGAAAGGGAGAGGTAGAATGGGATAAATTATCTCACATAAAAGAGGCAAGAAAATGCTTTTACAATGCAGGGAAAGAGGGTAGAGATGAGAGGGAATAAGTGAACTTTACTCTCATCAGATTTGGCTTGAGGAGGGAATAACACACACACTCAGTTGGGTATGGAAATCTATCTTACCCTACAGGAAAACAAGAGGGGAAGGTGATAAGAGTAGGGGGGGAGGGTTGGTGACAGAAGAAAGGGCAGAATGGGAGAAGGGGTAATCAGAATGCATGCTGTCATGGGGTGGGGGAGGGGAGAGATGGGGAGAAAATTTAGAACTCAAAATCTTGTGGAAGAACATTTCTTGTTGAAATGTGAAAAAAAAAATTTTTTTTAATAAAGGAAGAGTATTTTAGACATGGGGGATAGCCATCAGATTCCTGCCACCATCTCTTCCATCACTGCTATGCATGCTAACAGCCATCTCTGAGCAGTGACAGACTGTAAAGAAGGTTTAATGAAGAATGTACTGCATGAGAGGACAGGATTTTTTGAAATGTCTAGTAGCATTAATAACAGAGCACAGATTTTGCAGCAAGAGGATGTGGATTCAAATCTCACCTCTAGCAATTATTGCCCTTTCAGTCCTTGGAGACAAGTCCCTTCATCTCCCTAAGACTCAGGCTACTCTACTGCAATATGAGGGAATAAATGGCCACGGAGGGCATTTCTTTCCAGGTGTAGATCTATGTTATTATAAGTTATATATACACGAATTTATGCCAGGGAGTGTGTGTGTGTGTGTGTGTGTGTGTGTGTGTGTGTGTGTGTGTAACAAATTGTTAGATTAACAGGAGGCTCTCTCACATAAGCTTTAGTGATTTCCTGTTCTCTAAGTGCTCAAGATTATGCCTTTGTAGAATCTCAGGTTAAAGTTATTAGGCTCCATAAAATGCCACCTAAACATACACTACATAACACCCTTTTATATAAGCCCTCTTTAAATTCAATTAATCCCTGAAGGAATAGGAGACTTACCAGAAAATCAAAGAGGTTGTGACTGTGATAAATTTTTAAGGCTGCATTGTTATTAAAGACATGACACATATACAGTAAACACAATAAGCAATTTAGCAGAAACTTCTACTTGCAAGATCCATGATAAACAATGTCCCAAGATCTTTTCCAAAACTACATGGAATTATGTATCATCTATTTCAGACAAGATCTAAGGATCCAAATCTGAAATTGTACTATTTTACAGACTAGTAGTAGTTCAAAAACTTGTTTTCTTTCACTCTCCTCCACATTCCTATGTTACATATTATCTGTTTTCTTTTTTCTCCAATGTTACTTCAGACTAAATACAAACACACCATACTTGTTCTACTTTTAGAGATGAGCTTGATTACTGTTAAAATATTTCCTATATGATAACATTTAATAGCTATTTCTGTCATGTAAATAAATCTAGGATGTCAGTAAATTTTTGCAGGCAATTTATTCCCATATGAAGAACTAATGTCTTCACTACTCTCCAGCCTGCACTCCTCCACTCTCTGACTTTATCTATCATCCTTCCCACTTTCAACAATCTTCTCCCCCCTCCTTTGCAGTTTCCTTCTATTTATGGCCTTTCCTTGTAAGCTCTTTGAAGGCAGAGACTGTCTTTCTGCTTGATTTGTAGTCCCCAATTAATAAATGCTTGCTGACTGACAATCTAACTAAAGAAGCAAGCACTTCAAATACTATAAAATTTTGTTTCGATTTCTCTAAGTTACAGAAAGATGTCCTATTGCTTCATGGCTAT
Organism: Phascolarctos cinereus; assembly: GCF_003287225.1. Classification (NCBI taxonomy): domain Eukaryota; kingdom Metazoa; phylum Chordata; class Mammalia; order Diprotodontia; family Phascolarctidae; genus Phascolarctos; species Phascolarctos cinereus. The sequence continues at coordinate 143,711,478 of NW_027555736.1, forward strand.
CCAAGCAAAATGAAAAAGGTATTTTGTAACCAAAACCACTGGAAGTAAAACATTACAGGTGACAATGTAATTTTCAATCTGAGAAGGGAATTAGGAGCTTAGATCAAAAACCAATAAATGATTAACACTTGAATTCACTTCTCCTACAAAGAAAGAAGTTACAGGGGTTTCACAATCTTGAGGGAAAATACACTGGATCACAGAAATATAAAATCTGATGCAGATGGTCAAGGGGACCTACTTGCCCTTTGGGTACTCTTTGCCCCTTTGTAGAGTCATTCTATTTAACTGAAACTTATATCTTTCCACATTTGATAAATAGCAATTTTCCATTACGGCTCATAATTCCCCTTCCCCCAAATAAGGATCTATGGTCTTTGGTAGCAATAGCAGTAAAATGCAAAGCAAGCGATGAGATTTGGGCCAAAAGCCAATGCCTTCGTATTTAATCCAAAGGGGGGGAAAAAAAGACTTAAAGGCTGTGCAATTAAGATGCAGGAAATGCAATCATCTTGTAAAGGAAAGGTTATTTTGGAATATGATGACCTGGATTCAAATCCCAGCTCTGTTGGTGATTGCCTATGTGATATGGCTGTGGGCCAGTCACCTGACCTCACTGGGTCACAACTTCCTCATCTGCAAAAGGAGAGGGCTATACTAATAACCTCTGAGATCTAATCCAGCTCTAAATGTATGATTCTAAGATTTGTAATATCAAGGATGAATTAAAAACTAAAAAGTTGCCTGTTGGATTCTGTGGTCAAATCAATGCCTCACCATCCTTAGACAGGAAGCCTCAAGACTGAAGTTTAAAAACCTTCTTTCTAATTAACATTCAGGATAAACACCGAGATAATGATATCTGAAGAAAATAGAAGGAAATGTAGTCTTTCAAAATGGAAGATGAAATTAATCTGTTCTGTATTCAATAACTCTCTCTTATAATAAAAGGGTAAAAAATTAACTATTTTGCTTTGAACTACTGAGAGCACTAAATGAGAATAATGTTCCTTCCTTACAGCCAAGGAAGGGCAAAATAAGAAAACAATTTTGTGGTCCTCTGTACAGCAATGCAAAAAAGAAATATTTTGGAATTGCTGCAAAAAGTAACCAAAAAACCCCACAAACTACCTATAGATGCCAACTTAAAAATTTTTTTAATTTGGATAAATGAAGGGGAATGAAATACACCCAAAGAATTCCCATGATCTTAGGGCAAATTAAAATCTCTCAAGGTAGGGACCTTATAGTAATGAAGTGCAACACACACATATACATACATACATACACACACACACACACACACACACACACACACACACACACACACACGGCTATTAAAAGAATCTTAGTCTCAAAATTTAAAAGACCCTCAGAGGTTAATTAATTCAATCCAAAAATAAAGAGGAATCCTCATCCTCTATTCAATATAGGATTGAAGACCTCCGGTGATTCAGGACTCAATAAACAATATCCTTTTCAAGAACAGGCTTAGACCCAAAGAAGAGATAGGAGAAGACCCTTACCCCACGGGTAAGTAACACTGCATATGATGTCACTTTTTTTTTAAATGCTGACAGAGTTTGTAGAATTTTTTTTCTTTTATCTTTTTCTTTCTTTTAAGAAAATCTTTGTTATTAGGAATGGCTCTCTAGGAAGGTGGAAGGGAGATAAAAGGGAATATCTAAGCAATGCAAAAAAAAGGATCAATAAATATCTATTTTTAAAAATATCCTTTGGGAAAAAAGCTTATCTGCTTATCTTCTCTTCTCCTACATCATTTTATTAATTTCTTTATACACATGACCAAACATATTAACAAATGTCTAGAGTACAAGAGTGACTACCACAAAAATGCAAAACACAAGTTTTTTTTTTCTTTTTATGAGTATTCGCATAGCTCTTCCTGGCACAAATAAATATAAATGTTTTCCTAGTGATGGTGCATGGCTGCAAAATTTTTAATACCACAACCTCTAAAGAGTCTAAGTTGGAGGTGACTCAGCAGGCAATGGAAGGATAAGTAGTGAACAAAAGCAGGCTGCTGAAGCATATTTCCAACAATAACTTACACCCAAAAAGCAACGTATGAGATGTCACTTAGGAAATGTATAATCAGAAAAAAAGAGTAGGCTGATCCTGTAGTGAGAATGAGGAATAGCAGATGAATAGTCCAAGTAATACACTGGTAACCACAAACAGAAGCGAGACCTAGAAGAAGAGATCTAGCACACTGAGTCAATCCTCATTTTCCATAAGAATACAGAAAAAAAAATCACACAGAATGACTGACATGCACTACTACCATCCATCTCTAACAGCAGAGGGACTACCACTCAGAGCCACAAGCCATAATGAAGTACTGAACTACAGAAAATACTCCACAAACAAAATTTCTCACATCTACTGCAATAATGGGGACAGATAAAGTCTGAATTCATCTTTTCCACCAAGCCTTCTTTCCTCAAATTTCTCAAACTCTCTGTTTTGGGCAAGATACCATCACTCTTCCAGTTGCCCAAGTTCATAATCTGGCATTATCCTGATTCCTCACTCTCTCTGACCCCACACACCCAATCAGTTACAAAATCTTGCTATTTTTACCTCCATAACATCTCTTGCACCTGACCCCTCCCTCTTCTTTACTCACACACCTACCAACTTATTCAGGCCCTATTCCCCTTCAATTAAATTATTGCAACAGCCTCCTAACTGGTTTCCCAGGCTCAGGAAGGAGTCCATCCTACACAGCTGTCAGCTGAGACCTGATCACATGATTCTTCTACTCAACTCCAGTCACTTCCTATCATCTTTATGATAAAATAGAAATTTCTGTTAGGCTCATGACCTGGATGAAGATTCAGCAAAAGAGACTGAGGGGTGGTCGGACAAGCAGGAGACCAGGAGAGAGTCATGTCCTGAAAACCTAGAAAGAAAAGAGTAACAAGAAAAGGATGATCAACATATCAAAGCCTGCAGACAGGTCAAGAAGGCTGAGACAGTCTACTGGAGAAAAGGCCACTATATTTGCAACACAAGAGATCAATGGTGACTTTGGAGAAACCATGTTCAGTTGAATGATGAGGGCTGGAAGCTAGACTAAAGCCAGTTAAGGAAAGGAAGTGGACAGCTTTCTCATGATTATCTACAAAAGGCTGAGGATATATAGGACAATAACTATCAGCAATGGTAGTACTAGTTTTTTTTTGAGAGTAGGAGAGATGTGTTTGTAGGCAGGACGGAAGGTGCCAGTAGACAGGGAAAGAATGCAAAAAGTGAGAATGGGGATTGATAGATGAGGCAATCTTCTAGAGAAGATAAAATGGCATGGAATCACTTATAGATACAGGTGTTTGCCTTAGCAAGGAGAAGGGTCACTTCATTATGTCAGTCAGAGCTGAAGGAGGAGATAACGGCAGAAGGTATCTACATGATGGGAGATGAGAGAAGGGAAGAAGGAGCATTCAGGCAATATCTCAATTTTTTTCAGTGAAATATGAGGTAAGATTCTCAGCTGAGAGGGTAAGGGGAAAGGGAACCTTGGGAGGTTTGAAGAAGGATAAAAAGGTTTGGAAAAGCTGCTAGAATAATGAGATGATGAATTGATCATTAAGATGTAAAAGGACTGCCTTCCCATAGTGAAGGCCCAATCTAAGATCATGTAACATAAATATATAGTGAACCAAGTTGGCACATTTTCATGATTGTCTCCAGCTTCATTCATTAGCGGGTGAATAGGAAGGAAGGCAGTGAATGGTGGGAGTAATTAAAGGTGGAGACTTGGCAGGACAAGCTTAATGACAGGAATAGATGGCAAGGGACTAGAGTGAAGATTGGTGTGGAATTAAATGTTCCACCAAGGAGTCAAGATGGGTCAAGGAATGCCTCGCTATCTTTTAAGGAAAAACTAACTAACCTGCAGGGAGTGGGGTTAGGGTGGGGGAAATAGTATATTGGTCCTACAGCAAACCACCACTTGATGCTAAGGTCCTTAAGGCATACTAGGCAGTAGTGTCAAACTCAAACAGAAACTCTGGCTACATAATAACTTAGAAAACCATAAATTAACATTATCTGTATTGTATTGTGTTTTTATATTTTGTTAGACATTTCCCAACTACATTTTAATCTGATTTAGGCTATAAGCAAGAATTTGACAACTGTGTTCAAGAGGATATTTTACCATATCAAAATGACTTTAGGGCTATGACTGGTCAATCCTGACCTCTGGTATTCAAAAAGTCAGATAAAGGAGGAAGAGAAAAAACAAAACAGAAACATAACAAAACAATTAAGAGTTAGCTGAAAGAGTGACTTAGTCTGGGCGGGTCACAGAAAGGACAGAGCTCTAAGTCTATAGGTTGGTGGATGAAGAGAAATCACTGAAGTTTATAGTGGGTCTATCAATGTAAAAAGTGATCAGAAGCAGGCTGTATTCCAAAGACATCATAAAAATGGCAAAAGGACTCACATGTACAAAAATATTTATAGCAGCTCTTTTTGTGGTAGCCAAGAATTGGAAATTGAGAGGATGCCCATTAATTGGGGAATGGCTGAACAAGTTGTGGTATAGGAATATAATGGAATACTATCGTGGTATAAGAAATGATGAGCAGGTGGAGTTCAGAAAACCTGGTAAGACTTATATGAACTGATGCTGAATGAAGTGAGCAGAACCAGGAGAACACTGTAAACAGTAAATGCAAAACTGTGCAATGACTAACTTTGACAGACTTGGCTCTTCTCAGCAGTGCAAGGATCTAAGACAACTCCAAAAGACTCATGATGGAAAATACTGTCCATATCCAAAGAAAGAACTCTGTTTGGTCTGTTTTGTTTCTTTTTTTTGTGTACTTCCTTCCACTGGTTCTAATTCTTCTTTACAACATGACTAATGTGAAAATATGTTTAATATGAATGCATATGACAGCCTACATCAGACTGCATGCCGTCTTGGGGAGAGGAGAAGGAATGGAGGAGGAGAAAATTTGAAACTCAAAAGCTTATGGAAGTGAATGTTGAAAACTGAAAATAAATAAATTTTTAAAAAACAGGAAAAAAAAACCCACATATGTAATGGAGGAGGAGCAGGAAAAGGAGCAATCCTTTTTTTTTTGCCTGACTGGCAACCCCTTTTCACCCTTTCTCAATTTGCTGTTTCTAGTCTGTGGTAAGAAAACATGACCACTCCCTTGTTAGAAATGACCCAGCGACACTACTAGTTACAACTTCTCCTCCCCATCACCTAAGACCAAGGGAAATGTTTCATATTAACAAAAATATATATAATGGGACTCTTGGGAAGGACTGTAGAAGGGTCACTGGAATTGAGAGTGGTATTAAAAAATATCAATAAAAGTCCTTTCTTAAACCACAAGGATATATTTTGGATACCTTAGCCATCATCAAAAGAGGACCAAACCCCTCTTTTTGTACATAAGGAAACAAAGGCCCAGAGATGTGAACTTATTTGCTCACAAAGTTACTTCTATTGGGCTAACTAAAGCAGAGGTCTTCAGGTTCCTAGTCTTATGCTCTTTCCACTGTATCACACAGCTTTTCGGCTAATCAAAGGCCTTTTTTACTTATTCCCTGGTTCTGACAACATTCCATATAGTTAAGGCTACCACACAGGTGCAGTATTTACTGATTATCTTTGTTGAGGATTACAGGGCGTAAGAGCTAGGGAGATTTTTGTAAACCATGTATGAGCACTGGGAAAAACAGGTAAGAAAGAAAACTGGATTCTAGCCCCAGCTCTGCCAATAAATATATATGGTACCTCAGACAATTTACCTAACTTCTCTGAGTCTCAGAAAATATAGATTTAGAGGTGGGAACAACCTTAGAAATCCTCTAATGGTTAGTAATAATTAATTATAATTAAGAAGTCCTTAATAGAGGGATTTGTTCTGTGAAGTTTGGATTCAAAGAGGCACACTTGAGGACCTAGAGGGCCACATGGGGCCTCAAGGTCACAGATTCCCCACCTCTGTTCTAACCCATCTTCTCATTTCAGAATGAAGAAACTAGGGACTTGAGTACTTAAGTGACACCTAAAATCATACAAGAAGTAGCAGAACCAGTGTTCTCATCTACAAAATGAGAAGACTGAATGAGATGATTTCAAAGACTCCTTCCAGCCCAAACATTTTATGCCTTTTATGAATGCATCAAGTAATGTTCAGGACCAGAGTTAAAAAGAGTGAATGTGTGTATAATACATGCAAGGTAATCTGTAAATGATAACTGTGACATACATGGATGAGCTCACCCTCACAAAATATACTGCTTCTTTAAAATGACAGTGTAATCTCATTAAGTAGAAAAAACTGGAGAAAGCCAGTCTGATTTAGAGATTTTTAAAAAAAAGATATGTTGTATTATTAGCAACAATGGTATAGGGAGGGGAAAAAAAGGAATTGGGCAAACCCCAGTTCAATTTTTTATCTCTTATGTCCCCCACATAGGCCTTAGTTTCCTACAAAATAAGGGGATTGGACTACATGACTATATAATCTCTAAGGTTTCTTCTGATTGTAAATCCTATTATTATATGATATGAAATATAAACTATTTCAATTTACTGTCTAACAAAGTATGTCAAATGAAGGCCATTAACATCTTGTTGTAATAAACAAATATAAATGGTTTGTAATGAGCTTAACAAGTATCTGTATGTAAGCTCATACTTTTAAAGAGCTAGAAAAGTTTTCTAAGGAAGGTTAAATATTTCCCCTAAAACCCTTAACACACTATCAATTCACTTAGGAAACCATTTTTCCCATAATAAATATAAAGGAATACTTCAGTTCAGACGTGTCTAAACTATTAAAAATCCTGAAATTATACAGTCTTAACAAGGTATAACTAAATAAGCAAGGTAGAAAAAAAGAACTAATGGCCTGAAACAAGTTTAGATTGTTACAAATAGCTGTGGGGGAAAGCTGACGCATATGTGGACAAGCAACACTGTAAAGGCAGGGTTTGCTTTTAGTCTGCCTAATAACCAATACTGACTTAAGGTTTGTACTGTTATATTTCCTTCCCCTGTGTTAAATACTGCAAGGGGCAGGTAGGTGGCCCAGTGGGTAGCCATGGAGTTAGAATGACCTGAGTTCAAATCCAGTCTCAGACCAGACACTTGACACTTACTAGCTATGTGACGCCGGGCAAGTCACTTAACCCCAAATGCCTCGCAAAATATATAAGTGCTACTACAAGTAGTTATTTACTTTTTTTATTCTTAATTGATAGATTATAAATTGTGTCTTCTATATTAATATCAGCCCCTACATTTTCGATTTATAACATTTTACTCTTCATAGCTCAGTCATTAATACTAGACACCAATAATGGTAAAAACAATTCACATATACAACAGCTTATGATTTCAAAATGCTAAATATACTGCCAAATTTTGATCCTCACAATCACAAAGAAGGTAGTTCAAGAATACTCATTTTATGTGCATACCCTTTGACCCAGGAATAGCACTTCTAGGGCTGTATCCCAAAGAGATCATAAAAATGGGAAAAGGACCCACATGTACAAAAATATTTATAGTAGCTCTTTCTGTGGTGGCAAAGAATTGAAAATTGAGGGGATGCCCATCAACTGGGGAATGGCTGAACAAGTTGTGGTATATGAACGTAATGGAATACTATTGTGCTATAAGAAATGATGAACAGGCTGACTGCAGAAAAACCTGGCAAGACTTGTATGGACTGATGCTGAGTGAAGTGAGAAGAACCAGGAGAACACTGTACACAGTAACAGCAAGATTGTGCGATTATCAACTTTGATAGACTTAGCTCTTCTCAGTAATGTAAGGATCTAAGACATCTCCAAAAGTCTCATGATGGAAAATGTTATCCACATCCAGAGAAAGAACTATGGAGTTTGAATGCAGATTGAAGCATACTATCTGCCCGTTTATTAAATTCCGTTTTGTTTTGTTTCCTCTTCCTTGTGGTTCCTCCTATTGGCTTTAATTCTTCCTTACAACATGACTAATGTGAAAATATGTTTAATAGGAATGCATATGTAGAGCCTATATCAGATTACACGCTGTCTTGGGGAGAGAGGCAGGGAGGGAAGGAGAGTGAGAAAAATTTTAAACTCAAAAACTTATGGAAGTGATTGTTAAAAACTAAAATTAATTTTTTTTAAAAAGAATATTCATTTTATTAATGAGCTAAAAAAAGATGACGTGGCCAGGGTCACACAGTTAATAAATGGAGGAATTTGGACTTGGTCTTCTGATTTCTAGTCCAGTGCTCATTATACCATACCAGAATGCCTCCCCTAGGTATATGTTAAAAGACACGGTCTATACTCACAAAGAGATGACAAAAGAAAACTATCAAGTTAAACAAAAGATGACATACTAAAGAGCTTAAATATATGAAACTGCCAAGATGGGACTCTTGTTTATAAATATATAATAGATCTGTGATCTCATTCAGTTGAGTATACCCTCCAAAAGTACAAATTGCAATACATTCACACCTTCTCTTTCTGTTCAATTATTGTCATCCTTTAATAAATCATCTGCCCAGCACTTTGGGGGCTTTGTAACGCTGCAGAGGTAAGTACTAGTGCAGTAACAGGGCTTCAACTTGTCCCTTGTTCTCACTACATGACCTAACCATTTCCTTTTCCTATCACAATTTCCTTGATGACATACTTTATGCCATTTCTTGTGCACAAGTCTTCACTGGGAATATTCTACAGCTACTTACACCTATACTACTTCCCTCCAACGAGTCAATTCTAATTTTGATTTTCCAGAGACTGCGCTGTTCCATGATTCACTTATAGAGCATCACTGAAAACACTACTGATATTAAAATACTGAGTTTTCTCAATGGGAATGGCTCAAGGTCATGAAAAGCACTACACAACTGCTCAGATACAATCCAGTCTGTTCTTTCCCTGCAGTTCAAGTCTAAGTAAGTTCACTGTCCATCTCTAATGACTGTCTAATACAAATGCTCACAGTCTGGCTTGAAGATGATGAAGGTATCACCTCAGGAAGAAGAGCTAGAACAGGGGGACATAAAACTAGCTTAAAGAAAAGCTTCGCAAAGAGCCCCAACTAATCAAAGTCATCTCTAGGGCATGTAAGAGTTAAAACTGAAGGGTAACAAAAGAAGAAAAAATGGTAACTATCTGCAAATATTTTTATAAACAACTGTTTTTGCCATCAAGGATGATGATAGTAGCTGATATTTAAATATTTGGCACATTAGGGTCTGCAAAGTGCTTTGCACATATTATCTCATTTAATTATCACAACATTTAAGGTAGCTGCTGTTATTATCCTCATTTTGCAAAGGAGGGAAACCAAAGCTGACTTGCCCACAGTCACACAGCTACAGTGGCAAATAGACTAGTAACCCAGGTCTTCCTAACTCCAAGTCCATCACAGCTCTATCCACTACACCCAGCTCCCCCATAGCAAAGCCACACTCCTATCCTACACTATGGTCTTAGATGTGCTGAGAGGAGATAAAAATGGCACTAAAGATTAGAACAAAAACAGGAAAAACAGCTTGGCTGACTAAGCACCTATAGGGAAATCTCCATGCTGGAAGCAAAAATTATGAGGGCAATGGGGTATCAAAAGATCTGAAGGAGGAGAAAATATCAAAGGTTGGGAGGTGGGGGTTGTGGATCATGGGTCTCCAATATTTTTAAAAAGCAACTGAGAGAATATCAAGAAATGACAACCTATTCCTGCAGAATCCTCTAGAATTGGATTGTAGAGCGGACCAGTGCACTACAGGAAGCTCTCTCTGCAGCTAAAACAGCACTTGTTAAAAGAAAAATGACAACCAATACAAGATGACTCCAAGCAAAAAAACAAACAAACAAACAAAAGCTGATGACTCCAAGAAAAAAAAAAAGATCTCGAGGGAGCCTTTTAAACACCTCTCTCAAGACAAGAACCAAAGTGAAGGTGTAACAGCTATTCTATAGTCACACTGCTTTATTTTAAATATCAAACTCCGAGAAGAATAACAGTGTTATGATTTACCGAAAACTGCCTTGTCTTTGTCAATATCTGCTTATAAGTCTTTTGAATTTTAAGAACTTCTTTTATGTGGAGGGAAAAAAAAATTGATGTGCTACACCTAGAAAAAAAAACTGGCCTATATATGCCCACTTGCTTAATCTATTCAAATTTTTTCATGAAAACCATCTCCATATGCATCAAGGATATCCTTGATGAAGCTTTTCTATAGGGAACAGGTAAGCTCTCAAAAATGGTATGTCTTTATTATCATACAAATGACTAAAGAATATAAAGCAAAACAGGATTATGAAAAAGCATGTGTTGAAGTAAAATCTTTCCTTAACTGCTACCAAGGCATATTTCATTTATATATCAAAATCACTGAAGATTTCTTGAAATGTTTAAAATCAGAGATAATGAGGACAGAGCCAAGACGGAAGAGTAGCAGGAGGAACAGCAACTCTGCCCAGCACCCAGTCACCACACACACAACTCCAGGGGAAAAAAAAGGGAAAAAACAAAAAACCTCCAAACAGATCTAGAAAACACACTGGACCATAACCTGTCAGGCTATCCAAGAAAAAATTACAACCAATCATTTTTCCAGCCCAGGTCAGCACAGGAAGAGCAAAAAGTTTGTAGACAGACACTACCAATGGGGTCTAGCCAAAAGTGCAAACATGGATTACTATCACACAGGAAGCAATTCTATTTCTTCTTCCTCACAGAAAGGCAAAAGACTGAACGCAGAACAAGACATATTTTTTGGATACAGCCAATGTCAACATTTGTTTTGCTTGACTACATGATTGTAACAGAGGTTTTGTTTTTGATTCTTTTTTAATTAGGTAAGAAGGAAGATTTTTGCTAACTCAAAAAAAAGAGATGATGTTGTTCTTATCACAAACATCAGGTGAGGCATAAAACAAGAAAATATGTTTGCCAAAGGTGTTGCTACTGTGATGGAGGTGCTCTAGATCAGAGTCAAGGTTGAAAAGGTATAGTTTATGTATGGTGGGAGCCGCCAGATGCCCATCTGTAGATTATTTCAAGCTCGTTCCATCAATCCCCAGAACAGTAAATAGCCTCCGTGAAGACACCTATAATTACTAAAAAAGTTTGACCTCCTCTTCCACTCAGAAAAAAATAAAGCAGATGAAGAATATCCATTGCTCAAATTATGACATGAAATTAGATGGAAAGAGTATATATATACATATATATATATAGCTAGGACAGATAATATAGATGGATGAGTTGAGTCCATAATTAAACAAGAGGAAAATGGGTTTATTTTCTTAAGGAAATTTGCAAATGACCCCAAACTTCTCACAGAAAAAAAAGGCTCATTTTTTAGTGTCAGTATTATACCTCATATTTAACAATAGTGTTTATCAGTGTTGTTATATTTAAGGCTATACAATAAGACAAGAAAAGCAATGAAGAGGTGCATGGTGAGGGTGAGCAGGCTGCATCATATAATAAATGAGGAACGTCAAAGAAAAGGAATAAAGGATATCATCAGGAAAATATATGACATAAAAGAAGATTGGCCAGCCATGAATCAAGCATGAGGGATAATAAATAGGCAAGCAAGAGTACCTCATCACAGGGCCATTTTCTATCCATCTACTGTCACTGTTCTGCCTTCTAAACCAGAAGTTGTGCCCAAAAGATAAGTCAATCCATTTTACTAACTCCCTGGGTGCTCCCCTTTAACTACAGACCAAGAGTACCACCTCCTTTTCTACCTCTTGTAGAAAAATTAATCAATTACTAATCAAATCAAAGGACAGCCTGTCATGGGACTTCCCCATTATTCAACTTAGCATTACAGTGACTTCCCACACACCCTTCCCAGGGCTGCCACCTCCCTAAATGTTGTATCTCCTAAGTAAGCTCCCCAAGGGCAGGGATTGACTTGGCCTAAGCCTAGCACTTAATAAATGGTCTTTAATTTATTCATTCCATGGTATTTTTACTATGTAAGCATGGCAGCTAGACAGCACAGTGAATGTGGCTGCAGTCAAGAAGACTTGAGTTTGAATCATGCCTTAGACATTTGCTAGCTTTGTGACCCAGGGCAAGTCACTTTAACTTCTCTCAGCCTAAGTTTCCTCACCTGTAAAATGGGGATAATAGTACCTACCTCCCAGGGTTTGTTGAGGATCACACAAAATGTGATTAAGCTCTTTATAAAACATAAAAGTACCATAATGATAGCTTTATCATTATGGCAGCAGAAAGCAAGAAGGCCTCCAACATTATGGGGGCATCCCTTGGGACAAACCGATGGAAGGACAGACAACAATGACACATGATGAATGGGTTTCTATCTGCATCAATAGAGGGAACATGCAAAACCATAATATTACAGAGCCAGGTGAGTTTGAGTGTTGCACAAATGAGGGTGTAGTGAAAGAGCAAGACTGGAGTCACAGGACCTGATTTCAAATCCTGTAACTATTACTTATACCTCTGTGACCTTGGGAAAAGCCACAACCTCTTTAAGGCCTTCGTTTCCTCATCTGCCAAATGAGGAAGTTAGATCTGATGATCTCCAAGATACCTTCCATTTTTAAATCAACTGTCCTATGAATTCACTGGACTACCCTTCCAAATGTATGTCAGGACAACAAAGATTCTTCATAAATAAGGTTCTTCTAGTGGCTATAAAATGGGTCTCTTTTGTGAGTTCAGGAATCTCACTGAGAAAGCTCTTAAAGTATTCTGGGGCTTGATAAGTATAATTTCATCTAATAATAATAATGGTAATAGCTAACATTCATATAGCATGGCTATATATATAGCTTCACGCCAGGTACTATACTAACCACTTTGAAAATATCATCTCATTTGATCCTCACAACAACCCTGAGAGGTGGGTATGAGGAAACTGAGGCAAACAGATACTACCCTGCACACAGCTAGTAAGTGCCTGAGGACAGTTTTTTAATTCAAGTCTTCCTTACCCCAGGCCCAGTGCTCAATCCACTATGACACTTAGCTGCCCCAACAAAACATAGTATTTGGAGGACCTTATCTATTGGTGATGCCTCATTGATGTGGACCCTACAGAAGAATCTCCATGTCAGTTCACAGTTCACATTAATACACCATGAGCCTGATCACAACTACACTGTTATTAAATAACTTTGTATTCATTATATTCTCAAACTTGTGAACACCATAATAATTTCCACAAAAAATACCTAGCATAGGTATTTTGTAAGCCTTCCAGGAACATATTTGTATGAAGCATATCATTTACTGCCTAAGACCTTATCTGTTCCTGTTCTGTATGGCATAGCAGACTCCAGGAACAACCAAAATACAAAAATACAAATACAAAAACCTCTACTGAGCCACTCCATTCCAGAGGAGAAAAGAATTCTCTGTAAACTAGTAAACTTGTCCACAGGGGTTGAGAAGAACTTGCCCTACCTGCAAGTTGATGCATTAAGCTCTTAAATTTTAAGAAGTAAATTGGATCATAAATTCATTCTCAAAATAAACAATACTTTATGGCCCTGTAGAATTATCATGCTCAAGTCTATAAAAAACAATCGTGAGATATGTAATTTCTTCTTAATCTAAATAATGCGAAATGAGAACCAAAAGAACAATACATGAAAAAAAGCAAAAATGTCAATAGAAAATGAGTATATTCCAATTCTAAAAAACTGCGGGCTAAAAATGTCAAGTTCTAATCCTAAACCAGCCACTCAGTGGATGTGGCCAAGAGAAATATTCCTTTTTTTTTGGCTTCCCCAATTATAAATTGAGAACATTTTCCTATCACTGATTAAATATTTTCAGGGAAAGATTCTTTAGGGAGACTTTAATTTACCTAAAGTTATCATTTTTACCTGGCTCTTGTTAGTCAAATTTCCTTTCATTTCAAATTAGTTTCAAAAGTACCAACTCCCTATCCTACAAAAAACTCAAATTCAATATGTCCTAAAACAAAACTGATCTTTCCCTCAAAACTCACCCCTCTTCTGGACTTCCCTGTTTCATTCAAAGGTATCCTCCAGGGCAGCTAGGTGGTGCAGCGGATAGAGTTTCCGTCTTGGAGTCAGGAGGACCTGAGTTCAAATTCGGCCTCAGACACTTGACACTTCTAGCTGTGTAAGCCTGGGCAAGTCACTTAACCCCAACTGCCTCACCCAAGAATAAATAAATAAGAATAATAATAAAAAAAATAAGACAAAGTTACTTCTCTCCCCACTATTCATTCTCTCTCACAAATCCCAACCCATCTCAGATTCAATTCAGTGCCAAGTATTATTGATTAACATCTCTCCTATCCATACCCTTTCTTCTCTCCACTCATATGGACACCACACTAGTTCAGACCTTCACCTCTCCCCTGAATTATTGCAACATCTTGTGACCTGGTCTGACTGCCTCAAGAGTCTCTCCTCCAAGCCATCTTCTACATGGCCGCCAAAGCTAGATATTCCTAAAGCACATGTTTAACCACATCACTCTCCTGCTCCCTATTACCTCTAGGATCAAAAATCAACTCCTCCGTTTAGCATTTAAAATCCTTCAAAACCTAGCTCCAAGTTACCTTTCCTAGACTAATTATAATCATTCCAGACTAACAACTATACTTTATTTCCTTGACCTCACACATACAATTCCATCTCCTTAGTGCCTCCGAATAAGCAGTCCCTCATGCTTGGAATGCACTCCCTCTTTATCTCAGTGTCTTAAGCACATATTAGGTAACAAAAAAGAGGGAGTGTATGGCAATGAGTAAACATGTATACACATAAACATCTGTAAAATATATGTAAAAATTAATGCCAGGTAATTTTGTGAGGGAAGCATTTAGCAGCTGGGGGGAATCAGGAAGGGCCTTGAGTAGGCAGTGGTAATTGAGACCAGCTTTGAAAGAATCAAAGAATTCATACTAATTCTGTTGATCAAATATGCATAATAACTTGAAAGTTTTAAAGTATCTTCATCAACATGGATGTTGTACTTCAAACCAAGGGTATAACCTTTACTTCAAAGTGCAGTATATAAAGAGATGTATACTGTTAATTCTGGACCAACAGGAAGTTATATTCAAAATATAGAACACAGTCCTTTCTACAGTCTTATGCTTCAAGATCAAAGAAAAAGGATAAACTTCTACAAGTACAGCAGACTAATGAACAATGATGTTGAATCATGTTACACATGTATAGATAGAACTGAACTTCACTGGATGTTCCTGGATTCAATAAACATTTACCAAGTGCCTAGCATGTGCAAAGTGAAGTGCTAGAACAAATCTAGAGCTTAGATAAGCCAAAAGTTTCTGCCCTCTGAAAAGTTAGACTCTACCAATTTTTGGATGGAATGAACAATGGTGTATATATTGACTCCAAATTTGTACTGTTCTTTGTTATATCTATCCCTCTTTAATTGTGAATTTGTGTAGAATTATAATTGAGATGCTTATACATACAAAAGCATGTTTCTACTTATATCCTATAATTTCACATGGATATGCATAGATTTAAAAAAAAAAAAGGAAAAGGACATAGATGTACCAAAATATTTATAGCAACTCTTTTTGTGATGGCAAAGAACTAGAAATTGAGGGGATACCCATCAATTGGGGAATGGCTGAACAAGTTGGATACGATTGTGATGGAATACCATTGTGCTATAAGAAATGATGAGCAGGAGGCTTTCAGAAAAACCTGGAAAGACTTACATGAAATAGCCTCTCATTTCTAAAAGAGAATAGAGAACTGAGTCAAATTGATAAGAATACAAGACATTCCCCAACTAATTAATGGTCAAAGGATATGAACAGGCAGTTTTCAGATGAAGAAATTAAAGCTATCTATAGTCATATTAAAAAATGCTCTAAATCGCCATTAATTAGAGAAATGCAAATTAAATAACTTTGAGGTACCACATCACACCTATCACATTGGCTAACATGACAAAACAGGAAAAGTATAAATATTAGAGAAGATGTGGGAAAAGTGGAACATTAATGCATTGTTGGTGCAGATGCGAACTGATCCAACCATCCTGAAGAGCAATTTGGAGCTATGCCCAAAGGGCTATAAAACTGTGCGTATCCTTTGACCCAGCAATACCACTACTAGGTTTGTATCCCAAAGAGATCATAAAAAAGAGGAAAGGACCCACATGTACAAAAATATTTAGAGCAGTTCTTTTTGTGGTGGCAAAGAACTGGAACTTGAGGGGATGCCCGTCAATGGGCAATGGTTGAACAAGCTGTGGCATATGAATGTAATGGAATACTATTGTTCCATAAGAAATGATGAGCAGAGTACTTTCAGAAAAACCTGGAAAGATTTGCATGAACTGATGCTAAGTGAAATGAGCAGAATCAGGAGAACAGTGTACATAGTAACAGCAACATTGTGCAATAACCAACTTTGATAGACTTAGCTCCTCTCAACAATGCAATGATCCAAGACAATTCCAAAAGACTAATGAAGGAAAATGCTATCCACATGCAGAGAAAGGACTGAGAGTGTCTGAATGCAGATGGAAACATACCTTTTTTAACTTTTTTCCCTCTTTTTTAAAATCTCTATTTTCTTTCATAATATGGTTAATATGGAAATGTGTTTTGCATAACTGCACACATATAATCTATATCAAACTGCCTGCCTTCTGAAGGAAGGGGAAAGGGATGGAGGAAGCAAATATGGAACTCAAAATTTTAAAAACTGAATGTTAAAAAGTATTTTCACATGTAATTTGGAAAAAAAAAATTTTAAGTTCCCTGTTGATTAACTGATGGCAGCTAGGTGACACAGTGGATGAAGTGCCAGACCTGGTGTCAGAAATACTCATCTTCCTGGGTTCAAATCTGAACTCAGACACTTACTAGCTCTGTGACCCTGAGCAAGTCACTTAACCTATTTGTCTCATTCCTCATCTATAAAATGAGCTGGAGGAGGAAACAGCAAACTACTCCAGTACCTCTGCCAAGAAAACCCCAAATCAGCTCATAAAGAGTCAGACATGTCTGAAAAATAATTAACTGATAAATAAATGCCTATCACACTCCTTCCCAACACTATATTAAAAAAAAACTTAATAAAAATTTGTCAGTGACATCACTATCCTATTACCCAAACTCAAAACCTGTCATCTTTCACTCATCTTTCCTTTCTCATACTTCATGCCCATTCTATTTCCCAATATGATCCATTTATCCTTCAAAACGTTTCATTTTGGGGCAGGTAGGTGGCATAGTGGGTAGAGTGCCAGCCCTGAAGTCAGGAGGACCTAAGTACAAATATGGCCTCAGACCAAACACTTGACACTTACTAGCTGTGTGATCCTGGGCAAGTCACTTAACCCAAATTGCCTAAAAAATAAAAAAATTTAAAAATTTAAAAAAAAACCATTTCTTTTGGCCCTTTCATTCTATTTTCCTTGCACCAAGCTAGTCTGTAAACTCATCATCTCACACCTGGATTAATTTACTAATTTTCTTGACTTCAATCTTAATTTCAATTAATACTTTATATGGCACTATCCAATTTTTAAATTTAATTTATATTTTTAAAGCAGTTTTTTAAAAATCCTTTTTCATTCAATTACAAATCTCTCCTTATCTCTATCCCCTCCCTCACCCAATGAGAAGACAAGAAAAACAAAACCTATTACAAGAACATGTAGCCATACAAAACAAATTTTTGTATTAACCATGCTTCCACCACCATCAAACCTCAACCCCCCCCAAAAAAAGTAAGAAAGAAAAAATATTCTTCAATCTGCACTGAGTCCATCAGTGCTCTATCTGGAAGTGGAAAGCATGTTTCACCATAAGTCCTTTGGAATTGTGGAGGGTCACTGTGTTGATCAGAGTTACTAAGTCTTTACCAGTTGACTGTCTTTACAATATTGTTGTTAATGTGTAGATTGTTCTGGTTCTGCTCACTTCACTTTACATTAATCCATACACATCTTCCCAGGTTTCTCTGAAACTATGCCCTTTATCATTTCTTACACCACAACAGTATTCCATCATATCCATATATCATAATTTGTTCAGCCATTCCCCAACTGATGAGCATCCCCTCAGTTTCCAATTATTTGCCATTGCAAAAAGAGCTGCTATAAATATGGGTCTTTTTCCTCTTTCTTTGATCTCTTTGGTGGATAGTCCTAGTAGCAATATTGCTATACAGTTTTCAAAGCATTTTCACAGTCATTTATCTACTTCCTTGCTCAAAAACTTTTAGTAGCTCCTTACCTGATATGGTATCAAATCACTTCATGCCCGATTTTCAAGGTTCTCTATAGTATGAAAGAGGATCAGGGAGAAAGACATATTCACTGATGATAAGAATAAGAAAATGAGAAATTTTACCTTTGTCATGTTTTTGTATTATATTGGGTAATTTTGGGCTATCCCACCTGCTTCATTTTTCTTTACCAGCAGAATATACATTTTAAAAGTAGATTATTTTCTGAGTTGCTTGTGAGCAAAATAAGGGTGTGTGTGTGTGGGTGGGTGTGTGTGTGTGTGTGTGTGTGTGTGTTTAAAAATTAAAACTCTGACCCTGAGCTACCGTCAAAAAACAGGCAAAAACAAACCTACAAAGCACACACCATCATCCAGAACATTTCTTCCTCCTCAGACTTTGCCAGCTGCAGCTTCTGGATAATCTTCAACAAGTGAAGGAGTAAGTAGCACACATTTAAAGCACTGGCCAAGAAATCTGCAAAGATGAAACCTCGTGCCACAATAACATTCAAGCAGAAAGTATAAGGGCAATAGAATAAAGATAATATTTAGTTATAAAATTAGACATTCAAATTCATCTATAAAGTCCCATTTGTCATTTGCAGTTGTCACATGACCTATGTATACCATATAGTATACACCTTATAATACCCTGCTTACCTACCTCAAATTCAGTCTTTTAAAAACCACACCTTTAGGGGGGCAGCTAGATGGTGCAGTAGATAGAGCACCGACCCCGGATTCAGGAGGACCTGAGTTCAAATGCAAACTCAGACACATAACACTTACTAGCTGTGTGACCCTGGGCAAGTCATTTAACCCCACTGTCCAACCAAAAAAAAAACCCTAAAAATGACACCTTTGTAACCCAGACTCAGAGTAACAAAAAATTTCTAAATTATGCTTTTTTCTTAGACAAGTGATTGCTAGTCCTGGTTCAAAACACCAGAAAGGGTGTCCAGTTTTCACAAAAGATGCCATGGAATTCTAAAAAACCTATTCACTTTAATAAAACAGACATATAGCAAACAGCACTTTTAGGAACACAAGGTGTTACAAAGTTAAAAAATAAAATAAAGCAGCAGAGCATCAACTCTAAAACCATGGGGGGGGGAGCCCTTGGAGACTAAGGAAACTTTAAGTGTCATGAACAAAAGAAGAGGCTTTTAGAGGCAAAGCAGTAAATCTTCATCATTAAGGAGTACAACTGAATTTTCTATCTTACAAAGAAAACACGATCAATAACAAGTGACACTATAATATAAATCAATCAGCTTTCTATTTTTCAGGAGCTGATTATATTTGTCATAATCTGGCCCTTTGTTTTTCTTCCCTGCCTCTATTCATTACCTAAGTAATAATAACTATTAGTTACACAGCTCCTTAAGGTTTGTAGAGTGTTTACATGCACTATCTCACTTGATCTTCATAACAATCTTGTGAAGTACAACTGGTATTATCATCCTCATTTTACAGATGAGAAAACTGAGAGTCAAGATCAGACAGAAGGGTCTAGATGGGAATCAAATCCAGATCTCTCTTCATTCCCACTTTAGCTCTCCTTCCCACTACAATAAAAGGGTAAACTCTAGGAAATGAAGGTAAAGCTCAACTTCATGAGAGGAGTTACTTGGCAGCAGCTCTGGTTAACAGTTTGGCTAAAGATGGTGCTAAAATGAGATTTGGAAAGTAACCTTATATTTTATTTATCCACATAATCAATCCTGTCCATTATTATTATGTACACTCAAGTACAGAGAGGGTATATTACATTAAAGAGAAATTTACTCTTGACAATGTTTATTCAATCTGATAAACAAATCGAATACCATTCATTAAAACTCAATAATGGGGAAAGCCTGGCATGATTGGTAGAGAACTGCATCAGGAGCCAGAAAGTCATAGGTTCTGACATACCAGTCATGCATTCTAGGGCAATGTGACTCCACTGCCCTTTACTCCTCCAAGCAACTCTCTCAAGTCTCTGACTACCCGCAGAGCAAGCTTTAGTTTTCCAATAAAGAGTCCATGATACAAATGAAATTACAGACCTCTTTAAAATTCGAAGAATAGAAAGGTAAGAATATAATCAATAATCCCTAATCTCTTCAAATGTTGTATATCTGGGTTAAGGGATTGTGAGCTACAACAAAAGAGTAAATGTGGTGTCAGGTTTACTTCAATGGAGACATTTAAGGATGTAAACCATCATTCTTTTCAAAATCTATTAATCGGGGCAGTAGGTGGCGCAGTGGATAGAGCACCGGCCCTGGATTCAGGAGGATCTGAGTTCAAATCCGACCTCAGACATAAAACACTTACAAGCTGTGTGACCCTGGGCAAGTCCCTTAACCCCATTACCTAGCAAAAAAAAATAAAAAACTATTAATCATCACAAAACTAAGACTAGCAAAAAAGATTAATCCAGCACTTTAGAGAACCAAAATATTCACTACTCATAAAAATCCATTCAGTCAACAAGAAGACATTAAATACTATGTGCAGGCACTGTGCTAACTTCTAGAAATAGGAAGAAAAGTAAAAAAAAACCAAAACATAGTCTCTTCCCTCAAGAAGCACACAGTCTAAGGGGGAGACAGAA
This sequence comes from Phascolarctos cinereus, assembly GCF_003287225.1. Taxonomy (NCBI): domain Eukaryota; kingdom Metazoa; phylum Chordata; class Mammalia; order Diprotodontia; family Phascolarctidae; genus Phascolarctos; species Phascolarctos cinereus. The sequence continues at coordinate 143,732,346 of NW_027555736.1, forward strand.
ATAGGTGTATGTAAGATATATTCAGAATAGATGGAAAATAATCTGAAAAGGAAAGTAAGTCATTAGAGAATGAAGGAACCAGGAGAGGTCTCCTGCAGAAGGCTGGCTTTGGGCTGAGATGCAGACATAGCACATACGGAGACAGAGTGGGTATGGTGCAAAGGACACTGGATTTAGAGTTCCAGGGCCTAAGTTCGACCTTGCCACTTATTTGCCTGTGTGACCTTAAGCAAGTCACAAACTCAAAGGGCTTCAGTTTCTTCATCTGTAAAAGGAAAGAGGTGGGCTTAATTACCTTTAAGGTCCTTTCCTACTATCTATC